>NC_079876.1:26113327-26770827 GCF_029227915.1 Hydractinia symbiolongicarpus
ATTCGTACTGCACCACCAATATTGTAGTTGGTTACATCCTCTTTAGTAACGATGTTTTATCCAATTGAAACACAAAGAATACTCTGGTACACTTTTTTGTGAACAATGCCAAATTTTAACATTCGTCCCAAATACTGCCAAAATCTTAGACAATTTTTAAACCGCCAATTTCTTCACCGACTGGCAGCCTTGTGGTAGAGCGTTCACTTCCAGTGGTGGAGGTCTTGGGTTCAAACCCTGGCCGAGTCATGCCAGAGACTATAAAAGTGTGAATCTATCCTTTCTGCTTAGCGCTCTGCATGAGAATAGGATTGATATCTTTGGCGATTGTCTAGTTGAGCGATTGCTGTGCTTGCACAACTTTCGTAGCTCAATTGGGAGCTTTAAATGCAATAGGGCCACCTTTTCAGGACCCTTGTTGATGGCAGTACCAATAGGAACTGAATAATAATTTGCATGGGACGAATAAATGGTCAAAAATTACACAATTTGCTGCTTGGTAAAGTATCGGTCCTCTTTAGTAACATTCACGTTTTTTTATCCAATTGAAAAACAGAAAACTCTGGTTCACTTTTTTGTGAATATTTGCCAAATTTAAAATCGTCTTAAGTACTGCTAAAATCTTAAACAATTTAATAAATGTTCGAAAATTAAACAATTTGTTTGACAAATAATTGGCCAAAAATTGAACAATTTAATGGTAAGAATTTAAGCCTCAGTATAGTTACAACCCTTGCAATTTTGATGCTTACATTGGCACAAATTTTATTGCTCTAAATTTACACGCCTTTGCGGCATTGGGAATAAACAATTAGTCCCGTATAATCTTGCCCAGGTAAATGACTAAGCAATTCTTTTGGGCGTTTTCCCTAAATAGCTGAACAATGTTTGTTGCAAAAAAATATATTTGTTCAGCTATTGATGCAAGTTTTTTCATGACAGAGATGATTTGTTGAATGTTTTAAAACTTGTGTCCACGAATATTGTGGTTTTGTGAGATGAATGACATATCTAGATAAACAAATCGTCTGCAGCTATACCAAATCCGCATACTGGCTAGTGTGCTTAGCAAGCAAGTTAGACGCCTGTCCTTCTCGCAGCACTCCAATTATTTTAGGGATGTAACGAAGACAAGATCCAACTAACCAATAATAACTCTTTCTAAAGATAGTTATAACGTTACTCAATACTTTATCCACTATTCTTGTCCCCAGAGCTTTTTAAGATATGTCTTTTAAAGGTTCACCTTATAAGTGCTATGGCGACGAGAATTTTATATAAAGTTCTACCAGAAAGACTGTGCAAATGAATGTTTTTAATAAGGATGGTCTCTTCAGTTTCTATTGGAGTTTTTAAAGCAGACATAGTGTAATGGTAGCGCATTCGACTTGTAATCATAAGGTTTCAGGTTCGAGTCTCTACTCCGGCGCACTTTAAATGCAGTGTTGTCAGCCCATTTGGTGCCATTTACTGACCGCTAACTGGCTTGTGTGACAGGCAAGCAAGTCAGAGCAATGCTATACGTATCTCTGGCGCAAATGTAACATAGTTACAGTCGGAAGGGAGGAAGAGCCAACTGTTATGATGGAACAAGGAGGTTTAAAAAGACTTTTTAAACCTCCTTGGATGGAATCCCCAAAGACGTTTAAACTTCCCTTTGCTTACTTACTTTCTAGTACATTTTTACCATTTCATCACCGAAAATTGTGCAAGCACAGAAACTGGCCAACTACACAGCCACTCAATGTATCAATACTATTATTATGTAAGGGTTAAGTAGAAAGGGTTAATTCACACTGATATAGTATCTTGCATGATTCGACCGGACTAAAGCAAACGCTCTACCACATGGCTTAAACCTGAATTTGATCGAATGTTAACTCACAGAGGAGAGGATAGCAAATATTTTATGAGTATGTCTGTAAACTATTCGGAAAAAGGACAACAAACAGGTTTTAATTATTTCAGGTCACGCGGGCTAGTCATGCGGATATTTTGTTTTGTGTTTATGTTTTTGAGTTACTTTTCAACGAATCTTGAAGCGAACGGTCAGACAGGAAAGTTACAGTGCCTTAAAATTTTGTAAGTGTCAATGAGGACGTTCCCAGTTTTTTTAGCTGGTGAAAATCGATTTGCTTGTGTATAACAACATAGACGACAGTCTTATGTACTCTTAGAAGCAACCTCGTTTCCAGGGGCTTTTCAAGTAAGCGCTAGGGTTTGATATAGGCAACAAACCCTGGAGACGAGGATGTGCGTATGCTTAAATATTTCTAGAAGCACGATCCCAACCTCGTTCCTAGGGCAATTTTTCGCTTTTTTGATATCTGAGATTGTCAGAAAGAGAAAAATCGGCCTGAGGACGAGGTTGGCACGATCCTTGAAATTTAATCTCCACGATATTATTTGAAGATTCCTATCCATTTTTGTATTTTTTTGCTTGCTTATTTATTTTTTTGTTTTTTTAGAAGGTTAACCAAGTATTCCTCCATACGAGTATGCAATTAGTTTGTTCAGAAAAACTTCTGAACGCGATTATTTGAGCATTATCCTGGGGTGGGCAAAACGAAACTTTGAAAATGATTCCATATTTCCCTGAAGAGCCACCGACATACTTGCGAAGTTCCTTCTTCCTTGTTTCTGCTTGATTGAAATTCCCAAGCATGTGGTCAAGCTTTCCGAAGCCAAAAAAAATACTTTAATCACAATTCAATAGATCTTTTATTCAAAATCAATCAAGAATACAAATCAAAAACAAACAATTCTTTGATGCGGCAGCCGCGACTACCATCTTGAAATTTCGCTGACGTAATCACAAATTTCTTGCGCGAGCAAAATCTCTGAAGTTCACGGCTTAAATGAGCGTGGACTAGCATAGTTTTAGCGAAGGGTAGTTCTTCCGCCACTCCAACATCGTCCCAGGGTTTTTAGCAATCTCGTTCCCAGCGCCTGTTGTCTCTTTTTTGTAACCAAGCGGCGAGACGACATGCTCCTATGTTCGAAAAGATGTTAGAAAAGATACAAAAAGTCGAGGTTGGGTTTTTTGCCTCGTTTTTAATGAATAATTTGATAGAGGCGAAAACGGCTAAGACACAAGACCCTGGGGACAAGGTTGCCGCCACTAAAAAGGTTTGGTCGACGGCCCTGGGCGGAAAAGGTTTGCTTTATTCTATCAGACTCTTCAGTTTAGACACAGGAAAAAGACTATGGACTATGGAGGAACTGTATATTCGTACGCACTTTAATATGACATAAAGTGCGTATTAATAGTGCGTAGCGCTATTCATACGTAGAAAAAAGGAAAAGAATCCTAACCCTAACCCTAATAGAATAGCGGATGAACGAATAGCGGATGAGCATATACATACGCAAAAATGGGCAAAAGTGCGTACGAATATACACTACGGACTATGGACTGTTACGGAAACTTCAACGTAACGTAGGTGGTTGGTTTGATTTGTTACGCTTTAACACTCCTAAACGATTTCATATAGTTCAAGGACGTAGATGTGGCTACCTCGTACAGACGTTAGGTAAATTCCCTTGATTATTTTAATCTTAGAAGTTATCTGAAAAAGTACTTTGTTTCCTCTTACTAATCCTTCCCGAATTGTCAGACTTGACCATTCGTTTCTCGCATGGTTGTTTATCAATGGCCCACTATTATGTGTGTGTTGTTTTGTCCGTCTCATATCGTTTACTGTAATTGTCCAAGGGTGGCCATACCCTTTGCCTTAGCTTCATGCTATTAGGTATGGTCTCCCTTCAATAGCATTAGCTAAATATTTTAATTTTGTTACCCTGACCAATTATTATATTTATTTTCTTTTTCTTTATATTTATTTTATTTTTATTTTAATACACTCAAAGTGCCGTGTTTTCCTGCACGCGCAAAAATGGAGATAACTTTTCCCCTTAGTTTGTTTACATTTTTACCTCCATTTCTGTGCACGCATTGGGCATTACGTTATCACTTAGATGCGTGCGCAAGTAAATATCGGGACTGTGATTCCATGTATTGTATATAAGGGGCCTTTGAAAATTTTTTTTGGGCCCTGTTAGCTAGATATCGCCGCTAAAAAGGTGGAGGGGATCTGAAGTTTGTAAAAAAATCAGCTAAGGATATAAGGATTGAGAAATGTCAAAAATTTGTTCGTGGCCTAAAAATTCTTCGTTGTTTGTGAGCATAATTCCTCTTGTTATCAATTCCGATAACTTTTATCTACAAAACACGCCCCTGAGCTTCCAAGATTTATCCAAATGTGTGTATTTCAAGGACGATAATCCACTAATAGAGGGGAAGGGCGTTCGAATCTTAGCAGCGATTTCCCGCTAACAGGGCCCCAATTTTTTTTTGGAGGCCCCCAACTGCTATTGATAAATAAAATGTCTATCTATCTTTCTAACTATCTTAGGCTATATTCTCAATCAATTACTTTAAAAAGAACTTTTCGCTTAAATAGCTAGCTATAGTCTAGTAAACTAAACATCATTTTTCCCTTTTTGATATTTTTAGCGCGCTAAAAAAAGCAGGGTTAAAAAAGCAGGACAGCACGAGAGCAGAAAAGAGAGACAGGTATCCTGTCTAAGCTAGCTATAGCTAGCTAGCAAAGCTTGCAACTTCTCAAATATACAGGCAATCTTTTAAGTATGTCTAAACAGTTTTTGGCCTTTTTCAAATTTTTTAGTTCCATTCCGACTTTTTTATGGCCACCACAATTTCTTCTCTCAGAACTAATATATCAGTCTTTCCACGATATGTTTGTAAATGGGACAGAATGTTTTTAAATGGGTCAACAAAAATGTAGGGATTTTATATTCTCCCAGGTTTCTAAATCAACAATTTAGAAATGTGTTTCAAATTTGTTAAAGGTCCAAAATGCAGCCAGGCAATTGCAAATCATTGCTGAAATATTTAGATGTTCATTTATAATGCAGGAACTTCTGATTTATGCTGACGAAATAAACACGACTAGTTGATAGTGTCTGTTCTCAATTGTCATTATATAGCATATGTGTGATTGCACTTACACGCCTTCACACATATCTGAAAAAGAATTTGCTGTCTTTAGGTCTTAGTCGCACACACAAAATCCAATTTTGCTTGTGCAAAAGGTTATTTTTTTATGATTTCTAATGAGAAAATAAACTAAATTGTACATAGTCTATCTCTAAAATAATGAAAATAAAAG
Source organism: Hydractinia symbiolongicarpus (assembly GCF_029227915.1). Taxonomy (NCBI): domain Eukaryota; kingdom Metazoa; phylum Cnidaria; class Hydrozoa; order Anthoathecata; family Hydractiniidae; genus Hydractinia; species Hydractinia symbiolongicarpus. The sequence goes on from NC_079876.1 coordinate 26,118,520, forward strand.
TGAAAAACAAGACAAATGATACTTGTTGTACACCCTCCTTTATTACAATTTTTTCATGATGAAAATACGTTATGGATTTATATGAAACATTAGTAAAATAGTCAGGAGGTGGATTCCAACTACTCTGTATGTACATAGAAATGTTGCTTAAGGCGTTTTGATTTCTAAGTAAATATCATTTTGTATAGATAAACAGAAAAGATACAAAATCTAAACAGTCATGGCTGTTTACATTTGTGGAAAGCGATATCGTGGAAGTTGGCCGGGAGTATTCAGCATGGTATTTGTACTTTTCAGTTGGACTTATATCTCATATTGCAGCATGTTTATTTTGATCAAACACTTTATGGAAGGAATTTATCAAGAAGTTACTTTTTATGGTTTGTCAAACTTTTGTGTACAATGTTCATTTTTTTTTCATTATTTTAAAATCTTGTATGTATGCAGCCCTTAACATAAATGAGGTCAAATATTAAAACATTTTTTAAAGATAATATGCTAGCAAAATTAGCAGATAGATACATTTAAAAACTTTTCTTTTTTTTTTCATTTTTGAAATCAGGAAATGTAGGCTGTAACAAGTTATACAGCCTTTGTAACTCATGTCAGTTTTTAACATTTGCCAACGCAGATGCAGACATTAATGCGCTCTTTGTATGACATTCTATCTGAAAAAATAATTTGGCAATCAGTCAAGGCATTATTATGAAGCTTTCCTTTTACTGTATCAATGAATTTAATTTATTTAAAAACACAAAAACTTTAATGCAGTAATTCTTAGGTAATACGATGTGTTTCCTGGACTTCATTTCAACTCAGTGACTTACAGAGGGCCAGAAAAGACTTGCCTAAAAATAATTTACGCGAGTCTAATTTTTTTTTATTGTTATTTTAATTTATGCTTAAAACAAATGACATGAATTGAATCACATTTTTAAAATAATATAATCTTTTTAAAAAACTTACTTTTGGTTTACTTTTAAAAAACCCAATACTTGTTACATATGGAAATACAGCAACCAATTTAAGCTAAACGGGTTTATTTTAAGGAAAAACTAGAACTAACGGGTTGTTAAGCCAGGAGAAGTCAATTTAATCTCATCAGTTTTGGATCTTTTGTTCAACAAAATCAAAAGTAAAGACAGAACGATAGTTCAACAAAATCAAAAATGAAAACAGAACGATCTACTGTAACAGAAACAAAAAAATCTTAAAACGAAGTAAGTATAATGTCAGTGTCACTCTTCATCACTGTCCGATAGCTGAAAACGCAACAATTCTTCATCCAGTTTAGATTTCTTTGAAGGTGGTTCGTTAATTCGTTGTTATAAGATAAAGAATTTTTTGGCCGCGCAAACTGATGTTCCATTTCCATATTCGATTATTGTTATTGTTTCAAAAGATGTTATTTTTAGCCACTATTCGTAAAAGATTTTTAACACCAACGGCAACGTGCTTGGCTGTTAACATGCAGGTGATGAATGAATAACAAGGAGAAAAACCGTTTTTTTAATATATACTTCTTTTTTTTAAAAATCACAAAAACATGATATATATATTTTTTCTACATTTAAAATTTGTTACATAGTATTGATTCTTAATCATTTTGTAAAATTCGCAACCTCGCGTCTCTGACAAAAGCAGCATCCAGGAATTGTACAAAAATAAATCAGGTTATCAATTACACAAGTATTTGGCATTCAGAATGTTTTTATAAGAAAGAGGAATTGTACCAACCTTAAGAAAGAGGAATTGTACCAACCTTGTACCCAGGGCTCTGCTACGCCTGTGATATTCTGACGGAACGGAAGAGATTGCAAAATATCTTTCTCCCAACCTTTTTTTGTGAACAAAATATAATTAAATCTGCAATATGTTTTTTTTAATTGTTGCTCTAAAATAAAAGTAAATTATGTCAGCGTTCAAAAGATAAAAAAATTGTCTAATATAACATAACATGCAGCTGTACAAGAAACATAATTCTACTTTCGAAAGTACGTTAGGTTTTTCCCCTGAAAGTTAAACATTTTTCACACAACCCCGGGGTAATCCGACACTTTCATCGCAGGATTTAACTTAGTAAGTCTGACTGTCGTAGGGCAGCAAAACATAGCGATGTTGGCATATTGTGAATGGATGGGATATTACTTACTATGCTTGGTTATTAAGTTTAAAACTCTTTACTATTGCTTTATTGGTTATAATATACAGCGAAACTAACTAAAAAGTAACTAAAAATAATGCACAATAAAATATGCTTGAATAAATCTAAATAGCTAAACTTCATTTTCTAAACTTTTAGCGTGAGTCCAAGTGGACTCGCGTCACCATGACTTAGGCGAGTCTCAGCGCGAGTCGGACTCGCGGACTCGCGTCGGATTTCAAGCCCTGCTCAGCACTCAAGGAAACGAAAGAATATAAAGTGGAGTATATTTTGCCCAATAGGTCAAAACAAATTAGATAGACGTTGACGTTCCTACTCTTTTAGGATTTATTTACTTAGGTTCTTTAAAAATCCAAGTATGTGTTACGCTGCTAGCATTTGCATTGTTTAATGTAGTGTGAAGGGAAAGGACTTTTTTGCCAACAAAATTGTGTTTCTTGCATTTGAATTGTGTTTTGATTTTAATGCATATGCTTAAAATTTAGGTTATGCAACCTTATCAATTTTATCAATTTTGTCAATTGTCGAAGTTATCATGTCAGATCCAGGAAAGGTGTATGCTGTTAGCAATGCAGGTATGATGATACAGTACAGTCTGAATGTAATCTACCGCATGCACACTAATATCACACCTTTGCGTGGAGGACGGCAGTTGTTTGTCTTTTGTTATAATAAAATCCCTTAAGGGTTTTGTGAGTTTATATTTGCGAGTTAAAAAACAATATGCTCGCAAAGAAAAATCGGAGCAATTATAATTCTTGTAATATCGAGATACATTGTGTAAATGTATTAATAAACTATTCCCTTAAGTATTAGCGTGAAGTAATTAAATATTAATTTAATTTAATTATATTTTCTATCGCCGCTCTTCGTTTTTAAACTTTCAAAATGCAATCTCAAAAAACATTTCTATCGCCGTTCTTCTTTCTTGAACTTTTAAAACGCGGTCTAAAAAATCTTTTCTATCGCTGCTTTTCGTTTATAAACTTTTAAAATGCGATTTAAAGAAACATTTCTATCGCTGCTTTTTGTTTTTAAACTTTTAAATGCGATCTAAAAAATCTTTTCTATCGCCGCTTTTCATTTATAAACTTTTAAAATGCGATCTAAATAATCTTTTCTATCGCCGCTTTTTTTTTTAAACTTTTAAAATGTGATCTTAAAGGTTACCTTCCGCTAAAAATCAAGTTGAGCTCATATGAAAGATCTTGAAAGTTGTCTAGAAATCTTTTTATTTTTTTCAAAAATCTTTATCCCTTCTCGAGATATTTGTCTTAAAAGTAGCGCTAATTATGCTAAATTGTGACGTCATAAGTATGCATTGAGCATAATTATGGTAACTAAATAAAAAAATTTATGTAAAATGTTCAAAACCTGTCAAAGTGAACGGCCAGAAAATATTTTTAACTCTATATGGCTTTTCAAAAATGTTAAATTAACTCCCTTGCAGAGCATATTCATGACATCATGCATAATTAGTTAATCTTCTTAGTCCAAATTCTAAAGAACTAATCAAGGATTTTAAAAAAAATATTCAAATTCCTAGACAACCTTTCAAGCTCTTTCAATGAGCTCAACTTGATTTTTCACGGGAGGTAACCTATCGCAATGTTATTGTTCTGTGTAACGCGTCCGTGGTAGATTACATTCAGACTGTACTGTAGCATGCAGGTATATACCAAATTTGTGTTAAATGTAAATGCAAAGTGTAATTTAGTGCCTCATTATTTTGCTGAGTATACATGAAAGTGCTCTCCTGAAGTTATTTATATTTTTTTATGACGTACACATTTTAAGTAATAAACAGGGATTATATGTATCCATTAAAGAAAACTAAAAAACTGTTGACATCTCTTTATTAATAACAGCTGCATTTTGTATCTGTGTCATTTTTACAGGTTAAAAACTATTTTTTAATACCAGGGACAAATATAGTCAAAAAATTTTCTAGTGTAAACAATGTTGAAGTTAAAAATTACATCTGTTTTTGAAAATCTACCAAAAGCTTCCTAACAATGAACCTCAATAGTATTATCTTAGAGAACTTTTTTGACGTGATAAGAACAACTGAAGGACCAAATGCATTTTGAAAGCAAAGAAATAAAATGAAAATAAGAAATAGGAAACAAATTTTTAGAAAATTAATTTCAAATATATTTAAAAAAAGTCCAACAATATAAAAACAAAGACTGAGTAAATGTATTTATTATGTATTCCATGGCTTCTGTTGCAGTAGTATATCATTTCAAGCAAAAATCTCATTGCAAATATAATGAATCATAGTGAATCATCCAAACAACAAGCTAAAAACTTTGCCTGGCCTTGCCTTGCCTTGTCTTATAATATCACTGTTTTTGTTTTAATGAATAGAATAAGTTTTACAGTAACTTCTTTCAAACATCTTTAGTTGCTTATTGTTTAACGTATTTGCTTTTTAATGTGAAAATGAATTTCTTAAATGCTTTCAGTAAATGAACATGTTTAATGGGGTAGCCCTAACTTAAAAAATAGAATACTTGCTCCCTGAGGGGTCTGCAAAAAACATAACCTGTATTGGTATGCTTGTTGCATATTTTCTATTAGCTAGCAATAATTCTCCTTTTGGCTGACTTTAAAATTACCAATGAAATTGAAATTTTAGTCTCCTATTGGTCATTCTAAATGGCTATATCAGCCTTGATGACCATTAAAATCAGCACACAATATAAAACTTCTGTAACTTGTTGCATATGTTGGCTAAGTTGACAAAGTTGCAGTGATAATTCACTAAACTTTTTATTCAAAGCAGTGCAACTCAGTATTTTTTGGACTTAATACAACTTCAAGTTCATGGTTAGCTGGAATTTAGGATAAAATCCATCATGATGCAACTTAATTGCTCAAAGCTCATAGTTGTGTACCTGCTTTTAGGCAAAATAAAACTTTCAAAAATTCAGGTTCATTGTGCTTTAATTTTTATTTCAATGTTCACGTTGGTTCTTTTTTAGGAGGCTTAGGTTGGGGAAGGTGTGACAAATGTGATAAGTATCGTCCTCCACGCTCACACCACTGCAGTCGATGTGGAAAGTGTGTAAGAAAATTGGATCACCATTGCATATGGTATGAATAATTAAATCTTTAAAAAAAAAACACCATGCCTAAGAACAAGTAAAAATATTTTTCGAAGGGAGGGTGTGACAGATATGACAAAGTTTGACCTTGCTTTCTTTGTTTTAAATCATTCACCTGTTTCCACGCTATAGTCACTGCATTTTAAAAAGACTACAGTGGTCGACCCACTACAAGGAAACTGAGCTACTTTTCCCAAAAATCTTTATCATGCTGAAATCTTCGCAACTAGCTATAGTTTTTATGTGAAACCCATCCGAGCCTGTTATCACCCTGTGATCAAGCTGGTACCTCTCAATATTATATATGGTGGGATTTGAAACAGAGGACTTCTGGCATAATACCCTACTACTAGGCTACTTCTGCTTCTTATTTCTCTCTGACTATATCGTCGCAAAAGGAAATTGTTTGCCACTTAGTTCCTACCTCATGTCTTTTTAGGATTAACAATTGCGTAGGTGAAGACAACAATGGCTTGTTTATACGCTTCTTGTCTTATTCATGGCTCCAGACAAGTGTCTCAGCAGTATTATGTCTTACCCACTATATGAACTGGTTTCCACCTTGCGCAACATGTATTGACTTGGTATTGTTATCTCGCTAGTTTAATTTCACATAATTGTTATGTGGAGGAAATGAAAGCAATAAGATTGAATTATTGACTTTTCTTATTTAGAACAGTCAGGATGGCTACTTGAAAATTAAAATTATCATCTTATTTCTTGATGTTTCATGGTTTATTGTATTCCTGTCTGGTTTGATGGTGCATAAATTAATTCTTCTAGCTGCGGTATGTTTTTACCAGTTTTCACTGCACTAATTTAGCATACTATTGATAGCACATGCAAAATACAGCTTAACCGAAAGCCTGCCTTAAATGCTTATTGTGTGCTAGTTAATTGACTACCACAATTTTTCTGAAAAAGACTGAACAAATGCAAATTTATGGTGTAGCTGGCTGAAATATCTTGGGACTGTTTACATAAACCCCCATAGCTGATGGCTTGCCTAACCATATTTTTCATGCTAACTGCTTCTATGTTTTTATCTGTTTAAATGGACGATATTTATGACATTTTTATGCACAAGACTGGCCCAATAAGCAAGGTCTTTTTTCTGAACCAAAATTCTTCATGCGCATAAACCAATCTTTCTTATGAACACGTACACAATTTTCTAAAAAGATAAAAGCCTCTTGAAGGAGTAACTTCCGCCACTTTTACATTTTTTTTGTGTTTTTATTTTTGTAGGATATGACAACAATAGAAACTTTTGACAGCGGTGGTTTACTTCGAGCGAGGGTATTTGATATTAGAAACCCTGGTTTTATAAAACATCTTTCTGTAGCATTTGGTACTACTAACATGTTGTTATGGTTTGTTCCATGTTGTTGTGGAAGCCGTATTGTGCCTGAATATGAAAGCCCAGTTGAAAGTCCATGGATGTATAATGTGTGACAAAGAGGGGTGATAAAATAATCCTGTTTTGTCGGACAAGTGTGTTACCACTTCGGAAGGTATTTTGTGCAGGTGTATTGCTGATGTTTAATAACACAGTGCATAAAAAGTTTATGTGGGTAATTGAGTATAATCTAATGCTAAAATTTGGACAATGTGACAAAGAGACATAACATAAACTGTTTTAGTCTTACCAATCGAAACGTTTGTTACTGCTTCAAAAAGGTATATTTTGTACGTGTATTTTCTATGCTTATGCACGTACCTTATGAGGAGAAAATTTGGCACTATGGTTGAAATTGATTTAACTCTAAATTTATTGATTTAACTGTAAATGTATTTAACTTAGGAAGTTCTCAAATATTTTAAATTAAGCATGGACAAAATTTTTTCCCCAAATTTACCAATCCGGCCCAATTTTTTCCACGCCAGAATCTCTCCTTTTTAGGTCTATTGTGCATTTTAGTGTTGTCATGGACTGTATGAATACACTTGATTTTTAAAGGCTTTTATATGTTTTACCAGTATTTTTTTTATCTTAGTTACAGTTTTACAAGAACTTGTTAAAGGTCATGTTGAAGGGGTCTATATATGTCATGAAGGATTTTCGACACTATTTCCTTAAATATTTCATGCAAATAAATATATAGACTGACATGAGATAGTATTCACAGTAATTTGATTAGATACAAATCTAACGGAGTTGAGATCTTTGATTTTAACTCTGTGTCAATATTTTGGGTATGTGATTTAAAGTAATTCAATCTGGCAACACTTTTGTGAAGACCTGCCTGTCACAAAAGGAAAAATCACTGAGAAAAGAAAAGTACTTCTTTTGCTGTAATATTTCGTGCTTCACTATACAAAGTAAAATAGACACAGAAAAAGTACATTTAGTGTACTCTATTGCTTTTTAAATAAATCTGAAACACAACCAAATAAAATTGGTTAATCTCCTAAAAATTTTATCTGTGAACTCTAAACTAAAAGGAGTTAACTTAATGGCTTCCGTCTTCTATGAGATCTTCAAACAAAGTTATTTCAAATTAGTTATTTCTTTTTTTTGCATATGAATGGTGAGTGTGCCTTGTTTTAGCCTTATCAAAATTTTGGATGGGGCTGTTTGGAGCTTGTTGAGCATAGATAGCTAAATGATTCATTATTACAATCTTATTGCTCTTAACATTACTGTACATTTTAATTGCTTTTAAATTGGTGGGCTTCCTCACATTTGCAAAGCAATTCAATTATGGTGAGAAAGATAACAAAAAGTTGAAAACAGATTTGGAGCAGAATTGGTTAGCACAGTTATCGCTTAAGTTGTAGGTAGTCTTTATGTTAGCAAATGTTTCTTTCATCAGCTTGATCGATTGCATATTTGAAAAAATACTTTTTACCAGTACGAGAATTACAGAATAACATTGCTGTAGTAAATTATTGAAATGTTGAAATATTCATTTCTTATCATGATCAAATTATACCTAAATACAAGTTTATTCTTCTTTATTATTAAATAACCCTAACAGCTTACTTCCTAATCTTTAATTTTTTCCCCGAATCTTTCCTGATTTTGGTTCTTCAAACTTCCACACCTCTGATGTCATCAATCCATTTTTATTTGTCTGTCACATCAATATTATTTTGACACAACAAATGCTCAACACATGAGATGTAACCAAACCATGCGTCCAACATGGTGTTCCATTGTTCACATCTACACTGTTGATGTTTTGTACATCATTTCGACATAAAATATCTAATTCTGTGTGACGGTTATTCCATGCAACATGTTAACTGTTTTGTTTGATTTTGTCTTTTGCCCAAACATTAATTTTGTTATTGATGAAACTTCCCACTATTGATCAATTGTTTATTAATATCAAAAATAAAATAAACTTTAAAACTTACTTATTTTGATTGAACAAAAATTCAACACATGAGATGTAACCAAACCATGCAGCCTAATGTAATGGTGTTTTGTTGTAAACATCTACACTGTTGGTGTTTTGTACATCATGTCGACATAAAATATCTAATATTGCGTGATGGTCATTCCATGCAACAGGTGTTAACTCTTTGTTTATTCTTTTTTCACTCAAACAGTACTTTAATTAATAGAAAGTTCCAATAGTGTGCATTCATCTTCCTCTCTCATGTGGACGATGTTTAGATGGATTGTGAGAAATTGATCCCTTTAAATTCCACTATTGATGAATTGTCTTTATAACATGCTGTCCACATCAATAGTGTGCATTCATATTCCTCTCTCTTCAGGGCGATGGTTAGATGGATGGTAAAGATACAGTTAATAACATTTTTTAACAGTCATAACATTTTCGTTAAGCCAATTCCCAGTATAGTTTTCTTGTTAACACACAAAAGGCATATCAGCCACTTTAAAATTATAGAATTTTTATCCTACAGTGTGAATCCATTTTTATTTGTGATCATCACAGCAATATTTTTTTGACGCCACGAAGGGTTAACACATGAGATGTTACCAAACCATGCGTCCAACATGGTGTTCCATTGTTCACATCTACACTGTTGATGTTTTGTACATCATTTCGACGTAAAATATCTAATTCTGTGTGACGGTTATTCCATGCAACATGTTAACTGTTTTGTTTGATTTTGTCTTCTGCCCAAACATTAATTTTGTTATTGATGAAACTTTCCACTATTGATCAATTGTTTATTGATATCAAAAATAAAATGAACTTTAAAACTTACTTATTTTGATTGAACAAAAATTCAACACATGAGATGTAACCAAACCATGCAGCCTAATGTAATGGTGTTTTGTTGTAAACATCTACACTGTTGATGTTTTGTACATCATGTCGACATAAAATATCTAATATTGCGTGATGGTCATTCCATGCAACAAGTGTTAACTCTTTGTTTATTTTTTTTTCACTCAAACAGTACTTTTATTGATAGAAAGTTCCAATAGTGTGCATTCATCTTCCTCTCTCATGTGGACGATGTTTAGATGGATTGTGAGAAATTGATCCCTTTAAATTCCACTATTGATGAATTGTCTTTATAACATGCTGTCCACATCAATAGTGTGCATTCATATTCCCCTCTCTTCAGGGCGATGGTTAGATGGATGGTAAAGATACAGTTAATAACATTTTTTAACAGTCATAACATTTTCGTTAAGCCAATTCCCAGTATAGTTTTCTTGTTAACACACAAAAGGCATATCAGCCACTTTAGAATTATAGAATTGTTATCCTACAGTGTGAATCCATTTTTATTTGTGATCATCACAGCAATATTTTTTTGACGCCACGAAGGGTTAACACATGAGATGTTACCAAACCATGCGTCCAACATGGTGTTCCATTGTTCACATCTACACTGTTGATGTTTTGTACATCATTTCCACATAAAATATCTAATTCTGTGTGACGGTTATTTCATGCAACATGTTAACTGTTTTGTTTGATTTTGTCTTCTGCCCAAACATTAATTTTGTTATTGATGAAACTTTCCACTATTGATCAATTGTTTATTGATATCAAAAATAAAATAAACTTTAAAACTTACTTATTTTGATTGAACAAAAATTCAACACATGAGATGTAACCAAACCATGCAGCCTAATGTAATGGTGTTTTGTTGTAAACATCTACACTGTTGATGTTTTGTACATCATGTCGACATAAAATATCTAATATTGCGTGATGGTCATTCCATGCAACAAGTGTTAACTCTTTGTTTATTTTTTTTTCACTCAAACAGTACTTTTATTGATAGAAAGTTCCAATAGTGTGCATTCATCTTCCTCTCTCATGTGGACGATGTTTAGATGGATTGTGAGAAATTGATCCCTTTAAATTCCACTATTGATGAATTGTCTTTATAACATGCTGTCCACATCAATAGTGTGCATTCATATTCCCCTCTCTTCAGGGCGATGGTTAGATGGATGGTAAAGATACAGTTAATAACATTTTTTAACAGTCATAACATTTTCGTTAAGCCAATTCCCAGTATAGTTTTCTTGTTAACACACAAAAGGCATATCAGCCACTTTAAAATTATAGAATTGTTATCCTACAGTGTGAATCCATTTTTATTTGTGATCATCACAGCAATATTTTTTTGACGCCACGAAGGGTTAACACATGAGATGTTACCAAACCATGCGTCCAACATGGTGTTCCATTGTTCACATCTACACTGTTGATGTTTTGTACATCATTTCCACATAAAATATCTAATTCTGTGTGACGGTTATTCCATGCAACATGTTAACTGTTTTGTTTGATTTTGTCTTCTGCCCAAACATTAATTTTGTTATTGATGAAACTTCCCACTATTGATCAATTGTTTATTGATATCAAAAATAAAATAAACTTTAAAACTTACTTATTTTGATTGAACAAAAATTCAACACATGAGATGTAACCAAACCATGCAGCCTAATGTAATGGTGTTTTGTTGTAAACATCTACACTGTTGATGTTTTGTACATCATGTCGACATAAAATATCTAATATTGCGTGATGGTCATTCCATGCAACAAGTGTTAACTCTTTGTTTATTCTTTTTTCACTCAAACAGTACTTTAATTGATAGAAAGTTCCAATAGTGTGCAATCATCTTCCTCTCTCATGTGGACGATGTTTAGATGGATTGTGAGAAAGTGATCCCTTTAAATTCCACTATTGATGAATTGTCTTTATAACATGCTGTCCACATCAATAGTGTGCATTCATATTCCTCTCTCTTCAGGGCGATGGTTAGATTGATGGTAAAGATACAGTTAATAACATTTTTTAACAGTCATAACATTTTCGTAAAGCCAATTCCCAGTATAGTTTTCTTGTTAACACACAAAAGGCATATCAGCCACTTTAGAATTATAGAATTGTTATCCTACAGTGTGAATCCATTTTTATTTGTGATCGTCACAGCAATATTTTTTTGACGCCACGAAGGGTTAACACATGAGATGTTACCAAACCATGCGTCCAACATGGTGTTCCATTGTTCCCATCTACACTGTTGATGTTTCGTACATCATTTCGACATAAAATATCTAATTCTGTGTGAGGGTTATTCCATGCAACATGTTAACTGTTTTGTTTGATTTTGTCTTTTGCCCAAACATTAATTTTGTTATTGATGAAACTTCCCACTATTGATCAATTGTTTATTGATATCAAAAATAAAATAAGAAGGTTGGTACTGGTACCCCAACGACTGATACCTTTACTAATATCATTCGTTGTGATTATCTCGGTGGTTTACTTGACCCTCCGTTTCATGGTACTGGTTTAGATGGCAACCAATGGGCTACTCCTCTTTGCGTTACTAACAAGTTACCTAGTAACAGCTTAATACAAGCCTTGTTATCTAAGAGCCATAAAAAGTTTGATAAAGTTGGTAATTGTATGTCTTATGAAGATATGGCTAAAATCAACACTGACTGGGGAAATAGTTGTAAAGTTTTCCATGGTTTGAATCCTGTACCAGTTTACGATGTTAATCCTATGAAGCCGATTTTATTCGCGTTTAGCCGATTTATGAAAGGTGATAGTGTTCAACCGTACCGAGTTTATGGCGAGATTCAAGTTACGCATACTATCGAGATTCTTAAGAATCACATGTTTCATCCAAATTATTCGGACAATTGGTGGCCTTGTGAAGTTGGCCGTACTAATCAGCAACCACCGATTATGTTCGGCGAAGAAGCCGTTTACTACACATCCGGCGATAAACTCATTATCAATCAACTCGGTTCAGATCGTCCTCAGACCGCCCAGTTTCGCCCTTTTACTGTTTACAATCCTTATGTTTACAGTACAACAAGTGTTATACTTGGTGATACCCAAGATGATGTTCCCGAAGAAGAAGAACAAGTAGATGTTGACGATACAGACTAAGACACTAAAGATTTTTGTATATATTTCTTTAAAGAAAAGAATTTACAATCTTATTACAGTATGATGTAGTTATAATTGCATTCTCTTCTGCGTTGAAATTCCCGTATTTTTCGTACAACACCTTTGCGATATGCCTCCCATGTTTCTTCATTAGTACGATGTTGCCTTCTTTAATCCTCATCGTTAACAGGATATTCATCTTTATTATCATTGCTCTGTTGTTTATCGCGTTGAATTCTTTGCTGTGATGTATAACCACATCCGTTCTTCGTTTTCCATTCATAGTTACCACAACTGGTCTTTTCGGTATCGGTATAGGTGTTTTATATTTTACGTCGGACTCCAGATTAGCATTCCCTTCGAACAACGCTTTTAATATTTGTATAACATCCTCTGTTTCCATCAAGCACTCTTCACATCTGTAAATGTCGGATCCCGGCAGATTCTCTAATATACCATCTCGTTCCATTCTCAAATATACCGTCTCGTTCCACCAATTCATCGTCTTCATGTCTCATCTCGTTTACAATCGTCAGTGTTTGTCGTCTGTCTGGTTCATCTTCATTATCTTTTTTGTCGTCAGTGAAGCATACATCTCTTTTGAAGTCTTGCGCGTCCATATCCCAATGCAATCCTTGAATATTACATCGTTCTTTACAATGTTCGCAGATCCATCGTCCGTCCATAGATTTGTAGACATCATTATCTTCTGCTGTTTGTTTAACATCATAATCACGTTGCAATTTTAACCACAATGCACTTGCTTTATCGTTTCTCTTTTTGAATTCTCGTTGTTCTCCCAATGTTGCCATGTATTCATCTTCTTCATATTCATGCAATATTCGTTGTGCTTCAGCATAAGCTTCACGTAATTCGTCTTCATCCAAGATTCTATTGGAGTAGTTCATCGGTGCATCTTTTTTTTGTAACAGGTGTTACATTTCTCTTCTTCTTCGGGATTTCTGTGTCTTTTTGTGCATTTTCTTTGTGAATTCTCTTCTTGATCAAAGTCTCGTTGCTCTTTTTCTGCTTGTCTTCGTTTAAGGTATGCTCTGAGATTGTCGAGGTGTTCCCGATTTTTGACCATAATTTGGTAGATTTCACACTCACAGGTTTTACACTTATTTGAGTTGCCTGCTTTCTGAATTTGTCGACAACCTTGGCAATTTGCTGTTCCAAGTCGATTAAAGAAGGCCCGATTGATGACTCTTCTATCGATAAGTCGCTTACCTTGTTCATCTGATCGCCAGGAGATGATTGCATGAGCATGGAACTTGCTTTTGTTTTTGCATCCCGAGTGGAAGAGGATTTCTCCAGCTTTTCCGAACGCTCTAACAAGTTCTCTGAGTTCTTTTTCGTAGTTTTCTGGATCGAAACATTCTCCTTCACTGTCGTGATATTTCCCTCCTGAGAAGACTGCATGACTCAATACAAATGTACATCCACCAATAATCTCCTTTAGTATTTCGTTTTCTTTAATAGCAAACTCTTTTATTATTCTTGACATGACCGTACTCTACGATGTCTAACATCAACTAACGCACCCCCGTCATTTCTTTCTTATATAGTACCGATTCCTATTAATACCCCCGTCCCTAGATAAATAAATAACAATAGCGCTATTTATCTAGGGGCCTAAGACCTAGATCTATTATATAGGCTTAAACCCTATAGCCACTACTCCCCCTGACTACTCCAGCTGGCTCAGGCCTTTAGCAGCCCTTTGGGCTGGCCTGCAGCTGGAGTAGTCAGGGGGAGTAGTGGCTATAGGGTTTAAGCCTATATAATAGATCTAGGTCTTAGGCCCCTAGATAAATATTTATCTAGGGGCCTAAGACCTAGATCTATTATATAGGCTTAAACCCTATAGCCACTACTCCCCCTGACTTTCTTAAAGACTTAAAGCCTTCGGGGTTTCGGGGGGGGGGGAGAAAGGCCATTTTTTAACTGTTATATGTTCTGCCCTTTCTCCCCCCCCCCGAAACCCCGAAGGCTTTAAGTCTTTAAGAAATCGCGCATTTTTTTGGCGCACTTATTTGTTTAGTTATGTCAACAACTTTTATGTCAACAACTGTTTTGTATATATATGTTATGTTTTATTTTTAGTTAGTTAGTATGGGTTGTTGGTCTGAAGAGTGCACACCTCGTCGTTTAACTGCTGTTCCTCCTTACTTATTTGGAACTTGTTATCCTGATTGTTGGAATACATCTTTTAAATGTGAACTTGGACCTTGTTCTTGGTATTGTTTATCTCTGTTTTCAGTTGATTATTGTCGTCAATTTGATTTGGAATATACATCAAAATGTTTGGTAAAGTTCCTCGCAATCCTCCTACTTGGTTTCGTCCTGGTGGACGTTACAACTCTAACCGTTATAATTCGGCTACTCGGACGTTTTATGATAGATCACGCGGTCGTGAAGTGGCTCGTCCGCTTGAAAATAATCCTGCTAATCCTCCTGATTTCGATTGGTTATTGGAAGCCGATTATATGATGAACAATCCTATGAACAATATTGGATTACCTGATATTCATGATTTTATGCCTCGTCCTGAACCTCCTCCTGATCCTAATGCTGAAGTTGGTACTATCGGAGGTACTGTTGGAGGTGCTCCTACTGCTCCTGGTACTGAAAAACCTACTATGCCTCGTTATGTTCATAAAGATAATCAGTATGAAATTGAAGAACGTGTTATATGTTCAACTTACCGTTTTGTTGTTCCTGTTACTGCTCAGTTTTCTGGTGAAGATGTACATTACATACCTTGGGAAAGTATTGCTATGTGTCATCATAAAGATCAAATATTGGCCGCTACTAAGAATTCTTGGTTTTGGAGATTGAAGAAAGTCCAATGTAATTTCCGTGATTTGATTTGCCATGCTGAAATCCCCGTTACTGCTAATGCGTTTTACCCAATTCAATTGTCTCATATTAATATGATGTATATAAATCAAGGTATTAATTTATGTCCTCGTGTTTCTGTTATCGATGATCCGGTAGATCTTCAAACTTGGGATCAGTTTTGTGAGAATCAACAACATGGTGCTATTACTAAGCCGTTACCTACTACATGTGTTAAAGCTATGTCTTTTGCGCAGAGTAAAGATATTCAGTATGATACTAATTGTTGGGTACGTAAGAATGTTACTGAAGGTGAACAATATCAATTTGATTATGCACCCTCTGTTAATTATTGGAGACACAGGACTGATTTATTAGAGTACGGACGTTGTCGCCGTAAAGATCCTAATGGTGGTTCTCCTGGTTTTCAAACTCTGACAAATGTTGTTCGTTGTGATTATTTGGGTGGATTATTAGATCCACCTATGAACGGTACTGGTGTAGACGGAAGTACTTGGAAGACACCTATGTGTATTACAACTAGATTGCCCACTAAATCTTGTATTTCTGGGTTGCTGGAGCAACATCGTAAGTTCTCAGATAATACTGCTACCATGGCTAAAAAAGATATGGCTGATATTCATGCTGATTGGGGTGGTCATGCCGAAGTGTTTTCTGGTATGCGTCCCGTTCCTATTTATGATTCGAATCCGATGAAGCCAATCCTATTTACGTTCAGTCGTTTTATGAAAGGAGATAGTGTTCAACCTTATCGAGTTTATGGCGAAATTCAAATCGTTCATACTATTGAGATTATGAAGAATCACATGTATCATTCTAATTTCAGCACTAATTGGTGGCCAATGGAAGTTAGTGGTGCTGTACAGCATCCTGCTATTATGTTTGGAGAAGTACCTATATTTTATACATCAGGTCACAAGCTTGTAATTAATCAACATGGTAACGATCGTCGTAATAACGCACAATTTAGACCTTTTCCTGTTTATAATCCCTACGTATATAATACTACAAGTAATATAATTGGCGAGAAATCGAATGATGATGAGTCAGAAGAAGAGATTACGGACACTGATGAATAAATGTATTTAATATTTTACAAGAAAGAGTTTACAATAGTATTACAATATGTTGTTGTTATTATACCGTTGTCTTCCGTGTTGAAACTTCCGTATTTTTCATATAGTACTTTTGCCACATGTTTTGCGTTCTTCTTCATTGCTGCTATGTTGCCTTCCCTAATGCGCTCTGATAATGGTCTCATCATTTCGATAATAGTAGATCTGTTTTGTATTGCGTCAAATTCTTGCGAGTGATGAAGTGTTACGTGATTTTTTCTTTTTCCATTCATAGTTACAACTACTGGCCGTTTCGGTACAGGAATTGGTGTTTTGTATTTAACATCTGATTCCAAATTCGCATTCCCTTCAAATAGAGCTTTTAATACTTGTATTACATCTTCTGTCTCCATTAGGCACTCCTCACATCTGTAGATATCTGATCCTGGTAGATTCTCCAACCAAAATGTATTGCTTGAATTCCTCAATGGTGTTTTGAAATTCCCAACTTCGTAATCTTCGTATGGACTTAGTAGTAAATCCATTAACGTAGTTTTGCCACTGTCGCTTTCTCCAATGAATATTAGCGTGTTTCGTTTCCCTCCTTGCCCATTCAGTATTGTGTATATCGATTCCATTAATTCCATAAAATCCATCTGATTCTCTCTTGCTACTGATTCGATTAATTGACAAGCTGTTCCTGCTGCTACTATGATATCTTCATCTGTTTCACAATGATCACATAACTTTACTTTTTTACAGTCACATTCGAAATCTGGAAGTCTTCTTATAGCTGCTTCATATGTTAGTTTTGGTATCTTTTGCCGATTGATTTGATATAAATTCTTCTTCAAAGCTTCGATTATTCCCGGTTGCATTCTCGTTAAAGCATTCACCAGTATGTCATTTGTTGCCAATACGGTTTGGAAATGTTTTTCGTTTCGTACTCCTTCTTCTGTTAAGATTGTTGTTAGTTGTTGTCGCACAGTCTGAAATCTAATATTGTTGTCATGTGGATCGCAGGTTTTGGGAGCAGTAAAAATAGCATGATACATCCACCCTAAATATATTTATTTCTTTAAAATATGTTGTACAAATCCTCTTATAATAAACAATAGTTCAGGACTGTAATCATAATCAAATATACCGTCTCTGTCTTCAAGTTCATCATCATCTATCCCGTCTGGTTCGTTTGTAATCGTCATCGTTTGCTTTCTTTCTGGTTCTTCTGTTTCGCTGCTAAAATCGTTTAAGCATACATCTTTTGTAAAATCTTGAGCATCTTGATCCCAATGCATTCCATTAATAGAACATCTCTCGTGACAATGTTCGCAGATCCATCTTCCATCCATTGCTTTGTAGACATCGTTTTGTCTCGCCGTTTGCTTTACTGCATAATCTCTTTGTAGTTTTAACCATAACTCACTCGCTCTTTCGTTGTACTTTCTGAATTGACGTTGCTCACCTAACGTTGCCATATATTCGTCTTCTTCGTATTCGTGCAAGGTTCTTAGATCTTCTTCGTAAGCAGCCCTCAAATCGTCTTCATCCAGAATTGGTTGATTCGAGTAGTTGATTGGTGCATCTTTTCTTATAACATGTGTCACAATTTTCCTCTTCTTCTTCGGTTCTGTGTCTTTTGTTGCATTTTCTGAGGATGTTCTCTTCTTGGTCGATGTCTCTGTGCTCTTTTTCTGCTTCCCTTCTTCGCAAGTAGGCTCGTAAGTTGTCGAGATGTTCTTTGTTTTTGACGATGATTTGGAAGATTTCTGCATTACAGCTTTTGCATTTGTTGGTGTTTCCTGTTTTTTGAATTTGTTTGCAGCCTTGACAATGCGTTGAGCCAAGTCTGTTAAAGTATGCTCGGTTAATAACTCTTCTGTCGATGAGTCTTTTTCCGTTTGGATCACATCGCCATGAGATGATTGCATGAGCATGGAACTTTGATTTTCTGCATCCTTCGTGGAAGAGCAACTCTCCAGATTTGCCATACGCTTTGACAAGTTCTCTGATTTCTTTTTCGTAACCTTGTTGATCAAAGCATTCTCCTTCGCTATCATGATACTTGCCTCCCGAGAAGACTGCATGACTCAATATGAACGTACAACCACCTTTATTCTCTTTAAGTATTTCGTTCTCCTTTATTGCTAACTCAGCTATCTTCTTAGACATGACCGTCCTCTACGACGTCTAGGAGTAGACTGATTACCCCCCCGTGTTCTGTCTTATATAATACCATTATTTATGTATTTAACCCCCCTGTTTTACCCCCTGTAAATAAACATTACCCCCTGAATTACCCCCTGAATACACAGCTAAACACACACTATCTATTATATAGGCTTAAACCCTATAGCCACTACTCCCCCTGACTACTCCAGCTGGCTCAGGCCTTTAGCAGCCCTTTGGGCTGGCCTGCAGCTGGAGTAGTCAGGGGGAGTAGTGGCTATAGGGTTTAAGCCTATATAATAGATCTAGGTCTTAGGCCCCTAGATAAATATTTATCTAGGGGCCTAAGACCTAGAGCCTACTCCACTCCTCACGCATGCGCTCTACTGCCCCTTTGGCAGCCCTCTGGGCTGGGCAGGAGCGCATGCGTGAGGAGTGGAGTAGGCTCTAGGTCTTAGGCCCCTAGATAAATAGCGCTATTGTTATTTATTTATCTAGGGACGGGGGTATTAATAGGAATCGGTACTATATAAGAAAGAAATGACGGGGGGTGCGTTAGTTGATGTTAGACATCGTAGAGTACGGTCATGTCAAGAATAATAAAAGAGTAAAACTTACTTATTTTGATTGAACAAAAATTCAACACATGAGATGTAACCAAACCATGCAGCCTAATGTAATGGTGTTTTGTTGTAAACATCTACACTGTTGATGTTTTGTACATCATGTCGACATAAAATATCTAATATTGCGTGATGGTCATTCCATGCAACAAGTGTTAACTCTTTGTTTATTTTTTTTTCACTCAAACAGTACTTTAATTGATAGAAAGTTCCAATAGTGTGCATTCATCTTCCTCTCTCATATGGACGATGTTTAGATGGATTGTGAGAAATCGATCCCTTTAAATTCCACTATTGATGAATTGTCTTTATAACATGCTGTCCACATCAATAGTGTGCATTCATATTCCTCTCTCTTCAGGGCGATGGTTAGATGGATGGTAAAGATACAGTTAATAACATTTTTTAACAGTCATAACATTTTCGTTAAGCCAATTCCCAGTATAGTTTTCTTGTTAACACACAAAAGGCATATCAGCCACTTTAAAATTATAGAATTGTTATCCTACAGTGTGAATCCATTTTTATTTGTGATCGTCACAGCAATATTTTTTTGACGCAACGAAGGATTAACACATGAGATGTTACCAAACCATGCATCCAACATGGTCTTCCATTGTTCACATCTACACTGTTGATGTTTTGTACATCATTTCGACATAAAATATCTAATTCTGTGTGAGGGTTATTCCATGCAACATGTTAACTGTTTTGTTTGATTTGTCTTCTGCCCAAACATTAATTTTGTTATTGATGAAACTTCCCACTATTGATCAATTGTTTATTGATATCAAAAATAAAATAAACTTTAAAACTTACTTATTTTGATTGAACAAAAATTCAACACATGAGATGTAACCAAACCATGCAGCCTAATGTAATGGTGTTTTGTTGTAAACATCTACACTGTTGATGTTTTGTACATCATGTCGACATAAAATATTTAGTATTGCGTGATGGTCATTCCATGCAACAAGTGTTAACTCTTTGTTTATTTTTTTTTCACTTAAACAGTACTTTAATTGATAGAAAGTTCCAATAGTGTGCATTCATCTTCCTCTCTCATATGGACGATGTTTAGATGGATTGTGAGAAATTGATCCCTTTAAATTCCACTATTGATGAATTGTCTTTATAACATGCTGTCCACATCAATAGTGTGCATTCATATTCCTCTCTCTTCAGGGCGATGGTTAGATGGATGGTAAAGATACAGTTAATAACATTTTTTAGCAGTCGTAACATTTTCGTTAAGCCAATTCCCAGTATAGTTTTCTTGTTAACACACAAAAGGCATATCAGCCACTTTAAAATTATAGAATTGTTATCCTACAGTGTGAATTCATTTTTATTTGTGATTGTCACAGCAATATTTTTTTGACGCCATGAAGGGTTAACACATGAGATGTTACCAAACCATGCGTCCAACATGGTGTTCCATTGTTCACATCTACACTGTTGATGTTTTGTACATCATTTCGACATAAAATATCTAATTCTGTGTGACGGTTATTCCATGCAACATGTTAACTGTTTTGTTTGATTTTGTCTTCTTCCCAAACATTAATTTTGTTATTGATGAAACTTCCCACTATTGATCAATTGTTTATTAATATCAAAAATAAAATAAACTTTAAAACTTACTTATTTTGATTGAACAAAAATTCAACACATGAGATGTAACCAAACCATGCAGCCTAATGTAATGGTGTTTTGTTGTAAACATCTACACTGTTGATGTTTTGTACATCATGTCGACATAAAATATCTAATATTGCGTGATGGTCATTCCATGCAACAAAGTGTTAACTTCTTTGTTTAATTTTTTTTCACTCAAACAGTATAATTGATAGAAAATTCCAATAGTGTGCATTCATCTTCCTCTCCTGTGTGGACGATGTTTAGATGGATTGTGGGAAATCGATCCCTTTAAATTCCACTATTGATGAATTGTCTTCATAAAATACTGTCCACATGAATCGTGTGCATTCTTATTTATCTCTCATTTGGACGATGTTTAGATATATTGTGAGAAATTGATCCCTTTAAATTCCACTATTGATGAATTGTCTTTATAACATGCTGTCCACATCAATAGTGTGCATTCTTATTTATCTCTCATATGGACGATGTTTAGATGGATTATGAGAAATTGATCCCTCTAAATTCAACTTTTGATGAGTTGTCTTTATAACATGCTGTCCACATCAATAGTGTGCATTCATATTCCTCTCTCTTAAGGGCAATGGTTAGATGGATGGTAAAGATACAGTTACTGACATTTTTTACCAGTCATAACATTTTGGTTAAGCCAATTCCCAGTATAGTTTTCTTGTTAACACACAAAAGGCATATCTGAATTGTTATCCTACACTGTGAATCCATTTTTATTTGTGATCGTCACAGCAATATTTTTTTGACGCAACAAAGGATTTCACTGGCGCCGTAGATTAGTGGTTATAGCTCTCGTACTCTGTGCGGGAGACCGGGGTTCGATTCCTCTTGACGGCGATTCAACATGGGCGAGTGAATGTTACCATAGCCCCGGGTTAACCCAAGCCATGTGAGGGAAATTGGGAAGATGGCACACTGTGTGGGCCGTTGGATGTTGCCGGGAGTTGTCTAGTAGAGCGCGGGCTCTAATTGGGTCTGCGTAGCTCAAAATGAGCATTAAATACTCTAGGACTCTCCATCTACGCCATGGCCCCTCCTGGAAATAATAGACAGGGTATATCCCTCGATATTTGTGAGGCTAGCCATGTAAAATATGCACATCTATCTATCTATCTCTATTAACACATGAGATGTTACCAAACCATGCATTCAACATGGTGTTCCATTGTTCACATCTACACTGTTGATGTTTTGTACATCATGTCGACATAAAGTATCTAATATTGCGTGATGGTCATTCCATGTAACAAAGTTGTGACTTTTTTGTTTGATTTCAAATTCTAA
This sequence comes from Hydractinia symbiolongicarpus, assembly GCF_029227915.1. Lineage (NCBI taxonomy): Eukaryota > Metazoa > Cnidaria > Hydrozoa > Anthoathecata > Hydractiniidae > Hydractinia > Hydractinia symbiolongicarpus. The sequence continues at coordinate 26,140,819 of NC_079876.1, forward strand.
TGAAGCTGCTCTTTTTTCACCCGAGTTACAATGGTGTAAAAGAGTTGTTGTCATTTTATGTTTGCTGTGGACATGCTGGCCCAGTTCAATTTTTTTTGGTGCCAACTATTATGCGTATCGAGGTAGTATGCTATTTTGCGTTAATGATTTTTTCAATTTTTAAACTTGTCTCAAAACTGTTCAAAATTTTTTCAACACTCTCATTACCAAATTGTTTTAGACCTAGTAATTGAAAAAGTAAACTGGAGCTAGAAAACCATTTTTATCTCCTTGCTTCAGAAAAATGTTTAGGAAAAGTTTAAATAACAGTTTTGGCGTCCAAAACTTTTTTGTTGACATCAACCAGTCAATTGTAAAATGGGTAAAATCGCCCAGCTTTGAGGAAAATGATCAATTTTAGTCTCAGATCTGAAGTTACCCACAAAGGAAAAGACATTTTTTCTTCACCATTGTTAAGTTACATACTCAAAAATTACAATGCAAATTAATTTAAATGTCATTTGATTTAAATGGTGCCTTTTTTCTAGGTGACCATGTTTTTTAAGAAGTAAAAGCCAGACATCAATTGCTCTGAAACGCTTCTAAGTTGTTTAACTTCAAATATAAAAGTGGAATGAATTGTCTTCACAAATTTTTATAATGTTATTAGTGTTAAATTTTTTCTGTGTGTCTATACTTCCTTATGAAGTAACAATGTGACATAACAAAGGACACATATAATTATTTTTCCGTGACCTTACGGTAGGTGAACATGCGTATGTAATCATGCTTTACCCTAATGATCATAAAAAAAGGTCTGTTTACCTAGATGTGTGAAAAAATTAGGATTTAAAATGACATAACTCCTTCTGTGACGTTTTTCAGAATTTTGGTAAGGTCCACTACTTAAATGCAAAATGGTGTAAAATAAGTTTTAAAAAAATCTGTAACAATATATTATCTGAAAAATAAAAAGGAAAACGTTATTATTACAAATATGTTTTGGTTTCTTCTGGCACAGTAAAGAGCTTTTCAACATGACCCTATTGTTATTATCAGCATTACAAAAAGTTTTGTAATTTAGTGTTTTAACAGTTTTATTTGTACGTGTACTAAACTTGGTTTTTATCAACAAACATGTTATAATCTTATTTATTTTTGAAGACGAGCATTTTTATCATATAGCTATTTATATATTACAAATTTAATATTTTCTGTTTGTAACATTTTCGTAAAAAGAATTTTGCCTCTATAGATTTTTGCAGATGTAAAAGATTTTTCTAGAAGTTTGACTCAAAACATATTGTTTGAAAACAATGCTGACAACTATTGATATTGTTTTTCTGTGATATTTTGTAAAAATATTTTTAACAGTGGACAATGTACACCCATTATCTAAGAATTAAATTATAAAATATTTCAAGTATGTTAATATAAACTGTTTTTTTCTTGAAAATGTGCGACCTTGATGCCCTATTTGACAAATTAACTGCATGCTTTTCCGTTTTTCTTTTGGATTTTTTCATGAATGGCGCTATTTTACTGTTTGCACTGCTCTTTTTTAAGTCTAAAAAACCACCACAAAAACATCAGTTTTTGAATAGTTCAATCACTGATTTGTGAGCACTCCCCTGAACGCGAAGAGATTAAAACACGGTTTGCTGCCCTTCATTTAAATAATATCTTACAAAGTCTCCATATAAAGATGGCGTGTACTGCAAGATGTTTTTTTCCTGAAAAAGAAAAACATTAATTCATCGCATTACATTTGTTAAAGTTGAGAGTATAGCACTACATAAACTGTCCCTCTAAATTATTGTGTGAACAAGTACAAGGCTGTTATATGCTTTTGATTCTATTTTTAATGCTAGTACAAAAATAAAAAAATATGGTAGATGTATGGTCACCACGAAATAAATCTCCATCTCAAACACTTTTGTCATTAGCAAGGGTCCTTGCGTTAAAAGAACAACCATGGGAAAAGGTAATTTTTGTTATATTTATTCTTAGAAAATAGAAGTGTTTTTTATCCTGAAGAATCTAAGAAAAATACTGTGAAGGGTATAGTATTACCATAAACTATAAAAACATTACGTAGTATGACATATTACAATCTTTTATTTTCAATTTTTATTACAATTCTTTTTTTGTTTTGGCACAGGTGAAACCATTGTTGATGTTTTGTCCTCAACCTCCTTCAAAACCAACTGAAATATTTGCTATTGATCAATCTGGCAGAAATTCAATTTTATGTTTGATGTACTACTTGGTGCAATCAAAACTTGAGCATTCTTCCAAAATACTACCATACCTGACAAGTGTCTTTAAAGTCTGTTTGCACATTAAGTGGAATTTAAAGGTAAAAAAATTTTCTTCCTAATAATTCAGTGCTGAAGACTAACCATAAATGTCTGATGTAAATGCTTTCCCAGTACACTTAGAAGGGAGATTCTTTATTGAGGGAATGCAATTAGTGAAGTGTTGTTTTATCTGATAATATTATTTTCTCATTTCTTAAAAAAGTTACAATGATTGTTATTCCTAGTGTTTATTTTACTACCGCACATCAAAACGGGAGGCTAATCTGAGGGACTTTAGGACACTAACTCCATAAGTTACAGTTTCAGTCTTATGTTCTTATTTTTTCATTTCTTTCATATATTATCTTACACTCAACAGAGCAGCAAAGAAAAAAATTGCCAAGAAGATGAAATCAGAGAATTTATTTCTCTCCTGACTTTGGTGTTATCATATGCTTTGAGTAAAAACGAAAATGCGTCAGCTAGCAATCCACTTGGTTTTCTGTCAGTTATGCTTGATGAATTGCAATCATTTCCTGATTTACCTGAAGCATCACAAGGTGAGACGGCTGCTATATTTTTTTGGTATTTGTTTTTTATAATTCATTATTCATGGGTTTCCATTTAAACTAACTGTTTTTTAATATTGTTAAAAACAAAAACTTTAACATGTTTATAGCAATCTAATAACATTTGTTTCCAGAAATGGAAAATGTTTTTGTATAAGACCATGAATATTCATGTTATGACTATAGGTCTGCCTGTCAAGCTTTGAAGTATGAATTCCTATGACAATTATATGCTTTTATGAGTTATACATTATTAAAAAATTGTTTTGTGATGGCTTGTTCTATTTTTGTACAAGAAAATAAATAGATAATAAATAATTATGCCGAGACGAAAAGTTTTAAGAATATTGTACCTTCCATATTTGGTTTTCAGGTATAAAATAAACGTTTTCTGCTCTTTGTTCAATATTTTTTTAATTTGTCTCCCTGTTTTTTAGTTAGCTTCTTTCGGTGTACCTTACCAGCGATGTGTGGTTTCCTTGAAGGACTTTGTATGCATCCATCTGCACATGAGCTTTCTCAAATCCTTATGCCGAATAAAAAACAAAAACAAAACAAATCGCTATGTACTGTTGATGCAGATTTCAAAAGAAGTCAATTTGCAGCAGTAAACATTTCAAACCTATTGAATCAGGTGAGTTATCCTACAAAATTGCGAAAGCTAGCTAATTACCTTCTCAACGACTTCAGAGATTAATTTGATTTTTAAAATATAAAAAAATGATTCAAAAATGATTATAAAAAAAAACATGAAAATGGGACAAAAAGGTCTTAAAGTTAATGAAAAAACACTTGCCTATGAATTACATATGTACATAAATAGATGCACATAACCGCCACACAACACAATAAAAAACCCTCTAAAAACCCCTTTGATGTATCGTTGTTTACATCTAAACATCCAGAATTATAAACATAGACTGAATGTGTTATCAATATTGTGAAAATACTTTAAACATTCTATATAATCACCTCTATATTACAAACAATTTGACTGACTTACAATTTACAAATAAACATGTAATATCTGATGTGTTCTAAATCAATTTTGAAGGTTCAAATTTTGGAGAATAACCAGGTATCAATATAGAAAGTATTGCGGAGAGGTGGCCAAGGCAAAGGCATTAAACACTGCAAGAAAAGGGCACGGCAAAAGCAGGCAAGGAAACAGGAAGAGGAATCAGCAAGGCAGTGTTAGGCACAGGCAAGGGCATAGTAGGCAGGCACCAGCAGAAAAGGCATAAGAAGGGTAGGCAAAGGCACGGTAAGTGCTGGTAAGACAAGGGGACGGCAGGTTAGGGGCAGGCACCTAAATAGAACCTCTTCTCCCCTGCAACTCAAAGATTATGTATACTCAATAGAGTATGGAAAATATTGAGGTAATACTTCGAATTTATTATCAGGTCAATATAGAGTGAATCATCTTAGCAGAATATGTGACAATAAAAGAATTTAAACAATAATTACAAGCTCGTGAGCTTGTATTAAAACGCAAATGTGTCCCACAAGAATGGGAATTTTTGTCTCTCAGAGCACCGACACGGGAGTAGTCGTGTGTTCAAATCTCATCTTGATAACTATTTTTACTTTTTTTTTTCTTTTTACCAACTCGTAACTATGTCCGAAATAATCAATTGCAACGTCATAGATTTAAAATTCGTACCTAAACTCTCTAAGTACTTGGAAGTCATCTAAATGACGTTTCAGGCCAAAATTGGTATTTGTTTTCGACAAAATTTGTTACAGTTAACAAAAAAAGTATGCTGAACATAATAGTGACATCATAATTTTGATTTTTGCCACTTAAATGTCATTTTAGGTCAAAATTAGTCCAAAAATTAAAACTATTTTAGACAAAACTTGCCCAAGTTAACAAAAAAAGTATGCCGAACATGATAGTGACATTAAAATTTTGATTTTTTGTCACCTAAATGTCATTTTAGGCCAAAATTGGTCCAAAAATTAAAACTATCTTAGACAAAACTTGGCAAAGTAAACAAAAAAAGTATGCTGAACATGATGGTGACAATAAAATTTTGATTTTTTGTCACCTAAATGTCATTTTAGGCCAAATCGGTCCGAAAATTAAAACTACTTTATTTTCGACAAAATTTGTTAAAGTTAACAAAAAAAGTATGCTGAACATGATAGTGACATCAAAATTTTAATTTTTGTCACCTAAATGCCGTTTAGCTCATAAACGTTTTAATTGCGCAACTTTCAACCATGAATGGTACACTGTATTTTTTGTTGCAAAAAATTGTAAAATTGGGTTGCATTGTGGATGTTTCATAGTTGTGCATTTTTAATAGCGAGATAGTTTATGCAGCGCCTGCATATTGTTTATTTTTTAAAAAGATAAGATTAGTGTTAGCATATTATTTAACTAACTGGTAAAGTAAAGGTGTTTCCACCAAAGTTTTTAAAAGTGAATATAGGCAGAATTAAGGTCTCCCCAAATGCCTGAAAAGTAGTCTGCGAAAAATAAAATTTCCACAACAATACGTAAGAGGGAAACGAAGACGCTCCGCCATATATAAATAACTACAAGAACGAAATTCTTTTCGCTACGAAAAGAATTTCGTTCTCGCTTTTTTCTTTCTGTCAGTCAGTTTACCCCAGACTGACCCAACGAAAATTGAATTTTCGAGGAATTTTCTGTTCAAGAAGATCTCACAAATCAATTTCGAAAAATAACTGGGTAGTCAACAACAAATATTATTTATTGCCTATTTGAATAGCAAAATATGTCGTGTCTAACTTCGTAACAGAAATCACAATTTAATAGACAGCTTTTTGTAAACTTTATTTGCAAGGTTGTTTACGTATATCATACGTCTTGTTGATCATAATGCCAAAAAAACTTGTTTTAATAAATTTGAGTTTAAAAGTCAACTTGGCTCAAATGAATTTGACAATATGGGTTTTTTCTGAATCTTCAACATTAGAAAGTCAAGGTGCAGAAATGTCAAAAATGGCATTTTTGTGCTCTATAAACAAAAAGATTACCTAATATCCTCAATAGAGCTATATCATATACTTATGAATACCTGGTTTTTGTAGGTGCAAGATAATTGTGTTTTTCCTAGCCCTGTCCAGGATTCGAACCTGGAGCTCTCATTTGCATGAGTGTCATATCCATTAGACCAGCAGCGCATAAATATAAATCGAGTGAAACACATTTACATGTGTTTCTATTTAACAGAATCTGTTAAATAGAAACACAGGTAATAGCTTTTTATTAACACTGGGCTGAGTGATTAGTACAGGTATGCTGTGTCATACATACGCTTTGGCATAATATATGGCATAATAAAATATAATATAAACTCTTTTCAAAAACTATTCTAACTTTGATCCAAATAAACAAACATTAAACAACCTGTTGTTACCCTACACAGCTAAAACAATCGCTCCGCAATTTTATTTTTCGAAAAAGTTTTTGTAACATTTAAAAATGAAAACCCAGCTTATGACCTCTTTTTACCCTGTTAAAGCAAAAAGAATCCTGCAACATTTTATGGGAAAGGTTCCTGTGCAAGATCAAAATTAATCGTGAAATCGGATAGGTGTAATACATTTTCGAAAAAAAACTTTATTGCAAATTTGGTTTAAATTAAAACAGCAAAAACAGCCCGTTGTTACCCTGTCCAGCTAATCAGACAGCAGTTTTATTTTGGGGAACAAGTCGTGACAATAGGAGAAACAATTCTTATTCCCAGCTGAACAGACACTTCAAAACAATAGCAATTAATTGGGCTAGCTTAGTATCTAGCTAGAGCTGGACATTATTTGTATACATATTGGAAAATTAAATAAGAAACAATGGATATATGAGGATTCTCTATACATGTTGACGATTGCACAAGAACAGCTTGTCAGAATTTAAAAAGCCTCTGTAACAGAAAATGTAGACGTTGATGTAAAAGTAAGTACCAGTTAAGTAGTTAATTTTATGCTAGCTTTGTTCTGTCTGAAAGAATTTTTAAGCTAGTATGTAGCTAGCTTGTTAGCTAATTTTATGCCACATTCAAGCTAAAATTGTGAAGGGCCAACATACTTTGTGAAAACGGATGTAACTACCAAGCATAAGCTATGTACATTCTTAATTAGAGCAGAAGTATGTCACTCACTGTGCAGAATGTGTAGCAGCTAGCTCGCTCGAAAATCTGTCCTAAAGAAGTCTCTTACACTTATCCTAGGATAAGAGAAAGTTAAAGGTAGTTTCTAGCTAAATTGTTAGTTTTATGGTAGCTGTTGTGATAGCTAGCTTTAGTTGTAAGTAAGTCTAACATTTAAAAAATAGTGATATACTAGGTACATAACCTCCACTTCTTTCTTGAAAAATCTCATTTTATTTCTAGGTAGCTACCTACGCTTAGCACCATCTTTAAAAATCAACAAAAACTCCATCGCCGTTCCTAAAAAAACACATTGTCTTGCTTACTAAAAACTGTGCTAGAGAATGACCATATTAAACAGCTGGATTACTGATTTTTTGTTTGAAATTTTAGTATTTTGAATGTATAGGAACAAAATCGTATAGAAATGCTATATACTCTCCACCGTATTTCCTTTTCCCTTATATTTTCCTTATTTAATGAGGAAATGGGCTCCGTTATGCTCCCTGCGCTGGCGCACACTCCGCTTTGTTCCGCAATAAGAAGGTCCGAAATAGAAAGATTTGATGTTTCTGGCTTACCAGGTGGTGGGGCATCTGCATAATCATAATTATGTGTAAATTTTATGCTTTTCATACATCCACTAAAATCAAAGCTTCAAAATTCTCACTTTACGTCTTGACTAGTTCTTTTGCTGTCCTAATCTTTGTTGAGGTTACTTATAAATCTTAGATGTGGCAATGTTTACTATTCACTTTAGATATTTTCGATAGCATCTACTAAACATTTGAATGATTTGGAGAAAAGAAAGCTTGATCTAATCGAGGTAATGCAATTTGTTTAACATCTACGAAGAATTTCTGATAAGACTTGATGAATTAGTGACTCGTATTGGGAAGATTTTAAGTTGGCAAAATGAATTTATAATTATGCAGGTGGTAACCTTCGCTAAAAGCTAATGGAACAGAAACAAGAACAGAAAAGCTTATGAGCATATGTACTTAAATGTTTACACGATGTGAGTGGAAAATTTTCCTTTGGGCAAAGTGTGTTTACTTTTTGTGCAATAACATGAAGTGAAAATTATCAGCAGAAAATTCTCTTCTCTGTTCTGTTTTTTCCCTATTTCATTCTGTTGAACATTTTCTTGAAGCAGTAAACAGTCGTAATAGCATTAAAAGTTTATAAATTTTGGTGTAAATTTATATTAGCGACTAGCCCATTTAGGATCATACTCAGTGTCGTAATCACGAGTGAGTCCCTACTAATTTGATTAAAATTTTCAATGGTATTATAATTTAGCGAAGTAAAATGCGATTGCCTAAATAATAATGAGGCATAGATTATGTGCCCTGGTTGTCTAAATCTTCTCTTTGTTAATTTGTCAAATTTGTTTGATAATAGTTAAATTGTATGGAATACAAATAATATAAGTTAAGTGTTAGAAAGTGTTTTTTGTAAATTTACAGGATAAACTGCTTTTAAACAACCGATTTTTTAAATCTTGGATGGATATATTTTGGATGAACTCAACAAGTATTGTCAAAGGTATCATACAGCAAGGTAGGAGGTTGTTTTTATTTGTAATTTGTTATTTTTTTTTTGTTGTTGTTAACACTAGCTTGGAAGGCTCAGAATTTTTGAGTCAGGTACATTTGCCACTGTTTTGATAAAAATATACAATTATATTTTTTATATTTTTACCAAACTTAGTTTTGGTGTTTCCTTAATTTAGAAAACCAATCAGATATTCAAGTCATCATCATCATTCTCGCCTTAACGTCCGTTTTCCATAAACTTTTTTTGAACAACATCATCAACCCATCAGATACAACTTTGTTGACTCTACTTTTAGGAATTCGTCCAAATAGTCCCTGCTCACCCAAAATAAAAATAAAAATTAATTTTTTTTTTAATTTAGGAAATATATATTTGTCAGTTGGGGATAGCTGTTGTCATGTTATTTTTTCCAACTTTTTTGTTTGCGTTGCATTGTAACAAGTAATCTTAATGTTGTCATCCTTCTCTAGACTTAAACCTAATGTTAGAATACATTGTTAATCGTTCAGCAAAGATGCGAGTTTATTTAAATAAAATTCTATTTAAAAACAAAGAGGCAAAGTAGAAGATTTGCAATCTGCGAACCTTGAAAAATTTATTTATCATCATTACAATCACCATTACAATCATCGTCTGGACAAATTATATTGATGATCTTTCAATCTTATTTAGACTGGACTAGTTCTATACTGTCCTTATTTACTTGCTGCTAAATCTTTCTTGGTCTACCTCTGGGCTTTGCCACAGGAACTATCAAGTCTCCTAACTTACCATACTTTTGCTTCTTTTTTATTAGATGTAAATCAAGAGGATGTGACAAAGATCCATGCGTGGAGCAAAGAAATGTTTGAATCATGCCAACTAAGTTGCAAGTCAGATTTCAAACGAGAAAAGTCGAAACTGTTTTTGACAACCCTGACCACAAGTTGCGAGGTTTATGTGAGATCAGTGACAAAGGATTCTGGTAATTTTTACATTTCATGCATTTCGTTCCTAAAATACCTAAAAAACTAATAAAAATATAAGACGAGGGAAGAGTCATGGGATATTTATGTTCTAATTATAAAGTAAATTGTTGTATACATTTTGTAATTGGTAATCCTTCATGCAGTAAAACTTTTTTTCTTGCACATTAAAACACAAATAAACTTTTGTGCTATCCTTTCAACATGTAGAAAAGTTCATTGTGTATGAGCTCCTTGTGTTGTTAAGATTTTGCTTTATCTGAGCAACGTGCTTTTGTGTGTAGTTATTTTTAATATGATAGATGCTGATAAAACCTGCCAGGTACTGGTTGATAACATCAACATGATTCGTGAAGATTCCAGATCGTACACGTTTACTTCATTAGTCGTTGCTTGTTTAAATGGTTTGGGCACTTTAGCTGAAAAGTTTCCTTCCATTTGCAGGTGTGATTTTTAGGCATTTGTTAAAAGACAAGTTTTGCATTGTGACAGTTTTAGTCTAGATTTACCTTAGAATCATTCTTACTGTACTGATTAATATACTAGATTGAGGAGTAAATACTAATTCATAGGAAATAATAAATACAACGATATAATTACCATATTTTTTACTTCAGAAGAGTATGTGCTTTTACTTTAACAATGTAAGGTTTGTGGCTACCTTCCATAATAGTGTAGTTATCCTAAATCTGTAATGTAAAATAGATTTAGGAACGGTTTTAAGCCAAGTTTACATTAGTACAGCATTATATACTATATTATGTAGAAAGCTGTTAATGCTCTATGATAAGCATGACTTTTTATTTTAGTTTTGTTATTGAACATTTTCAAGACTTTTTGGTAAAGCCTTCTGCTGTGTTGAAAGGTTTCTATCAGGCTAGCAAAGAGAAAAAGCCAGAGAAAAAGAGATTCTTGTCTGCTGACGATACCCATGAAGAAGAGCAAAATATCGGATTCAAATGTAACAGCACTGGTTATGACTTAATTTTGAAAATCGCTCTCGAAAATGTTGTAATGTATGTGCAAATTTCATATTAACAGCCATTTTTTTAAATTTTAGAAATTGCTCTAGATAACTTTTTTTTTAAATAAGGATGCGTAAACAGGCAATTGTGCGTTTTTCCAAGGAAAATTGTTAGTTGTCTTAAAATATAGTGATAGTAGAACCTAACATTGATGTGAGTTTTTTGTCTTTTGTCTTTAGTAACTATGAAAAGCAATATTTACCAAATAAATATTGCTTATTCAAGAATGTTTTTGCGTTTTAAAAAATATTTTTGTTTCCGAATGGGTTTTGGATGGGTTTTGGATGGATACACTCCTTGATCAATTTAATAGTGCATTCAGTGATCAGATTTTATGTCTGGCTCTTGGTTTTAAATATTTTACTACAACATGCAATCTTAAACAAATCTCTTTTTAGTTGTCTAAAAGCAGGCTATGAAAACGACAAAAGTTTGATCAATGCTTTTTTAAACAAGATGTCGATTCATTTATATCCAAGAGGTAATGATGACCAACACACTTCCCTACGTCAGATGAATGCGGTACTTGCTATCGGCCACATTGCATGTGCGTTAAAGGAGATAGAGAATGTGACGGAGAGTGGTTTAACGATACTTCAGCAAAGGTTCCACCACCCTCCATCACAGCTAGATGTGAATATTATTGAACAATTTGCTCCTATTCTGCTGACTGGTGTAGTAAGAAATTAGCTTTAAAATTTTGTTGTTACACATTTCTTTTGGGTATGAGTTTTTTTACATTTTTTTAATATCATTTTTACTATATTTTTTCAGTTCTTTACTTTATGTTAAGAACGTTACTTTTCAGAGTAAATGCTATCAACCGATCATGGATTTGTTTGTGAAAATTACAAGGGAATCAAGTATGGCTACATACTCGATTGGTAGTGCTGAGCATGCGCAAACTTCTTACAGGTTGGTGTTTAAATGTGTTTACAAAATAATTATTACCCATTATGACTTTTATAACTTGTTGCTTAAGTTTTAAATAAAAAATGGATTGTAACTTAGGCTGCAGCTCCTAACTTGAAGACCAGACCAGGTGGTCATGTGCATTTGTCTTCAAGTTGAAATAAGTCAATTTCCAAGCCTTGCAGACAGACATAATTTTAGCATCTGTTAAATATATATAAAATTACACATGTTAAGTGGCGAAGTCCAATCACTGAGAGTTTTAGCCCAGAACCCTACTTACGTGTAAAGTGTGTTTAATTCATTGTCAATTCTTCTCACTTTTGGGGTCAAATTTGTGTCACATACAATAATATGCCGTAAATGAATACAAGTGTACAGCGGGACTATTATTTGGGTCTGATTGATGACAGAAGTCCTTGTATTCACAACGAACCTTTTCCATTTAGACATTGCTCATTGGCTGTCATTAATGCTCTCCTAACAATTGCTACTACACTGAGTAAAGATACTCCTATGAGAATAGATTTTCTTGTCCATTTGCTTGAAATGTTTGTGCAGTTGGGGTTGCAAGTCAGAAAAATGAGTGAAAAAACACATTCAAAGGTAAGCGCTTTAAAAGCAGGTCAAGAAACTGGGTTCAACATTTAGTTTATGTTTAGAAATGGTGAAAGCCACGATTTTAATGAAAAATCTTAAAAATAAATCACTATTTTAGTGTTAACAATAGGCTTTGAGCAATCTAGTTGCAAAGTTATCAATGCTATCAAACTACGTTTTCGCATAATGCTCATCATTTTCTCCCTTGGTTGATCAAGTTCGCTTTCATCATACTCGCCCATACATGCTTGAGACTTCGACCCTTTCCTTACTCCTCTTACAAAAACACATAATGCTATTGTAAGGAAAATTTTATGATGTGGTTATTTTTATTAGCAATGAACTTGATTAACCAATATGGTATCACAAAGCTACAAAAAATCAAATAAATTTAAAATTAATTTTCTTATAAAGCAAATGTACGCCAACCAAATCCCTCCTTCCCCGCAGGATGAGCGTACTTTTTCATGCACTCATATACCGAGTCCAACATTAGCTATTCCACACCCTTTTTAGTGCATATATGATTTATAAGTGATTACACTACAAGTCTGCAGTTTTCATTTGGTAACAGGTGTTCAGTTGATTTTTTACTTAAAAACTCTTTACTTCCAAAACACAGGCATCATCCAGTGCTGGGAATCTTGGCGTTTTACTCCCAGTTATATCTGCTCTTTTGAAACAATTTGAACCTATCATAAACCCCACACCGCGTCTACAGAAGTTGTTCCACGACTTCTGGCTGTATGTCGTCCTCTTTGGTTTTGGTGTAGAAGAATCAAGCTTTTGGCCACAGGAGTGGTTTGAAAGTGTCCAGATTATTGCTTCAAAGTCACCTGTTTTGATAGGTGCTGGGCACTTGCGTGAGCTGACATATGGTCTGGCCTTAAAGAATGAAGACATATCACAGGTAAGAATATAAATTCTGACCTAAAACGTGGTTCGATCTAGAAAGATTTAAATCTGATTTAGTACACAGAAATGTTTGCAATAAAAATTCCAATGATTTGATTTGTTTATGGCTTATTTATAGGTTTTATATTTATAGGTTTTCTGTATAGCTTTGATTCTTTTGTTTACATAAGAAAGCCGTTTTTATGATCAGATGCAGTTGGTTAATCGAACGGATATTGACCTAATTTGATTTTTTACTGTGTGAAATACATAACACAGATCTTACACAGACTTTAGTCTGTATTTCTTCAACTCAGACGCAGTATCTTTTAGTACAACATCAAAACCGGCTAGTATCCGTTAAATATTTTCTGTATGCAGTTTATTAATTCAGAATTTTTGTATTATCACATCAACTGTCCAACTTTGAAGACAGGCATTTCTCAACAAGTCATGTCAAGTCAGTTTTCTCCACTCTGTTACTGGACAATGGAAAGTTTTAGTAACATTTCACTGAACGTTGTTTTATTTTATTACCCTTTATAGTATTGATTTATATATATTGATCAGGATAACAATTAGCACATTTTATCCAACATGGATATAGCTAGTATTTATTTTATTTCAGACTGATGTAAACCAGCTACGCTTGTCTTTACTTGAACAAATTGGTCAGGTGCAAGAAATTCTACCGTTAATCAATAAACTACAATTTGGTCCCATGTCACTTTTGTATAGTGTTTATCAACTGGAGAGCCTTCGCGTGACAGTCAATACGAACATGGTTCAAAATCTATTTCAATATTTAGAAGATAGAGCTGTCCAAAGAGACAAATCTGGTGAGTGTGGTACAAGTTGGACTTGGTTGCACGTACTGCACAAGGCCTCATAAAGTATGTTGAGGCGAGGTAGTAATATTCAAGGTTTATCCCCATGAGTAATTATGCACGCTATTTTCAAAATAGATTGCACACAGGTGACCTAAAATCTCCCTAATAACCTAAAAAAAATTTTTTATAAAGACCCTCCTATATTATCCTAAATAACCTAAAATTGGGTCTTAAAATGTTGATTCCTCTCAAAATCTCCCAAAATAGTTTATGGGGAAATCCATTTGCAAACAGTAACTTTTTGTTATTACGTTCAGTGTGACCACAAATTAAGCATATTTATTATCTTGCAACGGGACTCCTGTATCATATTTACATAATTACTGCAATACAAAATAAACTGCCTCTCTGACAATGGATTAATTATCTGGAAGGCTCGATTATTAGTAACTCTTTATTTCCTCCTAAAATTTAACACTGAAACCTAAGTTTTGGCTTGTATAATATAAAATTACTTGTAACTTTCGGTTCAATCTTGCCTTCGGTTCAATCTTCTCTGTTGGTTTGTATAATTAGAACTTTTAAATTTGAGTTCTTACTCGTATTTACATATATCATGTAGGTCTGTATTAATCAGAATTACTTTTAAATTTGGGTTCTATTTTGTTCTTGTACATGTGCTGTTGGTTTGTATCAATTGAGATTACTAAGTTAGAGTTCTATATAGTCATTACACATCTATTTCCTGTGACTGCTACCTTTAATACATCACATGTTTTTATGACACAGATGTGTGGAGATGCATGCGGTCAGCATTTGATAAAATCTTTGACAACTTTTTAACACTAATGTCAAACAAGCCACGAAATAACGAACGTGAAAGCGAGCTGGAGAGACATGCACTGTTTCTTCTCATCAAGTTTAACCACACAGAGGATAGAATTCGTCGTGTTGCTGATCGATTTTTATCACTCCTAGTTGACAAGTAAGTTGCTTTTGTTTTGTAAATTGTTAATTAACCTAACTTGCTGTTGTGCCTTCATTTCTTTCCATTTTGTGTTTGGGAAAGCGAGGCAGGTAATTAAAGTAAGGCAAATCAGCAAATGCTATGATAAAAATGTGTTTCAGCTTTGTCCATGGAGTAACATGAATGTTTCGTTGAACATAGATTTCCTCATCTTCTGTGGAATGGAACTGTGTTGAAAACAATGTTAGATTTACTGCATGTCATCAGTAAGACAACTGAAGAAATGGTAGGCTTCATGTTATTGTTGTTGCTGTTACGTTGTCTTTGATGTCGTTAGTGTAACCAGCATCGTAGTTATTGTCGTCATAATCGCTGACAAACGTAAAATTATGTGATGACATTTTATTATAGAAAAACAAGCTTATTTCATGCGAGATTGCTATTCCACACACAAACTTTACGCTGATCTTATCACAAAAACGAGAAACTCGTGAACAAATAATGCGAGATTTCTCTTCTCGTTGCCATGGAATTCTACAGGAAGCTCTGAAGTGGGCAGCAGATTCAACCAAGTCTTTACTACAGGTTTTATAAAATTTCTTGTCCTGTGTAGCTAAATATTTCTGTTTATTTATACTTGTTTTAATGGTTGCTGCAACTTCAGCAGGTTTTGCATATCTAGCATCTTTTTGGTAAAAATAAAACATGATAAGAATATCAGGGTGTTGGCACTAGACTTTACATTTTCATGGCCGTATTATAATATTAAAAACTTACGCAAAAGTTCGCATTTATTTCTTGGGCAGGGACAAATGAGAATTAAAAATTGTAAAAGACTATAAACTTTTTGTTTATATAGCTGGATGGATTAATGCATGAGAACTTAAGTTTGAAATCCTAATAAATTCGATTATAAACATTTAGGGAATTCTATAGTTTAGCCGTATTACCTGGTGCAAAATGTCATTTTTTGTCCTTTTTAGGTTATTTTTTAATTTTACTTCAACTACAATCCTTTATATTTATGTTTACATTGATTTTCTAGGAATACCTCATAGAGAATGAAGATGCAACCGCTTCAGTCCATTACGGAATTGCTTTGTTCACAGAGATTTTATTGAAACATGATAGTACTCCAACTGCGAGTGATGGGATATCACACTCAACTGTTAAGCAAGATAATATTACCACGTTTACTTCTGGAGTGAAAATCCGTAGTAGATACATAGGAGAGGTTGGTAAATTCACCACAATGTTTATTTTGGGTCCTTATTGTGTATATGATAATTATATATGTAAATCTACCTGTGTGTCTGTCTGCCTGTGCTTCTGTCTGTGTCGGTCTGCCTGTCTCCGTGTGTCTGTCTGTTTGTGCATCTGTCTGTCTGTTTGTGCGTCTGTCTCCCTGTTTGTGTATCTATCTGTCTGTGCATCTGTCTACCTGTCCGTGCTTCTATCTGTCTGTACGTCTGTCTGTGCGGTCTGGTGTCAGTCTGTCTGTGCGTCTATTTGTCTTTGCGTCTGTCTGTCCGTGAGTCTGCCAGTCTGTGCGTCTGTCTGTGCGTCTGTCTGTCTGTGCGTCTGTCTGTCAGTCTGTCTGTGCGTCTGTCTGTCTGTCTGTCTGTGCGTCTGTCTGTCTGTTTGTGCATCTGTCTACCTATTTGTCTGGGCGTTTGCTGATGTTGAAAATATTGAGAGAATATCATGAGCTTTTGCTGTTTGGTTAAGTACTTCTAATAACATCCGCTATATTTAGCACATCAAGTATACTCTGCAGTAAATTGTTTCCTGTAACAACATAACTCTTCTTTTTATCTAGATTCACGGACTAAGAGAAGCCATGCGATATTCACTTCCAGGTTCTGAATTAAATGCAGAATCAATGCTGGTCAATTTAATATGTAAACAGTTGAAAGAGGTTTATGTAGATAAAAGTGATCTTACAAATGTGCTTTACAAAGCTAGTGCTTATCTGGTGTCTACCAAAGGTAAAACACTTCTTTCACTTGCATTGTTTTTGCAGTTATTATTCTAACAGTGACTTTGCCCTGCAAATGTTGATTCAATAACCGACAGAAAAGGCTATTTTTACACTTTGGTTTAATTTTTGTAACCTTTCTCGTGATTCACAAATCTTTATAGAGCAAAGTCAGGTGTTGATCAATCATATCTGCTGGATGCCTGCCAAACTGTTTACCAAGTCATCGTTAGAAGTGGCTATTGCATGCTGGGAATGGATACTCTCAACACGGAAAGATTTGGAAGAACAGGTTTTTAAAAAGATTTGCGTTATTTTTTTCACGGCATTTAAACAATGGACAATCAAAAATGTTTATTACGTTTAATTTCTAGATGCAACGCGAGATTGTAGCAGCATGGATGTACACTGTACATCAGCGATTGGGACTGTTCAGTGAAGACAAACCTAGTTTTAGCCCATTGACGATAAACGAGAGTTCACACGAAGAAAACCAAGTGTCCGGGGTTCAAGATATGTGGCTGGAATTTCTTACACGGAGGTTTAACGTGATCAATTACTACAGTAGTGAACAAGTAAGTCGGCTTGATAAATCGACAAAACATCGGTAAAGTGTTCTCTTGCAGTGTAGAAATCGGTAGAACATCGGTAAATGTTCTCTTACAGTGTAGAAATCGGTAGAACATCGATAAATGTTCTCTTCCAAGTAGAAATCGATAGAACATCGGTAAAGTGTTCTCTTCCAAGTAGGTTCCCTTAATTAATATCTTCTTTGATTTTATTGTTTTTTTGGGACTTAATTTCTCTCCTTAATCTCTATTAGTAACATTTAAAACTTCTTGTATTTTAGTCTTCGATATATATCTCAATGCTGAATGATTCACTCTCCTGCATGGTGGGCAAACAGAGTAACATGTCACATCATATTGAATACATTCGACCTCGCTTTCGTTTACTTTATCTTGGTCTCTGCGTCCTACAGTCTAACCATGAGATACCACCGATTGTGAGAAATACGCTCCGTGAGAAGATATATCACTCCGTCCTTGATCATTTTAGGTGAGGATGTGATGCATGTTCGCATTATTACAAACAATAGCGCGTGTGGAGGAGTGCAGTTATTACAGAAAGTTTAACGGCCTTGGAGAGTCCATCCTAAAGGCTGACTTTTCCTTCCCTCAGTCTGTAACTAAGTTACGTTACCACCAGAGATTTGTATAACATTGTTCTACCTTGTTTGCCTGCCACATAACCTGATTCGCGGTCAGCAGAAAACTCGAAATGGGCTGACAACACTAAATTTAAAGTGCTCCGGAGTGGGAACTTGAATCCGAAGCCTTTGTTTACAAGTCAAATACGCCACCACTACACCATCTCCGCTCTTTTATATTATGCATTGTGCGTTATTTAACTGTTACAACAACAAAACGACACCACCCTCTTGAATTGTTTTTGTTTTTAGCGTGGCTCCTGTCTGGCCAAAACCATCTGTTGAAACACTTGGAAAAGACATTAAAGTTCTGATTCAATTTTGGAACGCTTTGAATGTAGACAAGAAGTTCATGAAATCGTTTTTTATCACATCTTCATTGGATTCTGTTTTGGAATCACCCGATGAAAAAGGCAGCCGGCTGTCAGCTGCTGTTACTGATAGCACGAGAACAGACGCCGCCCCACAAGTAAGAGGTGTTACTTAAGAACTTTTCTGTTTTTTTTTGTTTTTTTTTCAAGCCGTAATGCATTTGTCATTACCCAACTCTAAGAAGCTTTTTTCTGGTTATCATCACCCTAATATGTGATTGTCTGATACAAAAAGAATGGATGGCAAAAGGTTTTGTACGGTTCACATTATTTTCTTTTTTTTGTAGGGTTGGCTCAACTTGCGTGCGCCGCACGGTTCGATAGCAGGATCTTCAAAGAAGTCCTACCCACGAGCTGGTAGTCAACGCGAAGGTAGTGGAATGATAACCAAGGAGCTGATGAAGAAAAGAATAATAATTCTTGCTTTACTAAGGAGGGAGATCGAAAGACTCTCCATCTGGCGTAATCCTAAGAACATGCCTGAGTTACGAGTGGCAGGAGAAGATATTGTGCAGGGTTGGGCAAGCCAAGTTCCAATGACGGATAAATCGTGGAAAGAATGCATACGCACAACATGGAACGTGTGCCCACATGTAGCTATACATGTCGCGCTAAGGTTGGTTGACCTCTCCTGGACACAAATGTACCACTATTCAATTAAAATTATATTATTATAATCAATTAAGTAAAACTTCAAACATGAAACTACGCCTAGCCAATTTTTTTCCTTTTTTGCGAGTCGACCCTATTTCAATGTTCTGACCTCCTGACCTCTCTTTCAAATTCAGATTTTTTAAATTATTAATCTTTATTGACATTTACCATACTCTCTTTGGATAAATTGGATAGGAGTCGTTATGACATGGAGGACACCGTAATTTCCGAACTAATCACAAAAATTTTAGCTTTACATAGTGCAGTGGGATCGTCTGCATCTCCAAGTTCTGGGGACCGCCGAACAAATCCCGCTCGATGTACATACCTTAAAATACTTTGTGTATGTACTGTGTGTGTACTGTCACATGAAGTGAACTTTTAAAAAAAAGGAAAGATTATTGCTTTCATCTAGGTCCGTAAAAAGTTACTTTAATTGCTGTGATCTGATTGGTCGTTTGGTCTAATTATCTCCTCAACTAATAAATAGCAAAACATGATTACGATCATTGCCCGTCGATGACAGCTGTAGCTGTCGAAACGTAGTCTAGAATACTCGCTTGTTCATGACATGATAATATCTATATTTTTCAATGTACTGTACTTTTTATGCGTAGATTCCGTGAGGTATTGATTTTATGGAAGGAAGTGACACGTCTTGTACACGCGCATCCTCTGAGCGTGTCCGACGATCCGGACGCACTACAGTTTTTAGTCGACGAAAACACCATCAAACAAAACAAACCGGAATTGTCTCACATCATATCGTGGGCGTTGGTTCCACCTGTAATCGCAATATCCTTCTTCTCGCAGCAGTACACTCCCCATCCGCTGACAGCGCAGTATGCCGTACGAGTGTTGCGTTCCTACCCTCCTGTATGTAACTTTTTTTTATTTTATTTTTTATTTTTAATGTTTGTACAAATTTCAAAGGTTAAGGAGCTTATGAGTAGTCAATAAATACGGAGTGTATAATTTTACCTGCGATTTGCATAAATTTGATACCGCTCTTATATCAACCTTATTATCTCAAGGTAGGGAGATCATGTTGTACACACTTCGGGAGCTTATCCGCCTAAAAATCACCATTTTTGACAGTATTTAGCAGATTGCATGAGATCAGAAAACGCTTAAATCCTTAGACAGCGCCAAACAATTTGTTACGCTCTTATCACGCGCGATGTAATCATTGAGCTAAATAATCTGTGTTTAATAGTTTGAAATCAAATCTGTTCAGCAGTTTTGTAATCTCCAGTAGGTGTATATTTTGAAACAATGTGTTTAGGAAACCATGCTATTGTACATACCACAACTGGTACAAGCACTGAGGTATGATAAACTTGGTTACGTGGAGAACTACATATTGTGGGCGTGTAATCAATCACAACTGCTTGCTCATCAGGTAATTTTATAGCTCTGTACACAGGAATTCTTTTTGATATATCAGTGTAACGGCGAGGGTCATCGTATCACTAATAGTTTCTTCGTAGGTTCGCTACTTTTGTTAATTGCAAGGCTGAGTGTGTGCATCTTTATCCCAGTTTGTCCTAACTAGTGTCGGTCCGTGCGAAGCAAAATCGTTTTTCTGGGTGCAAGGAAGGGAGATGGTTATTCTAAAAAGTCACATTATGCAAGATTTTAAGCCTATACTAGTGTATGGGCTGAGAATCTTGCAAAATTTGTTTAAGTTAACGTAGAACATATTGTAGTTACGCTCAAAATCCTTTCCCTCGTGTGCCACTGTTTATTTACTTTCAGATAATATGGAACATGAAAACGAACATATACACAGATGAGGATTCGAAAAACATTGATCCTGACATAGGAACGAAACTGGAAGAACTGATCGAAAAAATAACCAGCTCTTTATCAGGTCCCGCTTTACGTTTCTTCGAGCGAGAGTTCGACTTCTTCAACCGCGTTACGAATATATCCGGCGAGATAAGGTACGTACGTGTGTTTGTTTGTTTCTCAGAAAAACCTGTGAAACTTCACGATATTTACTCTCACCGTGCACTCTTTCTCCTATATACTTTGTTTTTATTTCAAAAATATTCCACGTTTGTTTATATTGTTCCCAGGCCTTATCCAAAGGGGGATGAAAGACGCAAAGCCTGTCGGGAAGCTTTGAAAAAAGTAACACTCCAGCCAGGTGTCTATCTTCCAAGTAATCCTGAAGGGGTTGTGGTTGGAATTGATTATAATTCTGGCATACCGATGCAGAGTGCAGCGAAAGCGCCTTTCCTGGCACGCTTCCAGGTTCGAAAGTGTGGGATCAAAGAACTTGAAGACATGAACAAAGTTGGTCAGTTGTTTTTCTTTTCTTTGTTGTTAGAAGATCTCGCACTTCTTTTTTTGCTAAATAGAAAATCAATTCTGTGCAGATCTTATAGTATTCTTTCAGCTATCAAATGTATTTCTTCAGTTAATTTGTTTTTCTGTGTCTCTGAGTAGCGTTGTGTATGACCTTCTTCTTAACGCAACATTTACCTTATCTTAAAAAGCGCGCATTAACCAACTTCATCATAACAGCTAATAATGCGAAAAAACATTTTTGACTGAACCAAGCCATTTTATTCTCTGTTTAGACGAGACAGACAGCATAAGCGATGAAGGCGTCGTACATGGCGAGACATACACACTAGGCTGTATATTCAAAGTTGGCGATGATGTGCGGCAGGTATGCGAGCGGATATTAAATCGAGACCAACTCCGGGCGACGTGTAGTTTGTATTTCGTAGCACGCATGTGGTCCTTTTTATCGTGTAAAGCAGGCCATATGTCAAAAGCTTTATGTTACCTTTTATTACGTTTAACTTGTACAACTTTATGTGTCATACAACGCATGTAACCTTGTCGTGTAACGCATGATGTCCTTTTGTTTTAAGGACATGTTAGCACTTCAAGTCATCACACTGTTTAAAAGGATTTTCGATCAAGTCGACATGGAACTTCATCTGTCACCCTATCGAGTAGTTGCGACAGCACCGGGCTGTGGTGTCATTGAGTGCGTGCCCAACGCCAAATCGCGTGACCAGTTAGGGCGTCAAACAGAAGTGGACTTGTTTGCATACTTTAAAAGTACATACGGTGATGAAGGGTCACTCTCCTTCCAAGAGGTATGATTTTTCTACATATACAGGCGTGGTTACATCCCTCCTCTTTATTTTGAATCCTGCATATAGATATTTGAGAGCTGTCGCTTAATTCCAACAATTTATTAGTGAAAGATATGTGGGAGGTACGTGTGAGTGGAAGCATAATGTGTGGGGCGGTATCTCCCAAAATCTTCAGATGGTTATTATTGTACTTTAAAATGTGAAATTAACCGCTTGCAAAATCTTGATCTTGCTGCTAACACAATTTTGCGGATTGTCGCCATTTAATGGTAACAAGACGTATGATATACGCAAACAACCTCGCGGATAAAGTTCACAAAAAGCTGTCTATCTAAACGTGATTTTTGTTACGAAGTTAGACACGACATATTTTGCTATTCAGATAGGCGATATTTATTACGCACCTAAAAGTTGCTAAATTCAGTAATCCAGCATCTTATCTCTTAAAAAAATAAAAAAAAAAATAGTTACCAAGATGAGATTCGAACACATGACGACTCCCGTGTCGGTGCTCAGAGAGGCAAAAATTTCCATTCTTGTAGGACACATTTGCGTTTTAATACAAGCTCACGAGCTTGTAATAATGTTCAAGCTAATATTTAATTTATTTTGTTCTAAACCCAGGATTTTTCCGTATTATTTGCGGGGAATTTTAAGTTGCGCGAAAATGAATATACACACAATACGTTCGAAAATTAATGTGCGTTCGAAAATTAATGTGCGCAAAAATTTGTGCGAATAAGTTAAGTGCGATAATTAATTTTTGCGAATTTTTTATTTCGACTGCGTTAGAAGTTGAATATTTTACGTTGTTGTTGCACGCTAGATTTCAGTAATTTTTGACATGCAACAAGATTAATATTTTATTACGTTCATCTTTAAATTACTTTAAAATGTTTCAGAATGCTGTTGATTTAAAAGGTTAAGTAAGGAGAATTAGGATGTCTGCGGGCCTTGATTTTTATTACTGCCATTTTATTGTGTATAGTTTCCTTCTGTTTATTTACTTCGGAACCTAAATATAGCCTTGATAACACCCCGACAACTGTTAAGTAAAAACTTGAGAAGACCCTGCCTTATAATGATATGAAGGACCTACAACGTCGCTATGAACGCTTTTCACAAGTCAATTAATCCTTGACATCCTAAAACTCCTTAAAGAATCGATTAGGCCATGCTTTAACAGTTTCCATTCATACTGCGAATTATATTGAAAGATCTCTCCTGTGGGCGATTATTTTATTTTACTTTTTTTCAGGCCAGACAAAATTTCATTCGCAGCATGGCAGCTTATTCTGTTGTAAGTTTTTTGTTGCAAATTAAAGACAGACACAATGGAAACATAATGATCAACGAACAAGGCTTTGTCATACATATAGGTATGAACTATTTGATTTTATGAAAATATAATATCTATGTTAGAAATACGAGAAAATCTTTGTCATAAGTAAGCTGTACATTATGCTCAACTATAATATACCTTTCACATGTCGGAGATGTTTGTTTTATATTATACGCCTTTCCTGAAAAGTTGAAGGGAACCCGAGGTATAAAATGATGTTGGACCTATATTACTGATAAGGGATTCACCTATATATTATCTATGTATTAATAAAGTTTGAATAAACATCCCTTAACAGGTCTAAAATTACTGATGACAGAAAATGTCAAAATTTGCTATTACTTAAATATGACATCATAATTTATGCAGCTAATCAAGTCTGAAATTATGTGAATATCTTTAGAACGAAAAGAGCTTTTTAAAAACTTTAACCAACTTTTCAAACTCTATAATAAAGTCCAACATCATTTTCTACCTCAGGTTCCCTTTAAAGAAATGCTTAATTAGCTAAACTCAACGAATCCTTACAACAACAAATATTGCACACATTTTCGTGTTGGTGTGTTCAATATGTTTTTGCTTGCTCTTGATACTCAGCATAGTTTTACGGTTAGTATTCAATGTTTTGAACTCTCTTGCTTTATATAGATTTCGGGTTTATGTTCGAATCTTCACCGGGTGGCAACCTCGGATTTGAACCCGACATGAAACTAACACCAGATTGGGTCATGCTGATTGGTGGAAACATCGATGCGCCCAGCTTTAGGTAGATATTACTCAAGAAAGAAACTGTTGAGGGATTTTGCGGATGTTTTTTTTTTTGTTATTATTAAATTTTGTTTTTATCTTCAGGTGGTTCATGGAACTTTGCGTCAGAGCTTACCTAGCTGTTAGGTAATATCCACTTTGCTTTTATTTTAAACATGATTTTGTGTAACCTTAAAACTAATCAATTCTGATTGGCTGGCGGAATATAGCGCGCCACTATTGGTCTTAAAGTAGAAACCTATGCTACTTCTGTTTCTGTGATGGCAAGTAGCAATGTGTTTTACATGTTTTGAACGCTTTAATCAACTGGTAAATAATGAATGTTCTCTCTTCTTAGACCACACACTGAGGCGTTCGTATCTCTCGTTGCGTTGATGTTGGACACGGGTTTGCCATGCTTTCGTGGAGAAACGCTGAAGAGATTAAGGTAATGTTATGGTTTTGTTGGTAAAAGTTCTTTGCTAATCTTTAGGTGTGAGAATACTGCAAACTACTGTGGGAACTTCTTCAGCTTTTAATTAATAAATTGATTTATACCCTGAACAACACTTTATTACAATTTAAAAGTAAGTCTCTATAAAAACGGATAAAGAAATGACCTGGGCGTAACGTGTTAACCCTCTCTATGAGCAGGTTAGCACGTTCTGGTTAGGTTTATTAGAAGCTGAATTTTATTTACGATTTGGAAATGTAATGTAAACACTAAACGATGAAGGTGCACGTGTTTCTCTTGTCTCGATTATGTTATAATATGCGAAGGATGTGCGTTTATTATCGAGGCGTTCCGAAGCTGTTATTGAAGTTACGATTTTTCTGACACTTTTTCAGCTTCGCATATCTAAGGTGCCATATTTGTTGTTGTTTTTTGTAGGCAACGTTTCGCGCCTGATTTAACAGAACGGCAAGCATCGGAATATATGATTCAAATCATCAAAGATTCGTATCTCAACAAAAGGTGAGTTTAATAATAGCAGTGGAAGTTGCGCGGAATTACTTGTGGATAAAAGTGATAAAAACCGTACCACAGTCGGTCCCCTATAAGTGCTCAAAACTAGGTTGTTACAGAAGTGCTCCCTATGGGTTTTTTCCTTGGCCACTAATTGCAACAGGTTTTGAAAAGCTAATTATTTTTTGACTTTAAAAAAAGAGGTCCTTTTTAAAAACGGGTGAAAATTAACAATACTTTCGCTGAAGAGCATTTAGGCATAAGATAGTGCATCGTTTTTCGTGGAAAAGTTCTTTACAGTTGGTAAAAAACCACACTGGGTAATGAGTTATTTCTTAAAAAAGCTTTCTTAACTCTGTGAAAGCCCTGCATTTTAAGTGTGTGTTGATATTTTTGTTACTATTGTAATTTTAGGCCAGTTTACTCCTACAATAGCTTTGAAAAATTTCTGATTTTTATTTGGTTCCGGATATTAAAGGAATCTAGAGTTTCATCCTGGATATAACACCATGTCCTTTGTGTTTATTTACGTTACAATTTTTTTTAATTTTTAGAGCTCGCGCTTACGATTTGATCCAGCTTGTACAAAATGAAATTCCATGCTAATGAAAAACAGCTTTGTCGTGCGTGAAATTATATAGACATTTAAATGACCGGTTTAATCTGGTGACTGCTGACTGGAGTTGAATGACCGGTCAAGCCAAGTAACCAGGGTGGTGATTGTAAATTGGTGTTTAGAATTTTTATAAAGAATAAGATAAGAATAAATAAATAATACATAAATAAATAAATAAATAAATAAATAAGGAAAGAATATGTTGAGATTGTTATCTCTTCTTTTGTCTGTAAAATGCAATGATTGCAGAGTGTAAGGAAATCCTAAAATATGGTGTTGAATTTTTATGAGCCTAAGAACTGGTTTAAAGTTGTCTGTAAAGGTTTTTTGTTTTCAAGATATCTGCAAGATCTTTAAATTTGACCTTACTGCATATAAATGTCATATTTAAGTAATAGCAAATCGTGATATTTTCAGTCATCTGTAATTTTGAAGCTGCTAAAGAAATGTGGCTTTAAACTTTGTTTTGCTATCACAGCAAATTTTTTATCCGATTACTTGTGATGATTCAAATAAATTTAAAAAATAAAGAAAATCCAATTTTAATATATTGGTGATCTTACGAAGCGTTAATATTCTCAATTTCTTTTAAAAAAATGTAAAATGTCCTCAAGAATCTTATTTTTTTTGTCATCTTAAAGGTTTTATCATCAAATGTCATGAAATCTCAAATTTGACTATGAAGAGTGGCAATCCTGAGCAAGTGAAATTTTGAAAGTCATTCTCTTCTATAAATAGCTTAAAGAAAGGATAAAAAAATTCACATGTCAAATTTACTTGTTGCTTTACTGAGGTCTGATAAAATAGGCTCTAAATGTGACATTTTTATTCTAATGTCAGCATGTCTGCCTCAGAATACGAATCTTCGTATCTGCCGTCTGGATGTCACAAAGCTACAAGATACTCTGGGGTCGAGGTTGCGCTTGAGTTTTTAAAAAGTTTATCATAATTTATTTTGAAGTTTTACATTCTGCATGCATAGGCTTATTGTTTAAAATATTTTATTTAAGTTTTCAAGAATCAAATGCATAATTTAAATTTTAGAAGCTCTTTTTTTGAAAAAAAATATAAATATTCCATTTTTTGACCCTGTGTTAGGGATAAGCCTAACGTTCTAGGGGCGAGAATGAAAATGTCCTAACGATTGTTTTTTATGAAAAAAACATCATTTCTTAAAAATTTCTTCAAATCTCCTAAAGTTTAATTTTATGAAAAGAGTGGCAACACTGCATCCCTTGTAAAATACACTCAAAAATAACAAATTTTCGTTTCTACCAGAAAGTCCTGGGAACGAGAGTGACCGCCTCCCCTAACTTTCTTCGGTTCCGGTCGCGGGTGACTTGGGGTGGTTTAAGCCTATTATTTACAGTAGGCTTAATTTCCCGATTTTCTTCATCTTCGTCGGGTTGAAAAACAGATTATCCAACCCCCAGCAAGCTTAAAGAGAAGGATGATTGAAGTTGGAATTCTGTGATTTGATGCCTTCAATTCTTTCTGATTTATTTTAGTCTTCGCAGCAAGGCAAGGTTCTCCATTTAGCGTTAGTTTGGACACTTTTGACACTTAGGGTCACTAAGAGTGTGTCACCATATCCTCTGGCTATGTAGCTAGCTGCTATATAGCTAGGCTAACTTTTTAAGTAGGCCATAGCAGCTAGCTATAGCTAGCTATAGCTATAACTCTCCCACTTCCTCCTCTTCAGCAAAAATAAAACCACTACTTTTTACATGCTGTATTATGGCTTATGACAAACTAAACTAATTAGGCTATTCGCCAAATTAGGAGAGGAATTCCCAACCTAACTTGGCTATGCTATCCTAATTAGGCTATGAAAATTTTTTAAAAGCAAAAAAATCACCACTAACGCGCTATCTGCATCTTTATTTCACTCTCTTTGTGCAGCCAAATTTCAAAACTGACGAATTGACGCAGCATTGGTAAGAAATAAAACAACAAGTAATATATGGACGCGAATGTGCATATTTTTTTTGGCAAAAGTTAAATATATGATTTCATATCCTAATTAGGCTATCAGCATGGCTAAATTAGGAGATGATAGCGTAATTAGGTTACATAACCTAATTTGCTGTTTTCCCTGATTGAATGAGTAAGTTACAAGTTATAGCTAGCATATAATCCGCCAACTCCGTGAAAAAAAAACAGATTTAACGTCCTTAGCTATATCTGTATCGTCAACATATCGGTTATTTCAAACTTTTATTATCATAGTGCTATCTGTCGCGAACTGTTAGGGGGGTATGACAAGAAAAAAAACACATTTATTAGTGGACAAATAATCCGGATCCCTCATGTACTATCTTCCGATAAAGCCGTGTTGGATCTATCAACTTCGTGAAATTTGAGAAACACGTTTTCTGGCTTTCTGAAGACTAGCAAAAATATTTTAAAAATTAAAATATTTATTAGAAAACATTCTCAAATCTATGGGCCCTTAGAAAAGGTGTAACATGACATAATTATAATTAATTAACTGAGATAACAATATATAAAAAATGAATACCCTTGCGCTTGACTTGAAAATCACAAAAAGGTGTAGCTGGCTAAACTTACTGCTAAATTTTTGTAATGCGCGAGTTCCAACACCCCTAAAATGATTAAGTGGTAGTGTTCTGCCCGGATAATGAACATTGGCCTGATTAAGTACGGCAGCTTGCACCGGTTAAGAACAGGGCAGAAAATACATAATCAGGGCAACATAATCAGGACAGGCCGGCTTATTACTCAAAAAATATTATTTGGCACTTATAAAAGGGACATATAATCCGGGCAGGCCAGTTTATATACGACAGTGTAATATTATTTCTCATTTATTATAGAACGAACATAATCGGGGAAGGCCGGCTTATGTATGACAGTCAAATATTATTCCAGACTTATAGAACAAATATAATCGGGGCCGACCGCTTTTATATCATTCGTCATCACTTCTGACAAGCGAATAGCCCTGGTGGCAAAGTTGTTGTTGCTCTCAAATGAAACGAAATTTCGCGGCAAATACTAAATTTTGGGATTCGCAAGTTTAATAACTTTTCACCAAACTTAATTCCCTCAAAAAGAATAATTTAGGTTCCGTGAAATTTTGTTACTTCAAAGTATATTATGCTGAAATGTATTTACTACAAGATTAGTTTTAAACTAAGAATTACGTCGAGACTTTTTCTTCCGCCATCTCTAGTTTTTAGGGGTGTTCTATCTTCCAGAGAATGTTTAATTCACAAAAGTTCGAAGAAAATGCCAATCACAGCCTGCCTGGCCAGCCATTATATCAGCGTTCATAATCCGGTCACCACTACATAACCAGTGCAAAAAAAACATAATCGGATCATGTGTACATAATCCGGCTGTCCCGGTTGTAAACAGGCCGTTTTCGCAATCTGGGCAGAACAGTAGTATCAAACCCCCTGAATCGAATTAATTTATTACAAATGGTAGAGAGAGCTGTGGTGAGTTGTTGTAGGCTTCGAAAGCAGTTTCACGTAGTTATCGGATTCACCGAGTTGGCAGATCATACGCTAGGTTGTTGAAAACCAATGATATTGATTAGATAAATTGATAAATAAATGTACATATTTTACATGGCTAGCCTCACAAATATCAAGGGATTTCCCCTGTCTATTATTCCCAGGGGAGGGCCATGGCTTTAATGGGGAGTTTAATGCTCTTTTTGAGCTACGTAAACCCAATTGGGTCAGCGCTCTGCCAGACAACTCCCTGCAACATCCAACGGCCCACACAGTGCGCCATCTCCCCACAATTGCCCATACTGAATCACCGCCAAGGGGAATTGAACCCTGGTCTATCACACAAAGTACGAGAGTGATAATTGGTGTTTAGGACAAAAATGTATGATATCACATCTGTTGGCAAACATAGTACTTAGCTAACAGCCTGTTGAACAACTAGTTTTTCTTAGCACTTAATTCCCTAAACAATTATTTTAACAAAATTTGGGGAATAAACTCGACCTCTAAGGTCTAAAATATGCCATTTTAGAATTGCAGCCATATTTAATTTACTGTAAGTCGAGCAACTTAGACTTGAACTCTTGTACTTGGTAGCAGAAGTGCTAAAAACAGTTTACCTTGTTTTTGCTTATTTTTATATCAGCTTTATAGCCTATCAGGTCTTGTTTTGTAGAAAAAGTGAAGTTCGTATAAACATGCCGAATCTAGGATTTAATACTGGTGCCCAAATGTAAACAAAAACGTGCCAAGAAAGGTGATAAATCTCTCAAAAGAGCCTCTCCCTTTCAGGACTTTTTTATGCTTGGTTCCTAAGAACGGAGGGTTCAAAGTCCAACTTGCACCATTGCGGGAAAATTAAATATGGCTGCTCTATTTTTAAAAAGTTGTATAGGCAAAATATTTTCCAAAGAATTTTTTTAAATTGGAGGACAATGTCTCCCACCTGGAGACATATCTTTCTTTAGAGAAATGATCAGTTTTTAACAGTTCCATAGATGCACTTTTTCATAAATGAGGGTGAAAGGCTTTTTGCAGGTCAAACTCTACAGGATTGTACTCCACAAGCTAACTAACACCTGTATATTTACGATCGCATGAGAAAGTTCATTATGTATATATATATATATTTCAGAAAATGTCTTAATGAGGTAAATAATGAGGTAAATTTTCAAATTGATGTCTAAAAAAGCTCTCATTTGTGTCACTGCAGAGATTATAGGGGGCAGGAGGGAAGTTTTGAAATTACTTTCTCCAACCAGCATTTTTGGGCGGTGACAAAAATATGGGATGCACCCTAGAGTGCAGAAGGAAAATAATAAATACTAAAGTTTTTTGCATGATGCTCCTGAGATGCAGTTGACATTAAACTGAAATACCAATTCTTTTAGCCAATGGTATTTAGATTTCCTAGTGTAAATGGCCAAGAATGAGTGACATTATTTGGAAAATACTCACCTAAGCAGAGTCTACGTGTCTATATGGAGTAATTCATGTTGATCATCTTATTGTGATACAATAGTCGATTTTATACTGTTACTGACATACTGGTGCTAACAGCCACAACAAAATATTTATGTTAGGATGTGACAAGTTTGTGCAGATATCAATATAATCTACTTACTACATTATAGCTACAAAAACGTATTGTATTAAAATAACTTCAAGAAGAAGAAAACTACTTCATACACTCCACGCACCAACTTCCAATGTTTATATCTTTTATGGTATTTGTTACCATATTCAAGAATTTTTTTGACTTTTGTCCCCCTTTAAGACTTCTTCTTTAAGAAATTCTTAATGACAATAATACCAATGTAACCTTATCAACAAAAGCTATAAGACAAATTCAGAGAGTCTCTTAATTGTGATTTTTATTAAAAACAGATTTTGAACCAGCAATGAAGGAAATGATTTACCTGAGGAGCTGTACCTTTAATTTATTTCATAGATATAGCAGGTATTTTTGGATACCTCAACCAATACCTTAAACATTGCATACACATAACAAAACAAAAATGCCATGGTTGGGAAATCTCTTTAGTGGTACAGGCAGTACGTCTGGCAATGACTTTGTTGGTCAATATGTTGAGCTTGGTCAGCAACAGTTAAAAATAAAGAAAGTTATTGCTGAAGGTGAGCTATTCTTATAACTGTATACGTTTTCACATTATTAGTGGAGTACTTATTATTTTTAAATATTACCTTCTCCTATGACACAAAGGTCATCTAAATGAACTCAAATCAGCTGATTAGAAACAAATATTTATAGATAAGTCACATCAAAGTAGTGAAAACGAGCAGCTCAACTTGTTCCTAATTTTGGCTTGTAGAATTTAAGTTTCATTCACAAAAACATGAAGCAGTGTCCATCATGCGAAGTGTTCCAATAAAGGTTTCACAATTCTTGCATTTCCCCATTATGATTCTAAAAACTTTCAATAAAAGTATTTTGACTTATTTATTTTGGTCAGCATGTGGTCTTATAGTAAATTTGCAATTAAAATAAAATGGTTAATCTTGGGCAGCAAGGTGTCTCAAAACCATCTACCTGATTGTTTTGAAAGTATAGACCATTTTGACACTACGTAATCCCAAACTGGCATATACGTAAGTCCTCGCATACGTAGTAGTATCTAAAATTAGTAACCTGGGAGAATATAAAATGCTGGCCTTATATGAACGTGTATTTTATCAAGATTCCTAGCTGTTTCAGAAAGCTAAAGAAATAGAGGTTAGTAATTGTCTTTGCTAGCGATTTTTAATTTTCTCGCAAATCACATTATTTTTAAATGGGACACTGTGTGTTAATATCAATATATTTCTGAGATAGGTAAAACCCCAGTCATACAACACAATTATAAACTAATCTAAAATATAACAATAGAAAACATAGTAAACATCTTAAACACTGTGTGGTAAGATTTCTTATAACTCCTATCAATGAAATGCTTTGATAATTCCAACCCACAGTAGATTAATGTTGAGACATTAATAAATATTTCATCAGACTTTAGAATAACTATTATATTATTAGACAACTTAGCTCACTAAAAAAACATGTGTTTTTATTCATAAAGATACATTTTCATTGTGCAACATATCTAAGGATTTTCATTTTCTTTGCATGCTCTACGTGGCATTCTGAAAGTTAGCTCAATTAAATATAGTAAGTAAACAAACCAAAAACAGACAAACTGTTGTGTTGTAATTCGCAAATTCTGAAACACCTTGGATTTGGCATGATTTGAAACTATATAATTTCTTTACAAAACAAGATCTAAGGGATTAAATGCTTGTATATAAAAATAAGCAAAAACATCTCAAGAAAACTGTAAATGTATAATAATCAAAAGAGCCTCTTCTATTTAGCACTTTCTATAGGCTTCGCACTGTGAAGTTCAAAGTCTAACTTGCTCCACTTGTAGGTCAATTAAACATAGACTACGCTTATTCCATAATAGAGTATTATTTTGCTGTGCAGCCCTTCAAATAATTTTTGGAGTTTCGTCAGACAAAATGTCCCCCACATCTCCAGCTTGGTTGGACATGTCCGTAGCTCGTTTCGAACTTTCGTCGGACAAAACGTCCGATAGATTTCCGTCTTGATCAGGTACTTTTAGATTTCAGAATTATTGAATAGTCCTTTTAATCCATAAGCAAGCCTATTCATAGCCAACCTGACCATCCTACCTAATTCACCGACTTCTGACTGTTAAAAGAACTACGTAGAAATGAATCTCTATTGCCTAGCCCATTTGTTGTTGGTAACCAGGTCTTAAATAAGAAATCCAGCCATGCGGTTCTTAACTAATGCAGAGGTAAACGCCGACGGAGCAAGGATGAAGCAAGTTTGCAAAACTGCACTTACAGGCGGAACAGACGTTATTATATCATGGATTTAATTGTAGATAATTTCTTCATTTGACAAAACAATTGGAAACCATAGCAGGTCATGTAATTGATTTTTTTCTTTATGCAGCAAGTGTCATTTTTATTCAGACAATTTTAAAAGCGAAACCCATGTGCGGTATAAATTTGTTTCTGTATAAATTTTGTTAAAATGTAGCTGAAATTTCTGAATGAATTTGAAAGTTTTATTTGAGCCACATGGATAAATTTTTTTTTTAATTTTAAAACAAAGCATATTTTTCCCCATTCGCTTGTGATGAGTCTACAAATAATAATAATAATAATAATAATAAATAATAGAAACTTAAAAACTTATTTTATTTTATATTTTTAAAGTTTTCTGTGGCGACATTGCATTTTTTGCGATTTAATTGGCTTATTAAAATGCACAGCCTTACTTTGTTTTTTAACATTTATTATTGGTGGTATGTGTGATCATGATTAAGTAAACAAAATGAAAGAGATGTGGAAGTACGATTGATTAAAAGATATAAGATTATATTTGAATTATCTCGTTATTTTTGCATTTTTTAATTTTTAAAGTTATAATAGGGGAGATGTAGCTACAGAAACGTACAAGACAAAATGACAGGCCAGAACTGATTTTCGTAAAAGGCCAAATATGTGACTAACCTGATAATCGTTGTAGCTCTGACTTGGGTTTAACACAACAATCATTAAACACAACAGCAACACAACAGCAACGCAACAGCAACGCAACGTTGTACCAATGTATCAGATGTGCACCAAACAACAAAAACCCCATCCAACACTATTGTAGGTAGTTATACTGTCTAAACACGAACACTAGGTTAACAATCTTCCCCACTTTTCTTCAATCTTTATGTACACTATTTACACATCACCAACTTGAAATTAATGGAGCCCACCACGCTGAAGGGTTCTCAATAGTCCCTCAGCAGATGCTCCTCTTTTCGTCAGACAATTTGCAATTTGTTTCTTGCTATCAATCCACTTTACATCTGTTATTTCTCCTCTGTCAATCATTTCTTTAAGTATAGACAAATCTATCCGTAGTAGCTTATCCATAACAGATTTGATCGAATGAACTGCTTCAAATAGTTGTCGACTGTCTGTGTAACATATAATGGAATTTAAAACATTACGACCACATACTTCAGTCAGTAAATTTGATAACCAGAATGCTGCTTCTGCAGCTTCAACTTGAATCAGAGTTTCTGCAGCCATTGTACTCTTTACTACTCTTTGCAGGCGCTTTGACTGCCACATAATGGGTGATAGATTTCCACAGTCGTCTTTCAGAAATATTAAATATCCGCCTTGAGATCCTCCGTTTCCAAGGTTTGCAAAGGATGCGTCATTGTAGACTTCAAGAGTCAAATTTTTCATAGTACCTTTAAACTGTAAAATAACATTTTCGTTTTTGGCTTTTCCCAGAACTTTGTTGCCGTTCAATAAATCATCTATTGTGGCTTCCTTTACTGATGCTCCTAATTCACAGACTTCAAACATGATATCGGGTCTGGTCTGTTCACTTAACCAGCACAGCCGTCCTATTAAAGCTCTGAATTCCCTGATCTCATTTTCATTCAGTGGATAATTCTTCTTCCCCTTTCTTTCTTTTTCTATTTTAATAGGTTCAATTTCCTCAACATATGCATTTTGGTTGATTTGAGTGGTAAAATCACTGTGCTGGTTCAAGCTTAATCCAAGATAACGAAATACAGTTAAACATTAGGATCCAACAAGAAACACTCTCCGTAAAGGTTCTATAACATTTTCGATGAAATCCTCATTCCCGCCCCAACAAAAATCATCAACATGTGTGGCCATTACTCCTGATAATTGTTGACCATGATGCCAGTAAAATATTGCAGGATCACTCTTGCTCACCGAGACATTAAGATTTATGAGCTCTTCTTTTGCACGCAAATACCAACAGCGAGAAGCATCCACCAAACCATAAATGCATTTCTTAAGCTTCCACAAAGAATTTCCATTATCAGCTTCTTTTGGAGGTTTTAGGTAAACAGTTTTTTCAATTTCCTTTCCTTGTAAAAATGCAGATTTGATATCAATAGAACTGCACCTCCAATTATTGTAAGCAATGAGGGTGAGTATCAAACGCAAGCTTTCCTTCGAGCAAGTTGGGGAGTCTTTTAAAATGTCATTATCTATCTCCTCGAAGCCCCGTGCAACTAATCTGGCTTTCATTTTTTTCTTCCCATTCAGTATTTTCTCAGTCACAACCCATCTCACAGACAATGCCTTTTGTCCATGGTTTTCAACATTTTCATAAACCTTGTTCTTTTTCCATTTTTCCAATTCGTCAATTTTAGCATTCAAGACGTCTGAATCTGCAAATTTTACTTGTGAAAGAATTACCTCTTCTGTGTTTATTGGCTGCCAACTTTCAATTTCCTCCCAATTAACACATGACAATGAATTACTATCTACATCTCGTATATTCAAATAGGATTTATATTTTCCAGTTGCTTTACCACCTTTTGATATAATTTCCACATCTTTAACTGTATCACAGTCCTTGAACTTACACTTTACAAATGACTTAGCTTTGGGTTTAACGGAACCATCAAACCACTTTTGGTCTTGTGTGTCACTGTCTGTTACATCTAAGGAAAGTTGACTTATGCTACTGGTTAGATTATTTATATCATTAATTTCATCTGATGCAACTTGTCTCTCCTTTCTAATGGCATCCCTTCTTTCGGGTTCATCACTTTGGAAGTTCTGCAAATCAATATCAGAATTTTCTTGTCTCTCCTTTCTAATGGCATCCCTTCTTTCTGGTTCATCACTTTGGAAGTTCTGCAAATCAATATTTTCAGCACTGTCATCACTATCTCCATCACCTACTACTTCTTCATTCACAGGATTATCGGTGTCGGTTAAAGATGTTATTGGTTTATTTCTGCAACTTTCTATGGGAGTAGCATCAATCAGAGAAAAGTCTGTGTCTCTTTGGATACAACAAGGGTGCACACGGACATACGAACTGCCATGTTTTATTAAAACCTGTTTGCCATCCTGTCCTATCACACTACCTGGGCCTTTCCAAGCATTGCTTGTGTTTCTTTTGTAAAATACCTTGTCCCCAGTTTCAAATCTATCATCACCTGACGTTCTTGTTTGATGCCTTAATGCTCTTCTAACCTTTTCCGCTGATTCACTTTGGATGAATGCCTTTCGTGCAGCGTTCATAGCATTTAGATTTGTTGCAACAATCTCACTGGAAGTCTTTCCTTCTAAAGCTGGTAACTTCGCATTATTGCAGTTCGGAAGATTTGGGTTGAATCCAAAAACAAGTTGGTTCGGGCTGTAGCCATTCACACATTTTTCAGGGAATTTTTGGCGCTCACTGACCAGGCTACTTCCATGCCAAATCGACTGTAACTTTATCCTCCATCATCTTGCTAACATTATAACCAAGAATAGCATTATGTCTTTCCACCAAACCATTGCTCCAAGGGCTTTCTGCAGCTGTTGTGCATATTCTGATGTTGGCATTTTCACACATCGATACAAAATCCTCATTTGCAAATTCTCCGCCGTTATCAATAAGAAATTTTTCAGCAGAACCAAATATGGAAATCCATATTTGAAAAATTCGTATGATTATTTCTTCTTTCCTTTTTGTTTTGATGACGCACGAAGTACTGTAGCGAGTAAAATGGTCAACTAAATGCAAGAACCAAACCTTCAGCGAACCATTCTTTCAGATCTAATGCTACTGTTTCATTGAATCGTCTTGCCATTGGAAAACCTACAATCGGGGTTGGCTTTGGCTTTTTGAATTTCAAACAAATTTGGCAGGAATGCTCAAGCTCATCAAGATGATTAAAGATCTCAACATCATTAATATTTGCATCTATCAGCAACTGTTTTAGTCTTGAACTATTAGGATGACTGAACTGTCGATGAAGTTTGACTGCAGCAGCCTTCTTTTGCAGTGGTGTTTTCTGTTGTAAAAAATTACATATAGCAAGTGCTTCTTCTTTAATGTCTCCTTCTTTGAACTTTCCAACTCTTCCTATTGGAATACAGTAATAAACCACCCTCTGCTACCAGTGTAAAAGGCGAAATATGTGACTAACCTGATAATCGTTGTAGCTCTGACTTGGGTTTAACACAACAATCATTAAACACAACAGCAACACAACAGCAACGCAACGTTGTACCAATGTATCAGATCTGCACCAAACAGAACAAAAACCCCATCCAACACTATTGTAATTAGTTATACTGTCTAAACACGAACAGTAGGTTAACATTTGCGTCTGACACATTTGCGTCTGACATATTTGCGTCTGGGTCGGACAATGTCCAAATTCCGACTGCTATTTCGAAGGCTGCTATGCGACACTGAATTTTAGCTTTTCACATTCTTGCATAAAAACTTATGATATAATTTTATATTACAAACATATGATTTGTAACAACCTTTATACATTGTTTTGTAGGCGGTTATGGATTTGTGTTTATTGCTCAAGACTTGTCATCTGGTAAAGAATATGCGTTGAAAGTGAGTTAAACTATTATATTTTCTCCTTATTTAGTTGGTAATCAACCATTTTCATTTTTGTCTTTAAAAGTGTCTGCAGTAATATAAGAAATCAATGCAACTGGCTTTTTTCAATTTTCAATTTGGTTTGCATTGAGGATTTCACAAATGTTAAAGGTTGAAAGTGTTGTCAAATATACTCATTGTTTCAAAGAGCTTTGACTTAAACATTTATTAAACAAAGTTTTGAAAATGCTTAGAATGTAGTTAACATTATTTCTTTATGACAGAGACTAATGGCGCCTGACGAAGCTACTAGCAAACAGATTGTTAAAGAAATCTCCTTCTTTGTATCTTTTTTTTTCTTTTTTATGTTTTTGATAGTTTTAGTTTATTTATTTGATGAAATGAAACCCCGTCAGGGAAGAAAATAACAATCAGCCATTGGTCTTGAATGGCCAGATTCTGAGTAGAATGATACTTCAGAACAGTGAAACCTTATCTTAAATAGCCTGTAGATCAAAAGATCTGATCAGTTTGTTTGCAGAAATATGGGATACTAGTGGAACAGGTTTCAATTACTCACTAGAAATACTTTTGATATATCTTAGGAACTAAGCTTTTAGACGATGAAAATATATTGCATATATATTGCATATTATGAACCTTTACGAGGGATACATTTCTCTAGGAATACTTTGGTATCTCCAATTTGTATACTTTATTGTGGGTTTTCTTAAAGAAAAAAAAATTGTGTGTGCATTAAAAAAAATATTTTAATTACAAAATTTTCATCTTTCACTTCTAATATACAGAATAACAACAAGTAGGATTAACAAAGCAAAAATTCTGGACCTTGTAACAAATGTATCTTGTTTTTTCAGACAGCGTTACATTCACCCCTATTTTTTTTCTTGGTGATGTTCTTGTAACAATAGAGTGAAAATAGATGGGGTTAGAAAATTTCCAAGTAAAAAGGGTAGTGTTCAGCAAAATAGGGGGTTATTGTAAAATATGGGGTTGTTGAAAATGGGTGCGGTTGCTATAATTCAGAGTAAATTAATGCGTCTTAGATTACCTACTCCAAGTAATTTAGCTTTAAAGCAGCGATTTTTTAAAACTAGATGTGAAGAAGGCAAAGATCAGAATTAGACTTGCTAACAATGTCATTATAAAGCACCTGGATGACCTTCATTTGAACTAAATTTTGTTGAAAATTTGTTTGTTGTTACTAGAACTTACTGTGCCATGCTTTTTCATTAATTCATATATCTAAATTCATGTTCTGCCTGTCAAAACCTATTAAAAATTATTTGAAGTTGACAATTTTGAAAAGATTTATTAAACTTGGTAAGCTAAGCTTATGGCAAGATACTCCTTGTTCAAGTAACGAGAGTCAACTGTAATTACATGTTTGTTTCAAAATCAGTTGACTGTCGCATATTCTGAGAATACTCCTTTAAATTGCTAGGTATTAAAAACATCCCAGCGCACATAAACGTCACACTATTCTAATGATCATATCGACTAACAGTTGTTCTTTCTCTTTAACCATGGTCAATCATTAATTCCTTGTTAGAAATTTAAAACAATCACAAGAAGCATTTTAAACCAGTCCAAGGTCTTTTAGGCCACATATTTTCAAAAATTTTAGTGCTATGCCACATGAACTCGCTTTAGATGATCCCCCAGCTGTTTTTAATCGCTAGCTAGTGAGTTTGCTTTACATATGTTTTGATCAACAACTGAATTTTTGTTATTTTATTCTCTGCCTGTTTTATGCCTATTATAATTTCTTTGACGAAAGCCTAGCGTAAATTGAGAGGCCATCCTAACATTGTCCAGTATGTTGCTGCAGCAAACGGTAACACAAAACAAGCTAATGGTATGAATGAATACTTGATACTGACAGAGTTATGTACAGGTTTGTGAAATGATTTTTTTTTCTACAGCCATTGCTTTTTTTCAGTATGTAGGTGTATAGTTTAACGCATGTAACCATGTTTTTTCAACTATTTGCTACCAATAGTTTTTTAGTTATAGTTATAATAATATAGTTTTTTCTGAGAAGTCCATTACGCTTTTTTATTTGACAAAAAATGACTTTAGTAAAAAGGTTAATTTATTTTCCAGTTATAAATCTTATAATTTTTCTTTTAGGTCAACTTATTGATGTGCTGAGACGACAGGGACAACAACCTCTTCAGTTTCAACAAGTGCTGAAAATATTCTCGCAAGTTTGCCGAGCCGTTGCCCACATGCATAAGCAGGATCCACCAATTATTCATCGAGATTTAAAAGTTTGTTTTGTTTACGTTGTGGTTCATGTCAGAGAATTTAATTATATCAAAGGTCTATAATGTGTAAATATTTACATGAGCATTTAAAATTGTTTTCATGTGTTTTTTAGATTGAAAATTTGTTGTTAAATTCAAAAGGCATCATAAAATTATGTGATTTTGGAAGTGCAACAACAACATCTCTTTACCCAGATGACTCTTGGACAGCCTTACAAAGAAGTATGGCGGAAGATGAGGTATAGATTATTATAGGAAATTAACCTTTTGTATAATTTCCATTTTGATGATGATAATCATTGAACTAGAACTATTAATCTAGATAACTAAGTTGACCAAACAGACTAAATAGGGCAATAATAATCCATTACTCTGTGCTTTAACGAAAAGTATATTAGAAGATCTTTACAACCGAGTTTTGGAATTTAACTCTTTGAAACATGACGACAATCCTGATATCCTAATTAAATTGTTTGGTAATGTTTATGAACTATTTAGATTCAACGCAATACAACACCAATGTATAGAGCACCAGAAATGATTGATTTGTATAGCAATAAGCCTGTTGACACTAAAGCTGATGTTTGGGTTAGTTGCTCTTTCTTTTGTTGTAGATCTTCTGTAAATTTTATTTAATTATTTAAAAATTTGACTTTTATTAGTACTGTTAATCAGATGCAGTATTAAAAAGTCTGCAAGAAATTAGTTTGCTTGAAATTTGTTTCTGTATTTACAAACCTTGCCTAAAGTTTTTTTACAATTACGGACTATGTGGAGACTTATGTGACTTGTTCTGTCACTGGCGAAACAAGGTTTTAAACTTTTGCTAAGCAATCAACTGTTTAAATAAATAAATTTACAATTTTTTAAGATAATAAAATGTTATAAATGTGTAAATGTTTATATAATGTATTTATAATTTATATAAATCTTTAAGATGAATGAAGATTCCCCTCAAAATGAGAAAGAATCAGCATGCTTCTAGAAGTAAACAGTCAACAATATAAAAAAACTTCGTAAAACTCATTGTGCAAAATATAATTTGCATAAGTATAGCCCTTGAAGGGAACATAGCATTTCTAACAAAACATAGCTTATAGCTATTGAATGACAACTAAAATAGATCAGCTTTTTGATTCTTTTTAAAAGCACAACAAGGTTTATTAGCTGTTAAAAATATATCAACAAAACCAAGGCAATGAGATATATATTTAATACTTTTCTTTACTGCGATATTGTAAATCTTAAAGAAAAAATTATCGAAATATAATATCTAAATCACGTTAACGATAAACTATACACTGCCGAAAACCTAAAAAATAATCAGATGGTTGGGCCACGAGTCTCTGTCTGTTTTTGTTGTCATTACAATCTACTGCGGTACAGTTAAGCATGTTAACAGTAAACTATATTTTAATGCAATACTGAATCCTTTTTACTCTGCATTCAGCAACAAACTCGCATATACACAGAGAATCGCACTATTTCGTCAGTTACATCACATCTTGCTAACTGGATCTTTTGATATTTAGGGCAAAAAAATTAATAAAAGTTTTATATTTCAAGCAGTTTTTGCTATTCAATTTAATTTTTTAAAAGGTTCAAATATAATGCTAAAGTCAGATATAGCGGTTATTACAACATTGACTTTACAAAGTTTTTTTTTTTTTTGTTACAAGGTGTTATTTTTTGTTATTAAACTTGGTTTTATATAAGTACTAAAGATTACTGTTTAAAATTAACAAATAAAAAACAATTGTGCATTTCACTCTAATGCAGACATGTTATTGATTTGTCAGGGACATTATGTTATATTAAAATATATTAAAATACTGTGACAATTTTTTCTAGGCGTTAGGCTGTATACTGTACATGCTTTGCTTCCTTGTACATCCTTTTGATGATTCTGCAAAATTAAAGATTATGAACGCAAATTATACAATACCTGAAACAGACAAGACATTTACAGAACTTCATCAACTGATCAGTATGTATTGTTATATTTTCACTACTGTCTTGTCGATAGCACTCCCTAATCAGTTTGCATGTGTGTAGGGGTGTGCACCTGATTTAATGTAGTGATATTGTAACCATAAGGTTAATCAGTCTGCATGTTTATAGGGTGTGTGTGTGTGTGGTGTCTCTGATTTAATGTGCAATCCGCTTGTGACCATAAAGGTTTAAGTTGAAGTTTGCACTACAGCTTACTTTGAGTAGTGTTATTAGTCCATGTGGAGCCATCCACTCACTTTGAACCTGCTTGTGTGACAGGCAAGTAAGTTAGAACAATAGTATGTATCTCAGGCTGTAACTTGACGTGTTACCTTTGAAAGAAAATAAGAAACAGTTAATTGCTAAAATGGAATATTCAATCTCTGGAAACACATCGGATGTGTAAATAGGAAAAAATATTGTTGTACCAACAAATATAAGTTCCTAGTAATTGTTTGCCATTACTGTAGCATTAATTTTTAGATTTAATGCTCAATACTAATCCTCAAGCTCGCCCTAACACTGAAGACGTACATGCAGAATTAATTGCTTTAGCAGCTGATAAAAATATTGACCTGAAAACGTCTGCAGTTGTAAGTTGTAATTTTTTTACTTAAATGAACTCTGTCATTCAGGTTCTTTTAAATTTAAGTTTAATATGTTTATTTATAGGAAGCAACCATTATACCAAGTTCAGATCAAGGTGCTGTATAATTGTTGCATTTTGTTGCTACTTTTGTTAGCATTGCTAACATTGTAATTCTCGTTGTTATTTACTTATTTATTTTTAGATCAAAATACCAGTACTCCCTCTGGCAGTTCTGTTCTACTCGGTAATGTTGTCAATAGAGCAGGTGCATTGTTTACAAATATCAAAGATGTCTCATCGAAAATGATGAATTCTGTAGCTGGGTGAGAAGGATGTTTATTTATTCGTTTGATTGTTTGTTACTTAGTTTATTTCTGTCTTTGTTTGCTTGCTTTTTAGTTTTTTCGCTTGTTAATCTCCCTTCAAGTTCTTTTTTGCCTTTTAAAGTTCACGATTTTTATATTTACATTATACATATTTATTCTATTTTGTTTTCATCCCTAGGTATGTGAACAAGGACTTAGATGTTACTTATGTGACGTCAAGATTGCTGGGTATATACACTTTTCCAGTATTTTTTTTTAAATCGCACTATAACACTGATGATCCTTGCTTGGTATTATTTCTTAAGACGTATTTTCATCCATGTTAAGGACTTTTAAATTTTAGAAATTAATTTTTTTCGTCTTACTTCAAAAGCTCTTTTAGTTGCCTATTGTAATATTTTTTTTTCAAATTGTCCCCTGTATATGCAATAAAATATGTCTTGTGTAAATCTTACTTTATTCTCTCCTTCAGTGATGTCCTTTCCAGCAGATGGTATTGAGGGAACATACAAGAATAATATTGATGATGTTCGGATGTACTTAGACTCTAAACACACTGATAGCTATGTTGTCATCAACATCTCACAAAGAACATATCGTACAAATAAATTAAATGACAGAGTAAGTGCTAGGCCTGTTTTTAAATATATGCTGGGTTCAAATTTATTAAAACTGTTAGCATATTTTGGATTTAATGTAGCAAAGTCATAGAAAGTTAACAACTTTAACAGTTCAGGCATGATCTGTGTACACTGACAGTCAAACTAAGTTAAACCTGAAGCTCTATTGAGTTTCTCCTCAGCTTATGCATTATAAAACAGACTTATGGGTTTTATGTTGAGATATTTTCTGGTCACCACAAGTAAGCACTACAGATATATAGTTTTCTCTCTCTCTTTTAGATAGTCAGTGTAGTTTAAAAAGCAGTTTCAGTAAATGTACACTAGCATGATGTGTTTGTTCGATTCAAATCTTTGCTCAGAGGTTTAATAATTTTGTAGTATAGCACTCATAAAATAGGTTACCTTGTGAAATTATAATTTAAAGCTTTAAAAAACTCAAAGGTTTTTTGGAGCATCAATTTGGGTTAATGGAACAACGTTTTGTGACAATCAGATTAAGGAAAATTGCTCAGTATGGCTTTTCATTTTATACACTACCTGTATAAAATGACAGTCGATTTTTTAACAATTTCTTCTTGACCTAACACAGGTTATAAAATACTTTGGTTGTGACACTAATGCAGGTGCTTATTTAATATTTTAGCTTTCAAAACAGACACGTATTTCAGGGAGGGGAACCTTTACAAAGTAAAGGTGTCTAATTAAGTGGGTTGTTATGGTGTATGTATAGAAAGTAATCTGGTGACAAGTATGATATGACAATCTGTCTATTTGTAAATATCTTTGAACATATCTGTTTTTAGGTTTATGAGTCAGGATGGAATTCAAAAAAAGCGCCCTCTCTAGATCGACTGGTTTCATTATGTCGAAAATTAAATAATTTTTTGAAGCAAAACAAGAAAAATGTTGTTGTGGTGCATTGCTTGGTAAGTTTGTCTTTCATCATCATGGTCATTCTTGCATTAGAATATGAAACCGATAACATTGGATGTTTGACGTAAAATGGGATGAGATGACGTATAAACATACTATAAAATACAGCGCTTTAGTTAATTTAAAAACATCTCAAAAATACGTAATGATACATTTATCACATTCAATTGTTCAAATGTACTGCCTCGTTCAGATAAATTTTTGGTTC
This sequence comes from Hydractinia symbiolongicarpus, assembly GCF_029227915.1. NCBI lineage: Eukaryota > Metazoa > Cnidaria > Hydrozoa > Anthoathecata > Hydractiniidae > Hydractinia > Hydractinia symbiolongicarpus. The sequence continues at coordinate 26,185,411 of NC_079876.1, forward strand.
ATAATTACACCAATAAAAATTAAGAGGCAAAAATTAAATTTCCCCCTGTAACCTTAAATATTGATATTTTAATTTTTATGATTTTATTTTATCTTTATTGTGTATGTGCAAGGAGCTGCATAAAATCAATGAAATGTTTTTTGTTGTGTCATTGAAATTGAAACTTAAGAAATAAAAAAAATAAGATTATAGAGTATAAAAATACTTAATCATACTAGCTAGAACTGTGAGCTAATCCAAACTGTCTGAATATTTTTAAAATGCTTATTTCAATACATAGGTATTTTAAGTTTTCCACCTTATCTTTTATTTCGTTTTAATTTTTTCTGTGATACTGTGTTCTAAAACACAATTTCTCAGTGACCATTAGTTCAGAAAGAGCCCATCAGATACATTGTGATGTAATTTCTTTAGCATGTGCTTGTGTGAAAATATTTATTTGCTTATTTTTTAGGATGGACGCGTTGCTTCATCTGTGTTACTTTCATCCTTCTTTTTGTTTTGTAAATTATTCACGAAAGCCTCCATGGCTGAAGATCTGTTTAACTTGAGGAGGTCAAATGTTGCGTCACCAATTGAGTTGACTGCCTCTCAACGAAGGTAATGTTGTCTCGTTTCCCCATACTCATTTTTTTTTTGCAATCTTAGTCCTTATCTGCCTGATAATATATCGAGACAAGGTAATTTTTAAGTTCGTTTAACAAATAATTTTATAGGCTATACTGGGTTCACACAATTTCAAATTGTTAATGTTTACAGCTGACTTAGGATGGTTAGATTTCAGAATGCACCAATTGTTGCTGACGTTAGCATGCCCGTTTTTCTCAAATTTCGGGGCCTTTGTGTTAAAAAATCCGACTAGCGCAATTTAAGAGCTGCTAACCTACGTATCTTAAAAAGTAGCACTTCCAAAGCCTGCTTAATGTGGAGAATTTGCAATTGGTTAGAGCTTGTAGGTAATTGTTTTCTTCTTGTCACCAAAGATAAGGACAAGAATGCCTGGCAACGAGGTTGCTTGTTTGGGTTTTATCTTAAGGAGTTGGTTCTTTAATCAGCGCCAGCGTTATTTAAATTTTAATGTGATTTCTGATATTTTTTGTTAACTTTTAGGTATATGGGTTACATCGGTCAGCTTGTTTCCACTGCAAGATACGTCCCTCACAAGAACACTGTGTTTTTGAAGAGCTTAACCCTATCTCCTGTACCAATTTTTAATAAAGCCAGGTATGTTGGTACACTGCTCATTAACACTCAATCACTGTGTTTAAACGTAACATTCGATTCCTCTAACGTTTCTAAAATTTTTTTTACACTAGAAAGGGTCTCAGTTGATTTACTGTAATTGAACTTCTCTTTTTTCAGGACTGGGTGTCGGCCGTTCATTGAGATATATGAGAACGATAAAAGGGTGTTGAGTACTGCACAAGAAATTGATCAAATGAGGTGAGTATATATCAGCGTATATAGTGTGTGTATGACGTAGCATATAAGTACATATCAACATGTATATAGAGTTGAAGAACGTAGCATATGAGTATATATCAGCATATACAGAGTGTGTAAAAACGTAGCATAATAAGTATATATCAGGATCTATCGAGTGCGTAAGAGATAAGTATGTGAGTATAAGTATATATCAAGTCTATAAGAGAGTAGCATATAAGTATATATCAGCATATATCGCGTGACATATCAGTGTTACTTCTTTGTAGAGAGTATAGTTTACACGACGAAAAAATTGTCTTCCAAACACACGTGCGACTGAATGGTGACATCTCTATAATTGTTTATCATGGCCGGTCTACACTGGGCGGAAAAGTTCAGGGCAAACTTACATCTATCACCATTTTATCACTTCAATTTCACACTGGATTTTTAGACAAAACACAAACATCGTTGTTTTTTCCCAAGTAAGTTTTAGGGATTTTTTTATTAATTTTGTTTATGTTGTTGATGTTTTGTTGATTTTATCGATGTTTATTTTTGTTGTTGTTGTTGATGATGTTGTTGTTGTTGTCAATTTATTTTTTGTTACCCTTTCATGTGCTTGCGCATTTTGTGCTATCATCTCTTCTTCTTGTTTCTTAGATCCGCTGTTGACATTCACGAAACCGCTGACAAATACCCTCCTAACTTTGGGCTCAATTTAAACATGAAGTTCACGGAGGAGACATCAGATAGTGGTCATACAGCTCCCTGGGAGAAGATGCATGTTGAGAAACTCTCACCCTATGTTTGTTTTTCTTCAAAAGAAGAGTACTGGAAGTTACATGAAGAATTTGGTGAGATTTTGTTTAATTTTCTTTACCCTACATATTCATTCATTCATTCAATTATTTATTTTCTTTATTTAAATGAAGAAATAATTCACATGTTGCATGATAACTAGCTTAAATAAATTATTATAATATAAATAAATACATAAATAAATAAATAAATAAATAAAGAAATAAATAAATAAATAAATAAATAAATAAATAAATAAATAAATAAATAAATAAATAATTATATTCGATCTCAATTAGATCATGTTTTAAATCGAGAAGCTTGGGTGTGGCTTCTCTAAAGTCTCTACGTGCAAAAGGGTATTGAAATAGACTTTAGAGTCGTACAAAACCCTCGAGCTGAGAGCCCAAGAATTCGTAGGATCGAGGGCTATAGAGTTCCAGATTTTTCTATTGCTTTGAATTAATTTATTGAAAACAATAATTGACATTACCATAAACCTTCCATTTTTTTATTCTCAACTAGGATTGAGTGAGGAGAAAACTCCACTTTGTCAGAAGTCGTCCATATCAAGCATGTCTGACAGCGACGCAGGAACACCCTCCTACACAGAGAAGGATAAAACAGTAGCTCATTCTACTTTCTTCAATGAGCTAGCCTGGCACAGCGAGAACGGAGAAGGTAAAATGGCGAACGGACAGACAAAATATGATACGGATTCAAAAGCAACGCTATTGTCGCTTTCTTCCAACGCAGAAGTATCAAATAACCTTATTGACATAAGTTCTGGTCCTCGTAATTTAAATGCTGAAGAAGATGTTGGGACAACGAGTAGTCCTTCTCCGCCTCCGAACACCGTCACCCCTCCTCTTAGCGATAGTGACATACCACAAATCAATTTGGTTGACCCATTTGCCTCGTTAGCAACTAGCAGATCTTCTAAATCGCCGGATGAAGCGCCAAGTACCGATATTTTGTTAAATTTCGATTCGCAGGAGGATAATACTGCATCGGAAAGTACTAGCATTAATTTTGCGGCACCTGAGAGCAATTCTGCATCACATTTTAATGATTTGTTTGAAACCGCATCTCATACCAGTAAACATGATGATGCGCTAAAGAGAAACAAAAGTTTAGACGATATTACCAACGACGAGCTGTTTACGTCTGCGGAGAACAATATATTTAGTAATCATAAGCCAAAACAACCTTTCGATCCTTTCATGAAACACTTCCACGACAGTCCGCGAAAAAGCTCGAGTGAATCGAACTTAATGAACGATTTAGGAGATCATGATCTTAACACAGCTACTTTGAAACCTGAACGACCTATCCACCATTCCGCTAGCTCAAACTGCGTCCAGGAAAGCAAAAAGCCTAAAGATCCTTTCGCGGAGTTTGCCGATTTGCAGTTTGGCACATCAAGCTCTTCAAACGTGCGCACGCATAATGCTGCGCCTGGTATGAATCAACGAGCTACTGCCTCGCCTACTCCAAGCAACCAACCACAGCAGCAACAAAAACCGCAATTTACGCCGAATTACAATGTGTTTATAACGCCCACCGAAGCAGGCGTATTCAACAAAACTTCAGCAGTAAAACCACAGGGTGGATGGGGTAAGTTTTTTTCTATTTTTATCGACTTATTTATTCAAAATAAAACTTTCTTCTATAATTTATGCAAACGTTAAACCTGGTGAAATTTTGTAATGTATGAGAACATATGGTATACTGACAAACGGAAATCACTCGCAGTTCTTCCACCATTTTTAGTTATTTTTTTTGACCTGTTATTAGCCTAACCCGATGTTTTTTAAAATGCATCGTCTTTGTCATGCTTTTAGCTAGTAGTTCCTTTGGTTCGATTTTCGTAGTTCCTGTAATCCATTAATTAAACGAAAGTAGTTGGTGGCCTATGGATAAATACACTTGTTGCCCCATCCTATATTTAACGCATTTCGTGTGCTTCGCTACTGGGGTTACCATTTTGCGTGACAGACGGACAGATAGATGTATACGGGTATTAAAATATAGATAATTCTTATAAACATTTTAGTGCCTAAACCCATGAGTAACAATGATTTTGGTGATATTTTAAACTCGCAAGGTTTTAAAGCAACTTCGAGCAATCAGAAGCAAACGCTGAAGCAAATGCGAGCTACTGACGATGACAAGAACGACTTGGATCCAATCAAACGGAAGGTGAGGATCTTTTCGCAACACAACTATCTAATTAATGTGGCGACTTCTATGTAAACTAACTCGTTGTGGCGACTTCTATGTAAACTAACTCGTTGTGGCGACTTCTATGTAAACTAACTCGTTGTGGCGACTTCTATGTAAACTAACTCGTTGTGGCGACTTCTATGTAAACTAACTCGTTGTGGCGACTTCTATGTAAACTAACTCGTTGTGGCGACTTCTATGTATACTAACTCGTTATGGCGACTTCTATGTAAACTAACTCGTGGCGACTTCTATGTAAACTAACTCGTTGTGGCGACTTCTATGTAAACTAACTCGTTGTTGCGACTTCTATGTATACTAACTCGTTATGGCGACTTCTATGTAAACTAACTCGTTGTGGCGACTTCTATGTATACTAACTCGTTATGGCGACTTCTATGTAAACTAACTCGTGGCGACTTCTATGTAAACTAACTCGTTGTGGCGACTTCTATGTAAACTAACTCGTTGTGGCGACTTCTATGTATACTAACTCGTTATGGCGACTTCTATGTAAACTAACTCGTTATGGCGACTTCTATGTAAACTAACTCGTTGTGGCGATTTTTATGTAAATGTACTCGCTCTAGCGAGTTTTTATGTAACTTACTCACAGTGGCTATAATAGCGACTTTTCCCTCAACTAACTTGCTGTGGCGACCATTAGCAAATTAACTCACTATTTGTTTTTATAAGCAGGTATTAATTAATTCGACGTTAGGCTGGGATATGTTGATGCGAAAAACACAATCAGGCTTAGAGTATTCTTACATTATAGAAACAAATTACAAAATTTAACGTTAATGGGTAAGATGAACTGGTCGTGTTTTTCGCTTGAAAAAACAACCACAAAATAAAACTATAATTACACGAGGTTAATTTCAGACATTATAGTGGTGTTAATCAAACTTCGAAAGACTTAAATTTTAATTAAAATACCCAAGACAAAAGAAAAACACACATCAGAAAAATGCACCAAAGGTGAGCAATATGCTTAGCATGTGACTACAAATTTTCCTGTTTTAGCCTCGATATGCATAGACGTTATAAAAAACGGTCTCCTTGACGCAAATGGACAAATTTGGCTAAAAGTTGTTCAAAATTAACGACAATTATTAACACGACATTGACTTTTCGTATTTTTTATTTGACTGTAATTATCAAATCAAATATTTTGGGCAAATGAAACTCTCCATGTTTGCGAGACTGCAAACCTTGAATTGCGTTAACCCAGTCTTTCCAGAAAGGCCATGAAAACATACAACGGTGTAAAGACAATAGCAATGCACAAGTCAAAAAAGACAAAACAAAATGATATGTATATTTAAGCATTATTCTTACACAAAAGAAATAATCGCATTCGGATGCGAATGAAGCAGAATATAAAAGATGTTGCCGTTGTAGATGCTCTATTTTGTTTGTCATTCAGGTGTAATGAACCAATTTTTTCCAAAATGTTGTTCCTCTTTTTCCCTTGTGTTTGTCAAGAAAACGTGAAAAAAAATTATCATTTTTAGTCTCGCGTTAAATTATAACAACAGCGGTATATTACACAAAATGCACCTTTCTTAATACAATTAAATGGATATTTTTTTAAAGTAAATATTTTTCGCAACTAAAACGAATAATTTTGTTCACTACTGTGTTACATCGTTAATTTTTTATACAGATCAGAGACTGGTCGGACGGAAAAGAACGTAATATTCGTGCGTTGCTTACATCGTTAGAAACGGTCTTGTGGGAGAAAGAACAAAAATGGCAGAAAGTCAGTATGCATCAATTGGTTGACGCTACCCAGGTGAAATTTCGTGTTGTTTTTTTACAAGAGAATATGTGCGGCTGGTATAGGTATTGTACAAAGTATTAAGGAAATTTTCACAATCTTTTTTACTGTTTGTTTTTCATAAGCAATAATTTATAAGCAATTAAGTTTTGAAAACACAGCTAAGCAACAAAGCAATCAGCAAATGACTGAAAAATTTGGAAGAAAATGCTTAACGACACGATTTAAGAAAGAGGTTGATCTTGTCTTTCATACTTTTTCTTGTGAAGTTCCTTTCTCTCAAAAAGCACTTTAAATTTTTATCAGTTTTTTTTCGCGGAAATAAACTGGTTGTAAACTTTTACCAACTTTTTTATAGCTGCTTTAGCTTTTTAAGCATGTAATTATTCTGAAAAGTTAAGGATTGCCTCCCATTAAAATAAAAACAAAAAATGTACTACACGAGACAAAAAAAAGAACAGTGAAAAAGTCTTCTAATATCACCGTCTCTATCTTCGACTTCTTGATAGTTTTTTAGAATGCTACAAAATTATCGTACTATATTTGCTTATAGAAATGATCCCAATATGTGTACAGTTGTTGTATTGTGTACGAAAGGGTAAACATGAGTAGAGCGGGGATAGAATTTCACGTTTTCTCATATTTTGGGAGAGGTAGTTTTTCTTTAACCTAATCTATCAATTGTACCAACTGATGGTGAATTTTTTATAGTTACTTTTTACTGCAAAGTTTTTGAGAGTTATAAGTGATGAACTACATTGTGTGGGATCATTTTTTGTTGTTGTTGTTGTTTTCTCATTTACGAAAAGAAATCTCTTGAGAAATAGGCGAAAATTGTAAAGCGAAAATTACTTCCCGCGAAAAGATACTTTCACTGGTGCCAGCATTACAGCTATTATTCAGCTACCATTTTTAATCTCCAGTCTACCCCCGTATAGTTGGTAATTAAACAGATACCTTCGTGCATGCCAATCCTTATTATGACAAATTAATGTGACGATCAAAAATAATTTAATTATATGATAGTGTTTACAGAAGGAATTAACATTTATCTAGGTGAAGAAATTCTATCGTAAAGCCTGCTTAACCGTGCACCCGGATAAGGTAAAAAAGATAATCATTTTGTTTACTTTGACGCAGAAAAAGGATTAAGCAAGAAAGAGGAAAAATCTCATTGACATTTTTGAATTTATTTTCAGCACACCGGTGAAGACCACGAAGATTTAGCAAGAGCTATTTTTATCGAGCTAAACGAGGCATGGACTTTATTCGAACAATCTGGATCGCTTTCTTTATTTTAGCACTGCGCATGCGCTTAATAGAATTAGTCTTTTAATTTCATCTCCGTAGGATGTATATTTTACTCTTTAAATAGATTATTTTTTTTCGAACTTTTTTTTATAACGATAATTTTAATTTCATTTTGGATTCTTGTTTGGTTTTCAACTTTAAAAGGACTGCCAAATGATGCGTGCTCTCCTTTGTACTCTCTCCACCTTTGCATATTTGGGGCAAGGAATGATGTAAAACTAAATTTGTACGGATAATTAGTGGTATGCCTAATATTTTCCCATCTTTTGTGGTGTATTTTTAAATATTTGTGTCGCTGTTACTTCGTAATCATTTTTAATGGTGTAGCCTCAATTTCGCGCGAGACACTAAACAAACATATTTTATACTGTCCTTTAAAAAGTTAAATTAGCTGGTCTCCCGAAGTGAGGAATTACTTTTACCAGTTTTAGCAAAAAAAATTCAGTGAATTAGTCTAACTAAAAGGTAGAATATCTGCTTGTTGAGTGTATAGTTTTTACACGCCCTTGAAATCGTTATTAGGACTTCTCGTGATTTCCCAAGTTTCTGTTATGTACCGATTGATATATGTGCAAACAGCTGTCTTATACACTCACGCACTACCTTTAGCAGAGCTCTTTGAATCAATATTTTGTTTGCTATGTTTTTAGGGCCGCCACTTACAGGGAGGTTCAGATCAAGTTACAGTTTTGTATATCCTTGCACAAAATTATTAAAATTATTTTGCTTGATTTTTTTTTTCAATAGTTCTTTTAGAAATGATCTATTCTTGTTTTAGTTGAATATTTTTTAAAAGATTTTTTCTTTTTATTCTGCTTTCACAATAAATTTATTTATTAATTTATATAGACATTACCCCCGTCTAGTTTTCACGTCGCCACGTTATTTGTGTATATACTTAACGACCAAATTTTCGATTGACATAAATTTCAGAAGCGCGTCTTGTAACTTGGAACATGATTTTAACAATCATTAAATGTACGAAATAAAGTCTCGCCTCATATTTTTTTGAAATGTTCTCCTTATCTTAACAGCCCCCTGTTTTTTGTTCACCTTAAATTATCGTTAAAAAGCGCTCCAGGTCGTTTCCTTTCCCAGCTGGATTTTTTTTAAGAATGGCGCTCCATAGCTAATTTTTTGTTTTGACTTGGGCACCTTTTTTAGCGGGCTTTTTTTTTAGTAAAATTGATAGATTTGTGCCAGCAAAATAAACACACGGTGCATGCGCGAATCAGAATATTTGTTGTTTGAAAATATTTCTTTATATTTCAGCTAAACATGAATAAAAAGAATTAATTCATAAGTATAAAAAAACAGCTTCAATTTTTTATGCGCTTTTGTTAAAAGATTTTAATATTAAACTTAAAGCGAACTTAAGGGATAAGGTTGCACTTTGGGTTGAGAAGGATCTATTTTCTTCGGAAAAGAAAAAACAAAAAGCTCTTAAAAATAACACCGAATCATATACTTATATATTCTATATGTTTTCTTTAATGTGATTAAATTTATTATAAACATATGACAGATTGTTATGATATCGACAAAAAGAGATTTGTACAACTATCTAGATTTGCAAATCATGTTTTGATTCCACATTGAAAACATGTTTTCAGCTTGTACGACCTGACAGGTTAAGATTTAGAAAAAAAAAACGAGATGAATTTATACTGGATAATTGGTGCTATCGTCATTGATGGATTGGTGATATCCGCTAATATTATTGAGCTTTCCTTGTTATTAAAGAAATGGAATCGGTTAGACCGTATTGAGCATTTGTTATTAAGTTTATGTATATCCGACCTCATAGCTGGCATAACCGCTTTTACTCAAGATGGTATGCAGTTAAAGGAAGTGTTGGAGAACTGCATAGCGAGTATGAAAGCCATCGAAAGCATGATATTTGACTGCTTCTTCTTCTTCGTGTTGTTTTCTTCAAACTTTCATGTTGCAGCAATTGCTATTGAAAGACTAGTCGCAGTATTGTTACCGCTACGTTATTCCATTTTCACTACGTCAAAATGTAAAACATTCACCTTGTGTTTAGTGTGGACCTCAGCTATCACTCTGGCGCCGGTCATGACAGTTCTGCAAAGTATTTTAGCCCCTAAACATGCGCAAAACTTTTCAGCCTCGTTTTTGATATGCTCTTGCTCGATTATTTTCCTCGCTTATATGACTTTAGTTTGTGCGCTAATCAAGCGTGAAAGAACCATGATCGATTTGATCCCACAAGAAATGAGGAAAAACATGAAAGATAGACGAACTACATTATTTTGTTTACTGCTAGGTGTTTCGTTTGTGGTATGCGTGTTTCCGTTTTCACTAGGACTTCTAAAACAAACGCTATACCATGACAGCTGGAATTTGTTAATTACGGCTAATCATCTCATTAATCCGTGTGTCTACTTTGCTAAATCGTACGCAGATAATACACGCAGAAGACACTCAGGCTCCGCCACTCGTTTGCTTTCGAGGACCTTATCGTCGACAAAAACTTGAAGATTGCAGCGTCGATCTCACAACTGATATAGCTTGCTTTTCACACTTAACATTTGCAACAATGTGCAGAGGATCATTAGATCGAATTTCTTAACATTTTTCGAACTTGTCGTCGGAAACTGAACTGTTAGCCATCTTATGAAGTTATAGATTTGTGTTTTTTGTACTTGTGCTAAACTTCACTAACGTTGGCGATGCATCATAAGGTTTGGTACTCTTTGCACGTCTGAATGCATGCGATAAACATACTCAATCGCTCAGTGAGTGCGTCTTTGGGGCGCACATAGTTTAATCTCTCTTAGAAGTCAAAATTTAGGAAATATTTTGTTCCGTATAATACTATATCTTATCTTTTTTCTTTCTTGTGAAATTTCAACCCTTATTTTTTAAATATTATTCTCACAAAAAGTTTTTGCGAATGGAGAAAGTAATACTTAGATGCGCAGCGAGGACCAAGCCGGAATAGATTGATAGAGTATGTTTGTTCTCAACCATGTTAAAATATTCCCACGAAAGATGGCACAATGCGCAGACGAAGAAAAAAATATTAAGTTGGAGTCTGCATAAAATCAAATCGGATGTATGTTAGAAGGTAAACAAGTTTAATATACTCTTTCAAACCTTCTTCAAACATTTGTTTGTTTATGGTAAGGACCTGATAAAAACAAACTTTAATCTGATCTCTCAAGATGGGAAAATATTTTCTTCACACAAAGACGAAATACACTTTCATTGTACACAAAATGAAACGAAAAAAAAAATGTTTAAGTTTTATCCAAAAATTTTTGGAAACCAAGCTGATCAAGACTCGCTTCCTCAATTTAATAATTGTAAATATGTAGTTCAAATTATAAATACATGCTGTATAAACAAGACAAGGAGTAACTGTTTGTTTTATTTTCTGATATATCACGAGACATGTTCAAAAGCGATGATGATTTACTTTAAAAGTCCAGCAAGAAGAATTGCGAATATTTATGTTTTCATTATTTTTTGCTTGCTCTAAATGTTTTCACTCGCATTTCCGAGGCTCTCTATTTTTTGCTATTAGGACATGTCCGCGAAAGAAAGAGAAAATTCCTGAGAGCAAGGTTCAAAAACTTAAGTTTTAAACTCGCCCAGGAGAAATTGACTTATTTTGAGAGCTTTGATAGCCTGGTGAGATTTTGATCCTTTTTTCGAGCGGTTCACTCAACCTCGTCCCCAGGGGTTCATGCCCTTTTAACATCGAGGTCCGCGGCGAAGAAATTATTAGCCGTCAAGTGAGCGCTAGCAGCTTTGACATCAGACAACAAACCTTTAGCACAAAGATGTGGTTTATTGACAACAATTTGGGTGTGACACATTTAAAAAAAAAATAATTCAAAAATTTTTTCCTAAATCTTAGAACAATTATAAATAAAAAGCACTCTAATTAATACAGACATGCAATCTAGGGCTGTGCTGTTACTAAAATTAAAGCCAGTAGTTGTATATTGAAAAAACATGCTATTTTATGTAATTTGAAATGGAAAAGCACCCAAAATATAATGAAGCATTTATTATTAATGTTTAGGTCTAAAACCTAACTCATTTTTCACGCTTAATCCTAATAGTTTCACGTTGTATTTGTCTTCATCCTCTTTAAAGTAAACATTATATGTTTTTTTATCATAAGTAGTCTAGCCTCATAAATTATTTTCACGGGTTTAATTACTGCGTTGCGGTAGATAATATGAGATAATACAACATCATATGTTTTATCCAGTCTCGTTTTGGCATAGGATTTTATTGACGATATTTAATACATTTTTACATGAAGTTTAACAGTTTATCGTGCAAAATATTCAAAACTAATCGTTAGCCTGTAAATATTTTGTGCCCCCTTTACACCAAGTGGCTATTCCGTTAACATTTTGGTAAGTCGACTTACCAAAAAAATGGGTAAGTTGTCCACGTATTACTTCCTGGGTATGTAGGAGATAACATATTCAACATGCGTTGAACCTATGTACTTTGCCAAACCTTGTGGAGGATTCTCATTTTCCTCATGCCCCGCTTTCAGCACACCATAAGCCTAGACTCTAAACTACAGTGTAGCATGTTGTAAAGTGTACTAGGCTGTAGTACAGTGTGGTAGCCTGTAGTAGAGCGTGTTTCTCTGTTGTAGAGTACAGTAGCCTGTAGTAGAGCGTAGTAGGCTGTAGTAGAGTGTAGTAGGCTGTAATAGCCTGTATTAGAGCGACGTAGGCTATAGCAGAGCTTAGTAGAGCGTAGTAGAGCGTAGTAGAGCGTATTTCTCTGTAGTAGAGCGTATTTTTTTGTATAAAGGCGTAGTAGATAGGTGCATTTCTTTGTAGCAGACTGTAGTAGGGCGTCTCTTTCTAGCGGTGTGCAACATAGTTATCCACTTTTAGCATGTGTGTGAAAAGCTAAATATAATATTTTTCTATTCCCTCAAAGTGAGGAGGTGCAAAGCGCATTTATTTAAATGGCTACCATAGCCCTCCAATACAGCAAAAAGCAATGTATTTCCTTAGAACTATGAGTGAAGCTAAGTGGTCACTATTACGCTAGTATTTATACACATGTCGTCAATTCCTCACAAGATATTATGCTTAAATTGAGTTTCCAGTTGATTCTTAAATGTCTCGTTTGTGTTAAGTTGATATTTCAGTACTTTTGAACTGAAACTTGGCAGATAGGCCCGAAATGTCACCCATACTTCATAATTAGGAGTATTATTACAGTTATGCGACATATTATGATTATGTTACGTTGGTTATGGCCTGTCTACGGGGAAATATGCATTTGTTATGTAGCGATAGAGAGTATTGTTAGTGTCAGGTGGAATACTATGCCAGATTAAGTTGGTTATGGTCTATGTACAGTGAAATATGCTTGTGTTGAATGTCGGATCCATTTGGTTGGGGTAATTCAATCGACGGGTGTCGTACGTTTTATGTTGGTACAAATACAAAGCGGTAAAACTTTATATTGCATGTCGTGTGTTGGGTACAGTTGAGCCAGTGTTAAATGGAGTCAACAACGCCCACGAAATAGTGCATTAACCCTATTCGGTCCGGGGTTTTTCGAACATACTATGACCGGGGGGGGGGGGGGGGGGGGGCGGATTCCGCCCCCCCCTCAATAACTTTTCATAGGGTTGTTCAAATTAAATCAAACTTGGCACACTTATAGCACGTCATAAAATGAACAAAATGGCGCCAATAAACTTTTGCTTGCGTCAGCACATTTTCTGTGACGTCATCAGAAGCTTGAAAATTGTTAAAAATGCCACCATCTGCTTGAAATATAATTACTTTTGTTCTAGAGCGATTTCTTACATTCTGTTTGAAGTTTCTGAAAGCTAAATAAAAGTTATTTAACATATCTTCCGGTTTTTACATGGATCGGATAAAAAATTGCCAAAACTTGCCCGAAAATCTGTTTTTTTCTGATTTTCGGGTAAAATCCGACAAAATCGGGAAATCGGATTAGTCACGTGTTCAAATTATTCCAAATGATTCTTCTTGATGAAACAAAGTTGTGTTGCAAGTTTCAAATTCTAAGGATAATCCTAACAGGAGTTATTATATTTTCCCCCTTATAAGGATTTCATAGAGATTTTTAGGGGTAGTTTCGAGTAATGGCCAATATCAAAGCCTCTGAAAGGTATGGGACCTAAAAAATTAGCAAGCAGGTGTCTAATAGATAAATGTTGAAACTCAGTAAGTATCATAGCCATATAACAAAGTAATCAGGAGTTATTAAAAAAAACCGTCAGGGGGGGCGGAATCCGCCCCCCCTCCTCGGACCGAATAGGGTTAATAGTTTTGCGATGAATACAAAAATCTTAGCAACAGAAATGTGAATACTTGATGTTTATGCGACTCTAAATATTCTTATGTGCTTTTGCGTCCTTAAAGAAGAAAATGATCCAAAATGATTTTCGTTGCAAATAATTGTATTTTATGCTGTTTTTGTGCTAAACACGAGTTTTAGCAACAAAAAATTGAAAAATCGGTGTTTATGCGACTCTAAATATTCTTATGTGTTTTTGCGTCCCTAAATAACAAAAATGATCCGAGATATGCAAAATACGGAGCTTTTCTGCAAATAATGGTTTTTATGTAGTTTTTATGATAAACACGAGTTTTAGCAACAAAAATGTGGAAAATCGGTGTTTATGCGACTTTAAATATTCTTATGTGTTTTTGCGTCCCTAAATAACAAAAATGATCTGAGATATGCAAAATACGGAGCTTTTCTGCAAATAATGGTTTTTATGTTGTTTTTATGATAAAGAGAAGTTTTAGCACCAAAAATGTGGAAAATCGGTGTTTATGCGACTTTAAATATTCTGATGTGCTTTTGCGTCCTTAAACAACAAAAATATTCCGAAATATGCAAAGTACCGATTTTTTCTGCAAATAATGGTTTTTATGTTGTTTTTATGATAAAGACAAGTTTTAGCACCAAAAATGTGGAAAATCGGTGTTTATGCGACGTTTAAGATTTTTATGTGCTTTTGCGACCCTAAATTAGGATCGGATATGCAAAATATAGTTAAACTCGGCTTTTTCCTGTGAATTTATAAATTTAAGGCTGTTTCGAGGACATTCGAGTATAAACTAACAATTTTTGCATATTTTTACTGTTTGATGACTGTGCGATGTTAGATTTGTTGGCTTGGCTGGTCCATTATGCGGTTTTCGGCTATCTTTTACAGCAGCATCGGGTTTGACAAGTACGAAGCGCGAAGTAGAAATTCCCACGATATCGCGGTTCAAGGACTGTTTATCTGCAGCTTTTTTGCAAGTTATAGGCGAGAACTTAAGTAAAACTTGCTCCATAGGTATATTTAAACTGGTAAAGATACCAGTAAAACACCAGGTCAAAAATTGAAACCTCCAACCTTTTTCGTTTAGTTTTGAGACAGGACTGGGATCGAAGTTAGTAATACTAGATGCGCACGTTAAGGGGGAGGGGCTTTGTCTCAAGGTTAGCCTACCATTGATAAATTTTTTTATGGCTACAAAACCGGTTGGTAGAGTTACGCTTTACTGACTTCCACGTAATTTACCCATGTGAAAAATGTTTGCCGGGACATGTAAAACTGTCGTTTGTTGTTGGCAAATGCACACACCAACAGTGTGGCCAGTCAATTTTTATCTTTTTTCACACTAACGAATGAAAAAACAACAAAGAAAATGTACTGCTTTAATTGCAACAAGAAAACAATTCGCTCTATTTTAAAAATATCCGCGTTACCAAACTGATTTCCCTCTGATGATGCAAGGCGAAAACAAAAATAAAAAAACAAAATGGCAAATCAAGGATGACTAAACACGTTTATTTTTAAGCAACACGATTCAAATCCTTTAAAAGTCGAAGCAAAAGGTTCTACTTCATGCAAGTCTCATACGAACGTTTAAAACAACAGTTTCATTTCGATCGGCGCAGCATCTCTGATTGAGCAAAAAGCATGGTAATTTGGCCTTTTCAGAAATTATATTCACGCAGTTAAAGCCGCGCGAAAAAATAGATACGCACAAAATATCTTTGTTCTCAAAATTAAAATTGTGCGAAATTCACATTTCTTCCGCATTGGCAGCTTTCTAACCTATTTACTGTTTACTTTTTATGGGAACGTGACACGATGTTTTAATGTTTCTATTAATATTGAACATTTATATTCTCTTACAATTCACAGAAAAATAAATGGGCGAAAATTAGAAGCGCGAAATCAATATTAGCGCGATAAATTTAAGATACTTATTTATATTGACAAGATTGTGGACAGGAAAGACGTTGTTGTTTGGTGCCAACAAAATAAAGGACCCTGACATGTGAGTGAGTTCTCCTGGTTTTCTTTCGAATTTTTTGATTTTGAGGTTGGCTATGAACCACGAGAGTAAACAAAAACAAAAAAATAAACATTTTTTGAATTGTTGTTTCTATGGTAATACAAAAACATTATCTACACGTTGCAATCACTTATATGCAAAATTAACAAAAAATATAAAAAACAGACCAGATATACGTGTAAGGCTGCAACGGGAGAAAATTTTTAGACAAGAAGGAGCAACTGGTTCATGCGGCTCTTGGTTAGACAATTTTAAAACGACGGGATATACTTTTACATTGTTTCCAATGATCGCCTAGCGACTAAAGCCGACTGAACCAATCATGCAACAAGTCATATAAATTGTAGCCAATCACGCTAAGAATCAAAATAACCCTAACCAATCAGATCAACTAAATTCGATTCAGTACGCAGTCTTCTTCTGGCTACCCAAATTCAAGAGTTATGAAAAATGTTCTAAAATGTCATTAAAAAAATTCAGGATAATATTAACTACAGTGTTAAAAGTATAAAAACAATGATTTTGGTTAATATGATAGCGGTACGATGCAAGATCTTGCGTTTGAATCTTCTACGAATAAGAAAAAGCAGTTGAAGCTACCAGAGACAGACCATAGATTTGAACTAACAAGACAACATCGCTATATCTCTCCAGAAATTTCTATTGACAACCTTTATTGATTTATTGATATTTTCTATCCTTCCAACGCACAAGTTTTGTTTTGATTACACCAGATGAGCAATGAATTATCCAAAAAATATTTCAAAAAAAGAAATTTCATGTGTTTCTAGAAAAATCAGTGTGAAACAGTGACTTTTAAAAATAATGCATGCCGGTAACATTTCAGTTTAAATTCTTCGCTCCTGCGTAACTCCCGTTGAAATTAAGGAAATATTAATTTATTCTAAAGAATTTCTACAGCCTGTAACGTCGTTCTCACATAATATCAATAACAGCCTCACACCACCGCTTAAATAAATTTCTGTTTATGTCAGCATTACGTCATGTCAAGAACTAAATCTCTATACTGTCAGCATTTAGGTTATCTTGAAAAACACACTACTTGCGCATGATTTAAAAGAGTTTACTCATAAATAGGTTCGTCGCCAGTGTGTTCAAGAAATCGGTACGGAGTTTGTAGCGTGGTGTCTAAATTTTTGTTGTGCATGCGAAGAGACTGATTGTGATAGTGGTTAATTAGCTCGTGCAGTGTTTTATATATGTTGTGCGGTTCCGCGAAACCATAACCGTTTGGTCCTTGTAATACCGGAACATGCTTGATGACGCTGTCGTGTCTAAAACAAAAGAAGTGACCTTTTTAACCATAGCCACGCTGCCATAATGGACTGACAAGTAACAGCTGCATAGTTACAGAAATGAACGTTAAACATATTTGTTATCAAATGAGAAAAGCTCGAATGATACATCTCTTTAATAATAGCCTAGCCATATTTTGTCTGTCTCTGCGTGGACCCCCCGCTGAGTTAGAAAATCGTGCTACGGAAACACGAATATCAAAAGCGATATATTTTTATCCACTTTGTTGCGACGGGTAAATTTAAAGGACGGGCGACCACATGGATCTTTCCACGGGCTAACGACTAGTCTCTTTAATAATAGCCGTATTTTGTCTGTCTCTGCTCAGGTCCCCCGTTGAGTTGGAAAAACGTGTTTCGGAAACACGAATATCAAATGCGATATAATTTATTCTACTTTGTTGCGACGGGTAAATTTAAAGGACGGGCGATCCCGTGGATTTTCCCAGGGGCTAACGAATAGTCTCTTTAAAAATAGCCGTATTTTGTATGTCTGCCGCGAAAGACGCGCCCTTTTAAGGAAACACAAAATGCGATATATACAGGACAGGCGACCCGGTGTATTTTTCCACGGGTAACGTCTAGTCTATATTATAAAACCCGTATGCGCAAAATGGTACCGCAAGTACGAGACGCACGCAATGCTGTATAAAAAGGACGGGCGAACCCGTGGATTTTTCCACGGGCCACCGACTAGTATAACATACACGTCAGGTGTAATGAGGCTAAAAAATCTAACTAATTAATATACGACGACTGTGAGAAACGTTAGTATACCGTGGCAGGTTTATCACAACTTTTCGTGTAAACATAATTTCTTAGACAAGGCTATGGAAGATCTTGTTCTTAAAGGAGCAAACTTTTAAACTTATTTTAATAATTTAGGATCTAGTCAAAACAACGCAATATCGGCCTCGTGTAAAACATGCACGATGACTTACACAAGCGTTATCACGTAGGGATAATTCGAACTTTCGCGAACAAAGAAAGTCCCGTTAGGTTTATTCTCCAGCATTCTGGTAATTTCATTCCTGAAAAAAAAAATAATATTTGTGAGTATGTGACTTGAGGACACCAGCATTGAACCTTCTCTCTTACGTTCCAATGCTGCGTGTGGCGAACATTGGTGAGGTTTTAACATCGCAGCCTAAAAAGCTTTGGTTATGGGTTTTTTTCAAGCAGATAAAACCTTTCTTTCAACGCTTATACGCATAATCAGGGTTAGTTTCACCTTGGAGGAAGAAAAACAAAACTGTTTTCTTTCTCCCAGATTTTACTGGAACAATAACAAGCATATACCGAGCATAATCGCTCAGCTCGACTCAGAAATATTGATTTTTGCATTATTTAAGTCATAATTGAGAAGCTTTATCTGATAAAATCGATCCATCTTCGTTTCAACAAAAGAGTCGTGAAAATAAAAACTTTCTTTTTAACTTTGTTGACATATTTGAGGTGGTATGTGTCCAAGAAAAGGTCACGTGATATAAGTAAAAGTGATTTATGTATCACGTGGCTAAAATGTGTTGGCTGACTTGGTCTTAACTGAAAACGACACAATTTACGCTAGGCCATCTTAAAAAAAACGCATAATGTAAGCATATTATTAAACCTGGAGAATAAAGGTTTATTAACCATTCTCGAGCCTGTTCAATATTTAAAAAAAGGCGAACCACAGATTCCATTACCTTTGTTCATTGTTCGCTGAAGAAAAAGAAGCACTATAAATTATTCGTCAAAAATTGAGGCATATTTACTAAAAAAAAGCCGCAAAATACGATATACATCGCGTCCATTCATCACCCGTGGTCGTGACAAAAGTATTACACAAATAATTTTAAATTTGACGCGGTTCGGCAAACTATAGACAATAATTGCCAGTTTCACAAAATAAAAATAAATAAATAAACGCCAATTTCTATAGGCCAAAGCATTTAATACGGAGGCTTTTACTCCGGGATATCAATACCTTTCAAGTTTATATGGAAATAACCAATATTTCTCCTCCAAATCTTCCATGTGTTGTTTCTTGTTCGGTAGTTTGGCTGCGTTTGGTAAATAGTCGTATATTCTGAAAAGAGTAGGAAGTTGAAATGTCACAGTTTAAAAACACACATACTGATTTCAAAGAAACAACAAACAAAACAAGATGGTAGTCAATATGGTAATAAACAGAACAGGAATTCACAAAATCTACAGAACAAGAAATTATAGAACAAGAATTTGCTGAAAATAAAAACTGCTTACTCTTTCAGATCTTCGCTTTCTTTCTCCCTCAAGGCTGTTGGGTTGGTGTCTCTCATTTTCCTTTTGAAAGAAGTGAGAATTGTCAATGCAATATTAAAATAAATATAGCCCTCTCCTATGTTACTAAAACTAATTTTGGCATTTTTTTTTAAGGTGACGAAAGCAGCGAATTTAACTAGAGATAATAAAAAATAGGCCAAAAGATTTACTTAAAATCAAAATTTTAGATTCACTTTTATTTGAGATATTTTTGAAATAAAATTCGTGGTTCGCAGTGGGAAAAAATTTAAATTTTGGACGAATTAAATTTAAAACGTTAGCACCTCTCAATTGCCGAAAAACGCATTAAAATTAAAAAAAAAAAAAAAAAAAAATGGTGCAACGAGATTAAAGGGCTCTTTTCTTAAAAATCAATTTCTAAAGAAATTATCAGGCCCCTTAACTCTATCCCCCGTCTTCTACAGCATAGTACGGCAGTCATATGGTGTTTTTGAGATATGTATCGTGAGGTACAACTTGCTGCGCCCCGATGTCAGAGGGACGTGGCGTTGTGTGCATCTAATGAAAGAAGAGAGAACTGGCAGTGGGTTACTTTCTGCTTGCAATTAATCCTGCCGCAGAATAACACCAAATAAAAGCTTAAGAGATTATGGAAAATATTTTCTATTTCTTTTAAAATGGCGACCAATAACAAACACAAACAACTCAACGTACTGGTAGATGCGATTGTATTCTTCTTGTAAATTCGGCAACTCTGTACTGCGTTCTGTTAGTTCCGTGTTCAAAACATTACAAGCCTGCTTCAAGTCCATCAACTTCTCGTCCAACTCCTGCCAAACTGTTTTCTCCTGACGTAACAGGTCGTTCAAGTTCGTTAGACTCGTTTGAATGCTAGTGTAAAAATAACAAACAAAGCATATACTAGCCAAATACTTTTTTCCCTAAAGAATTCCCATGTGAATTGGTTTATCAGTTAACATCAGGGAAATTGAGTCTGGAAGGAAATACCCTCTGAATGCTTTAACAGCAGTAGCGAAACATTCATAAGCGACCATTTAGAAAAATAAAATTACGTTGGTCGACAAAAAAATAGATGTCGTGAAAGTCGACTTTTTGTAGTGTAATAATTAAACGTGAAACCGTAAAGACGAACATTCTTATATATTTGACTCGATAATACAGGTTGGACTCCATCACTAGCGTATATTTTTTAAATTGTTAGTCATTCATGACAGTCGAAGCTGACACGATATGAAAGTCATAAAAAACAACTGTCAAACTCCACAGTTAACATAAGAAATGCAACGACAGCGTCAGATATTGTTGACACGACATCGTTAAAAATTCGACAAAAAGATACGTCATGCGCTTACTCTTGTCGGTCTTGTGCCGAAGCTTCATTGTATTGTTGTTGTGCTAGTGTGATTTGCTCGTCGATAAAACTAACGATATCCGTTTGAGATTCTGACATGATCTTGCATTCCTCCAACAGCTAAAAAAGTACCATACACATTTAATTTAAGGATACTTCAATGGTTCAGACACATATTCAGTATTTTCATTACTTCTCAAATTTTCTGGGTGTTTTTTTACAAAATTATTAACTGGATAATAAAAGCAAATTAAATTGTCTATAAGAAAATCATTATAAAATTTAATTTTGCCTAAATCGGGAAGATCGTTAGCACAAGGATGGCTTAATCAGGGAAATCACCATCCAAAATACTTTTCCCACATATTAAGTTTGGGAAAAGTTTTATTGCAACGTTGAAATCGAAAGTTATTAAAAATGATTCAAATTTCATTAGTTATTTAATATACTTTCTACGGGAAGTTTTCCTAGATGATTTGATTTATTTATTTATTTATTATTTTCTTTATTATTTGCTATGACTTTTCACCATTTCAAAGAAGTTTAATATTAAGATTTTTCTGGATTACTAACATCTACGTGGCGTATTTTATTTAAAGCATGACACCAGAACTCTCACCCGTTGTTGATCTTCCACCTGGAATTCCAACAGCTTTATTTCTTTCAACATATCGTCCACTTCTTTGTACCGTTCCGTAAGTAGAGCATCGTCTTCCTCCTTTACTCAAAATAAAAATATGAGGATTAATCAGCGTGTCTGTAAGATATTTGAAGGTTTACATGCTTAAGATTTTATAGCTATAACTTTTGTCACATTTTTCAGCACACAAACACACAGAAGAAAAATCCCTAGTTGCAATTCATGAATTGTGAAAGACCTAAATATGCAATTGTTAAAGATGCATTGGAAATTTCTGGTAATATTCACGTTCTCGAGACTTTTTTCCAACAAATGATAGAAATTCAAAATTTCTAAAGGTCACCAGAGTCGTCAAAATAAAAGCATTTAAAAACATCGCTTCGAACAGACGTCAACAGTTAACAATTTCCATCTTGTGAAAAATTTCAAGTAAACATGAGATGGTGGACATGCATTTAATGACCCTACAAGTTTTATTATGCACATAACAAGGTTTAACTTATAGCGGGGTTGGCAACAAAAACTCTTAAAGGATTTGCTAGAATCCGACTGGTAGCCTTGTGGTAGAGCGTTTGCTTCCAGTGCAAGAGATCTTTGGTTCAAACCCGGGCCGAGTCATGCCAGAGACTATATAAGTGTGAATCTGTCCTTTCTGCTTAGCTCTCGGCATGAGAATTCGGATTGATATCTCAGGCGGTTGTCTAATTGAGTGATTGCAGTGTTGCACAACTTTCGCAGCTCAAATGGGAGCTTCGTAGGACCCTCTTGGAAAGCAGTACTTATAGGAACTGAAGAGGTTATCCTGGGTATATAATTTCAATAACAATAATAATTCAATAAAGAATCAGTAACCAACAGTTCATCATCAAGAAGTTAAAAACCCCGTTGCGATAAACCCCCAAAAAACAACATACCGGGTTGCTTTCAGGTTTCCCACAAGGATTGGTTAACTTGATGTTAAGTTTCTCGTTGTAATCTTCTAGAGAATGAATGCTGAAATGATGGACAAGCTCTTTGAGATTAGAGAAGTTTAACAGGTCCTCTCTAAATCCACAGCGACCATCACGTTGGATTACTCGAATTAGCCTGTCCTTTCCATCTTTCCTGGAAGTGATAAAAATTCCAGTACCATTTTAGTTAAAAAACACACACATATCAAAGCTATGTACGAATCATTAATGGTTTGCTGAGTCTAAATATGCTGAGGTAGCAAATTAGTTTCAGATCTGCAGATGTGTGGTGATAAACTATGACAAGAGAATGCAATGGCAATATGGCAGAAATGTTGGTTGCTGATATATAACGTAGCGAAGCAATTCTCTGTCGTAAAAATTAAAATGGCTAAAAAAACTTAAAAGTGGCCTTTTTGTTACGTTAAAGATAAATAGCATCATGTTGTAGAACTTTCATCTATTTTATTAGACGTTTTTAACTGATATGCACAAGGCAAAGACAATCCTTCTATGGGCACTTAACGAGTGTTGCTTATCCCAGGAATTCAACAATCGGGAAATTTATGCAGGTTTAAAAACTTTGCATTATTTATCGTTTTTTTTTTATCAGACTTGTGACCGAAAAGTGATTCAAAATTACATTGCATGGTTCAGTTCAAGAAAGCTGAACTTTTGAGAGAACACTTTCAAAATATAAATATATATACCTTTAATTTAACAAGAATGCATTAATGTCCTTCCTTTGAAAGAAAACAAATACCTGACAGTTAGCGTCCATCCACCTTTTCTTTCTTCTGATGGTCGAACAAGAAATGAACCATCAGGTGTTCCATGTAATCTGTGCGATATATCTTTCCTGAAGAGTGTGAAAAAACATGATTGAACGCAATAAAATAAGATTTAACTTAATAAAAAGCAACTCAGTACGACTGATTAAAATAAAACACAACTAAATACAAAGTTATAACCAACTTAATAACATGTGGCTATTTTTGCTCAATAACCTGACAGGGTAACCACTCTTAAGGCAAAAACAAAAGAACAAAATACTCTATGGAGAAATAAAAAAAAACTACCACAACCAAAAAAAGGTGTGAGAAAAAGAAATATAGGAAGTATTAAAGCACTCCACAGCAATGCAAAATCCAACTTCCTTGCATAGCTATGAAAAAGCAGTAAAAAATAAGCAAAAATTCAGGGCAGATTACCAGATAGTTTATAGATTCTTAAGAAGGTTTTTAAGAATTTAAAGAGCAATGGTCACCCTGTTTCAATAGACTTTCACCCAGGCTTTTCTAAGAATTTTCCAATCGTAATATTCCAAAACATAAAGAATGCTACCCTACCTTGTGGCATCAGCCCAAAACCATGGTTCTGAGTCGTAGTCTACAAATAAGTCAAATTTAGGTTTAAGAGAGAGGAAATTATTAAAAAAGAGCTTGAACAGCTGAAATAAGATGGCAGGTTTTTTTTTTTACAGTTTTGGTTTGTTTTCTTCAGAGTAGAATGTCAGAATTATTAATAATTGGGAAAAATTAGTCTAATGTTTTCTAACGGTCTAATGTTTTTCTGGTTTTTAAAGAGGGTTCTATGGTTCGTAACACGTGTTTTATCGAAATGTGAAACTTCAACATGTGGAAATTTGAACACGTGGAACTTCGACATGTGAGACTTACCAGGGATGGCGTGGCTTTCTGATTGAGACGCATCACAGAGCAGCATGTGCACCACTTTCTGATGAGACTGTAGATTCGCTATAAATACTCTACATAGAATAGAAATATGAATGTCACAAGCATGGACTGGACTACAGGTAAAAAAAATCTAGAAAAAAATTTAAATTTTCAATAAAAACAACTGGAACAGAGAGGTTATAAACTATAAATATTGAATTCTATATAACAGTACATATTACTATTAGATTAAGTTATATATAAATTAGAATTATAGCCTTAACAATAGTTGCTTGGAGAGTTTGAAATTATGAATAGTTAAACAAAAACAACAGACATTCTCAAGTAATTGGTTATTTCCCTAAACTTTATTAAAAATGTTATCTATCTATTTGTATTATGATGACACCAGCTGTCTTTTATTGACCAGATGTGAAGTTGTTTTGCTGACAGTGACATTTAATCAATAAATTATTAATTCATACGACATAATGCTATCGTTTATACAGGGTTCTTTTTTCAAAACAAAATTTGAGAAAATTTGGGGAGATTTTTGAGGAGCTTTTGTTAACAAAATTGAGGAGATTTGACTTGTAAAACTTGCACTTGTAAAAATGAAGAAACACAGAGTCTGGCATCTCAATACTTTCTTACAAAAAGATAACTAAGAAACTTATAATCATTGCAAAAAAACATAGAACTCAAATTATACCAACATATGCGTACAAAAATAAAAAAATGTGTCCTCAGTAAAAGAGGTTCATGTGATCGAATTCTTCATATTTTTACAGTAAATATATTATGTAGGCATTTCTTTTCTACTATCCTTATTATATAAATCAACAGCAAAGATACAAATAAACAAATTAAAAAAGCAACCAACTTAGCCTCGCCATCTTCGGGTCTAATTAAATACATTGAAAAGATCTTTGATAGTTTTTCCAGCGTCATGCCATTATTAGCATTATACTTAGACATTCTAAATGAAGAAAAAAAGAGAGTGTAAAAGCTGTGACAACTTTCTTATTTTTAAAAACTATAAAAATAAAAAGCTTGCTAAAACAGCTAGAACAGCTTTAGTGACATTTAAATCAGTAAAAATGGCTAAAACAATATGGTCATCCTGAGCAACTTAATTTTTTGGCTTGAAAAAACGTTTTTCTTTCGTTACTACTTAAAGTAAAAATTCAAAACAGTCCGGTCTAAAAACAAACGCATTTTATGCAGAATTCTAAGACCCTATACACCAAAATCATATAAACAAAATTTTTTCCAGGATTCACCAAGCTATTTAAATATCACAAACTCTATCTTTAACATTTAAAAAAACAACAGTTATAACTTTGCAAGTCACACCTTCAATGAAGACCACAAGTAAGCTTAAAAATAAATGTAGAAACTATACTTGATGAGATGATGCATCACATAGTCAAGGTGTGAAACTTGCCAACCCTTGAGAAGCATCTTTATCTGTCCATACTGCTCAGCAGTACTATTTTCTTGGTCTGAAACAGTAAACCATTTGAAATAAAACAGCCGTGGATTGAAAAAAATAGCTAACAAAAATCTGAATCATCATCTAAACTGATAAATTAAATATTTGCCAACATCCAAATTTTAGAAAATTAAGTTTATATTCTTCTTTACTGAATTCCTGATCTTCCTAATAAACATAAAAAAAATCTTCGTTGAATTGCATTTGCTTAGAAAATGCTTTAAAACTTCAATTTATTAATAACTTCATCAATCTGATAAATATAAACTTTCCGTAAATATAAAATCGCAACCTCGCATTCGTAAACATATATATCTAATTTTAGTTTCAATTAATTTTAAATTAGCCGACAAACAATATTTCTTGAAAATAACAAATAAATAACAAACTGGACCTAAAATAATATTTTTCCCCAAACAAATCCTGAAAAAAGATCGAAAACAACAATAACTTACTTGATAAGGCAATGAAATTGTCATATTCCTCAAATGGTAACAAAGGGTCTGGTAACTCAATAAGAAATGTTTTTAGAACATAGGCCGGGCATCGCGGATCACTCCAATACTCGTCATTCATGTTGACACTTAGAGGATCTAAAAATGAATGTTTGAATTGATACAAGAGAATCCCAATCTGTAAACATATGTGCAAGCAAAAATAAGAATGGCAGGAAACAGCAATATATACAATTTTTTTCATCCTTTACTAAACTTGCCTGTTACTACTCACAACTGCAAACATAGGGTATTAGGTGATAAGTAACAAAGTATAGTTAAATCAATTTAGGGCTAAAAGATATCTCACTCATTGCATCCATCGATAAATTTTTCTAAAAATCTCGTTAAATTTCATTGTTTCAATGTTTGCTAAATAGATTAGTACAGGGCCATCAATAATAGGTAAGCCATTGCTCTCACGCATGCAAAAATGTCATTAGGTGCTCCCCCAGTTCCACAAAACGTTTGGCTAGCATTCTTGATTTCCGAACTCTAAATTTGTTCTAATAATTATTTTTTTTTAATTTAACATAACATTTAACAACTATGAAGAGGCTGTGTTGATGATACACAATTATTTATCTGAGTCAGGAGTCGGTGGATTAGCTAGGATGAACAGTTTAACTTCGAATTTGTTTTCATTGATTAATTTCTTCACAATAAAAAAAATTATTATGATTCCCTGGGCCCAGGGTGCATGATCATTACATTTCTTAGGAAAGTATAATGGCCAGGATCTTGAAAGTAACAATCTTACAATCATCGAGTTGAATGGCTTTTTGAAGCGTTGGTATGGTTGTCTTTTTGAAAATTAGTAACAGATAAAAAGAATCTTTGACAATAATGGAATATTATTTTAATGATTTTCATAATCCATTGTTAGTGTTGTCATTATTAGCTGCCGTTCAACTTTTCATATTTTACATATAAATATTGTTTGTTCTACAAGTAGGCATATCAATGTTGTTTATTCCACAAGTAGCCACAAAGTTTAATTAATGACTCAATTTACAACTTTTTGATATCTGGGTTAAAATACCCTGCCATGAACATTGCTAGAACTTGTACTACGCTTGTTCTTTTACCAAAACTGCAAATAAGAAGTAACAAAATTGCTTTGCTCCTGTACACCATGTACGGGCAAAGGAATTTTGTTATTTCACATTTTCAACAACATTTTTATCTTTATATTTCAGAATCGTCTGCAAGTGCAAAAATAAAAATTATCAAAGCAAAATTATTGAGCATGTGAATTAACGCTTTTTTTCTTATATATAGGCCTGTTAGTAGCTCTGAAAACTGAGAAATGCTAAAAATTTATTCAATTACTCAGATTTTCCAATTACCTTTTTGAATACTATGAAATAAAACTGGTTAGGTTGATTTTCTTACAAGATGTTTGTATTTGTTGTAACAATAAAAATAAAAGAGTTCATTTAACTGTTACGTGATTATCAAAGAAATCTTCTCTCTTTGTTTACACTTAGGTCACTCACCTTGGTTTAATGCTGAACGTAGTGCTTCAACCTGCTCATAAGGCGCATTACTTGTGTAAACGTTAGGAGTATTTAGCCCATACCGCTCGACAGCTTCTACACACTTCCTTAACACAGCTGGTATGGTCTTGGAGTTATAGTTGCAGCAGAAAGAAGGATCTATGTTAAAAAATTTAAAGTTGTTAAAAAACAAAATCAAAAATGGTCAAAATGGTCATGCTATTTGGTTTGTTTACCTTCTGAGTCAGATGGTCTTCTTGCTCGTATATATGATTCGTTGCATTCTCTAATGGAAGCGAATGCACATGAACGATGGCATTGTATGCCACAAGCTAAACACAAGAAAACAAGAGTATGTATCAATACAAAATAACTGCACACAGATTTCTTTTATTTCTGGAATAAATCTAAGAATGAATCTATGACCAGGCATGACATATGACCAGGGTTGAAAAGATTAGGCTACTGTTATATTTTTAGGTTGACCCTAAACATTATGTCATATTGTTCAACAGCATAGTGTTCTTGTTAAATTTTAGAATTTTGCATACAATTTTTATAACAAGGTACAAAATCTAAGTACTGTGATGTTTAAGCTTTGTAGGGAGCTCTTCGATAGCTTCATAACTAATTTCAGCAATGCAGTGCAAGCCACACTGAGAGTCTATAGGAGGCAATATTAACTGCTATCAAATTAAAAGTAAAAAAAAAAAAAACAGTTAAATTTAACGTTTACTTATAATCTAAAAGTCACATTAAACCGAACAACAAGGAATTAAATGGGTAAATAATTTTAAACTATTCATTAAAATATTCTGTTCTTAAATGTTTTTTTTAAATAAAATAGAATGTTTCTTCAAACATTGGATTACGTCACGAAGTGACCTGGTTTCCAGTTGTTGTTTTGTTTTCTTTAAGCAAAGGGCTTTACTTAAAGTTCGTATTTTAGCAGGGTAATGACTCAGTAACCTTAACCTTATTAGATGTCTTATTCTGGAAAATACAGACCTTACTTCATTCAGTCTAATGTCAAGAACTTGTCTATATTTTTCTGAATAGACAGGCTAAATGGTTAATAAGTCATTAAAATACACTACCAAAGTACCTGCACACATTAGGCCTTGTCTGAAAACTCCAAACATAGGCTTGTCACAAATATCACACTTCTGAAATGTCGTAAAACTGTGCTCAAAAAGTTTGACATGTGTACTAATGTTTGTGTTATCTTTCAACTGTCCAATGTGAGGTGATGTCATGTTCTAAACAAGAAGAGGGGGACTGTTAATAAAACCATGGGAAATACACCATAAATATTTAATGCAAGATGGATGATTGAGGGCACTTATTACTTGGTACTATATTTTAAAATAGAGATTTAAGAAATACTGGTATTAATACTAACATTTTCAGTATCAGGGTATTATATACACCTACAGTACTGTGAAAAGGTTTGTTAACATCGTGTTTGTGTAATGAGCATGGTGCACACGAACCACGATAAAAATGTGGTCTTTATATGTAACAAACATTCAAACATTCTATCGTGGCCACCACGCTAACATTATATCTCCACGAAGGATCGTGTGTTCCATAATTATTTTCGCGAGCTCAACGATTTTTATAGCCAGTATAATTTAATTTTTATTCTTTTCAAAAAAGTTTTTCATTAAAGTTTATTTGTTTGTTTCAGGTTTTATCAAGTTAAAAAAGCATTTTCGTGTTTTTTGTTTGGTGTATACTTTTTCGTCATGGACGCGATTGTATTTTCACGAAATGTCATTTGCCTAGAAAAATTAAATTTGTTTGCGGCGATTGAAATGTTTTTTTAGATCGCATTTTAAAAGTTTAAAAACGAAAAGCGGTGATAGAAATGTTTTTTACATCGCGTTTTGATTCATAAACAATTAAAATCTATTATTTACCTAGCTTTATGACAACGAATTAAAACAGCATGTGTTAATTTATTTTTTTGCCGTCGGTTTTTTAATTAATTGATGAACTAATACGGTCTTTGTTGTTTTACAATAAAAGTTATCTATCATGGACGCCACTGTGTAATGTTTAATTTTTGTTCGTGTAGTCTAAGAAACATGATCGCGAGGTCCATGATTGTTAAAAAAATACGCATCGTGGGCTATTGTGGTTCGTGCGTAACATGAAATAAACACAAACCACAATGGTAACAAACCTTTTCACAGTACTGTAATAAAAGTTACGAAACCTTAGTTTTAGTCGTCTTAAAAATGCATTTGGGGTAAATAAAAAATACACCTAAAAAAAGTACATTGAAAATAAAATACAAGTCACTGGAATTATAAAAATGGTTGTAAACATATCCTAAATTTCATTCTTTTGTATGCTTGGATGCTTAACCTTTTGAAATAATAGCTTGCTTAGTTTCAGAGCTAAATCCTATTCTTAACCCTTAGAAAAAAACATTATAAGAGCTTACATAAAAAAAATATTTTACTACATTTATTACCCTTAACAAAGAAAACAGACTCTTCTACTTACAGGTGGTCCACCTCGTAGTTCTTCGATGCACATGACAAATATTTTGCTATGCAAATTAAAATCTATTCCCCAGTCCTAAAATATTACAAAGAAAAAGCATTAACTCACAAATCATTTACTAAATTTCAATCTTAAAAATTCAGTATCCCGAACCATATAATTTTTTTTTTACTGTTGGTTGAGAGAAAATAACAAAAAACGTTTCAGATCTGCTAACAAGAAGCACAGACACTAATGTAATTCATACTTGCAAATGCTCTATAGTGATTTGCAGTAATTCTCGACCAGTAATATTTTGTTTTTTTATGATATGTATATATGGATGAAGATGCACTGCAACCATCCATTCAAGAACTTCATCGCGACTCCACTCTTCCACTGGCTAATAAGGAGATCACAAAACATTTTACATGCATAAGACAGACAATATACAACTTCTTAAATTATATTATAAGGAAATATATGTAATATATATAGATAGAAAGTCGTACTTTAAAAAAGCTAGCAACATCTATTTCCGTAATAATTTTAATACGCATTCAATACCATATAATTCAACTTAAAATCAATATCTAAATTTCAATCTAAAATCTAAAAAAATCTAAAAAGTTAAGCAAATTATTTTGAAGAAACACATTGCAACCGTTGGGACTAGGACAAGTGTTTTGCATTGGTCACAGTGTTTCTGTGTCAAAGAAATGCTATATTTTTATTGTCATAATACACACATTCTTTCTTATAATATACATTTGTTTTCATTTTTATAAAAAGGATTTTAAAATTTTACGATAATTTTTTCTTTCTGTAAAAAACGTTGAACCTCATTGTGGCCACATGTCCTTTAATTGTTCTTGTTGATAGTCTCACTACGCAAATTTAATATCTGTTTTTTACTTTTATAATTCAGTGCTCATGTTTTGACAGGTTAAGCTTTTGCACACTTGTCAGTCTCAACATAAGTTCACACCGCATGCCAATCTCTGTTTAAATATTCCCGACTGATTTTTTTAAAAAACTTGGACTATGCCTGACACAAATTGTCAATAAAAATGAATATTGAGCTGGAGATATGATAATCAATGCTGAAAAAATCTTTCGAATTGTTATTAATTGTTGAACTCTATTGTCGACGAAAATGGTTAACTCAGGTGGGTAATGATACTGCAGAACACAGAAAAAAAAACTTTAGAAAAAGGAAATTTTTCTTTTTTTGTTTTCTTTTTTTTGCATGTACAGTACAGTCTGAATGTAATCTACCGCGTACACGCATATCACACCTTTGCGTGGAGGACGGCAGTCGTTTGTCTTTTGTTATAATAAAATCCCTTCAGGGTTTTGCAAGTTTATATTTGCGTGTTAAAAAACAATGTGCTCGCGAAGAAAAATCGGAGCAATTATATTTCTTGTAATAGCGAGATGCATTGTGTAAATGTATTGATAAGCTATTCCCTTAAAGGAGTGGTCCGACGAAATTTTTCGATTTTTTTTTATTTGTTCTTTGGATTCTCCGCTATTCAATTAGTATAAAGTTTTTATTCTTTTTTTCGAAAAATTGTTTATTGATCTTTTAATCAATGCGCAAAGATTGTCTTTTTATTAAGAACCTTTTGCTGTGACGTCATAATTGGTGATGTTAGTTTCGAGAGAGAGAGAGATAGAGAGAGAGAGAAAGAAAAGCTTGATACTCAGATTACATATATGAACGCAGACACAGCGAAGAAGAATTAGAGTATGATATTATTGAAGAATAAAACAATTTTGGAGAAGATGAGGACAGTGATAATGAGATGGAAACCTTTGATGAGCTTTTTACAGGCACAGGGCTGCAACTTTTTTTAATTCGAGACCACTAAATAAGATGATAATAAAAACATTGTAACTGAGAGAGAAACGATATTTTTAGTAAAACATTGGAAAAGTTTTCATGTTGGGAAAAACGAATGATGCAAGTGCGATCACTGCAAGACTGAAACCAGGGAGATTGATTGTCTTTGTTGCATGGAAGTGGATGCATTAACAGACAAACAATTCCAAGGTATATGTGCTTAAACATATTTTTTTAAATATGTTTAAGCTACATAAAAAGTATTGTTAAAATATGAAATAATAATTATATGTATTGTACAAATATCCGTTGTTTTTTAGGAATAAAATGTATAACTGAGAATGAGGATTTCAAGCAACTTTGTCTCGTTTTAACATGCTTACACGAGACAAGAGGGAATTTTCTGCAAGACACGCCTACAAACAAATCTTTTCAGTTTGCTGCTTACAAGCAATTCATTTGGTTCGTTTTCTAAGACTTGGAAAAGGCAATCGCCGAGTTATACCGTCGCGTGTTGTGTGGAAAATAAGATAAGTTTTGTTATCTATGGGTGTTATCTATGGGTGTTATCTATGTCCCTTACTCGGAAGAATAAACACAAAAATATATAATATATAATATGTGATTATAATTATAGAAAATAAAATAAAATAAATATTTCTAATTATGAAATTACGATCTTGGATTCTCTAGAATATCATTCTATTTGCTGAATTGTCTTAACACACAAAAAATCATTCGCCAACTATGACGTCACAGCTATTTAAACAGGATTGTAAAAAAGGGCCGAATAAGAGAAAAAAAAGTTTTTTATAATAATAAATAAAGCATTTCCGATAAAATGAGATGAAATTATTTTTTTTGATTTTTCGTGGGACCACTCCTTTAAGTATTAGCATGAAGTAATTAAATAATAAAAATCTTTAGCAAAGTTTTATAATACATTGCGCGAGAATGTATTGTTGATTTAATTACTCAAATCTAAAAAATTACTTAGATCTAAAAAATCTTTTCTATCGCCGCTTTTCATTTTAAACTTTTAAAATGTGATCTTAAAAAACATTTCTATTGCCGTTTTTCGTTTATAAACTTTTAAAATGTGATCTTAAAGGTTACCTCCCGCTAAAAATCAAGTTGAGCTCATATGAAAGATCTTTGAAAGTTGTCTAGAAATCTTTTTATTTTTTTCAAAAATCTTTATCCGTTCTCAAGATATTTGTCTTAAAGGAGGGCTAATTATGTGAAATTGTGACGTCATGAGTATGCATTGAGCATAATTATGGTAACTAAATAAAAAAAATTATGTAAAATGTTCAAAACCCGTCAAAGTGAACGGCCAGAAAATATTTTTAACTCTATATGGCTCTTCAAAAATGTTAAATTAACTCCCTTGCAGAGCATACTCATGACATCATGCATAATTAGTTAATCTTCTTAGTCAAAATTCTAAAGAACTAATCAAGGATTTTAAAAAAAATATTCAAATTCCTAGACAACCTTTCAAGCTCTTTTAATGAGCTCAACTTGATTTTTCACGGGAGGTAACCTTTAAAAAACATTTTTATCGTCGCTTTTCGTTTATAAACTTTTAAAATGCGATTTAAAAAAACATTTCTATCACCGCTTTTCGTTTTTAAACTTTTAAAATGCAATTTAAACTTTTATATTTAATTACTTCAATTAAAAATTTCAAAAGAGTTCGCGCAAAATAGATTGCTAAAATTGATCTTGCCACTTATTGTGATTAAACAATTGATCGCGTGGGGTCATTGTTTATCAGCGAGGCAATCATTTTTTAAAAAAACAAAAGCTATCGCAATGTTATTGTTCTGTGTAACTATTCATGCGAGTTTCGCGTGCGCGGTAGATTACATTCAGACTGTACTGTATAAACATTATTATTACTGTGAAATGAAAGTCAGCCAAACTAGAATAAAAAATTGTGTGTTACCTTTAGTATATCAGCTTTTGTTCTACAACGAGACAATACCAGTTCACCACAATTAATTCTACTAAAGTTTTGATGGCAGCCGTAGTGGGCACAAAGAAAGCATCCTAGACAAGATTAATTCCATTAAATTAAGACAAAAAGAAGTTTTTTAATTATTGCTTTTTAAATGTGTTCTACAAAAATTAATCCCAAATTAACAGTGTATAGAACCATGGTGAAACAGAAAATAAAAGAATTTACCTGAGCAAATTAGGGATATTTTTCCGCCGCCCCAGATGTATTCTTCACCTGTGTAAAATACAGAATTCTGATGAAAATAAAGTAAATAACTTTTTGGTTTATTTTGTTTATTTATTTCATGACACAGGGAATTCCAAAAAGAAAACAACACGCGTGCTACACATCGCACGCGAAAATCTATTATAGAAAATTTTACGTGAGTAAAATTGCTAAATATATTAACAAAACACCTTGGTTCATTGTAGGAAGTAATTTATAATAGGTAAATACCACATAATTAAATTTAAACAGTGGACGAAGAGACGCTGACACGTGCCACACGTTGCACTTACTGCAATGGTCTGCCATTTTGTTTGTAGTGCTATTATTCCCAACCTTGTTCCCAGGGTTATATTTTCTCTCTTATTATCTATAACAATGGTAAAAAGGTTTTAAGTTTTGTTTGTTAGCTTTTGGGAGACGGCTTGTTTGGAATAGTTTAAAGTTGTTTTTAGATTTTTATA
Source organism: Hydractinia symbiolongicarpus (assembly GCF_029227915.1). Lineage (NCBI taxonomy): Eukaryota > Metazoa > Cnidaria > Hydrozoa > Anthoathecata > Hydractiniidae > Hydractinia > Hydractinia symbiolongicarpus. Next base: position 26,220,027 of record NC_079876.1, read on the forward strand.
AGTAAAACAAGAAAAATACATTTCCAAAAAGTCTATCTGTTACGTACAAAATTACAAAACAACATCTTCTAAATATTGAAATAAGGTCTCAAATGAAATTTATTTAAAAAAACCAATGACAATGCAGAAGGTTTATTTGAAGTCACAGGTGTTCATATTGTATCAAATATAAAACCGGTCAAGAACTGGTGGCAACAATTAAATTATATGCAAAAAAAAATGAATGAAAACATTCACATTTTCAAACATTTTTTCCTCTCTTCAACAATAAGAAAAAAAAGATTTAAAAATTTCTCAAGCAAGTATGTTATGTTCTTTTATACAGTTAAGAATTTTAAAATAAAATGTTCAACACACATTTAATTTCACACAGGCAGAAAAAAACACATATAATTTAAACACGGGGAAAAAACACAGCGTTTAACTAACTTTTTTAAAAAAAATTCATTTGGTTATAAACTCTTTTAAGATACAGTTAAAGCTGTCGACGCAAAACGATTGATTTTTGGAATACAGTTTTTAATAATTAAATGCTTAAAGCATAGCCTTTTGCGGCAACATTAACTACGCTGTAGAAAATCAACTTTTATAATTCCTTCGTTAATTTTTTTTATTTTACGCGAGTAAAGAGCATAATTAGCGTGTGCGATGAATCGCACGCCTGAATAGCTGTTGGAGTGTGTGAGCTCATGCGCGTGCGTTTGCCCGCGTCTCATGGAATTCCTTGTGACATAATTTAATTGATGATCACAGGCTAAACAGCACCAACAAATAAATGTTGGTCTGTTTTTTGAGAACTGTGAAGTAATTTGATCAGAAAATGCGTTTAGCATTTTTGCAACCAAGAAATTACTGGAGTATGAATTTTTAAAACCATTTTGTCACATGTGCAAGAAGTAGAAGTGAAATTTGAAGTCTATATGCTAACAGCTAGAGATTAGCAAATAAAAATGCCATCAAACCATTCTATGAAGAAAACATTAAAATTGAGAATCCCATTTTTTTATTGTGTGTATCACTTATTTAAATGGTTGTTGCAAGTGACATGCAGTGCTTCCAAACCACAACTGCAAAGGAGTTTTTGCCAACTGACTTTATAATTTACATTTAAGCCTTAAACAAGATGCAGAAAAAAATGCTTACATAATGAACACCAAACTGGCTTTATGATAACAATTTTTTCTAACGTATGACCATTGATGATAGTCTTTCTGTGTTCAGCCACTAGAATGGACAAAAATCTTTGTAACACTACAACTCCTTTATTTTTTGTTCGTTGAGAGAAAAAGGTTGGGTGTTACTTTAAGAATCCATCCAGACATGTCAAGATAAGATTTTTATTAAAACTACTGTTATGATGTTCAGTACATCCAGGACGAAAAAAAATATTCCTACTAACCCGGTTTTGCTTGTGGTCTTGGTGGCACAGGAAGTTGGGTATCATACTCAATTATTTTACAGTAAGTTCCCGGAAACTGGCCAGATTCTTTTGACCGATAATTAACACCGTCTAACCACCCTTCAGTGTTTGTAATTGGATTTTTAACATAACATCGATCACCTTGTTTGAGTTCTATCTCACCATCATCTTTAGGTGTATAATCATAAGCTGCTTCAAACAGAATGTAACTATTCGATGACATCACTTTTACACATGTGCATCAACCCACTAGTTAGAATTTCTGTTTTCCTAAAATGTTTTTGTATTCCTTCATCTATAAAATCAAATCAATATAACAGGATAGCAGGATCATTTTCTACTGCGAACGCATCATTCTTAAATCACAGACACTGTACACACAAAAGTAAACAGGAGAAAATATTAATTTTGCAATTTAATACCTGACCGCATAACCACAAAATTTTCTTGTCATGGAATCTCCCGAAATTCCGAAAAGAGCAAAATGATTTTTATATCCAAGTGAATAAACAACAATTGGTTAATTTTGAATTCTTCAATTATTGTCTCTGTAGCGAGGGAGGGTGTTACAACAATTTAATTTACATACTTTTTCATATTTCAAAAAGGTAGTAAAAAGAAAATAGAAAATTATCATACATACACCCTGGGCACTAGGTTGTGAAATACATGTCAATAACACCTGGAAAGGATACGTGCCATACTGGTGTATTACAAGAAGCAAATAATTTCAATGCGCTCAATGTAATTGCAAAGAATTCGAGGTAATGCTCTCTCTTTATTTAGGTCCTACTTAATAGGTCGTCAACAATTTGTGTCTTTAAATGGAGCTAGATCAGCAAATAATCTTACCAGACATGGTGTCCCTCAAGGCTCTGTTTTAGGACCACTTTTATTTTTAATTTATATAAACGACTTGAATTGTGCAATTAACTATTCTATGGTACACCACTTTGCTGATGATACAAACCTCCTGCATTTCAGTGACTCTTTGAAACAACTGGCCAAACAAATGAATTTAGACCTCAAGCTTCTCTGCCATTGGCTGAATGCTAATAAGATTTCTCTTAATGCTAGCAAGACAGAATACATTATATTTAAACATGCACATAAACCTCTTAATTATGATTTTAGGCTTCTCATCAATGGTGAAAGGCTTATGCCTAGTGATTCTATTAAATATCTTGGTGTTCTATTAGATTCTGATTTAAGCTGGAAGAATCAGATCAATAATACTGTTGCCAAGCTCAAGAGGGCTAATGGAGCTTTAGCTAAACTTCGTCATTTTGTGCCTCAAAATGTCCTTATCCTAGTCTACTATGCCATTTTTCATTCCCACCTGCAATATTGTAATCAAATTTGGGGTCAACCAAATAGTCTTGATGTTAATCGTATTGCTGTTTTACAAAATTTTGCTATCAGACTAATGACTTTTGAATCTCGAAGAGCATCATCTAGTATCATCTATGGCAACCTGGAAATCCTCAAATTCAATGATATTGTCCAGTGTCAGAACATTCTGTTTTTGCATAAGCTCTTTCATGATAAAATGCCTGCTACTATCCAGAATACTTTTGCGGTTGACTTCAACCATGCCCAGAGCACTCGTGCAGAAAAGGCTGGCTTGATCAATCTTCCTACTGTCAATACCGTTTGTTTTGGTAAAAATTCTATTAGATTTAACACCATTAAATCCTGGAATAAGATACAGACATCAATGACTAAAAAATTTGTTTCCATAGATTACTTTGGTCTGAAAAGTGATCTAAAGAAGTATTTTATTGCCTCTTAATAATTTGTAACAAATTTTCCCTTTGTTCTCACACGGTTCATTTATCTGGTGATTATATATGTTCGTGCCGTCTTGTGTGTCCTGTGCCGTCTATTGTACTCGTCCAAGGGTGGCTTATCCTCGTCTTAGCTTCTGCTATTAGGTAAGGTCTCCCTTAAAAAATAGTTTGTTTGTTTTTTCTCTTCATATTAAAATTTATTTAATTATTTGAACTGTACAGCTATTTTTGATTAATAAAATTATCTTATCTTATCTTATCTGATCTAGACTGTGTTAGATCTAAACTCAACTTCCTCTCTATCAAGTCTGTCCTTATAACCTCCTGCCAAGTCTTTCTTGGTCTGCCTCTAGGCTTTGCCCCAGGAACTATCAAGTCTCTACACTTTCTTACCCAATTATCCTCCTCCATTCTTTCCAAGTGCCCCAGCCAATTCAATCTTCTTATCTGGATAACATCTTTAATTCTACGGAGACTTAGCCTGCTTCTTAGCTCATCTGAACTCTTTCTGTCTCTCAGACTGGCATTACACATCCACCTAACCATTCTCATATCATTTCTTTCTAAACGGTCAAGATCTTCCTGCTTCACTGCCCATGTCTCACTACCGTACAACATAACACTTCTTACACAGGCCTCATACAACCTACCTTTTACCTCAATTGACAGGACTCTGCTAGTCAATAAAGGAAGTAACCACAATAGCCCATGATGCGTATTTTTTTAACAATCGTGGACCTCACGATCATGTTTCGTGGATTACACGAACGAAAATTAAATATTACATTGTGGCTTCCACGATAGATAAATTCTATTGCAAAACAACGAAGACCGTTAGTTTATTAATTAAATCAAAAACTGACGGCAAAAAAATAAATTAACACTTTTTGTTTTAATTTGTTGTCATAAAGCTAGCTACATAATAGTTTTAATCGTTCGTGAATCAAAACGCGATGTAAAAAACATTTCTATCGCTGCTTTTCGTTTATAAACTTTTAAAATGCGATCTAAAAAAAACATTTCTATCGCCGCTTTTCGTTTATAAACTTTTAAAATGCGATCTTAAAACACATTTATATCGCAGCTTTTCGTTTTTAAACTTTTAAAATGTCATCTAAAAAAACATTTCTATGGCCGCTTTTCGTTTATAAACTTTTAAAATGCAATCTAAAAAAACATTTCTATCGGCGCAGATAAATTTAACTTTTCTAGACAAATGACATTTCGTAAAAATACGATCGCGTCCATGACGAAAAAGTATACACCAAGCAAAAAATAAAAATATGCTTTTTTAACTTGATAAAACCTGAAACAAACAAATTGACTTTAATAAAAGACTTTTTTGAAAAGAAAAAAAAATTAAATTATACTGGCTATAAAAACCGAGCTCGCGAAAAATAATCGTGTGACACACGATCTTTCGTGGAGATAATAATATAGCGTGGTGGCCACAACAGAATGTTTGTACGTTTGTTATACATAAAGACCACGATTTTATCGTGGTTCGTGTGCACCATGGTCATTACACAAAGACGATGTTAACAAACCTTTTCACAGTACTGTATGCAGTTATATTAATGTACACGTTTCGTGGGTACTATTTTCTCTTCATTGAAAGGCCTGATTTAATAGTTAAATTTCTTTAGAAATTCATGATGTGTGATTTAAACATGTGTTATATTAAAAGCGATTTTGAAACGATTTGAACTGAAACGAATTTACTAAATTGTTAAAAATAATTAATTTTTTAAAAATGATTGGGAAACGATAAGAAAAAGATTTTCAATTCAACTAAGCATTTTGAAACTATTTTATAACGAATTTGAAACAATTTTTTAGCAAAATATTTTTTTTCAAATTTGTTTCAAAATCGTACTGTAGAGATTGTTTCAAAAAAAATATTATACAAATTAAAATTATTATTTTTTAAACAATCCTGAAGACGATGCCCAAGTTGTTGTTTTCTTTGTTTAAACAGGGTCTATTTGTGCTGTACACATGGTACATGGTCATAATGGTGCACAAACTTACCTGTACCTATCAAGACCAGACAATAGATATCATAGCTGTTAACAAGTTTTGAAGGTAAATGTAAACAATGGCCGTATATGGGCAAACCCACCATGTTAGGAAGTTTAAGCAAAGATAATTTTTTGGAGCAAAGTCTAGATAGCTAAGCATCATACAGACAGATTTTACCTTTCGTTAGCTAATTATTCTTCCATTTTCACATTTTTTAGCAATCTTCCCCCCTACGAACTAGGTTTGTTTTCACCCAGCAAAATTTTAAAAATGGCAGATGTAGCACAAATGCAATTCATCAATTAAGCAAAATGTCGATCATCACTACGGCAACAAAGCTGAAACGACTTGTCCTATATATTGACTTGTCCTATAGTCCTAGATCACACATGTACAAGGTCTGAAACTTCTTTTTTAAACGTTCTAGACATTTGGTTCAAATTAGTTCAGTACATAGCAAGTATGGCTAGCTAGCTAGCTAACTGCATAGAGGAAAATTATCATATGTTTTATCATTTGACTCACAGAGCATAATATTTAGCATAACTAGCTAGCTAGAGCTTAGCTTTCTAAGCAAGAACTAAGTTTACATGCAGGTTTACTTGATTGGGTGGTTACTACAACTAAAAAGTATGCTGTTGCTTGAAGTTGTTTTTTTTGTAAGCAACTGAACTTAACTGGCCCGGTTAACTAATACGACACAACCCTTTTTTAAACACTTTTGCCCTTAACACATCTCCCAATAACGCTTCTTACGTAGGTGAGTGAGTTTGAAGAAAATATATTTTTCGTATGGCAACTTGAGTGCGGACGCTATCAAACAAGCAAGATTTTTCTGTAGTAGAGCTAGCTAGGCTCTAGCTAGCTGTACTTTCGTGATATCCACGGTAGATTTTGTGTAAACGAAAAGGTAAAGTTCGCCAATAAAACTGGTCAACAAAATAGTATTTTCAGAAAGAGGGAAAAATAAAAAGAACAGCGTATTTCAATCCAACAGCACAACGGAATACAAAATAGTTTTCCCTTACTCGTCTCTGTCTACCATTTCCCTGGGCCCAGTTCAATTTGATCACCCGGCACACGACTTCCAGTCTGCAGGGTGTATGGAAATAGCAAAATCTTCGTCGAGGGGCGAGGAAAAAACTCATACTGAAGATTTCTCTGACACTATTTGGAAATTTTCAATGCTCTTGTAGATCAAGAGATAAACAAAATTCCACTACTGCGACGAATACTGAAAAGTAAGAATGCTAAGGTTTGAATAAAAGATAATAGTATGCTGCTAAAAAATTAAATAGAGCTTGTGCAGACAGTCACTTATCCGTGTGACTACAGTGGACTTAGTGTAAACTCAGCCTTGAGACAGGGATCACGTCGACAGAATGAGGGAGGGGGGGGGGGGGGGGAGGGCGGAAAAACTGGACATGCCTTTTTTCACAAACTTAGTAAGAAAGATGAAGTACCTCTTAGGTTACCTGGATTAGTTGATCAGGTAAACATAAGAAGAGAATATTAAATGAAATTTCTTGGAGTTCTCCTGGACGAAAATTTAACTTGGAGAGAACATATTAAATTAGTGGAAAACAAAGTTTCCAAAAGCTTATGAATCTTATATAAAGCTAGTTTTGCTTTGAATAAGAACTGCTTAAGAAGCATAAATTTTTCCTTTATACACTGCTATTTAAATTATACAAACATTGCATGGGATAGCACTAATATAACAAAATTAAGAAACTGCACATTCAGCAAAAACATGCCAGTAGGATTATATTACGACAGAACAAATGTTCCCATTCTCTAGACCACTGCTAAAAGAATTGGGTATTCTTAATGCATGTGAGCTAAACATTTTTCAGGTCCTTTTTCATGTATACGATTAAAAATTTAATAGCACCAAATATATATTCATCACACTGTTTTTTAAGAAAGTTTAACATAAATATCCAACTAGATTTTCAGGTAACAATTTTCTCCGGCCAAAAGTCATATCTAATGTAACAAAATTTTCAATATCAAACTGAGGTCCAAAACTCCGGAGCATGCTTCTAAATTAAATAAAAAGCATTTCATCCACTAAGAAATCAGCTGTTACGAAGTAATAACGAACTTCTTCTGAGACAACACTACGTGTGATAATTAAACGCCTTTTTTATTTTTTAACATAACATTAAATATTTTATTAAAATTCTTAATGGACAAGGTTATGATTCTGATTCACTTCTCGCAGAGCTTAAAATCTTATCGTCTGCATTTTTTTAATAAACAACCTCCAATTAATCTCGAAGGAGTAGTCAATACAATTCGATCGTTTTTGCGAATGCTTTTTTCAAATTGTATTATCATTATACGTTTAACCTGAACTCCTGGTGCAACATCTGCCACACCGGAAAGATCTTTTTCGATGTCAGGGAGAATCTAAACATGGATCTGATCAAGAATGGCCCAAAAAAGGCTGAATTCTCTATCAATCATCGGTGATAACTACCGTTGATTGATGCTGCAAGTACTTTTATTTCAAATACTTTTATTGAATCACGCTCAAATCGAAGAAACATATTTGGAAAAGGTCATTCTACAAATACCTTCATTAAATCGCGTCCAGACCAGAGAAACATTTTGGATTTGTAATTTAAAGTCTTTAACTTATGGTGTTGTGTTTAAGTTTGTGTTTTTCCTTTTTTTTTCAAAAATTGTGTATTCTTTAGATTTTCCACCTTTATTATCAATATTTTCCCATTAAAAAAAACTTAATTTGTTATTCTTTTTTGGCTTTACATGGCCATCCTAAGGCATATAGAGAGCTAACAAATAAAAGATTTTCTTCGTTGCCCAATCATAATGGACGTCATTTTTTTTAAGAAATTTTAGGCCCCTATTAAAAAAATTCCTGCCGTGGTTCCTGTAAAAAGGAATTAAAAATTGATTAAAGTTTACATCAGACTTGTCATAGACGTTTTTTTAATTATTATTACAAGAAACTTCAGCCCTTGTGTGTTCAGGTCTGTCATGTTATTTGTGAAATACATCTTAAAAAGTTTTTTAGCTTTTCTTGTTGGTCCAGATTTCCTGACTGACACAACACTAGGCCTCTTTGACAGCCTTAAAAGGCTTTTTTGGTGATTCATATCGCATATGGGGAACGTTCATATTAGCACAGTTGACCAAGTAGTTTTTTATCTTTCTGAAATCTTAGTTGCAGCTTGGGTTGGAACATAATTAGCTGCATCAAGGGCAAAATCAATAGAGTGGACCTCAACCTTGCTCCTAGGGCATTTTGCCTAGTTGATGAAGTTGATAGCGGCGAAAACGCCGTAATAACGGCTCAGGGGCCACAGGACCCTGAGGACAAGGTTAAGTGGACCTTTCGTTGGCATGGTCCGTCAAAATCTTTTTACCTAACGGTTGCGATTTACAATTTCCGCACTTCCAGTGTCATCCTACTTCGTTCAATCTCCTCACAAGGGGCTTTTATCTTTTTGACATCGAGACCGGCGGCGAAAAAAATCGCCAATTGAACGCTAGCAGCTTTTGCATAGGCAATAAACCCTGGGAACGAGTATGTACGTCGTCCTGATCGTCTGTATTTTATATCTACTTTACTGTGGTGTTATGAACGATCATATCAAATTTGTCTTCAACTACACCCTGTTTTTATACGAATAGTGTTTTTTCGTTTCAGCATGAATATTATAAATACTGAAATTCACGTGCTGCCATTTTTAACGTGTTCTCTTCCTGACTCCCATATTTACATTGCGTACAATATACATTGTCTCGATTGTTCAACTATACAATAATAAAAATTCTTAATTTGGGGGCAAAAATCATCCTGATATTTTCCTAAGCATACCTTTAGCCAGTTAAGATTGAAAGATATATTGGAACGCAAACCGTTGTACAAATCATCCCTAAAGTAATGTTTTAGAGCAGTCTAATTCACCTGCCAACAGACAGCCAGATTTTGTTGGGGAAATATTTCAAATGAAACCTGAAAAGATGTATTTTACATCAATAGTGGGATACAAGTATATATGAATTGAAACGAATAATATAAAAACCCAAACGTTCTTAATCATCCAACAACATATTTCAATTTGAGCATATTCTTAGGGTGTTCTTAATCTTTTTTTTTTTAATTTTACCTTGAATATTCTTAAAGAGAAAATTCTTATACACGTGAAAAACTGGTGTATCTTTCGCCTAAAATACAAATCATATACATATTTGGTTTACGCAACCTCGTTCCCAAGCATTTTATATCTTTTCTGACTTCGGGATGGCGATGCGAACATGGTCCTAGAGGAAGTCTCGTCACGTGACTCGTTGTGCATCCAAGTTGTCATACATTTCGTTTAAGTATATATATTTCTAAATTGAAAGTTTATTGTGAGATGTTACCTATATTCGCATTTCCACTCGGTAAGAAAAATTGTTGGCATATAAGCGCAAAAGTTTGTTGCCACAAGTTCCATAGAAATAAGCATCATAATTACTTAAGTAATTATGATGCTTATTTCTATATTATTGACCGCCTGCGGGTGGTTCGTCACCAGTCGGTCAGAGTGCGATATTTTGCCCGATATTATTCGGGGGAGGGAGGGGGAAGTGTTGCCTGGAATTGAACTTTGGTACGCAGCTTCGGTCTCCTTTGATTTATTGTTTCAAAAATAGCGGTGCTCTTACGATGTGGGAGAACATTCTAACACGAAATTACTATCTCCATAAGTCGCTACTTAGAACGAGTATTCCACGTTAGTAGCTAGTTCGTATTGGCAAAAGTAACATAGTGAAGCAGGGCCACCCACGCGCGTAGGTTGCTACCCTACTAGTGTATATTAGTTTTACGCAATTTGAATATTTTTTATTTAGTTTAATCCAAACTCCTGGTTACTGTTATTCGAGACTTCGTGGCACTTGACATGGATTTTTCCGTAACAACGGCATGTTAGACAATACTAAACGCTAACATGCCTACCCTTAAATAGAAGTTACACCTTCGCAACCTCCCGGCTGTAAATTGCTCTGGGATCGTGGTTGATCTGAAACTGCATGACGTTTTCTACTTTTTTTTCTTATTTTTTCTTTTAATATGGTAACAAACATTTCCGCTAAGTTGTGCGACAATTCGACGTCTTTTAATTCACTTCAGCCCTCCGGCTTTTTAGAGGCCCTGAAGCCGGCCTAAATAGCGGTAAAGATGCTTATATATATGGGATATTCCTCTAAGGCCCGGATATTGTCAAAACTGGGGATTCTGTCAAAACTAAGCATTTTCCGCCAAATGATGACAGAGTAGCCATGATATAGTCATGATTTGTGTGAAGTTTTCCCAGAAACAAACGAAAAAACAACATACCTAAAAAAGACAAAAGGCTCGGTTGTCATTTTGAAAGTTACTTGATATAATAGGCCTTTAAATTTACGAAAATCTCCTCCAGTCATTAAGAATCCTTAAATTAATTTGACTTGGAATATTTTGCTTCCTTGAGATTGGAAAAACTTGGAAAAACTTGGAAAAACAGGGAATACGCGGTTAAAATGAAACACCTGAACTTAACTACAAAACCTCACCGCCTTTGAAAATATTACCGGTGTAAACTAAACTCGCTAAACATCTCACTTGCTTCACTTTTTGTAATTCTTTTACATTTGCCGCGCCTTTCAAAAAACAGGCAACCTCGTCTCCAGGATTACAGAATTGTAAACAACTTAGATTATTCGTCCTTATTTTACTTTTGTCAAAAAAGCCTGGGGTTGAAGTCACGTAATCATGCCATGAATGGCATAGCTCTACTCTGTTTCAAATTATTTTCAGCGCCTTTTTTCGACACTTGTCTCTCTAACTTAATTTCAGGCTTTTTGTTTGAAAGACGGCGGGTACTTTAGGTATAAAACCCTTGTTACACCAAGAGATACTTGCCGAATAAAGAAAAACTATTTATGTGGTATAAATTATTCACGCAGATTTTATTAATTTATTTATTGAGATATTTTTCTTCTTCTTTGATTTTCAAATATATTGTACAATTTCTATATCAATCTGTGCCGACTGTTTGAATATTCACGAATTAAAATTGAAACTTATTTCCATTGAAGTGGTTGGCTGTGGTTGATGAAATCGAACTGTGGCCAACGCTAAAACAAGGAGGGTTAAGAACTGTTTCTCTTTTTTTAAAAAAATTATTTCTAAAATACACGTTTTGTTGGATTAGTCCTAACGTCATTAGCAAGAAGCTAGCAAGTTAGCTAGTGGTATCCAGTTAGTTAAATTTTAATTGCTTGACAATAAATATTGAAAATAAGTAAGCACAGATACCCCCGTTTTGAATGATGTACTAAAAGATTCCTATGAAAATCTCGCCTGTTTAAACTCGCATGAAGTAAATTTCATCATGAATTTTTAACAATATATCCCATTAAATGCTATTCTCAGTTTATCTGCAATTAATATTGATAAAGGAATAACCTGACTTCAAATTTCAATATAACGGAGATTATATTAGGTTTACTTGCGTGTTTGGCGTCAGAAAGGGAGGATCTTTAGATAAAGCTGGACAATTTGTGTGGTGTTTCTGAAAAATTTAAAGTTTTTTATGTACCAGAGTGAAATATAACATTATGAGGAGTACTTTTTAGCTCAGATACTTGTAAGTACTTTATATGTGTATGTGTATAGAGAGAGAGAGAGAGAAAAAAGATTTGTTTATTACGTATCAGGAAAGTGGTGTCGAACTTTTCTTCAAAGCTTTACGTAATTTAAGAGAGATTACCAGGGAGGGGGAAAGGGGGTAGATTTCTCGGGGTAGTTACGGAATGTACAATAAACGTGCGGGATATTTATGTTCAAAACGCAGGTATACCCGCGTTTTCTATTTTGTCGTTACACATTTCCCGTGTTTTTTTTGATGTGTTGATAAATTGAGGAAACGCACATCGGTGATTATTGACGTCAACGTCGGCATTTTGAAATTTATACTTTTGTGACGAACCGTGAAGAAAATTCAACTTCATGACCTGCGCTTATACTGCAAACAAAAAAGTAGAAAAAATCGGCACGTCCGTAACTACCCCGAGTTTTGCGAAGATTTCATCCACGCAAAAGTTACTATCCCGGAGTTTACGCTAAATATTTCGGATTTGTAAAACTCCGCCCTAACATCTTTAAACAATACTTACGAAAGATTTTTTGTTGGTGAATTACAACTGTACTTTTATATAATCTTATGTGTTACAACCTCGTCCCTACTCTCTCCATTTTTTCCTGAGCCGTTATCCAATATTATAGAGGGAATATTCAGCTAATTCTAGCAATAGAACCATGACATGATTGCAGTAGTCACTCATGCCTGCTGGACTGTTGCATTTTGCATGTTCCACCTCACCATTTCGTCGATTTAATTTTACTGTCACAACACCATTGACCTTTTTCATACTAGCCCGACAATGAACCTTAGCTAAAAATATTTTAATGTCCGAGCTGTAAATAAACTTTCCGGAGAAATGTATCTTTCCTCCTTAAATTTAAGCCCTCTTTCTAATGTCTTTTTATGTGTAATTTCTTTAATTTACCAAATTTGCTGACATGTTGATCCATTTCTCGTCTAGTAAATAATGGCAAAAAATCCAGGTATTTACCCTACGATAATTCTTCTTCAGCGTTCAGTTTTACTTCAACATCAAAGTCTATGTTTTGTAACAACAATTTATAAATATTTTGATCCACAGGCGTTTCAGAAATATTTCTAACTTTGTCAGGCTTCTTGATAACTTGCAGAGTTTGCAAATCCACCTGGCTTGCCGCCATCTTGTTCACAAATCTGTTCATACGGGCCTCATTTTGAAACTACGATTACATCATTGAATTAGAGAAACCCCTATTAATCAAAAAGGCCCTGGAAAGGTTGGTGTTTCAGAAAAAGTAAATTTTAATTATTTCCTTCTATTGTGAAAATTAAACAACGTGAAATTGTCAAGGTGAGAATTTACGAAAAAAAATTCACGTACAAGTACTAATAATCACGAATTTTGAAAATAAAGATATAGAAAGTTTTGCGGAAAATAGTTTTGCGATTTTTAACTGTACTCGCAAACGTTTATGCTATACCTTGCAAAACAAAAAATGCGATAGTTTTTTTTTTTTATGAAAGTACAAAAATTCGAAAATTTCCTCTAATTATTTCTTCCTTTTCTATCAAATATCCACCCCTATCTTCTTTTACACCATGAAGCGTGATAAATTTTATAAGCGATGATGGGAAGCATTTGTTAAGTAGCTATCTATTTATTTCGGGGATCAAAAACACTCTAAATATAGATAGATTCAAGAAAGATTGACTCATATTTTAATCTGCTTTTAAAAATCTAAACTCCAAAACGTTCTTTTATATTTCTTTACCCGAGAAAGTTTTTTACGCGAAAATCAAAAAAAATATGTAAAAAAAATGCTTGCTTCTCGAAGAAAAAAAAAGATCTCTCGCCAAAGGTTACGCCTAAATTTTGCGGTTTTTTTCCTTGTAAGAATTTTTGTCCGTACTCAATAGGCTAGGTATAGATTTCTAAAAGCTATAAACTGAAACATCACTGATAAAGACCCTATATATAATTAGTACGGCTGTTTTAAACGCAAGCTTCTAAAGATAGAAGAGCAGAAGTTAAAAAACTATATAATTATTTCGAAAATTACTGTTAATAAGCTTTACAATAAAAAATTATCACCAAAGAGTTTTTCAATTTCAACTCACGATATTACACAATTAAGAAAAGATATTTATAACAAGTTGGAAATCCAAAGAGCTTCCTGCTATCAAGATTATCAACTACCCCTTTTTTATAAATATAAATGTAGCTTCAGTTGTTTTGATTTTTTACAGATGTGCGCCCTAAAGTTGTTAAGCATTCATTTATTTATTTATCCATTTTACAATACGTTCCAAATTAACAACCCAAAATTAATCATTTCAAATATCCTAAAATCTCAATAGTTTTTGGAAGAATTCTATATTTAACAAATAATTTTATTTTTGTATTAGTAACTAATATTTGTCATAAGGAAATATAAAAATAAAAAATGTAAACATTTTGTGTTTTATTCATTCACCCAAAATTTCATGTTTATTTTTATCGTTCAAAAAAAAATGGCCTAATTATTTTTCTAATTTTCTTCAACCATTTCCAGCCTATTTGTTCTTATAAGATTATTCTTATATAAAAAAATCGTAGCTTCTGCTTAAGAATATAACTTTACATCACTTTTTTATAAAATTTATTTTCCATGGATCTAGTTCTGAAGGTTTTTATCCTCTGTCTAGATTTAATTCCAGGCGTTTCTCAATGGGTTTTGTGTCCGACAAAGTAGGGATGTATTTGGTGTGGAGCTCTCTTTAATACCTTTCTCCTAATAAGCCCCCCTCCTCTGGCAACTCTCCCCACCTGTGACATAAAATCATTAAGCAGCTTTTAATGTATCACTTTAAAAATCTAGCACTTCCTTAAAAATTACTTCCATTCTACCCGCACACATAAACACTGTTTCCATCACCTTGTTTAATGTCATTTCACACATATCTTTAACGACATCAAAGATATGAGGTGAATAACACCTTTGAATTCTGTTTCTCCTGAAAAAAAGGTGATATTCTAATATTCTAGTATATATGTATTATATAATTTATGAATTAACCTGATGGGAGAGAGAAAAGTGCGAATGTTAATATAAAATTCAAATTTTGAAATTTTACAGTATCGTTGGACGAATAAAAATGAACATTTTTACAGTAAGTTGTATAAATGGAGCCATACCAGACACCCAGTTTTTTCAGTGGGAAAGGAAATTTTTTCGAGGTTTCATCTTCTCTTGGACGAACGTCCCCCATGTTAACTATAATATTTTTGTAGGTGGGAGGGGCGAGGGATATGGGATGGGGAGCACTTTTCACCGAAGCTTTATGCTCTTACAGCCCTGTCAAAAAAACAAACCCATATCTATCTTACGACACCTAATGAAAATAAAACTATTTTTAACTGTCTATCTCTCATTTATTTATTTATTTATTTGTCGTGGATATCGTAATCAAAATTCTTTAATGTGGGAAAATAAAAGATGGAGATCGATCAAGATAAACGCTAAACGTATTTTCTTTCAGCTTAGCCTAAATATGGGCTAATTATCAACTAAAATTCAAATCTAAAGTTTAAAATTGGTAATAGGATTTTTGACTGTTGTTTTTTTACTGTTTCGAAGTTCCGTTTATGTTTATTTTTTTCTTCTTTATTTTAAATCCTGGCTGCGTCAGAGTTATGGTAAAAAGTTGTGTAAATATTGTGTAGTTGTTTTAAATTTGCATCTTTATATATCTTTCTCTCTCTCTCTCTCTCTCTCTATATATATATATATATATATATATATAAACTTATGGATAACGGCGATGAAGGAGATAAAAGTCACAAACAAACAAACAAACAAAAAAACAACACGAAAGTAAAAAAGTAAAACTATATACAGAAGAAATTAATTTAATAATGCAACATTACAACTCATTTAGCGTTTTCGAGGAAAGAACAAAAGATTGGGAAATTGTTGGGCGGGTAAAGTGCTATTGTTTTTCTTCCTTAAGGCCAGCCTTTTTAACACAATCAAAGTTTGTCGATAGACATTAAAAACAATAATTTCAGTAGCTTTGTTATAAATATGAAAACTCAGTTTATATTATTTAATGCTAGTAGACTTTTTTTATAGTATTTCATTTTGTTTATCTTTTTTGTTTTTCTTTCAACATTCGTTTGCTTGTCTACCCCATGCGACGTAAAAATAGATAAAACGTTGAACGCATTCCAGCAAGAGAGATTGTATTTCGTAATTGATTTATTCATTGACGTGCCGTCTCGTCTGCTTGCAATGAAAATAACTAGTTTTTCACCTTATCTTTCCACATTGAGAGATGTTTTCAGTTTCATATAGCGTCAGTTCTTATCAGAATTCAGTGCTAGATCCTAAACAACAAAAAGTTGAGGACAGTAGAGGCTTGTTTGGGCAGAGAGTGGTTTACATTTACATGATATTGTTGACTTCGCTAGTCGTGCGTTACTTACTAAGTTCATTATTGTTGTTGTTGTTGTTGTTGTTGTTGTATTTAAATTCATTTTTGTTTTTTTTACTGTTACTGTTCGTTTGCTGTTGTTATGGTTTTGGTTCTGTTGTTGTTTTCTTAACCTGATTTTTGTTGTTGTTGTTGTTGTTTTTATTTTTTTTTGTTGTTTTTTATCGTCGTTCTGATCCTATTTTGTACGGTAGAAAGCGATGCTTATTAAAAACATTCCCTATGAAACAAAGTCCTGTAAAATAGCATCGCCTTTATGATCGTATTTTTATTTTAGATTGCTTACGTTGTAATAACTAAAGATTAAACTGCTCGCTTATTATATCATCTCATATTATATCAACACAACTCCCTGTTTTGGGTAAAACTAAAGCATCCCTAGCAAAACGTTGGCCATTGGTTTGTAGAAAACAAAACACCATGGAGGAGACACATAATTTATCAGCAGCTCTCAGGTATACAACCTTAATGCTTCGTAACTTTAGTACGACTCCATTTCCAGGTATTCGTCAATATCACCCACAATTCGATGTTGAACCGTTTAAACTTACAATGGCCATTTTATATGGTGTTATCTTTTTAATCGGTGTGCCGGGTAATATTCTCGTGATATTGACAATTATACGTGTGCCGAAAATGAGATCAACAAAGAACTTATTTATTGCCAACTTAGCGATAGGCGATTTAACAAATATGTTATGGTGCTTGCCAACTGCGTTGATATCTTTGTATATATCATGGCCCTACGGTCAAGTGGTCTGCAAATATATATTTCCACTGGCTGATGTTATTATTGGTAATACAATTTTTACAATGGTATCCATCGCCCTTGACCGCTACCGTGCTATTGTCAACCCGTTTACTGCAAAGCCAACACTTCGTAAGACGATCGTAATCATTGTGGTGACCTGGTTTTTGTCGTATGCTCTGATGGGATTGCCGTTAGTGCTAGCCTTTAAAGTGTCGAAAGGGTATTGGGTTGAGTTAAGCTGCAACTTGGCGTGGAAGAGTGACTTCCATAAGCTTTTTTATCGATTAGGAACGTGTACCGTTTTGTTTTGCATCCCGTTCGTGGTCGTCCTATTCTGCTATGTCCGCATTAAGTTGAAGCTGGAAGAAAATATTCGATTCGCACGCGAGTCTATTCGTGGTCGTTCGACTTTGCTTCGTGCGAAAAGAAATAAAAAGCTGATCAACATGTTCTTAGTCATTTTTTTATGCTTCACATCGTGTTTCTTACCTATCAATGTGTTATTATTGACCGTAACATTTCATCAGGGAATACTTCTCTGGAAGTACGCTGGCATCGTTGTTCAGTTTGCAGTCGCGTTACTTTTTCTTAACTCGATTATGAATCCGATTATATTGTACCGATTAAGCAAAGATTTTAAAATCGGGTTCTACGAGCAATTACTGTGTGTGTGCCCGAAAACCAGACAATTGGACGAAACGATATCAGTTTTACGTCGACGACTATCAACGGCATCTTCTTTGTTGTCGGTCGTATCTTTTCGGTCATTTCGTACGAGTCAAGATCGAGTTTCGATGAGCGCAGTGGACGAGTTGGATTTCGTAAACGTGAAAGAACAAGACGCCAGTGAACCTCCAAACCGGCTTGTGGTACCTTCAAAGAAAAGTTTCAGTGAATCATCTGAGAGCCTTACATTACTCCCAAAAGTTAGAACAGGTCAAAGGAAGAGTGTAACGTGGTTCAAAGATGATGTGCATGGAAGCTTGATTGATAAACTAGCTAAAAGTGATTAAATTTTAGACAGGGCATTTTTTTCTTTAAAAAAAATAAAAATTATATAAAGTATTTACAACCTGTATTGAATTTTTTAGGATTTCTTTTATAATATTTTACTCTAGTAGGATTTTCGGCTAACTTCGTTCCCAGATCTTCTGGTTCACTTTACGCAGGCGCCTTACGTTAAATGAAGCGCTAACAGAGAATTCGATTTATTGGAGGACTATTTTAATAAGACTTTTCTTTGTAGCGATTGTAGTCTTTATAACTTGTCTATGGTGCCTCGTATTCAAAATGAGGAAAAATAATACTAACTGTAACAGATTTTAATTTTTCCCATTTCCAAAGCCAGTATTAAAAGAAAATTCGGAAAAGGCGTATTAATTTTTTATTTATTTATTTATTATTATATTTCTCATTCTTCATTTAAAAATATGTATCTATATACCCACTTCAACAAATTAGTAGAAAAACATAGAAATATATATGTAAAATTAAAATTCTACTTTTTTAAACATACGAGATATATTAATATATTGAAATAGACGCCTCGGTTTACTTATGGGCGGTTGAATAAACGCCACTGTCAAATTTACGCAACAAGTAATTTTATAATCTCTTTAATACGGCGACAGTGTTGCTGCCATAGCACACTCAACTGTAAGTTGTAAGGAAGCAGGTCCGAGTACATAGTGTGTGCTTCAAATGTGATGTTGACAGTCCATATAAAGTCAATTGAGTGGCTTAGCTTGTTGATGGGCACGCACTTTTAGGACCTATGTACGTGTCTCGGATCATGTGATTAAGTTACATTGTGTGAGGCCACGAATAGGAACGGTGGGATGGCTATATCCAAGGAACGGCAAATCCGTTTCACTAACTTACTAAGCTCCTCTTAATAATTTAAACATCAACACTTACCATTTTCGACACGTTTACCATATCACCATGCTTATGTACCAACCCCCGCGGTATCCCCATGTTTATGTACCAACCTCCACAGTATCACTACATATTTGTGGATCAACCTCCACGATATCGACTTTGGTTATACGTGCCATAGATGCTTAGTACGACCATGCAATAACTGCATTGTTTTATTATACCGACCTCGCACCTGAGGTATTTTGCTTTTTTAGAAACACGATAAGGCAGCAAAAAACCCGCCCTGTGATAACGCTCAATAGCTCAAGAGACTTCGGGGACGAGGAAGTTATTACACAGCTTAAGAAGGGGACTGTCTTGTCACTACTCAACAAACCTCGTCCAAGGGCATTCTGTATCCTTTCCCGAGATACGGCGATACAACAGGCTGCTATCCAACATCCATATCATTATCATATTGTAATTTTTAGTTTCCCTCTACTTCCAAAAATTTATCGAGATACAATGCTTTCTGCACGCGTCTCCGATTTGTGGTTTGATAGGAACGATACCTTCTTATCCCTTTCGTCAAAAGACACAAGAAGTTTATTTAGCCAGTATATTCTTCCCAATTTTTGACTCAGACCTTCCCAATTTTGACTGAAACCACCTGAATTTTCAGCTGAGACCTTCTCAATTTTCCAGCAAGACCATATCAGTTTGGATTCAGACCTTCTCAAAATTCTGAAAATAAGTTTTGCTAACGCATATCACAAAAATATTGCAATAAACAAAGAAAGTCAGATGCGACATCAGCATACAGCAGCAACTACACTGTGTATGTGCACAAAATGGATTTGATACCTTGTTTATCCGATCAAGAGAAACCATTGGATGACCTGATTAATGACTATTTTATTGGTGGGTACACTTATGAAGAAATTCGAGAGTTTTTACGAATACATCATGGTCATGATATCAGTCTTTCTACGCTGAAAAGAAACTTGAAGCGTAAAAATCTATTCAGAAGACCACTCAATACCCGAAGGTGCATTGTAAATGAATTAGAGGCTGCGATACAGAATGATCTTGAAGGTAGTGGTGCTCAACTTGGATATCGTCGTGTATGGGCATCGTTGAAAAGTAAAAGGATTGATTGTACGCAGGGAAGATGTTCGTAAGACTCTGCTAAATATTGATCCAGAAGGTGTTGATCAGCGAAGAAGACATAGATTATCACGCCGTACTTATAGAAATCCTGGTCCAAATTTCGTTTGGCACATTGATGGGCATGACAAATTGAAGCCTTTTGGATTCAGCATCCACGGATGCATTGACGGCTATTCACGCAGACTCATTTGGTTAGAGGTATCATCAAGTAACAAGGTGCCGGAGTTGATAGCAAGATACTACCTGGAAGCTATAACGCAATTGAAGGGAATTCCAAACAAAATAAAGGCTGACGACGGTACAGAGCATTCCCTTATCGAGCCTATACATATATTCTTACGCGATAGTAATGGGGATTGTGAAGCTTTGGATACATTTTCTATTGTATCTTCACCAGTTAATCAACGTATAGAGGCATATTGGTCTAAACTGCGTCGAGACCGTCCTGGTTGGTGGGTTTCCTTCTTCAAAGACCTTGTGGATAGAGATTTGTACGATCCCTCAGACGCTGTTTTACTCGATTGTGCAAGATTTTGCTTTATGCGCCTTATCCGTGAAGAAATACGAACCGTAAAACAGGAATGGAATCAACATCTAATTTCCAAATCTAAAAATAGCGGACCAAGTGGAAGACCCAATACAATGTATTTTTTGCCTCATTTACACGGAGGAACGAATTTTTTGAAAGATGTCGATTTAGACGAGGTTTCAGAATTTTCAAGTATTTCGATACGTACAGTGGAAGATTTTTCTGACGAATTTGGTGAATTTGCTACCACTTTGATGGCTCAAGATGGTTGGAACGTGCCAGATAACTGGGTCTAACTTTGAAAGTTTTTGTAGGTCCTCGGCGCTGTGAAATCAAAGAAGGTCTGGTTGAAAATGAGATGGTCTGAGTTAAAAATTGGGAAGGTCTGAGTTAAAAATTGGGAAGGTCTGAGTGAAAATTGGGAAGGACCCAGTGACACCTCAGGGCCATCGTAAAAATATGACCCCCCGGCGTTCACGGAACGCGGGGTTGCCGGCCTTGATGATAGCTGTAAAATAACTTGCTATAAGAAATGACCGCGATCCAGTTACGATTCAAAAGAAGAAAAACTAGCTGTATGCTTTAAAAAATTTGATGTTCATCAAAATAGGAAGTCTGTCATTTTGCGTGACAGAATAAAAAAATGCTAGGAAGTGGTGAAGCTTGGAGGGTGAAGAAAGATTTTTTACTGTGGATTTCTTCTCACGAACACATCGTTGAGGATATAAACTATTATCGAGTTTAGATATTGTTGCCCTTTTGATTATTGAGTTCATTTAATGTCCTATAAAAAGAATGCCTTTGTGTGAAGAAATTCTCAGTGGCCATTCATACGTGACCGTACTTTAATATTTTTTTCTATTCCTACGTGACTCTCACTTACTTTATTATTTTTCTCTATTTGTACATTTGTGTACTTTATTATTTTCTTTACATTCATACGGGACACTCACGTACTTTATTTATTTAAAATGAACTTGGGGGAATTAAAAGAAATTTAGAGAATTTCACAGTATGTAGCTATATATTTACAAAAAAGCATTCTTTTTTTCATGTTTATCTGATTTTATGGCTGTGGTGTGTCCTATGGAGCAAGGTTTGCAGAACCAGATCCTAGCTGCTGGCATTTTTGTTCTGCCAATACAAGATAGATGGCACCAGCACAGACAACCATCACATCCCACAGACGTTTCCTCGGAAAGATCATTGTTGCAAATTTCGCAAAACCATTTTTTGTGTTTTTTATAACATGCTTCCATGCAGCTTTACCACACAAGTGTTGGATCATCGATAAATCGATGTTGTCTTGATCAGACAGTTTTGGATAAAATTCTGTCTGCATCATTTCCTGGGTAATTGTTTTCTTTCCAGATAATATGACTGGAATGTCTGCTGTAGTCTTTTCTTTTAGTACCCATTCTAACATTACTAAAAATAAGGAAATATAAAATGATAACTAAAGAATATACACAAAAAAACTTAGTAAAATGAACTTTCTACAACTAACATTTAATTTTATCATTGGTCGGCAAATTAACGAATGGTACCATATTTTCTTTTGTTTTTCTGCTGGGCAGGCCAATTGCCATATAAAACCCTTTCGGTCTTCCTTTTTTGCACATTTTTGATGGCAATTTGATGAGGGAGAACCCTAAATTAAGAATTATTTTTTATATAACAATATATAATAACCCAATTCCCGGATGAAGAGATGAGCATCATACCTCGATAAGCATTTCATTTCTTTGGCAAGCAAAATAAAGCAATTCAATTGGCTAATAATTCTTAATAATACGTTGTCAGGGAAAACTGCTAAATTCCCCCATGAGGAGTAGCAGGATCCAAGTTTGAAGTAAATTTTTTTAAATTTCTGTTACTTTTTATTCAATGCACAGGAACAACTAGAAAATTTAAAAAATGTGTCCCATTGGGAAAGAGGGGGATATTCATTGAATAAGGGATCGTCCACAAATTTCGTCTAAATTCGGCTCATTTTAAATCGTCTTGTAAATTTGTTTTGTTCGTCTTAACTCTTTCATACGAGACGATTTTTTGTGATAACATTGTAGTGTCTTAACCGTCTTAATTCGTCTCATATCGTCTCCTGATAGTCACAAATTCGTCTCCGAATATCATATTTTAAAAACAAATTCGTCTCCGAATCGTCTCATTTCGTCTATGAATTTTCTTAATTCGTCTCAAATCGTCTCAATTCGTCTCTGCTATAATAAATTCGTCTCAAAAGTTGAAAAATATTTTCGAACACTTCCGTGAGTTTAACACGAAACTTTAAAAATCTTGGCCAGGAGACCCAGCGTGATTTTGTTCCGTGAAAAAGAAATTATTCCATTGTTCTAGCGGAACGGCAGTGGCATAGCCTAGTTAACTAAGCTTTCTTCTTCAGTTGATAAAATGAGTTTCTCTCAAACTAAAGCTTAGACGCGAACGAATGACTCAGCGGAAACCCCGAGTTTAAATCGAACAATGTGACTAATCGCTTCGGAGGACATTTTAATTTATCTGTGAGTTGTTTACCAAGCTTGGTCAAATCTTACTTTGGTAAAAACTTTGTAGAATACTAATGTTTGTTAGGGTGAGTGAAACCACTCGCTGGAATATTCGGGATGAAAAGGGCTTTCCCCGATAATAATCACGTGAGCAGAGAACAATAGAATTAGCCAATCAAAAAGCGCGGCCAGATTTTGGCCGCAGAAAAATCGTTTGAGACCCAGCGTAATTTTCCCACCTTAACTACTCCGATTTCCCGGTGGTAAGAAAAATTACGCTGGGTCTCCTGGCTAGCAGTGGCACAGCTACTGATTAACTTAAGCTACATTGTTTGTACTCGTTCGATTGTTGAATGTTACGGTCTGTATATTTATCAAACTTGGCAACATTTTATCACAGCAAACTTCGTCGTTCGAAGCTGGAACTATGTTGTGGAAAAGCGAAACAAATCTCACAAAAAATATTATTATTGGTCGTGACAGATGGAATCTTGAGTTATTT
This sequence comes from Hydractinia symbiolongicarpus, assembly GCF_029227915.1. Taxonomy (NCBI): domain Eukaryota; kingdom Metazoa; phylum Cnidaria; class Hydrozoa; order Anthoathecata; family Hydractiniidae; genus Hydractinia; species Hydractinia symbiolongicarpus. Next base: position 26,243,674 of record NC_079876.1, read on the forward strand.
TCGATATTTACTGGTAAGTATATCTGAAACTGAATTTAGCCATAAATATTCTTTAAGATTAGGATTCTTTAAATATGTTGTTAGGAAGGAATATATAGATATTAAATATAGATAGTTAGATGCGAAACATAGCTCGTCTTTACTGGGAGATATATTCGAAATGGCTGGCGTTCCTCCGCAAACGTCACATCATCGAAAAACATTAAAATTAGCCAATCAAAAATCGCCGAAAATTTTCTTGAGGTAGAAAATAGCCTTAACATGGTATTCATTAACTAAACGAAACCAGTACACAGATCAGGGATAAAAGCAAAATTTATGTCAAGATGTTTGTTCTCAGGTGTATTTAGGTGTATTTAGGTGTATTCTGCCTGTAATGGTTCGTACATTTCAGTATATTAGCTCTTTTTAACTTAATACATTTAAATGTTATGTTGGGGAGCTAAGAGAAACCGTCCTTTTCGAATTTTTCAAGAAGAAAAATGTAACAATTTTTATCTTCTGCTCTGTGTTCGAATCGTGATTCATTCATTGGTTTCAGAGGGTCAGAGCACACGTGCGAGTGAGTTGTCGTTTTTTTTATCAGTTTGATTCTTTTTTTAAGTATGTTATGAGAAACATAAACATGCTGAACCTATACCCGAAGAAAAGTTAAAATAGGGAGTTAATAAATTTTAGATATTTCTATTAACTATGATAAATCATAGTTAGAAATATCTAAAATTTATTTTGTAAGACATTTTATTTTGTAAGGGAATAAAAAAAGTGCGAGAATAAAAAAGCGCGGAATAAATTAGAACAAATTCTTTTTCAAACAATATTAAAATAAAAACTTAAAATACGAAGACAAGTCAGAATAAGGAGCTAAAAAATTTTATCTGAAATTTCCACGGTTTTAGGAAATCAATCATCTCAACATTTTACGTTATGCACGTTTTTTTTATAAGAAACCAGTCCATAAATACGTAGCTAAATACGTATGCAAAAACACTTTTACTTTGACCTTTCTGTGCCTAAGGTTTTTTATAGAATGCGAGAAAAAAAAAGTTCGGAACGTGAGAATTGACCTAAATAATTTCGTCTATTTATTTTATCAATCCGTGGTGTCCCTTATTTTCTGACTTGCCTTTCGACATTTTGAGTTAATGATTTCATTTAAATTGTTTTTTATATTATTTTCAAATTCCTCCTTATGCTCCTTCCTGGCCTTCTGCAAAATTATTCCCATTCTTCGTGGTGACAACACGTTTTTATTTTTGCCACCATTCAACCTGCCACCTGCTAATTCGGCAAGGGTGAAACGCTTACCCAGCTCTTTTTTAATTAACCCGGAGCATGGGTTAATTTTGCGTAGCGGGTTTTTTTTACCAACGGGTGGTGTGGCTTGCGGAGTTGCGACTTGCGGCCGTGCTTCAACATGCGTGGTCTCCATGCCCATGTCATCATGTTCTGTGGGCAAGAAATTCTTTACCGGATAAACCTTTTGCTTATTAAATATGTGTTTTTAGTCTGAAATTGTTCTTATTTTATTCTTATTTTCAACAAATATCAGCCTTATTGTTCTAATAAAAATTAAATAATTGTTTCTTAGTAATTCTAGAGTTGCAATATATCTTTAAAAAAAACATGTGTTGTCAAAATTATGCATCATTCACGCGATACAATGCAACGTCTTCTGTATGAAATCGAATTCGAACGTGATAAAAAAAAGAAAACATAGAAAACAAAAACCATTTTTGCATACACTTTTCTTAATGTGACTATGATATGACAAAAATAGAATCTATTTACCTTTGCGTTAAATTCATCGTTAACATCAACAATGAACTTTGTTTTTCGAACCCTGTCAAAAATAATATGACCCATTTGTAAATATTTAGGGTGCTTGTATAACGGGAAGTTTTTTGAATTGATGGCATTCCTTGATACCAACGACCGTTTTAGAATTGGCATCCTCACATTGTTTGTGTCAAGCCAACAGTCGTACGATTTTGCATAGCCTGTCCAAGTAACTTTCAGCCTCTCCCCACTATTCTCTACGACTACAGCATTAAGCCAATGCCTAGTTTCGGGATCTAAGGCTTGGACTGAGGACTTAACTTTGTACTCCATCTAAAAGGACGCGTAGATAGCTATTTGTATACACTCTACATAAATAAGTATTTCTGAAAGACGGACTGTCTCGCGTCCAAAAAATATAAGAATATTGCTTACTTTTTCTTTATATCGCTACCACGTAAAATTATAACTATAGCTAGCTTGCTAGCTAGTTTTTACTATATATCGACGACAATTAAGAACAAATCTTTCAGCAACGTATCCAAAAGAAAACTTTATTAATATTAAGAACTTTTCCAAAAAAATATTAAATAATGTATATCATATAGCTATAGCTAGTCTCCACTCTAAGCTAAAACCCTTGGTTTACACTGTTCGCGCCTTTTTATCGAAATAATCCTGCAATCTCGTCCCCAGATCTTTTTGCGCTTTGTCTTTTGGAAAACCGCTTGGAAAAAAACGCGGATAAAGGGCGTTTTTGGTCTATGACGCCATCGAAATTTTTCAGAAAAGTTGAATTCTGCGTTTTACTTTACATATAATATGGTGCCCAATAAATTATGCCAGATTCTTCATAACTTGAGATATTGAAAATGACCCCGAAATAAAAAAGGACTGGCCTTAATTAGCCCGAGTAGCAAATATGTCCATTAATGGTCCATTAACCTCATGTGTCGGGTTTTGTCTGCTTCTGAAAAAAAAGCGTATCTGCAGCCATGATTGCAGACATCATATTTTGTTGTAAGGCAGGGCATGATGCGCGATGCACTAGAAATATTTCGGCATAGTTGTGACTGTACCATCTCGATGAGCGTTTTATAGTGACCTGCAAAAAAATCACTATGTTGTGGTGTTGGACACGTGCCTCCAAATTCTCTTATCACGTCTAAAAATTGGTTCTTCCGAAGTGGCAAGGATGAGCAATGGTCACAATCTGTGCTAGTACAACGTACAAACTCAATTTGATACGCTTTCCTCGTACAATGCTTCACGAAAAAGCGGTATTTCTGTTGTAGCTCTGTAAATTCAACAGATGATTTTATCGATTTTCTGGATGCAACACAAAATCTTTTGATAGTATCGTGCGCGCACTTGATATCCTTCAGCAACGGATTTGTAGATAGGAAGGTTTCTACTTTTATTGGAAAACCATCATATATTTTATTGTTCCAAAACTTTGAGCAAACCGTTGCAGCATTGTCGAGGACGTTTAACCATTTTTCAGAATCATTTGGATTAGGTGTTTTTCCATCAACCTCAACGGGAAGCGTTACTCCTACCAGCTGCTGGGTGAGGAAAGACCAACATCTTTCTATAGGATTAAAACGGGAGTGCCCCGGAGCGTAACATTGAACGATCAAACAATCTAAACGTAAATTCAACCACAAATAACCCAACGACATCAGGTTAACTACTGCTTTTGTTGACCAGTCGGGGCCTCCATCTGCAATTGCAACGACGTTATAAACATTTTTAATTTTTTTTTCTTGTTGCAAAAGATGAAGAAGATAGTTTACATGCATGACGTTGGTGGCTTCTACTAAACGTGAAGGATATAAATGTATGAAAAGCGGACCTTTACGGGACCATTTGATTTTGCTTCTACCAACTTTGTCCTTGGTTCTTTCTGATTTTAGGACCAGAAAACTGCTTCCTTCAGACAAAGACCTTTTTCTATTTATTTTTAAAGGCTGGCGGGTTGGAGATAATGAGCGTGATCTTGTTATTCTCACCTTTAATTGTTGATAACCTGCTGGGGTTAATTTACTATTCGGATAGGGGAAGTCGTGGTCATTGTAAATGGGAGCCTCATTTTCGATGTGATAACGTCGGATTTGCGCACGTCTACTCGTGGCGGGAATACCAACATCCACCTTGTTTTTGTTGTCAACTGACAAGGAGATTGTGTTTTCATTGCATAACTGCGCTAACTCATTAACCAAGTTAACTTGGGAGCAAGAAAAATGAAAATCTTCATGGATCTTTTTTTCTCCCGTGTTGCGCTTGGGCGGAACACGTGCATCAACCAACGATTTGTGACGCTTGCTCGAAGTGGTTTTTTTTCTCCTCGGTCTCATGAGGTAATGCACTGCGCTCTTACTCACATTTAACCCGAGCGTACTTTTTATGTGAGAGACAATATCTTTTAAGCTTACACCATTTGTGTACATAATACTGTCTCTGCGCCTCAAATGGGCCTCGGCCGAGTTCTGACTTATGTAGGATGCGATACATGGAACCAAGCCCGGATGTTGCTCGTGTAGCGCTGGTCTGCCTCGTTTTTTTGAAGCTAAAATAAGAAAAAGACTATTCTATAAATGCAAATAATGACGCGAGTGATTACTAAACAAGTTTATTAATGTTTATTTAGTAAAATCTGACTTGAGGCTGGCTATTCTTACTTTTGAGACTTTCAGTCTGTTTTATTCTTATTTTGTTCTTAATAGTAAGAACACGACTTCAGAATTTAGCCTCTATTTGTTCTTATTGATATATTTTTCCCAAAGTTTCTGAAATTTATGTATTTATATACATGAGATAATATGTTTAAGTCCAGCACAAAATATAAAAAATTCAAGCAAACAAAAAAAGATTACTGGAATACATTATTTTGTTCTTATAATCTGTGAAGGAATTCAGGTTGAGTACGTTTTTAATATGTTCTTAATTATTGGCAAAATCTCAGCCTCAACGCTCTTAAAAACGCAGTTTTTATAAAACAAATCGCGTATTGAATTGACAAAATTGAAGGCTAAAGGAAAAAAGTTTATCCATTTGATTTTTTTTTGTGATAGTTTACAAAAAATGATTCAAATCTTAATCCATGGGCACTAGGCTGCTCAACTGAGTGTCTAAACAAGCGGCTATCTAATTTGTCTGAAATCATTTTACGTAATGCAACCGCACGTCACACAGTTTTTTTGCGGAACATTATTTGCTTCTGACAAGCCGTTTCTGTCACATAAAATTGTTAATAATTTTTTTTTTGCAATGTGCAGCCCACCATAATCAATTGTATAAGTATAATTATACATTAAGTTAATATAACAGTGCAAGTTGACAAAAATAATAAAGCAAAAATAGTTTTTTTTCGTAATTTTCAGAAGCAATATCGCAACAAACTTCAATTGCTATTATTTACTTCTTATGCTCACACCGGCATGTGCGAAGAGAAAAGTTAAAATAGTGAGGTTTTTCGAATATTTGTGTGTTGTTGGTAAAAAAACAACAAATCTTTTAAAGATTTTGCATCATCGAGCTTTAAATTTACGAATAAAGAAAATATATAGTTTTATAATTATAGTAGTTTTTTGCGGAGAGAAGCGGAGGGCGCGTCAGCGCCCGGAGCGTAGCGGAGCCCATTTCCTCATTAAATAAGCCAAATATAAGGGACGGAGGAGAGTGTATAGGATTTCCGCCCCCACTATACATCAAAATCATTGAATTTTCGTGCCACTTTTTTTTTGGACTGGGTTGCCCAGTACTTTAATCCGGTCATTCTCTTATATAATTGCTAAATTAAGCGAGACAAGGTGTTTTTTTATTGACACAACGAGGGAGTGCTTTTGTTTATTTAAAGATGGCCTAGCGTAATTTGTATATTGTATATATATATAAGGTCATTTTCAAGAAACGAAGAAAGGGTATGTTTAGCTAGCTAGTATATCACTATTTTTTTTTTACATGTAATGAACCCCTTCTTAGCCTTAGATAGGATATAGTGTATAGCTAGCTAACTTTAAAAGAGTAATAGCTAGCTAGCATAAAAAGAGCAACAAGTGCCTTTATATAGCTAGCAATCAATATAGAAAGTGTTGCGGAGCGTGGAACTGAGTTCCCTAGGTTCGCAAGCGAAAAATTTTAGATGCCACTTTCGGTTGAATTGTACAATGAATTGTATAAAAAACAAAGTTCCCACGTGCCTCATGGTAATCGATCAAACGGTTTCATCTTCGATTTGATGAAACATTTCCTGGACGTGCGTACAATATATATATAACTACAATCGTCCAATATGGCTCTCCATTCCCCCTCATGTTAAACACTGACCTTTGTGGCTCAGCAAGGTAAACGATTACACGTGACATACCTTCATGAACATACTATCTGCAAAATATCTAGCTAGCTAGCTATGTTCTTTTTTTGCTGACTTTCTAAACTTTTTAGTTCTTGGTTTTTGGAATAAAATTGCCAGCAGAGACAAGAAATTTTGTGGATGATTGTAGCTAGAACAAGCTATGTGATGGGACATTCCTACAGAGTAGAATTATCTCACTCACTGTGTAGTATATGTATAGTTAGAAAATCTGTCCAAAAGAATTTTTCTATGCTGCTATTATGTAGCTAGCTGATTTTATGCTAGCAAAAATAGCTAATTTTATGTTAGCTATATACATTGGTAGATTTATCCCAGTTAAGTAGTTAATTCTATGCTAGCTTTGTAGCTAGTGTATTATGGTAGCTATATGGCACTGTTTGCTCTTTTTATGCTAGCTAAAGCATAAAAATGAGCAAACAAGAAGTAGCTAGGTAGCTATAGCTATATGCTATCTAAGTTCTATTATTCCAGCTAAGTCGGCAGTTTTATGTTAGCTAGCTTTAGGTGTGAGAAAGGCTAAGAAGGGGTTCATTACATGTAAAAAAAAAATAGTGATATACTAGCTAGCTAAACATACCCTTTCTTCGTTTCTTGAAAATGACCTTATATATATATACAATATACAAATTACGCTAGGCCATCTTTAAATAAACAAAAGCACTCCCTCGTTGTGTCAATAAAAAAACACCTTGTCTCGCTTAATTTAGCAATTATATAAGAGAATGACCGGATTAAAGTACTGGGCAACCCAGTCCAAAAAAAAAGTGGCACGAAAATTCAATGATTTTGATGTATAGTGGGGGCGGAAATCCTATACACTCTCCTCCGTCCCTTATATTTGGCTTATTTAATGAGGAAATGGGCTCCGCTACGCTCCGGGCGCTGACGCGCCCTCCGCTTCTCTCCGCAAAAAGACTAGCATAAAATTAACCACTTAGCTGGGATAAAACTACCAATATAGCTATACATGTACTACACAATAATTATATTTTGTCCCATCACATAGCTTGTTTCTAGCTACAATTGTGCACAAAATTGTTGGCCCTGACAATTTTATATATCAAAAACCAAAAAGTTTAGATAGATAGATAGATATAGATAGATAGATGTGCATATTTTACATGACTAGCCTCACAAATATCGAGGGATATACCCTGTCTATTATTTCCAGGAGGGGCCATGGCTTGATGGAGAGTCCTAGAGTATTTAATGCTCATTTTGAGCTACGCAGACCCAATTAGGGCCCGCGCTCTACTAGACAACTCCCGGCAACATCCAACGGCCCACACAGTGTGCCATCTTCCCAATTTCCCTCACATGGCTTGGGTTAACCCGGGGGTATGGTAACATTCACTCGCCCATGTTGAATCGCCGTCAAGAGGAATCGAACCCCGGTCTCCCGCACAGAGTACGAGAGCTATAACCACTAATCTATGGCGCGACATTACTATTTTAGAAAAGTCAGCAACACAAAATTTGTTGGCTCTGACAGTTTTATATATGAAAAACCAAGAACCAAAAAGTTTAGAAAAGTCAGCAAAAAAACATAGCTAGCTATAGTCACATATTCTGCAAATAGTACGTTCGGTCCCCACTGATGATCAATGTTTATGTAAAGGTATGTCACGTGTAATCGTTTACGTTGGTCAGCCACAAAGGGCAGTAGTTTTCAACATTGAGGGGGAATGGAAAGCCATATTTTTGTGGACGATTGTAGCTATATTGTACACAGGTCAGGAAATAAATTTTTTTAACCCTGCCAGTGAGCATACACCAGTACGGCTCAAGTTACAGAAACGGAAATTATTGCAATATAAATATATATATCGGGAAACTTTTTGAACATGTATATACATTTGTTATTTGTTTGAGACGTTTTAAATTCTGATGCTTACATCCAACACCTGCATTTTTTATTACCAGGGCAAATTCTGACGAACGGTTATCATGCAATCGTCAACACCTATAGCTATACTGAAAATATTTAAATATATGTATATATGGATTTGACGATATTGGTTGTTAATAACTCTAACAATATTAACAGTCAAGGTACAGAAGAAAGCTTAGTAAGTTTCTGAGTATAATGTGAAACTGTTAAAATTCTGTATGCCATGTATATATTATGTATTATGCCCTGTTGGTCTAATGGCTATGACACTCATTTATGGAAATGGGAGATCTGGGTTCGAATCCTGGACAGGGCTAGGAAAAACATAACTATAATGCACGCCTTGGTAATCCGTAATTAAGCTTGCTTTTTCTATTGTTGTCTTATCAGGGAAGTTGTTTACTGTATTTTCTATTAAATTATACTATTTGATACATGTAATGAACAACTTTTTAGCCTTTAGCTAGCTACCTAGCTAATGCAAAGCCATGTAAAAAGATCATCACTAGCTACCTAACTAAAGCTAGTGAACATATAGCTGGCTAGTATAAAAGTAGCTGGAAAAAAAGAATTGTTCTTGACAGGCTCATATCTTTTGACTACACATATTATATTCAGTCGGGTAATTTTGCCCTGATTAGGAATATCTATAGGATTAAAACTGGCTAGCTAGTATAGTATCCTAAATGAAACCGACCCTTCTTTGACCCACCGGTAGGTAAACGGACACCGGATACCATGTTTATTTACATCTTAGCACTTTCTGATTGGTTAGATTATAAACAAAAAGTAATGTCATTGGCCCGTGATATATTTTTTCAACATATTTATATGCGATATATTGCGTCCGGAACAAACTGCGAATTTGCTAATGCAGACGCAGGTAACTACATTCTCGACCCCAGAGCTCTTTGAGATAAATTTGAAAGGGCTCTGGGGACGAGAATGAGGTAACTATAGTTTTTCCAAAAACAAACATTTTTTCCATTGATTTATTGGACAAAATGGAACACGTAGATTTTTCCAAACACAAAAATTCTTCGCTTTGATTGGATAAAGTAGAACACGTGGTTTAAGCGATGGAAATATACTTTTCTGGCGCCACTTTTTTCAAACCCTCTGGAAATTTACCGGAGTGTGTTGTGTTTGTTTGCTGGAACGAAATTGATACTTCCTGGATTATTGGATAAGTATTATTTCATAATTTTGTCCGTCTCTTTTGTGTTAGTAAACAAAACACATTTAGCTAGGTGTAAACTGCAGCTTGGTGCATCTTTATATCTGATTTTTGTCCCCAGCTGTGTCCTTGCATTTTGGCTATTATATACCTGGCTAGATAGCTATTAATCGTAGAAATTGTAGCTTACTGTTTAAATCTTATTTTTTGTTCCCTGCTCCTGTATTTTGATTCAAGGACTACATTGCCACAGTCACCAAAGTAAGAAGATATACGTTTATGTTTATATCTGATTTAGGTGCTAACTGCAGCTAGGAAGCAACCGTAGCATCATAAAATTGTGTCACATTGTAGCTAATTGTAGCATCGTAGAATAATCAAGACAAATTAATCATGATATCTGTCCAAGCATATCGTGCCACCATTGGTTCTTTTTATAATGTAGCTGCTAGTTGCTCCAATAACATTAGGAATGAAACAACAAATTTTTACAGCCGTTCTGAAATGTTTTTTGACCAGATCGATGGTAACAACAACTTCATTCATTTCTTGAAACTTTTTATTTCAATAATTTTCATGTGTTGTCTGAGCTGTAATATAAATCTTGCGTCTTTGAAATTACTGTTACTGTTATCTGGCGATATTGAAAGCAATCCTGGGCCTTTTAATAACAATGATATCGACTTCCAAATAGCACTACAGGATTCCTATGCTACGCATCTTCTTAATCAGTCAACTTCTGCTGATCAAATAGTCGCTTACGCTAGAAGTATTGGTTTGTCAAATATAACATATCGAGAAGTGACCAAAGGGGATGGCAACTGCTTTTATAGAGCAGTAGTACAGCAACTTAATCGCCCTGAGATCAGACAAATTGTGCCCCTTGGACTACATTTCCAGAATCATCTTCAACTACGAGCAGCTGTGGTCAAATTTGTTCGAGAAAATAGTAATCTAGAAATTTTTCAAAATAACAGAATCTTTTTAACCATAAAGCCGGAAGAGTGGGAACGCGACATACAAACTCAGTCAAGACCTACTGTTGATGTTGAAGAGATTTTCATACGGGCTACTGCAATAATTTTGGGCGTAAACATTTTGATAACAGCCGATACCAGTACTGCAACACGCCCATATACCCTCATTAGTCCTACTCATGACGAAACACATGATATTCCTGGTGAACAACAAGTGGCACATCTATTGACTGATGGTACCACTGCAGGTGCTTTCATTTTGCTTGGCAGGGTTAATCAAAATCACTATCAATCGTTGATCTTTGATGATAATGTGAGCGTTACTCCTGTTACATCATCCACATCACTCAGTCCACCTAAAAAAATTCCTTGTTTGTCATCAAAATATCCTGAAAATATAACTAATGAAAAACCTGGTGAAAAGGAAGTTACTACTTTGAATCAAAATCAAGACCTCCTAGTAGAGAAAATAATGAAATCTTATATGTCTGCTGCTATAATACCAAAAAAAGTTAAGCCTAAACATAAGCCTAAATCCAAGCCTAAACCCAAACCTACACCTAAACCTACAACCAAACCTACAACCAAGCGTAAACGCAAGCCAAATTATAATAAAGAACCTGCTTTAAAGCTAAAGTGTCTTCAGTTAAATATTAAATATGAAGAACCTAAAGTTAATGAAACAAGTATGGAAACATTCAACAGACACAGGCGAATAATTTATAGCTGCAAAAAAAACATTTCTAAAACAGCCGTAAGTAATCAGGAAAATGGTAGTTTGAAAAAACCGCCTGCCTCCAAACATACATATTCCCTGCCACACCTTACACTTCCAATTACTACACACAATCTAGTAAATATTTTACCAACCACTCAGTCCATACAAACCACACAGTCAGTTCCGACAATTGTCACAGACAACCAGACCAGTGATCAAATTTATGGAAATGAAACCTCCTCTATTCATCAAAATCCTGATGTTGTTGCAGCTGTAATACAGTTCGAAGAAGGTGAGAAGTTGCATAGTTTGGCAACCTGTAAAACTTGTCGTGAAACCCGACCAGTATTTCATGCTACTCCCCCTATCAGTCCTACTGCAGAAAACGAAACAAAACCAATTGCCGTTAAGCCTTGGAAAATTTTCAGCGATGGAAGGTGTGACAGGTGTCATCGGGAAAGCCTTAGTCGTTTTAAAAAGAATGTAACAACACCTGCTAGATTTTCCGGTATACTGTCAGTTGATGATGATGATTTGGGCCCATTACACGATAACATCCGCCATAATGATATGCATTTTTTACCGGTACCACCATATCTTCAAAATTTGACCATACTGGAAGTAGCATTGATTCGTCGTATCACTGTTATCATGAATATACACCTCCTGCGATATGGCATGCTTGCATCAAAAGGACATTGTATCAGTTTTCCTCAGAGAATGCAAATTGCTAAAGAATTGCCATCGTTACCATCTCAGGTTGGAATAGTGGTTATTAAAAAGAAAGGAAGTCGAAATTCAGTTCAACAGTATACTGTGCAAAGGGGTAAAGTTGAAAATGCATTACGAGGGCTGTGTTTTGGATACCCAGAAGGTGGCACTGAATATCCAGATACTAATAGTGAACATCTATACAATGGCTCTGATCACATTGACAAACCTTTAAAAGGACGCTACTTTCAGTTCCTACCGAATGAGTACTATAAGGATGTTTCGATAAAATATGACCGCATTCAAAATTTACCAGAGATGCGTTCTGAATTACCTGGCTTGCCTGTTGTTGAAATGCCACATATTATACCAGAGGAAGACAAGGGTCCTGCTGAAAATCAATTTCTGGAAAACTTACCTCAAGATGACGAAAGTATAACCCGTTCTGGTTTAGTTTGTCCACTTGAATCTAAAGATGCTGACAAAGAGTTGCGAACAATACTGCAGAAGCTCTTGGGCTCTGAAGATGCAGTTAATCAAGCTCTTGAACATGGCACAATTGCGAATGCAAATTTGGAATATACACGAGAGCAGCCTATTCGAGAATTAAAAACTCCTGGTTTTTTTACTATGGCATACCCAACTGTTTTTATTAATGGAAATTGTGACTTAACGGTTCCAAGGTTGAGTAAAATTAACTTTGAAGAATACATCGAACATATATATTATTGTTCTGATAATCGTGTAGCGCGTCATCCATACTTAAAATTTTTCTTATTGAATATGCGTTTACGAATGCAAGCACTACAGCAGGGTAGCTTTCTTGTTTCCCAACAATTAAATGATGCGCATCTCACAATTGCTGAACTGAGAGATAATTTACAAAATGACGATGATTCAGTTCCACGAAAAATTATTAGTATTGGAAAAAACCTGGTGAATACCGATCCATACTGGAGAGACCAAAAAAAAAAAGTGGATGCTCTGTTGTTTTTCAGACGAAATGAGTTTGGCGATTTACCGGCCTATTTTGATACCAACAGTTGTGCAGAATTTCATTGGAAACCATTACATGAATTACTTATTAAGTATCATGCCTTAATAAACAATTTAAACGAAGATACTGTGCGGCAACAAATGGAAAACGACAGCAAATTCAAGCGGGAAATGATTCTACAAAATCTTCATATCGTCACACAGTATTTTGATGCAAGGACTATAAATTACTTTGCCACAGTCAACAAGAAAGTGTTTCAATATAATGATAGTTGGTGGCGATATGAATTCGCTAAAGGTCGAGGTGAGATACATGGTCACGCAATTATATCGTCCTCTAAACACGCTCAAAAGGTCAAAACAATCATGGATGGATTGTCGAATGATGTACCTGACTCACAAGCATCCCAAACTGCTGCACAAGAACTTCAAAATTGGTTGCAAACCACAAATGAAGACAGTGATGACATTTTTTCACCCATATTTACTTCACTGCATCCTGCTGGGGGAAATGAAATTATAGATACCTCTGGAATTAGAACTTGGGTTCCAAACAAAAATCAATGGCCAACACCAGAAGGGAGTCAAGCTCCTCCAGACCATAACCCATTGGCGCAAGAACTTGCAGATGTCGCTAACCATGAAGGTGGTATAAGAGAGCAACATACTTATCTTGTTAATAGAATAGGTCTCCATAATTGTAATTCCAGTTGTTTGCGTTATCGTCGTAAGAATAATAAGGAAAAGGATACCGCTCCAAAAAAGTACTGTCGTTTTCATTTTGGTGATCTTGATCCACAAACCAAAAAAACAAGTGGCAAAGAGATTCATCCTTTTCATGCTGTCATAACAAAAGGGGAACATCCTAGATATGAGGGACCACGCGATCATCCTCGCCTAATGATGCATGTTAAAACACGTCTGCTTAGTTGGCTAGCAAATTGTGACAGTCAAGTCATTATCGATCAGGATCTTCTGGCTCTTCAAAAATACATTGCTGGTTATGCTTGCAAGGGGGCAGCCTCAACTGAAGATTTGGTACATGTTTATCGGCATCTCATTGAAAACACTGCTGATGGAAGCACTGTTAAAAATTTGGCTCAACGACTACTTCAAAAAATTGCTGGTCTGGTAGATGTACCAGGTGCTGCGGCAGATTTTATTAATAGTGGTGGCCGTTTGACTAGATGTACCAGGAATTTTCGATACATTGGTATCAGTGGCTTCCGAGCATTGGATACGTCTGGTGAAGATGGAACCGTTACAAAGAATAGCACATTGGATAAATACTTGAGCGATAAGCGTAGAGAAACTGAGCCAGAAATATCATTATGGAACTGGAGCAAGAAATGTAATTGTACCTGCAAAGTAGATCACGTGCCAGTTTTTACAGGAATATCTACAAAACCTGTTTGGCCTGTTACTGAGGACTATGCAAAAGCTATGCTCGTTATATTTTCTGTTGGAACGTGGCATAATACTGAAGAATTGAAGGGACAACATGAGTCATTTGCTGCTGCTTTGGCTTCCTTTGTTCAAACTGAAAACTGTCCCCCTATATTAATAGATGCATTGAAGGAGGTTAAACAATCATTCGATAAAAAGAGTGAGAGAAAACAAAGTCACACTCGTGTAATCAATAATGAAACCGATAATCAGTCTTCATGTCAATCATCACAATATACAGATGCAAGTTCTCAAAGTTCCCAAAATTCAGTCATTGCACAAATGAACATAGGCAGAGCGATAATGAGAGATATTGCAAGGCATCACGTTGCTGATATCAATGAGCCGGATGTACAACAAGTTCTTCCCAATGGAGGGCCTACATTTGATTGGAATAATTATGCAATTCAAAGTTTTGGTAGTCAATGGCCAATTAATGCTGACACATGGTTACAATCTATATCTGAAGAAGCAGAAAGAAATGAATTGCATCTGGCTGATGATTGTACCTTACCCCAAATAAACATCTTAAATGCTAATGAATTACAGAGAACAGTCATTGGTATAAATCTTCAGCATTTATTGCAAGTTGCAAAAGGAACTTTGCCAACAGGTACCCAGCCATTACGTTTATTAATACAAGGAACAGCTGGTGTTGGGAAAACATTCATCATTACTGCGCTCACCAGAATCGTTCGGCGTATTTTTAAGCGAAATTCTGCTGTTATGAACTTGGCCCCAACTGGTGCAGCATCAGTCCTCATACCTAATGGTCGCACTATACATTCAATGACTCCACCACCACACAAACTGAAAAAAGATAAGAATTTAAATTCTGTCCAGCTTTCTGACTATCCGTTGGGTGATGTATCTCTAAGAAAGCTGAGAAAGTATACAGGTATGCATGAAAACAATGAGCTGAAATTATTTCAACTTAATATTGATGAACGTAGCATGCAGTCGAAGCTTCTTGTGGCCTGGTGCAGCCAAAGATTATGCGAGGCTACGGGAGACTTTGATAATTATTATGGTGGTGTACCAGCTGTCAATTTCTTTGGTGACCTTGGTCAGCTTGGACCAATTCGTGCTTTGGATCTACATCAGCCACCAAAACACGATGATTCGACAATCAACTTTGCTGGCTATGCAATCTATCGCTCGTTTCAAGATGTTATTGTTCTTACAGAAACAATGCGTCAAGGCCCAGATCAGTTAGCTCTTTTGCAGCGACTTCTTAGAATACGTAATGGATCGATCACTCAACAAGACTGGCAAGATAT
Source organism: Hydractinia symbiolongicarpus (assembly GCF_029227915.1). NCBI lineage: Eukaryota > Metazoa > Cnidaria > Hydrozoa > Anthoathecata > Hydractiniidae > Hydractinia > Hydractinia symbiolongicarpus. The sequence continues at coordinate 26,259,027 of NC_079876.1, forward strand.
AAATAGTCGTTACGAAGATGGTTTGCCACAAACCGAAAAATGTAACTTTTCGCATGGTCGCGTCCTTACATTGATGGAAACATGGAATGAAGTTAATGAGGAAAATCACAATAAATTAGCTAGCCTCGGTGTGCCTGTTGCTGTAATTCCATCAAGAGGCAGTGGTAAACACCACTCTTTGACTGATAAGCAACTGGGTCAAATACCGCTGAGATCTTTAATGGCAGTTGGTGCAACTGTAATACTCACTAAGAACCAAAAAGGTCTTACGGGCCTCGGTCTTAATAATGGTGCGATGGGAAAAGTAATTGCAATCCTTTATTCGCCAAATATGTCACCACCTGAATTTCCTATAGCTGTCATTGTCGATTTCCCAAATTATAAAGGCCCAATATGGATTCCAGAACATCCAACATGGATACCAATTACTGCTGTTGAAGGTCGATGTGAATCTAATTGTTGCAGCAGAAATGGCCTGCCATTGATGCCAGGATATGCGATAACAATTGCTAAAAGTCAGGGTATGTCGATTGGAGATGGTAAAACTGCCACCCACATGCGTATCAAGTTACAACAATCAATTCAGATGGAAAAAAATAACCTTGGTACAGCTTACACTGCATTTTCAAGATGCGAAAAAGAAAGGAATTGGGCACTTGTCGAGCCAATTACTCAAGAACGTCTCTTGTACGTTAATACACATCCTCGTATGAAAGCCAGACAAGAGGAAGAGCAACGACTGAAAGCATTATCGAATGAAACCATCAAAAAATTTGATATCACTATAGTAAAGTATATTAACTTGCTGAAAGACCTTGACGAGTTTTGCGATGATGATATTGAAGATGCAGTTTGTCCTTCACCATCTGCAGATTGCTCATGTATTATATGCACATCTCAATCATAATGATAATCACAACTGAAATTAACCTATGTTGCAGATAATATACATTAAAAAACATTGTATATGTTCATATATTTGTTGTGAAATCAATATGCGAAGTAAAATTTTGATTTAGAAAATAAACAAAATAAAAACCGTCTGACCATGAATTCGTAATTATTGGATGTAATAAGCCGAAGTCAAATACTTGATTTAATATCAATGTATAGTAAGCTGTATCCAAGAATCATGGTAAACATTTTTAATTCAACAGACAGAATAGTTGTTTCTCAAAACAACCGTCTGCCCATGAATTCGTAATTATTGGATGTAATAAGCCGAAGTCAAATACTTGATTATAATATCAATGTATAGTAAGCTGTATCCAAGAATCATGGTAAACATTTTTAGTTCGACAGACAGAATAGTTGTTTCTCAAAACAACCGTCTGCCCATGAATTCGTAATTATTGGATGTAATAAGCCGAAGTCAAACACTTGATCTAATATCAATGTGTAGTAAGCTGTATCCAAGAATCATGGTAAACATTTTTAGTTCAACAGACAGAATAGTTGTTTCTCAAAACAACCGTCTGCCCATGAATTCGTAATTATTGGATGTAATAAGCCGAAGTCAGATACTTGATTTAATATCAATGTATAGTAAGCTGTATCCAAGAATCATGGTTAAAATAAAGTAAAAATACTCTGCCTAACATCAGGCATCACGATGTGTGATTATTATCAACAAACTCAATTTAAAGGCAAATTAATCCTCGTTTTTTGTAAGAAGCCTAAGCATTTGTGTGCACTCAAAGTTTATTAAAGTTTTGATAATCAAATTTAAATTGTCCTTATTTAACACTGAAAAATCTTTTATTTACAAGGCTTTTTGTCTAAAATGCATGCTCATTAACACATACCAAGTCTTAAGTTACTGAAGGCCCTAATATAATCAAGTTTGTAACCTGACTTTTGGGTTGATTTACCTTCTTGTCTTTTTTCCTTCTAAGAATGTAAAACAAAAGGTTTTTAACATTAAGCTAAGTCAATTTAAAAGTGGGTCACTTCTTGGTTTCCTCCCCTTTTTTTGTAAAATTTTATGTGTTAATAAAAGCATACAGTGTATGACATTCTAAAAATTTAGTTACATATATTGCGTATGTATATATACTTAAAATTATGCCAGGGGTTCATATAACTTAATTTATGGAAACGTTACTGAGAGAAAGCGTTTAAGCCAAAAAAGAAATGTTTTTTTGCATAAAATGAAATTTAACATTGTGATTGACTTTACTAAGTTTCAAGTTTTACTAAGTTAACACAAAAATTAGATTTGAACTTTTTGTGTTTATTTTGCAAAAGTTTTTACAAATTAAGTATGATCCATCATTGAGTATGGTAACTATTGAAACCAATGTCAGTAAATCCTGAAATGTAAAATCTGACACTTTAATGTTCCTCAAAATGAGTATATTATGAAAAGATTTTATTATATGATAATTTTTAACTGGCCATGATGATACTTAAGATATCACACAGTCTTGATTTTAAACCACGAAGGAAAAAAATTAAAAATTATGTGAGGACATTAAAGAGATATATCGGTGAGGATAGGTCCGGTTGTAAGGGGATGGAGGAGACCGGCAATTAATACCTTATAAAAAGGAATTGAATTTGCACTAAATATGTGAAAGTTAATGTATTTTGTAATTTGAATGATACTGTACAGTTTCAGTTCCTTTGTTGCTCTCTTTTGTCTTTTTCCTGTTTTCAGGTACTATAATAAACTTTCAAGGAATTTGTAGAAGACGTTAGCAAGTTTTTTCAAATTCTACTGGAAGATATAACATGGCAGTTATTTTAAATGAAAAACAATCAGATAAGTACCTCTTATTAATTAATTTTATATTTAAATGTGTACTATACATAAAGGCGAGACCATTTTCATTGTGTAATGTAATTTTTAAGTTATTTTAACAATTTTGAAACCACACCCTTTTTAAATTTCCTTCTGTATAAAATTTGACATGATTATGTCATTGTACCACCAGTAAAATCTTTGCTAATTTTTCACATCAGTATTTTTCATGACTACTCTGTCACAGTTAGTTTGGACAGCCAAATGATCATGTCATTTGATTTTTTGACTGCTTAATTCATAATGCAGTTACTTTAGTACGAAAATTAACATTCTAGTTGTAAATCATTTAGGAAATTTCTTTACATTAACAATGGCAATTGATCACATATGAGAAAAAAGTAGAGGATGAGACATACTAGAGGATTTATTTGGTAAGCATATACTTTACAAGCTTTTTTCTGAAATCGTAGCATTAAGGGTGGGGAGTGGTAGAGCCTTAGTTCTAGCCTGTGTTTGGAAATTTGATTGTTCTAACTTTATTTTTAAGAGTTACACAATTTTCTAATCATCATAATCCTCAAATAATTCCCCTTGTTTATATCAGTTATTAGTATAGTATCTTACTGTTATAGGACCCCTCATAGTTGCTAGTGACAACAAGGTTGCAAAGTGAGAAAAATGATTAGAAGTTTACCAGTATTGCAGTTAATAGACAGATTGAACTTGTTTGTTAGGTCTACTTTTATACGGAAGCAGTAACGTCACGTAGAATTCAAATCAAGATTTTAAATTACCTGTGAAGCTACTTACGTTAAACGTCTTCTGGATACGTATGGCCGTATATAGTAGGCGAGATATGTTGCTACATTTACTTGTTATATAAAACCATTTGGCACTGAATATTTCCTTTGATATTGTTTTGTTCCATAGCATAGATTATTTGTGAGTTTAGTCAGTAAATTTTAGCTACCACAAGGGAATTAATTTAGCAAGCTTTTGTCCATTTGGCGAAAATTCATTTTTTTCTTGGTATTTTTGGGAAAAATTAATAATAAATATATATATTAGTATACATATAGAAAATTGTTCTGAAGTATTTCATTATATCGTCTGCACCAGACAGTTAGGGACCGTTCACATATTACGTAATAAATTTTTTATAAATATCCAAATAAATATCCAAATAAATATGTACAAAATTGACTACTGTATTTTTTTGTCACTATGTAGCACCTTGTAGATTTTTTGACCATTCTTTAATTTTATTATTAAACATTCATAAATAATAAGATTCTTTCTAAGCATCCGAAAATATATACAGTACACTCCCGATAACTCGAACGCCCAATAACTCGAACTTCCAGTAACTTGAACTGTTTTTGAATTCCCGTTGAACCTTCACTAATACTTTCTCACAAAAATCACTCGATAACTCGAACCCCCGATAACTCGAACATTTGTTAAGTCGAACCTGGACAGAAATTCCCCCGATAACTCGAACTTCAGAGGAAAAATGAAAACAATCTCGGTAAAAAGTGACTACTTTTCTTTCAATAATATAAATTGTTCTTCCAAAGTTGACAAAAACTTTTTTCTCCTGTATTTTAATTGACAGAGAGAGACGTTACCGCTACAGTGAAACAGAGTCACATTAGAACTTTTTTCAGTGATGTATAACTATGACTGTATTCTTGTTAGAATAGAAAAGAAAAAAAAATTTTAATAACTCGAACTATTTTCACTTATCGGCCAAAGTTCGAGTTATCGAATGCCCCGGTAAGTCGAACATTCGATAACTCGAACTATTTTTTTGGTCCCTTGAGGTTCGAGTTATCGGGAGTGTACTGTACTGATAATCTAGAAATAATTTGTGATGTTTTACAACTGATTTATTTGTGTTTTTTAGCAAATATAGAGAAAAAAATGGCGGCACAAATTAACTTAGAACTTGGTAAGTATATTATTGATTTTGTTACTATTAGTGGTATTAATAAATAAAAAAATTATACCTGTTATTATATATTATACCGTTTTTTATAGTTTCACTTTATGCTAAATTCGTGGAGCACAGGATACAACATCCTGGCTCCATGAATTATCGGTCGTTTGGCCGATGGCTAAAGCAGGGTGGGGTCGAGTGGACCAATGAAGAAGACCCCACCGAAACAGCTCCCAACATGGAATTGAGTAAGAAATCACTTTTCATGTATTCAAAATTTTGTTAGGATCTAAAACTTTGGTATACCTTAGGTATTATCTATGTTACTTATTGTATTAACCTTTACATTATTTTTTCTTTAAGTGCAAGTATGGACAAAATTTTTACAGTACAGACTTAGACATAGCGGGTCAATGGACCTAGAAGTGTTTGGACGTTGGGTGCATAATGGCGGGGTTGAGTTTTGTGGTGGGCGACGGGATCGTGGTAGAAGTAGCAGTCGTGGTTGGAGACGCGGTCGTGGTGGGAGACGCGGTCGTGGTGGGCCGTATAAGCCACAATATTAAAATGTATTTTTATTACTAACCCTTTGTAAAACGAGGTGCACTTTTTTTTAATAAAATATCCTAAATTTAAAATGGGCCTAAATATTGCCAAAATTCAAACAATTGCTAAACTATTTTTCAGGCTGAATTTAAAATAAATACTTTGAAAAAAACAACATTTTTTCCATTGAAAAAAATAAATACTTTGAAAAAAACAACATTTTTTCCATTGAAATTAACTAGATAAACAAATATTTTGTCTACCTTGTTTTACGAAGGGTTAGATGTTATTAAATTTGTTAATTATCTTAACTCTATATTGAAGAATTTTTTTATTCCCTTGATAGATTCAAAATTTTAATGTCAACTGATGGACACCATCATAAATTAAGCTATTCCAAAACGAATATCAAATGAGATATATTTTTATCCACCTTGTTGCGACGGGTAAACGTAAAGGACGGGCGATCCCGTGGATTTTTACACGGGCAGGCGTCGTCTGTCTGTTCGTGCCTCTGTTTGTCTTTTTGTTACGGAAATGTGATATATAAAGGATGGGCGACCCCTTGTTTTTTCAAAGGGCTACCAACTAGTCTCTATAATAATAGCCGTCGTCTGGCTGTGTGTTCAAAAGGGTTACCGCGTCCTGTTACGGAAACACGAAATGTGATATATAAAGGACGGGCGACCCCGTGGATTTCTCCACGGGTTAACGACTAGTCTCTTTAATAATAGCCGTATTTTGTCGGTCTGTCCGCGAGGAATACGTCGTGTTACGGAAACACGAAATGAGTTACATAAAGGACGGACGACTCCGTGGAATCTTCCACGAGTAACCGACTATCTCTTTAATAATAGCCGTCGTCTGTCTGTGTGTCCGCGAAAGCCGCGTCCTGTTACGGAAACACGAAATGCGATATATAAAGGACGGGCGACCCCGTGGATTTTTCCACGGGTTAACGACTAGTCTCTATTATAATAGCCGTATTTTGTCTGTGTGTTCAAAAGGGTGACCGCGTCCCGTAACGGAAACACGAAATGTGATATATAAAGGACGGGCGACCCCGTGGATTTTTCCACGGGCTAACGACTAGTCTCTTTTTAATAATAGCAGTATTCTGTCTGTCTCTACGCAAGATGGTAACCACAGTAGCATGACATGAAATGCAGTATATAGCTAAAGGACGGGTAAACTAATTGCCTACCCTTTTCATGCCTTTTCTTATGCTGTTGCCTGTGCCTCCCATGCCTTGCTTACCCCTGCCTTGCTGTTTCCTATTCCAGTTTCCCTGCCTGCCTTTGTCGTGTCTTTGAATTGCCGTCCTTCCTATGTCTTTCCTGGTGCCTGCCTACTATGCCCTTGCCTGTGCCTTCCATGCCTTGCCTACCCCTGCCATGCTGATTCCTTGCCATCCTTCCTATGCCTTTCCTGGTGCCTGCCTACTATGCCGTTGCCTGTGCCTTCCATGTCTTGCCTACCCCCCTGCCTTGCCGATTCCCTGCCTGCCTTAGGCCGTGCCCTTTCCTTGCCGTGCTTAATGCCTTTGCCTTGGCAACCTCTCCGCAACACTTTCTATACTGGTTTCTCATGACTACGGAAAAATCACAAGATAAATTGGGCAATTATATATTTTTTTGTTTTCAAGACCGTTGCTGAAAATTTTACGACGAGATAAAAATAAATATTTACCGCATTGTAAAATTTCGTTGATGTAATCTTCATTTTCATCATCGGACAAAGAATCGTCCGTAAACAACCAATCTAGGTCGCTGTCGCTATCTGAAATATCTGAATACATTAAAACCACTTTAAAAAACACTAGCTTTTTAAATAAATTTTCGTGTTTAAGAAACCCTGTCGTCTTAGTTCGTCTCAATTCGTCTCCGTGATTTTACCGCAGCGTCTTAATTCGTCTCAATTCGTCTCCGTGATTTTACCGCAGCGTCTTAATTCGTCTCAATTCGTCTCCGTGATTTTACCGCAGCGTCTCAATTCGTCTCAATTCGTCTTAAAATATTTTGTTCCACTTTTTTTATTCTGAGACGAATTGACAAAATATCGTCTCCTGATATTTATGAGACGATTTTTAAATCGTCTCAATTTCAATTAAGAACAAAACGAGACGAATTTTTTTTAACTTTTTCGTCTTATAGCGTCTCGTTAATGGGACGAAATTTGTGGACGATCCCTAATGAGATTTCGGAATTAGGATATATACTGTCTTTATTTTTTTATCACAGAGGAGCAAATTGGACTTTAAACTCCCGTTTTCAGTTGTAAAGCCTAAAGAAAATGCTAAAAAGAAGAGGCTTATTTGAGAGTTTTGCAGGTTTTCTTTAAATTTGTCTACTTTTGTTTATGTGTCAACATCATATTTTGAGGCTCGCTGGTTTTGCTTTAGCAAAACTATATAAAGTTCCAAAACATGCCAAATCCAAAGCGACTTTAAATTTCACAAATTGTAACCTAATGCAAGATCCAAAGGGCTGGGATTTAATTTTGATATCTAAATGTAAACAAAAATGTAAGTCTGTCAAAGAAGCCCTTTTTAACATTTTTTGCTTGCTTTGCCACTAAGAACAGTGGGTTCAAAGTGCAACTTGCCTCACCACAATAGAAATTAAGGATGGAATCCTAATTTTGAAATTATGTATTTACTCATTAAAAACCATACTCCTTATTACATGCACTCAAAATTAGTTTTAGCAATAGATAGATAGATAGATAGATGTGCATATTTTACATGGCTAGCCTCACAAATATCGAGGGATATACCCTGTCTATTATTTCCAGGAGGGGCCATGGCGTAGATGGAGAGTCCTAGAGTATTTAATGCTCATTTTGAGCTACGCAGACCCAATTAGAGCCCGCGCTCTACTAGACAACTCCCGGCAACATCCAACGGCCCACACAGTGTGCCATCTTCCCAATTTTTCACATGGCTTGGGTTAACCCGGGGCTATGGTAACATTCACTCGCCCATGTTGAATCGCCGTCAAGAGGAATCGAACCCTGGTCTCCCGCACAGAGTACGAGAGCTATAACCACTAATCTACCGGCGCCAATGCCACAATCACCAAACTAGAGGAGGTTCTAAAATAGGTTCACACTTCCCTTTGTCAACAAAAGCCTTCTCGTTTAGAGCTGCAGAAGTGTGAAGTAATCTTCCAGACCAAGTGACCTGTAATGGAAGTCAGCTCTCATTTGTCAAATTCCAATGAAGATCACTTTAAAATTTTTGTTTTAAATTCTTTTTGTTTTTCAATTTTTACAAATTATAAAATATGTTACTATGTTTGATTTAGCCGAGGCAGTCTAATGTTTATCATTTTTTTGTTCTTGCAGTGGCCCCCTGAACTCACAAAACTCACAAAACCCTTAAGAGATGTAATTATAACAAAAGAGAAACGACTGCCGCCACGCAAAGTTGTGACAGCGTGTACGTGGTAGATTACATTCAGACTGTACTGTATATAAGCGAAACAATCTTCTCAACTATATACTTTGTTTTCTTTTGGATCAAATACATAAGTTTCTTGTTGAGGAATTATTTAGTATGGATAAAATTGTTCTCCAAGGTGTATTATAAAAAGCGTCAACAAATGATCCTGTTTCTGAATCCTAATGCAAATCCTGGTATATATACCAGGATTGCAAGATCCTGCGCTTAGCGGTTTTTCTTGACTGTAATTCATATTCAAAAGTCAAACTTTTTAAACATTAGGACTACTGGCCAGTGGTTAAGTGATCAACGATGATGTTTAAACGTCATGGTCAAGAAATTTTCTTTTTAATTTGTTTTCAATCTTCTGGGTAAAACTTTGTCTATTTAGGAACCCAGGGTTAAATTTTGAGCCTAATTTACTCATTGATAAATTTAGATGCATCAATGTAAACAAAAGTGTGCAGTAAAGTTTGCTTATTTTTAACTTCCAAATCGGAAAGTTTTTTTTTACAGAAGGGAGTCATTAAAAACTTAGATGAGTTGCAAATTGGTACAAAGTTTGGTATATGTGTGTGCAACCTAACAGGCAAGAAAAAGAAGGACTACACAGGCCAAATCATCTATATTCTATATAATTTATAGATTTTCAAGAATGCAAAATTGAAAATGCACTGGAATTGTTTTTTCTTAACTATTATATCATCTATTCAACAGACAGACTTTATATATTTTCATGTTAATCTTTTTTTGCTTAATTTTTTCAGTCGTTGCAGTCTGTTGTTTATATTTTTGTCTGTACAAATGCATGCACATACCCATTGTTTTTAATGCAAAATCTTCCTAGGTCCAAAAAATAATCTTCCTAGGTCTAGTTTGATCACATACGTACTCTTAAAGAGATTTCGGGTAATTTGGAAGCTGGAATTATTTACTGTATGAGAAAAAACTTTGGGGGGACATTTTCTTACCTAAGGGCTTGCCAGGTTTTTTGTACACTAGGGCAGAAATATGAACAAAAAACCTTGTTGTCAGTGATGAATCCAAATATGCCACTCATTTTACTTTTCTTCCTTAAAAATTAGGCGATGTCAACACACATCCAAAAATTGAAATGACTTAGTTGAGTTGTTCCTTACTAACTCCTGGACTTTCCCTTGCCATACACCAATATATACATCCAATTATGTCAATTTAATAACAAAATAATACTTTCCCATCTGTACTGTAACAAAATGTGAATTATTAACCTATAAACTCTTTTCTTTAATAAATTTTTCAGTGTAAAAAGATTCATACTTAGTGATGGCAGATGATGATCCATATGATGGTGTTACAGGTGGTGGGCTAAAATTAAAAATTGGAAAAATCAAAAAGTAGGAGTTGTTTTTGGATAATATACCAAACTAGTCGCTAACCTGTGGAAAAATCTACGGAGTTGCCCGTCCTTTATATATCCCATTTCGTGTTTCCGTAACACAACGTTTTCCTCACGCACAAACAGACAGAATACAACTATTATTAAAGAGATTAATTTAATGATGAAATTTTGTAAATAAACAACAAAATCTTACTACAAATATACCAGTAGATCCAATATTTTGAAGGTGGTTAGAGTGAGTAAAGTAGTAACATTTTAAGACATAAAAGTTGTAATGTGTTTTTATTGGTCTAAAATTATGACAGCAGTTATTGTAGGACAAATGTGGCATCACTAATGCTAATAAGTCTTATTACACAATGATTGTTTTTTTTTTAAATTCGAGGAACAAGAAGAAGAAAAAGAATAAAGCCAAAGATATTGTTGAGCAGTCTAGCCATCCAGAGGTCCGTTCTGATTCACCTGTGCCTCAAGATGCTGTGACTAGTAAGAAACCCAGAAAAACAGCAGCAGAATTAGCTTTTGAAAAGTCACAAGAAAAGAGAGTAAGTTAATTTTAACAAACAGCTTTTTTCCCCTCAAATTTTAGATTGTAACCAATATATGTAGAAGCTAGTCATTGCTTTAAAAATAGGAACATAGAGATAGATAGATGTGCATATTTTACATGGCTATCCTCACAAATATCGAGGAATATACCCTGTCTATTATTTCCAGGAGGGGCCATGGCTTAGATGGAGTGTCCTAGAGTATTTAATGCTCATTTTGAGCTACGCAGACCCAGTTAGTAGGGCTGCGCTCTACTAGACAACTCCCGGCAACATCCAACAGCCCACACAGTGTGCTATCTCCCTAATTTCCCTCACATGGCTTGGTTTAACCCGGGGCTATGGTAACATTCACTTTCCCATGTTGAATCGCCAAGAGCTATAACCACTAATCTATGGTGCCACTATGCTAAGGAACCGTGTACCTACTGTAAATCCAAATTGTATTATTGTAACATTAGAGTCAGGAGAAATGTGATTTGCACTCCCTCTAACCCCGTGTTTATGTGTAAAGATTTATCACTATTGTAAGACTTATTTCTCAATAAAAATTTGAAACGTCTTCACCACAATTTTACCTTTTTTTTTAATTTTTTTTACATTATCTCCAACAAATAGAAAACATTAGGTGATTATAAAATTCATAACCAATATCAGAGAGCAGTTACATAATATAATTTTTTTAATTTTCTAATTGACCACCCACAATTATATATTCTGCCAAGCAAACTGAGATGTGTAAAATGAGATGTATGAAAAATTTCCAGAGTTGCACCACATATAGATCATTTAGTTCTTTTTACTGTTTTTTACTTGTAAACTGCCTGAATGCGTTGTGGAAAAATAGACGTATTAAGTTAAAACTGGAAAATAATGTTACGAATCCAATCGTCTATGAAAAGTTTTTTGTTTGTTGTTTGTTTTTGTTTGTTTGTTTGTTTGTTTGTTTCTTTATGTTCAATGTATTATTTTTAATTCTTACTGAATATCAAGTTTAAATTTCTAGGCTGCTGAGCGAATATTAAAAAAAGCGTCAAAAACTCATAAACAAAGAGTTGAGGTAGGATTTTTATTCTTTAGATATTACATTACGACTATTTTATCAGAATAAAAAAAATTTCGATCAGAAAGAAAAAAAAATTGGCAAAAAAATCACGAAATATAATGTGCTATAGTTGACAGTTACAATATGTTTTGCTTCTTCTTTAGGAACTAAATGAATACTTGGGTGAGCTGTCAGAACATTATGATATACAGAAAGTGAGCTGGACTAAATGATTTTGTCACCAGAAAGGATTTTTTAGAATTGTAATAAAAAGATTTTACTGTCTGATGATATTTAAAAGACGTTTTATTTCAACTTCTTTATTTAAAAAGTAATTTGCAAACAGCCAACTTTCTATACAAGTTCCAGCTATTTTATTTCATCCTGATATTTAACCTTTCCAGAAGGTTAAATTTTACAAGGGTATTTCATTCTTTGTTAGTAGAGGTAGTATAGATTTTTTTCTACGATATTGTTTCGTGTTTATTGTTTCTACGATATTGTTTCGTGAATCTGCTGCCTTGCATTGTTTGGAAATTTATGACAATGATGCTGTGAATATTCTTTTTTATTTTTTAATTTATTACGGAAATATATAACAGTAGTTATTCGTTTTGTACCCTGTCTATGCTTCTGAACCTGAAAATTAATTTTTAAATTTTTATATGTCTGGTGCATTTAATCATTTAAAATTTAGAAACAGGTATATAAACAATATGTAAAACAGTATGTATCAAAATAAACATATTTTTGGGCGTATATAATGCACGGAATAGGAATAAATTAAATTGACAAACCTTTTCCTGATCTAATTCAATGTCAGAAACTTTCCTGTCCAGAATTTTTTACTAATTTCCACATGATTATTAAATAGCGAAAGTACACTCTATGAAAAAGGTCTTTTGTAATTTGTAAAATAAATCTTGGTAAGAAGTAATTAATATTGATTTTAAAGTTTTTATGTTAACATTCATTTTGATATTCCATTAACAATGTACAAATTCCTGTAATGTTTATCACTTTTGCAAATGTAGTGATTTTGGACTTTTCTACATTTTAAATTGCAGAAGGTTATTATAACTACCATGGTTTGTACTTTTGACCTTTAGCTTTCAATTTTACGGTACAACGTCAAAATATTTCTAAAATGACTTTCAAACTAAGTTATATACAAAAGAGTTTATATATATTAATTTAAACCTGATTAACATGTGTGTTATATTTTAGTCTTAAAATAAGAACATATATATACATTCCGTAGCAGTATCTTAGAGCATACTGGACTTTTAATGTTCCCATCTAGTGGGTTTTTTCGCAATGCGTTTTGTCCGTTCTATCAACACGAGTTGTGTCACAGACCATATTGTCATTTTAAGCACGTAAAACAAGGTAAGAAATTATTTATAGTGGTTTATAACTAACCTTTCTAATTCAATTTATTTTACACTTGCAGAAAATTGCTGACATGAAATTTCAATTGCTTTATGTTGTTAAGAGATTTTTAACTTTGGAGATTTTTTTTTGTCTTACAATCGCCTGCCTGCATGGCCAGTTGACTCCTACAGCATTGCTAAAAGCATTTAACTATTAAAAGTATAAAATCAATGGTCAAACATCATAACTGCATCATTAAAAACAGTTTACAACCACCTGTGGTTTAATTAAATTATTATAAAGTATGATAAAATGTATTTAGTCTGCGGAAAAATCCATTGGAAATCATCCATCACTATTTGTAGCTCCATTTTGGCTTACAGACAGAAATATGGCCAACATTTTAATATAGATTACATTATAATCATTATATTATAGACATTAGTCATTAGCCAGTGGAAAAATCCGGTAGTTTGTCAGACATCAAATTTTTGCCCATCATACATGTTTCTTGCATCGGTATTTTCTAGATTTTGTCTGCCTGGTAACATGAAGTAATTAAGTTACTCAGACAGGGGTTTGAAATAAAGCTTTGGGGCAGCCATTTGAACATACAGACACTATGTTTAGCATTATGATATAGATATTTTTTTGCCTGTAGTCAAACTAAGCGTTCTTTTAATTTATGCATCTGAACTAAAATGTTTTCATGTCAAACTAATGTTTGCAGATTACATTTTATTTTTATTTATGTCAAATTTATTGTGAATGTAATAATTTTCTCTGGAAAAAGAGAAAACCATTGACTATTATTAAAATAACTATAAAGAGGTGGTATTCATTTCAAAATTACTGGAAAAGGACAAAAAAACTTGCACGCACAAACAAATTTAAACACTACATGCATAACAATATCCCTACAAACAGTACTTTTTCAAAAAAAGTTTTTATATACAATTAAGATCTTGGTGAATTTTAAGGCGTCTTGCTTAAAATGATTAGAAAGAGTCTAAAACGACTATCCTTGGGATTCCAGGCCCTGCCAAGTCTATGTGAATTTCTTTATACTTACAAGAGGCGAAAAAAATTGTTATCAGGAGAAAAAATACTATGGCAATCAAAAAAAAGTGTTGTGTCTCTGTCTTTTATAATGAATTTGATAGTGGTTTAATTTATAACAAACCTGTTTATCTAGAGAAAAAAGAAAAAGAAAAACTAAAGAAAAATGAAAGTGACACGAAGAGTATGTTGAAGGATTTTTTTCAATTTTCTGTTAAACTCTTATTTATATATGTGTGTGTTTTCAATCTTTATATTATTTGTCACATCATTCCATAGATAAGAATTCAGTTAATAAGCAGAGAAGTTTAAAGGAAGTTGATGGTTCAACATCGCGAACAGAAGCACAAAAAACTAAAAGTAATGACGAGGATGATGTTATGAAAATAGTAAAGAACATACCTCCATCAAAACTTGTTGAGTATGCCAAAAGAAAACAGGTTTGTTTTTCTTCAATGTGTTTATCTTCTCAGGCTTAGAAATTTGGCGGAAACGATTGTTTCGTTTCCCTGACGTTTCCCCAAATCAATAAAGACGGTCAAGATAAATCGTTTCCCTTGGACAATTTTTCAAATTATAATAATTTTATATTATAATATATATATATATTTATATTATAATATTTTACTACTATGGAGTAGGTCTTGTTACTAACTAGGGCGATTATGAAATGGTTCTCCACTCGGTTTAAAGCTAATCGTTACCTTCGTCAATGTATCGTTTCGGCAAGGTCTACTTCACAGAAACGAAAACTACAATGATTTTTGTGTTGCAGAATAAAAAATACTAGGTAATGACATCTAAAATCTCCAAAATAAACCTAAAAAAATGATGATACTTCTAGAATCTTTCTTAGTTTAGACCAAAAATATTGATTCCTTTTTAAATCTCCTAAATTGTTTATTTTAAAGCATGCATTATGATTTTGTAAAAATAGACTATTACCTATAAACACTCTATAATGTCCTTTTAAAATTGAGTCAAATCTCCTTTGAAATAATTTTTTATACATTAGTGTTTTTTCCTAAATTTTGACCCTCAAACCTTCTTAATTCTCCTAAGTTTTAGAATGAAGCAGCTAAAAAATGGGTAAAAGGTATTTTCAGCATTTTTAATATTTTTATTTTTTTTAGGAGGAAAAAAAGTTAAAACATTTGTTAGAGTTGATTGACAAAGAAAACAAAGAAAAAGATCGCACATCCACTTCATCTGAAGGGGATGACCAGAGAGGATTAATTGATGCCTTTTACAATAAGACCAAAGTCATTGGGCAATTCACATCTGATCGCGTGCAGATAAATGATAAACCGTCACTAGATAATATTACACCCACTTTGAATGCAGTGGAAAGGAAAGTGTGCGAATGCGATGACCCAGATTGTACCGGTTTTATTGATAAAGTGGATAAAGACGAAAATGTATTTTGCTATAATGAGAAGGAAAACTCAGATGATGACGATTATAGCAATAAACATAAAGTGAAAAAGAAAAAGAAAAACAAAAGAGCACTTTCTGATCTTGATTTCTTCGGTGTTGATTCTGTCAAAAACGATAAAATTTTAAAGCAGAAAGCAAAAAAGAAGAAATTGAATAACAAAAGTGAGCTTGAAACCAGAAAAGAAAAGAGAAATATTGACTTTTCAGGTAATCAAGCTGAATTTCCAGAAGATGGTAATGTATTTAATATTATAAATGACAATAATAAAGAAAAAATCAGGAACAAAAGCTGTGATGCTGGAAAGTCTGTGGATATAAAAATGAGAGTAAACGAAGCTGGTATAAAAGACTATATTGCAGAAGATTGTGTCATAACAACTGGTCAAGCGAGTTTAAAAAAGAGGACTGCTCATTCAGCTGAAGAAGTAACTTTTTATCATTGTGTCCAAGTAGCTATTTCCATATACTAATGTTTATTGAAACAAATACAGTAATTTATAATTCTAACTTTAATTTAGGTATCCCGAGCTCCTGTTCAAGCAAGGAAAACAAAAAAGGCAACCTTGTCATACGTTTCACCTGGTCTGGCAGCTCCACCACCGCCTTCCTCTCTACAAAGTGTATGTCACATTGTCCTGTTCTTTAGTTATATAGGTCAAGCTGTGCAACAGTTGTGGATTTACAACCTTGTTGCCTGTAAAAGGGTTTTAAGAAAGCCAGTTTTCCGAGTCACAGGGAGAACCTAGGGATAAGGTCTTATGAGAGACATTTTATTCCTATAGCCAGCCATTTCAAGAAAGATAGGTCAATTCTCAAGGAAATCTCAGGGAATTTGTTTGCAAATATTCCATAAAGAAGCTACAGCATAACCATATGCAAGTTACTTTTTTGCCTTTCTTTTAGACCTCAACTGTACCAAACGTGAGTGCTAACATGGGTTATACAACTGAGACAGGAGTCTATGTTGGTAAAAAGCGAGTTGCTCATGCATTCGTTCCTCCAGTTGTTGAGGAAGTTAAAAGACCCAAACTTCCAATCGAGATAGGTGGAAAATTGCCGCATTTGTTACGTCAACGTTTCTTGAACAAAATAATTGATGAGTTAATGCCAAAATGTAAATCTGAAGCTGTCGCATGTGAAAAGGTTTAATTTTTAAACGTAATGTTATCTTACTTGCACAGAAAGATTTTACTTTTCATGGTTAATGAAAGTATGATAATCATTCGTTTCTGTTGCATGTGAAAAGGCATGAAGAGTTTTGAGGAAATATTACAATTGTTTTACACTCACAGGAAGAATAATTTGTATTCCCCTTGTCTGTGTTCTTGTCTATAAATTATTCTGTACTAGTGTTACATTTAGGGTTTTGCAGAAGAAGCTGTCGCGTACCAACGCAGCTCTCGCAAGCAAATTTACCTTAACTTATGTGCAAACATAATAAAGAGAATTCGCGGTATGCCTGATTTTGTCCCTACGATGGAGAGCAGTTTTAATCCTTTAATGACAGCTGCAACGACAGTCCAAGTTGTGAACCGCATCAATAGCTCTTCCCTACAAGGCTACAAGAAGATCAATACGGAGAAAAAAGCAATCAAAAGAGCGATCAAGCCTCCCTCTTCCACACTGATCAATGCTGCCAGTGTTATAGCAACATCATCAGCAACCAAAAGAAGGTTGTCTGCAGAGGTGGTTGAATTGAATGGTAATAGCTTATACCAACTGTTTGATAGTTATACGAACTAATGTAGATGCAACACTTATTCATTCAATCATTTGCAATTCTTGAACTGTTGTAGATATGCTTACTGTTCTTGATTTTCAGGTACATTTTTTCTGACAAGGTTAGAAAATATTTGCGAAACTCAATAATAATGTTAATCGTTATAATAATAGCCGTTGTCTGTCTGTTAAATTTTATATGCAGCTTTTACACCTGTAGTTAATAGACAAAAAAACATAAAAAATTCTGTAAGAGGGTACTACTTAAGTATTTTCTTAAAGAAAAAACTTTTATTTGTATTGTGGCTGGATTTATCGACTGCATTGTTTACATTATAGAATCCAACTTCTACCACCACTTACAGCAATATCTTCTCTCGGATACTCAACTTTGGGAAAACAAATATCCACGTGAAGATCCTGATAATTCTGAGCTAACTATCATTAAAGATTACACACCTCAGAATAATTGTAAGTGGCTTTTGCACTGGTGTTTTTGATGAAAAAATTTTCTTGGAGGAGGAAAGAGCTTGTTTGGGTGTTATTTATAACAATATGTTAGTATTAGGTCAGGAAAAAGAAGGAAATATATTGAATTTGACGTCTAAATTTGTGCTACTTAAAAAGATATCATGGACTATTAATTTTCTTATTTTTTAAAGGCTATTCTATAAATTGTCTTTATTTTTTTTTTGCATCTTTGCATGTGTTAAATTTCTTACTTTATTGTTGGTCGATCAAGAAAAAATTGGAAGGGCCAGAAATTGTGCATACAATAAAGTAACACCCTGGAGGAGGATAGGTTCTTCCTGCTCTCGATATTTCAATATTTTTGTGTTAATGTGTTAATTTTGTGTTAGTACTGAAAAGATTGTGTTGTCGATGTGGCAAAGATTATTTCATGAATTTGAAGGGAAAATATGTTACACGTGAAGAATGTCACTTCCACTGGGGAAAGTTACGGAAACGAAAAGGTATGGAAGTATAACATATACCCAGGTTTCTTTTAACATAAATTTTATTCAAAATGGTGCAGGGCTTTTTGGGAACATCCAATTTCAGTGCCTAGAAAAAACACAATTTTAAAATCTATGAAAATTGCTTTATTTCTTTCTTGTATGATATTTCCAGGGTTTTAGATCTAAAGAACATATCTTTATGAAGAAACACTAAACACAAAAGGAAAAATGATGGATATTTTAACCCTTGTATTTTTGCATACTTTTTCATACAACTGTCTGTGGAAACATAACCAAACACATGTAACAAAACAACCACACGACTGATTATGATTATAAAAGATTTATCAGCTAGATTCCCCACTGGCGCTACTGACGGCCGAAATTATTTTGTGGATCAACCTCTGGGGGTATAATGCTTGTATTCTAAACATAGACAACTGATTTGATTTATTTTTTTATTTTAAGAGAGGGGTGCTTGGACATCGTATTTTTCATGTTGTGAATCGGATGGTAGTGGACAACCATGTTCCATGTGTAGGGTGAGAGCTGTGTTTATTTGATGTTTTATTGGTACAAACCTACGAAAACCAAGAACGCTTTTTTTTCACAAAGTTTTCCCAATTTTTAAGTGAAAAAATATAATGCCTTTATTCTTCGTGATTCATTAAGAAAGCATTAAAAACATAGAAGGGAAGAGAGTTTTTTGTAATGGTGAGAATAGTTGTAAATGCGATTAGATCACGTGCATGAGAAAAAGATTTATTAAGTAAGTCATCTAGCTTTGAAATGCTTAATTTGTGACCCAACTTATGGGAGCTTGAAAGAGTCTGGAGTCTAGTTCTCCCTAATTTCTGACTTTTTAGAAGACCATTCACTAGGTGTGAATAAAAATAACCTTTATAGATGAACATATAACTGTTGCAAAAATCACGAAAATATGTCTTAAGCTATATGGAGGTTAATATCAGCCAAAATGTTTACGCGATACCGAAAAAAAACCGCCCACTTTATGTCCCAACCACTTCAGTCGGTGGTTTTTGATTTATTACCCCCCCTTTCCAAAAAAATACAGAAAGATCACAGAAATATAAGCTATTTCGAACAGATAAAACACGGGTGTAAATACAGAGATTCAGATATTATTTTTATAGCTGCACGTGTGTGATATGATTGGTTCATTGCACAATTATGTATCCACTGACAACTGCGACAACGAGGATGCCAAACGAAAAGTTTTTGCGCTTGATTGTGAAATGGTGAGTGATCTTCTAGCGTGGTGTTGTTTGAAATATTGATGTGGTTTTTGAATGATTCTGATTATTTCTATTTCGTGTCGTTTACATCAAAATGTCTGTTGATTTCCGCCAGCGAAGGCGAAATCTTTAAAATCGCCTGAGAAGATGGATCGATGGATGGATGGATGGATGGATAGATTAGACGGATGGAGGGATGGATAGATTAGACGGATGGAGGGATGGATAGATTAGACGGATGGAGGGATGGATAGATTAGACGGATGGAGGGATGGATAGATTAGACGGATGGAGGGATGGAGGGATGGATAGATTAGACGGATGGAGGGATGGATAGATTAGACGGATGGAGGGATGGATAGATTAGACGGATGGAGGGATGGATAGATTAGACGGATGGATAGACGTTTCACGAAAATAACACCATCAAAAAAGTCTTTCATCAAACATTCAGAAACAAAAAAAAATAAGAAAAAATATAAAAGTATTGATAAATTATAAGGGTTTTTCTGACACTACTCATCAAGTGAGTTTTTTCCTTTACAGTAACCTTAAAGATATTTTCCAAGTTGTTTTTCAGAGAAAAAGAGAAAATAGACAAATTTTCAGCCTTGCCGTTGTTCGTATTTTGTTTTTATTGTTCATCAATTTTCAGGTTTATTATTTTTTTTTCAAAATTGTTCTTATAGAGAAATGAAGTTTATGTAAGTTAAGTTAGCTATGATTTACAGTTTCATTAATAATCAAAAATTGAATTTTAAAATTTTAAAATATTCAATGATTTTGTTCCCCCATATTACCCACTTTTTCAGATTATTGCTAATGGCAGAAATTTTTAAGCCGTAGGCCTTCTTGTTTTTGTTTCGTGCGTATCCAAATTATTTTTTTACGTGTTTTTTCAATTACTTCGGAACTTACTAATTTGCAGTGTCTATAATATACCGATAAAATTGATAAGAGAGTTTTAAATAGAGAATCTGGATGAGAGAGTTTTAAATAGAGAATCTGGATGAGAGAGTTTTAAATAGAGAATCTGGATGAGGTAGTTGTAAATAGAGAATCTGGATGAGAGAGTTTTAAATAGACAATCTGGATGAAGGAGTTGTAAATAGAGAATCTGGATGGGAGAGTTTTAAAAAGAGAAACTGGATGAGAGAGTTTTAAAAAGAGAATCTGGATGAGAGAGTTTTAAATAGAGAATCTAGATGAGAAAGTTTTAAATAGAGAATCTGGATGAGAGAGTTTTAAATAGAGAATCTGGCTGAGAGTGTTTTAAATAGAGAATCTGGATGAGAGAGTTTTAAAAAGAGAAACTGGATGAGAGAGTTTTAAAAAGAGAATCTGGATGAGAGAGTTTTAAATAGAGAATCTAGATGAGAAAGTTTTAAATAGAGAATCTGGATGAGAGAGTTTTAAATAGAGAATCTGGCTGAGAGTGTTTTAAATAGAGAATCTGGATGAGAGAGTTTTAAATAGAGAATCTGGATGAGAGAGTTTTAAAAAGAGAAACTGGATGAGAGAGTTTTAAAAAGAGAATCTGGATGAGAGAGTTTTAAATAGAGAATCTAGATGAGAAAGTTTTAAATAGAGAATCTGGATGAGAGAGTTTTAAATAGAGAATCTGGCTGAGAGTGTTTTAAATAGAGAATCTGGATGAGAGAGTTTTAAATAGAGAATCTGGATGAGAGAGTTTTAAAAAGAGAAACTGGATGAGAGAGTTTTAAAAAGAGAATCTGGATGAGAGAGTTTTAAATAGAGAATCTAGATGAGAGAGTTTTAAATAGAGAATCTAGATGAGAGAGTTTTAAATAGAGAATCTAGGTGAGAGAGTTTTAAAAAGAGAAACTGGATGAGAGAGTTTTAAATAGAGAATCTAGATGAGAGAGTTTTAAATAGAGAATCTGGATGAGAGAGTTTTAAAAAGAGAAACTAGATGAGAGAGTTTTAAATAGAGAATCTAGGTGAGAGAGTTTTAAATAGAGAATCTGGATGAGAGAGTTTTAAAAAGAGAAACCTTGATGAGAGAGTTTTAAATGGAGTATCTAGATAAGAGAAAATAAATTCAGGAATTACAAAAAAAAGGCAATAATTACCAGTGTTGTAGAAAGTATAATTTTTTTTTGATAGTGTTACACAACGCAAGGATTAGAATTAACACGTCTCACCGTCGTTGATTTCAACCTGGTGCAAGTCATCGATTTATTTGTCAAGCCATATAATCCGATCGTCGACTACAATACCAGGTTAGTTTTTACCGCCCCTGTTAGCTTTTTTGTTGTAAACAACGTTTTATATAACATGAAGACCAAATCCTTTGTAAAACAAAGCAATTGGCAAGAAACAGTTCAGTCTGAAGTGTGTAAAAAAGGGGAAAATACAGGAAAAATAAAGAAAAAGGAAAAAATACAGAAAAACAAAGAATCAATATATAAAGGGTTGCATAGCGGAAACAGTGGTCTATGCTCTCAAGCGAAATATTTACATCGTACTCCATGACACATATGAAGAGAACTTTTATCTGTTTCAATAAACAGATTAAATAGGATGTTATAAAAAGATGCTAGAGTATAACGCAATCTTCTTTTATACTTTTTGCTAAATGCGTGCTAGCGTGACCCTAGCCACTATTAAATTGCGAAAAAATAAGCCCTGGGAAAAGATCATCACAATAGGCATTCGTTTTCAGAGTGAAAAAACAGCAAACATACAAATTTGCAGCATAGGTTATCTTATTAGTTTCCATAATTAAACGCACTTTTCCGTTTCCGGGATTTTTTTGTTTGTTTAACAAAAAATCTAGCAAAATGGGAGAACGGAAATCAAAAAAATCTAAATACGCGCTTAGTAAAAACCTTAAAAACATTTTCATACAAGGTAGAAGTAAAGATATCTCTATGGTTAACTGAGCAATGTTACGTGTACTCTCTCATAGAGCATTCTGGCTATTAGCCTGCATTCTAAGATTATAAATTAATTTTAATAGATCTTTCCCGAATTTCCTAATTCTGCCAAACAGAACAAATTACCTAATTTTGAAAATTTTCTGTTCCTTAAGTGCCTCAACTGCAAAGTGAAAGTTACGGTCAAACCCTTATGTAGCCGAGCTTCCTAAGAATATCCTTGTTTTCAAAATAATTATTTTCTTTAAATCTAAATAAAATCCAACCAGATTATATTGCACTAAAAACTTCATTTTTGTCATGATAATCTAATATTGTATCTGAATATTCTTATTTAAAGAGCACAGAACCATTAAAAAAATTTGCATGATATCAAATTATTATTATTTTTGAAATTCAAAAAAGATTTATTGATCATACTTTTCAATACGTTTTATACTGTGACTACTCAATAATTGTGGTTTTTATTGAGCTATATAAACAAGCTGAAACGCATCGCAAAAAACTAATTTGAATACAACGGGCCGTTCATAATTTATAATATTAATTTTTTTTAATCTCCTTTATGTCATGATGACGTCAACGCATGTCCATACTCTTACTCCTGACCTCCCCACTATTATTCTTCCCCACAGTGGTAAATTTTCGTCCTATAAGTAAATGTGTTCCAATCATAACTATAACAGCGGGGTGTTTCTGCTATAAACAAGTAAATACAATTACAAACGAATCAATACACATTAATTTTGTGGTTTTTAAAGAGCTATATAAACGGACTCAGGTTAAACGTATGGCCTGTATTTTCATTACGCCAAAAGAGGTCATCACAGTTATGTTGTTCATTCTGTGTGGAATTGTCGCATGTTTCTGCGATGCTGAAACGCTACTTCTACGCTTTATTGGTACAAGAAAGGAGATACAACAAGAATCATCAACATCTGCATCAAGTGAATTGTTGCTTACGAGAAAAACAAGAGATATGAACTTGCAAAGTGTGAATGAAGATGCCACTCGTGTAATTATAATGAAAGACGATGCAAAGATTTGTGTGGTTTTGAACTAACGTTTTGTTTTAAGCCTATGTATACACCCTTATTGAGACATTGGGATAATTACAAGGTAGAAGAATGGAACGTAACAGTTAAAATGATGGTTTTCGGAATATATTTGCAGTTGGTGCTTCTTATCATGTTCATACAAGAGGGTGAAGAAAATAGCAAAGGAGGAAAGATTTTCTACAATCAGATAATCTTTGTTATCAAAACAACATAAATTATTATTTTGCTTTATAACTTTTTTATCGTGGTAAAAAGTTCAATGTAATCCAATAAATATCTTTACCATTTTCACCTTCTTATAAAGCTTCCCGGTGCGGGAATAAGTGTAGGATAAATATTTCAAAACTTGCAGTTGTAAATGCTATTATAAATTGAATATAATTAACATTCCGAAATTTTTGTAGCTAATTCTTTTCTATGTGCAGACTACGCCAGTTTCTGCAATAGAAAGTCGAAACTGGATAAAAATATATCGCAGAAACATTTGTATTAGATCTGAAGTTTCTCGACAAACACAGGCATTACCTACGGAGTTTACGGGGCCTGTATCCTCACGAGCTTATTGGTAAAAAAATCAGCAAAACAAAGTGGTTGGTAAACTTATTACGGTAAAAAATATTTAGTGGTTTCAAACAAGGAGCTTTAAACCTGTTGGTGCGAAGTAGTAGTCACTGAGCCAAATATTAGTCACTTTGGGCGCAACTTATAAAAATATGCCAGCAATGCAGAAGTTAAAAAATCCGAAGCAATTAAGTAATACTTATCCAATAATTTAAACCAAAGAATTACATTCTCCTTGAAAAACCGCTCTAACAAATTTAAAGAGAGTTTAAAAAACAAAAATCAACCGCGAAATTTGATTGTTGTTTTTGTCTCACTTATTTCAAGATCCATATTTGCCATCTAACAAAATTTATTAGGTAAGCGAGCTGTCACATGACTGTTTTCATAGCATTGTCCATTGTTTAACATATTGAGAAACTTCGTCCCAGACCTTTTGTGTTTGTTATTCAGTTGCGTACACAAAGACTGTTTTACAAGTTGGTACGCAAATCGCAATTTCACCTATATCTAAGAAAAATGGTGAAAATTTTTAATAAGCCCACTCCGCAATAATACGAGCTAAAATGCAAAATGGGCTACGCTTAGCTCCGCAAAAATGAAAAAATACAGGAATTAAAAGTAATCTGTTGACTGTTGGAAAAAGGCGTCAAATATCGCGAAAATTTCTCTGTTGTACATTCTGAAAAGATTTAGAACGATAAACTACCTAAATATTTGTGAGGACAAAATTTCTAAAATCACCCCCACAAATATGAAATCACCTTTTTATTATTGGTACAGTTATCAATGGGAGTCCTGCAAAGAGGGTTTCATGGTACATTTAAAGTTCCATTATGAGTTACGAGAGCAGTGCGAATACGCAACTGTTCAATTTTACAACAACCTAAGATATCAATTCAATTCTCAGGCTAAGTTTTGAGCAGAAAGGATTCACACTTTTACAGTTTCTGTCATGACATCTCGGGAGTGAACCCACAACCTGCACTGGAAGCGAAGGTTGCCACTCGATGTAACACTTATTTCAAATTTAAATTGAGTTATTCAATTAAATTCATAGACTGGAAGGAAATTGACTGTTGCGGGCATCGGCACCCCTTTTTTAAAAAATTCAAGGTTTTAACGGATCGTAATGTGGGCTGTTTTATTAGAATATTTAACAAGGGCGTTTTAAACTACCTATCTGTACAGTCTTCTGTAATGTTTACACTTGCCAAAAACTTGCAAAAGTGTCCTTATATTTTCATACAAGATTGTAGTCTACATTTAAACATGGAGGTCCATGATTTAAGAAACAGCAAACTTGATGTTCGTGTGACCACTCACTAACTTACATTTAAATTAAAACAGTATTTTTCTTTTTTTTTAGATTCAGTGGAGTGACAAAAGAACATCTGCAAGACGTGACGACAAGTATCGACGATATACACGACATTTTGTTGAACATGTTTGATAAAGAAACCATCCTACTAGGCCACAGCCTGGAGAGTGACTTTAAAGCACTGAAAGTAAGTGGGCCTGGTTTCTGTATGTAGTAGCAGACCCATGAGTGGATATTGTAATGAAGTATATTAGTATAGGATATTAGCGTAATTTTTATTTTCGCGCAAAACTTAGTTGAACTGCGAACTCCTGAGCAATCGCTTGTTGACTTACGTTAACGAAAAACGTAATGCGCGAAAAGAGTCAATTCAAGGGTGTTTGTAAACTGAACCCACGACAAAATATAACGCGTTAACGAAAAACGTAATGCGCAAAACTGAACCCACGACAAAATATTACGCGTTAACGAACAACGTAATGCGCGAAACTGAGCCCACGACAAAATATTACGCGTTGACGTATTTACTTACTCGTGATATTTTATTCGTGTTTCTATATTTAATTTTTCTCATCTCCTTTATAAGAAATACGACTGCTTTGATAGGTGCTTAGTTGAAAAGAAGACTTTGCTTTCATATCAATAGAAAAGAATGCTTAAATAAGCGAATACGTCGAATTGTTCGATTTAGTTAACTGATTTTCTGTGACAGACGCATAAGACGTAGATCACATTCAATACTAACACGTACACCTTTTTAGTTAATCCACAGAAATGTAGTCGATACCGCCCTCGTGTTTCCGCACCGACTTGGTTTACCGTTTAAAAGAGCGCTTCGTAATTTAATGGCTGAACATCTGCAGAAGATTATTCAAGATGGAGGTTAGCTTATACGGTTTTGTTGTTGTTGTTGTTGTTGTTGTTGTTGTTGTTGTTGTTGTTGTTGTTGTTGATGATGTTGTTGTTGGGGTTTTCTTTTGTTATTGTGCGCTTTAGATTGTTTGTTTTTAAAACAAATAAAAAATTTTTATCAAGAGACGTTGAATTTTAGTTCTCCATTAATTTTCGTTAAACGTAAAAAAATTGTGATAGGTTTAATTTGGTGCTTGAGTGAAATTGGGTTTCTGGTGGGGATTACAATTCGCGAATGATAACGAAAAATGCTAGTTTTTGTGAAAATCGAGTCACATTTGGTAAAAAAAGAGCTTCGAAAGTATTTTGACTAAATTTACCAATTTTTCCAAATTTTCCTAAATTTTCCTAATGCAAATTTTGTCTATGGTAGCTCTTATATGAGAAACAGGGGTCAAAGAGGCTCCACCGATTGGTCTTCAAAGTTAAGATACATCGTGGCTAAACCAGTTACTTGAGCGCTTGAGGGGGTGCGGAAAATAGCTAGAATAAATGTTCGCTTCGCGAGAAATATTTTGAGGAACGAATTAAATTTTTTTATTAAGAGATTAAGTAAGGTTTCACGGGAATGTAATTTTGTCATTCTGCGGAAATAGGCTAGAACATTCCCTACGGTTGTTGGTCATTTAAATAAATCCTTTTAAATCGACGAAAGCTGACACTGATCACTAACAGGCTAAAATCTGGATCCAAAATATTGATTTCTCCTAAAATCTCCTTAAATTAATATGGTTGCGTCCATTTTTTTTTTAAATAGTAAATTTTTGTTCTTCTATAAGACGAAAAATTAAGCATTTGTGTATCTTCCAACAGGACTGATAAATTTTATTTAAATAAGTGCAGGAAAGATTGAAATAAAAAGCCTCTCTGACATACAAGAAAAGAAAGACTTGATTATCAGTACTTCTCTATTTCTTCCTAAAGTTTTTACAAAATTTTCCATGGACGGATTTTTATACATTTTTTGTGTGTTTTTTCTAAAACTTCAACCCGAAACCTCCTAAATTCTCCGAAAGTTACAAAGTTTTACATCTGTGGCCACCCTGACGAAGTAAAAGTACGCTTATATTCTGTGTCAAACTGTTTAGAAGCTGGTCACGATTCGTGCGAAGACGCGCGTGCGTGCATGGAGCTGATGAAATATAAGTTTATAGAAGACAACAAGAAAGTGAATAGACCAAACAGTTTCAAAGCTATTCCGTCGTCATCGCTGAAGCTGTGACCGTGTTGTCAATTTTAAAACTGTCCATCGTCGTCATCGTTCAGGCTTTGATGGCGTCGTTTTCGTAGTGGGTGAGCTGTGACGGTGTCGTAAGATAGCAAAAGAGACCCTTGTACCAAAAAAGGTTGTTTGTTTGTCGCCGACTTGCTCGTGCTGAGCGACACTTAATATACTCGTCTATAATCGATGCGATATCTCGCACAAAAACCCGACAAGTCGTCACTCATAATGACTTTCACGGATGGTAAGAGAGAATCGAACGTAGTTCTCGCATACTAGCGTTATGTCACGCCACTTCAAGTTGTTGGCCGTCAATTTACTTTACTTGACTCATGAAAACAGATCGATGCCTTTCTGTTTCGTTGACTGTTT
This sequence comes from Hydractinia symbiolongicarpus, assembly GCF_029227915.1. Taxonomy (NCBI): domain Eukaryota; kingdom Metazoa; phylum Cnidaria; class Hydrozoa; order Anthoathecata; family Hydractiniidae; genus Hydractinia; species Hydractinia symbiolongicarpus. The sequence goes on from NC_079876.1 coordinate 26,286,824, forward strand.
CCATGCCACATATTTTATTTGCGTTATTAATATTTACAAATTAAATTAATTTATCGACGTTATTTTTATTTGTTATTACATTATAAACTATAGAAATGATTATTTACCTCTGTTGGTGATCACAAAGTTTTGGTTATAGATTGCGAATTCAAATTTATTTTTTAAACTATGACCAGAAATGCCTTCTAGAGTTTTTGTATTCGCTATCAAAATTTTTTTAGGTTTTGTTACGTCAATGTTATATTTAAATTGATGAAGTTCGTATTTCAAGTGTACAACAAATATCAACATAAAGTTTACATTTTAATCATTCGCCTGACCACCCATCTTTTTGCCCCCGTCGCCCATTCCCTCCTTCCCCCTTCTTCTCCCATCCCTAACAAAAGAACACCTCAGATAACCCACCACCAACCCGTTTAACGTTTAACCCACCCTTTTCGACTCAGAAAAAATGGAGCTCTACATATATCAACAAGCCAGGCGTTTCCGATGGATGTTGGATCGTATTCGCACAACTTACGAACATGAACAGCGACAATAAAAGAACTATTTCACTAATGGTCTACAACAGTTACTTTGAGGGGAAATTATTGCAGTGCAGTGAGAAGAAAATCATGAATGTGAACTTCATCACCAGAACTTTGTCATATAATATTTTCAACAAGAGCTGGAGAGAAATGATCAACATTATCCTGCTATGTCATCGTTTTTTTATTTAGATGTGAAAATCACGTACTGCAACGTCGTTCCCAGGGCATTTGCTTTGTTGATGAAGCTGATAGGGCCGAAAGGCTTGGTCACTCCGTACTAACGGCTTAGGGGCCACAAGATCCTGGGGACGAGGTTGTAAATACTGGTTTGCAAAAATAATCGTGAGTAAGCGCTTTAAATGTTGACTTAAATTGACCTGCCAACTTCAGGCTGAGGTATTCATATATTTCTTTCAATAAATCATCGGGGGACTGGAAACAAGGTTACTTAATTAGCTATTTCTAAGTTATAGTGTGTTTAATAATAACAGAAATATGTGCAAATTAATTTTGAACAATAGACTGCGTTTAAAGTGATTATTAAGTTGCCTGGCAACAAGCAGTGATTTAAAATATAGATAAAACGTAAAGTAGCTGCAATAAAAAAAAATTGTATTGATAGATAAAATACAACAGAATCAGATCCGCCTCGAAATCCTTTGTGTTAGATCGATAAAGAGTATTAAAATGTATTCCTTGTTAGTCATTCTATCATACGGCTGTTCAGAAGCTAGTACAAAGTCAAAACGTGTTTAATTGGATTGTTTATAAAATATGTCAACCTCTTCGCCAGGCGTATATCGAAACGACGATGATTGAGGTTCAGCTTTGCTACGCCAGCAGAAATACGGATTAAGGTTGAAGTTTTTGATGTGCTGTATAATTCTTAGACAAGAAACAATATTTTTGCTGGAAAACACCAATTTTTGAATTAACCTGCATTTGCCTTCAAACTTACTCTTAAAAATCTCAGAAACTTTATCCCAGTTCTAGGTTTTAAGTATGCTGTTTTTTCTTACCGTTGTAACGTTGCCGTGTTGCCTGATGTCAAAAACGCTAGCGCCTAATCCAAGAATCCGTGGTGACGAAGTTGGCGTGTAAAGTTGCCGTTGCGCTGTTACACTTGCGTAATAGTTTACTGTTATTATTTTGCCGTTGCGCGTAATGTTACCGTTTTTGAGTTGCCGTTGCGCATAATGTTACCGTTTCCAAGTTGTCGTGGCGCGTAATGTTACGGTTTCTATGTTGCCGTGGCGCGTAATGTTACTGTTGCATGCATATTACCACTGCACTACATATGTTTTTCTAAGACTTAATAATTTGAATGACATGGCCACTCAGAGATAATTAGCGTTGATTTCATGTTCTTTTGGACTTAATTGGTTGAATACAACTTCAATGATATCATAGATCCCTGATGAGATCTAATTTGTATTTTTGCATAAAAACATTTTTTTTCTTCAAAATAATGAGGTTCAAACAACAACAAAACAAGTCACTTGACTGCAGAAAAGCAACCTGTTTAACGAGAGATTTGTGGTGCGAGAAAGCAATTTTTAGTTTGTATTAAAAGTTTACACAGAATTAACAAATAAAGAAAAATTAATATGAGAAAATACTGAAAAATAATTGCATATTTAGTTTAACGGTAAGTGTGTCCGTTTTTTAATTCTGTCATATTTTTTGCCGACTAAAATCCGTCAGTAACACGTTGGTAACACGTCAGTAACACGTCAGGATCGTATTTATTATTGTTGTAACTTCATTGATTCGGTTTTTGACATAAGCTATGCACATGTCTGAAAGGAAAAGGTATAGAACTCACAAAAAAGTTGTGATCTAACTCGACAGATATGCATTTTTTTTGGTTTATACTATAGGCTTAATATTGTGACTTACACGCTCTTTAGCAACCTGAGACTCAAATCCTCTAAAAAACGGTTTAATTGCTCAGTAAATATAAAGAAGTCTATCTAAAGTCATACAACTAACACGTGATAGAACTAAAGGTCATTAATTAGCACACACATTGATCTGGTTTCCAAATTAAACTGTCAGCAAGCGACGAAAATGATCCAATGACGCTTCTCCCAAAATGTTGCTTTTAAAAAAACGTGTATTTAAACTGCCCTCAAAAATTATCTTGCTCTTCTTGTTTCTCTCTTAGGTTAAAAATACAGAAGAAAATAATGGCGGAGGGCGGATACCCAACAGGTAAGTTCGCTTTGAACAACTGTGCAAATTCGTGATTCAACTACACAAAAACAGTAGCACGTGTTTTTTAGGTGAGATCGAATGGTGCAGAGACCTAAGCATTTGACCATTATGCATTTTTGCATTCGTTTGCTTACACAAGATGTTTCGTTAAAGGGGCTACGAAACGGCTGTTGTTTTTTGACTTTAGTGACTTACACAAAAGTCGAACTAATGGTGGTGGAAAAGTTTATAATCACTGGGGACAAAAACAACAACTTAATTAAAGCAAAATATTCAGGGTATTGTATTATGCTGAAAATAAAAAAATTAAGCAGTCTGGAAACGATTCTTGCCTCCCCCTTGAAATAATAGTATAGTATAAAAAGGCATGAAAATTATCCATAGTATTATAATTAAAAAACACAACTTTGGCCCCAGGGCATCTTGTATCTTTTCTGATATCTAGGAAAGTCACAAGATGCCCTCGGGAAAGCAATAACTCCACTTTCCAAAAAAGTATAAATGAAGTTCTATTACTACTATATTTTAAGTGTTAACAGCTCAGGGATCAAGACGTCCTGGGAGCGAGTATGATTTTGCTAGCTACTTTTACCATATTTTTCCTGTTCTTCAAGTTTTTGAATTTCTGTTATCTAGATGGTTCGAAGTATATTCACGCGTTTTATGTGTATCCAGACGCTACAGATGAATCGCAAGCTGAAGTTGAACAGTTTCGCGAGGGTGTCCAAATGGATCCAATCCAGGCTATGGCTGGCTTTGAAAATGACTTTAATAATTACTTATGGCAGAAACGCACCTTCATACTTGGTACGTTTCTTATGCTCAAATTTGGTCCTGTACTAATTCTTAATTAGCAATTCTGTAATTAATGACTCCGTTCGCGAAAAAGCTGTCTCACGAGGATAAAACTGAGAAATACACATCTGGTAAAATGCAAAATTCTGGTAAAAGGCTTTCTTTTAAAATTCCCCATTTATCGAAATTGCATTGACGCATTCTCTTATGAGCTTTTATAGGCTCTACAAAACCTCGGAGGAACAAAGTTCGGCGGATGATTTTCCTCATATTTTAAAAAGCTTGGATTCTTAAAGAAAGCTTGGTTAATAACAGTCTTAAACTCGCCAATGCTGCAATTAAATTTTCTTTTTTAAAAAAAAAGTTATTTTTTGGAGCAGGGAGGCATAATGCTTTTTTAATAGTCAAAATCGAAATGATGTGAAATCTTCTCGGCTTCAATAATAAAATTGCGTACAAGCTCGTACGAGATACGTTCATGTTATTCTCCTTGCTTTTCAAGCTTCTTAAAAATTCCGCTCAAAAACGGATTGGAACGGATCGGAACGGACAAGTGTGAAATCTGATTGGTTGATAAAATCTTCCGTTCCGAACCAAACTAAAAGTTGAAACCATTTCAACTTTCCTTGCGGGCAGGAGCGAAAAAAAATTATAAACACAAAAGAATAATTAGAAGTTAGCCAATCAAATTTAAGTATTTGTCTTGTTTCATTCTGATCCGTTTTGCTTTTGAGTGGAAAATCACCTTTTACTAAGAAAGGATCTCTTTGTTCTTGGCGGCTTTCGCGAATGATAGTTTTGAGCACAAATTTGTTTGTTAACTTTGTTGTTTTTACCTTCAGAAATGTGTGGTGTTCTACAAGAATTTAAAATTCATTTAATTCGGTTGAAAGAAAATACCATACGCAAGCAATAAAGAGACAATAAAGACGTGGAATACGAAATTAAACTGAATTGACAACCTTTTTTTTAAAATCTATTTTCTGCTCAAGTGAAATTAAGAGTCTATTTACTCGTTCAGTTAAGGAGATTAAAATATTTAAAATTTAGAAATCAATATTCTATGATTAATAGAAAGATTAATGATAAAAACAGTTTGAAAACTTGGACAGGTAAACAACGGAAAAAATTGAACGTCAAGCATCTTCGTTCCCGTGCTTCTTATCTCTTTTTTGACACACCTATTAGCTTTAATAATAAAAAAAAAGGACAAGTAGTTCTGGGACCTAGGTTGGTGTTTATACTGTCTACACATTTATGCTGACACTAGCATCTTTGTTTCTACCAACATTGCCTGTGTTTGTAGAATGCCAAATTACGTTTTTAAAAGAATCTGAAAAATACGTTTCATCTGTTCTTCCCGTTCACAAAAATTTTTCTTTTTTTATTTCGTAAAATAATAAACATTTACAACTGAATAGCCCAACCTCGTCTCCAGGGCCTTGTGGCTCCTGAGCCGTTATTACGGAGTGACCAAGCTTTTCGCCGCTATCCAATTCATCAACAAGGCAAAATGCCATGGGAACGAGGTTGTAAATATGCTACATCATAACTTATGTTATAAGTGTTTTCGAGAGTTTACTGACACGATACGTCTTACAGAGGGTTTCAATTTGACCTTCAGAAGTTTTACGGCTTTCAAGATGAATTGTTATCTATATTATAGTTATCCGACTTTTCGTATGTGAGTCAAAGATGGTAGCTGTTAGTAACGGCGGACGCACCATTGTGTCCAGGGATTTTCGCCTTATTATACGGAGAAGACGGAAAGAGAAGAGACGAGACGAGAAGACGTCTTGTCTTCTCGTCTCGTCTTGTCTTCTCGTATCTTCAGACCAGTTCTTTAAACTTTTTAAGCAGATAAAATTATCAGGCAAAATTGGTTCTGGAGAATATATTAGAATTTAAGCTGCTAAGAAGTTTTAATACGTGTTCAAAATTAGCAGTGTCATAATGGATCTTTTGAATAAATATATGGTTTTAATAGGAATGAGATCAACGAGATATGAGATCGTTTAATTTCTCCTAACAGTCATCAATACCTATGATTGTCTAAAACAATTAGTTCAAATAGTTAGTTGTTCTTCAATTTTAGGACATGGGAATGGACCATCAAGTCACGCTGAATGGTATCGCACGCCATACACGATAGAACAAAACGTGATCTCACCAAGTAAAGCATTTATGCGAGAACATCCAGCTGATGAAGAGCCTAACAGAGCATTGATGTTACCCGATGGTTCCATCACGGAGATAACTCAGTACACTGATCTGATGTGCAAAAAGGGGGTCCAAACTGAATTTTATGTTGTTTCGAAGTCGTTTCCTGATCTAGGATTCAGCGTTGTGCAAAACTTTCGCAAGGTAAACGACATGCAAAGTGGGATAGAGACCTATATTAGAGGTGAATGTATTGAATACAAGACGAAAGAAGCTCCGACTGAAGACATACCTACCAACAGAGTTCGGACTTTGGAGGAAGTGTTAGCCTCGTTTCACGTCCAACGACAACTAACGTCTAAAATTTTATACTTGAGCAAACCGCTATTGAAGCAAAACGAGCAGAAAACCGTCAAACGGTTAAATACTCGATCACCACATTGGACAAGGTAATTGGATTGTCTTCATTTTATCTCTATATTATGATGCTTGCGTAACAAAAAATGGTAGCTGTAAGTAGCGGCGACCGAATTCTCGTAAATATTTTCACACGATTCAGTCATTACTACCTTAATAGACAAAAAAATGCGTACAATATTTTCGGTTGTTAAGATTATCCGTCGGGCTAAGTAGTTGTCACTCATAGATAAAATGTCCATTTTAAAGTTTTCAGTCAAGGTAAACGGTAAAATACTCAACAACTCTTTGCTCAAATTTTAAGTCAGTATTCTAATAAATAATTTGTCGGAAAAAAGATTAGCCACTCATAAAATATTTCTTCACTTGTGCGTGATATATTTTGTCCGATAATATAGTTTTCTACATCATGTCTGGCCAGCTGATTTTTTTTTGCATGAACAAACCGTATAAAATATAATTTTATCAATCAAAAATTTAAGCCATGTTAATTCCTCTCTCAAGTCTACTGTGTCTGCTAGTCTACAACCTTGATTCAGTGCTAACAAACATATGGTTTTTCAACGCCCCTTTTTACCACTTAAAAACGCTGTAGTAAGTAGAAAATGGCGTAATACCATTTTTGTCCCCAGAGCTCTTTGAGATAAAAGCTACTTTTTAGGTTTATTTTAAAGAGCTCTTGGAACGAGGAGGATTACGTAATGCTTCATATGGTCACATTTATAACAGTTAAAAAGGGGGCTATGGGTCGCATGTGTTTGTCTGGAAGAACAGTGATAATATAATCAAACAGCTCACATGATTCCTTGCTTTTAAAAACATATATTTTTCTTTCCACAAAACATTGCTTCTCGAATATCTCGAGTTTGAACAAGCTGTTCACAAAACATGCGAATTTTATTTAAAATTATTTTCCTTCGTGTTCCACAGTTATAACAGTTCTTCTCCCTAAACTTAAGATATTCAAAAATAATAAAAAGTATATACATATATTTAGCATGTAATAAATTTCTAAAACGTAGTAGCAAAAGTCTAAATAATAAGATTTGGAGTAAGGTTAGGAATAATGGATAGGCACAGGCGTTAGAAAAAAACAAAACACTTGAGAAGCTGTCGACGCAGAGATGGTTGGTGCGTGGGACACAAGGAACGTAAAATCTGGTAAAAGAAAATAATCACACTACACGTATATACAGATTTTCATCACAAATTTAAAAAAATTGTAATCTCCATTTCTTTTTTGTACAATTAAGCAATCTGTTTTGGATTGTTCAGTATTAATTTGATTTGATTTGAAAGTCTGCAGACTAAACATTGATTTAGTGGGGAAACGCTTGCCAATGAAACCACAGACTGATTTTTTTGTTTGCTTGAAACTGTTATTGCCAAGTTTTGTGCTTTAGACGACCGAGAACAATCACAAGACCAGGTCAAAGGGACGTTCATACTGTACCTGGAGACCGTGAGACAAGCACAACATCATCCGAATCAGAAGGAGATAAACCAAAAGGCAGAAAAGTAAGTTTCAGTCAACTAAACCATTATTTGACAGGATGTAGTAGACCTGCACAATTTTTGAGCAGGGGATAGGCAGAGGCGAACATATCTTAACATTTTGGATTGGGTATAAACCCATCCTCTGCACAAGTCTCCAAACCAAATTTTAAATTTAACCAAATTTATCAATAAAAATCTTTTTTTTTTTTGTATTTTGGGGCGTTGGGAACCGGGGTTGAGCCCTTGTACCCTACGATGTCACGGCCCCGTTTTACGTATTTATCTGCACATTTTTTACACGTAATCTTCAGGTGACGTCTGTTCTTGCTGTGCAAATCAACCAGCAGCATTTTAAAAAATCTTCCACGCCATCTTGGTTTCGCAAAGAAACCAAACAAACAGTCATTAACGAGCTTCGAACTGAATGTAATCAAATCATGCAAGAACGCAACCGTATGATTGGTAACCCGCAGAAAAAGCAACCGTTAGGTATATTTCGCATTATTTGTCTTGCTGGACACACAAAACAGTGTAATTTCAAAAATTAAAAAAACCGAGTGTTTTTATTTTAATTTTAGGTCCAGTTGAAATACCCTTGCTATTCGGTTCATCACAGTCTGATGATATCATAGAGGACTCCATAACGAACTCACCTTTAGCAAGGAGGAAAATACAAGTTCCTAATGTGATTCTCACTACAAAATTGCATCGTATGAGCAGCAAAGACTCTCAATCTTCAGTTGATCCTAAAAGTTCGACATCTGATGACGACCAGTTTGTGCACATTGATTTGTCACCCTTTCAGGATCTACCGGACAAGGAGAACATCCCTGTCACGCGAAAAGGAAGGGAAATTAAATTTCATGGTATCACAAGCACGAAGAAACACGGTAAGGAACTTGAAGATGAGCTTAAGGAAGTGCAAAGCTCTAGAACGGACGAGGTGATGTATAAGACACATCAGCTAGAACGACCACCGCAAATTCGGATTCGTCCAAATTCAAGAAGAATCTATACTCCGTATACAGATAAACCCAAAGGCAGCACTACGACACGTGCCTCTGTTCCACCTGTTTCGCTAATCGATATGGAAAATACGCTTTCCCAGTCAAGGAGAGAACGAGGACACCTTGTTCAGTTCGTCTCTCAAAGTTCTTTAATTGACAGCACAGACCCCTCTGACCCTTCCAACCCGGAAGATACTGAGATGGTGCAGCCTGTGGTAGAGTCCTATTCGTTGCTCCAAGAGCCTGAATTCCAACCTTTTGTTTTCGAAGACGATGGCAACGAGCTTCAAAATCTAAAAAGAAAAATAGAGAGATCAGCTGATTTTACTGAAACGAAATTTATAATCAATGACAAGAATAGAGAGTCTACAAAACCGCCAAATAAAGTTCAAAGAGTACACTCTAAGACAACTGAAACTGATAGTTACACCACTGTCATCCTACGAAGACGTAGATCCGTTGATTACGAGGAGATATCTGAGGTGTACGAGTCAGACGACTATCAAGATTTACTACCGAAACCAGAAGACGTGATTGAAATCAACACTGATGATGATTTTGTGGTTGTTAAAACAGGACCAGGTAAAAATAATCCTTTTTTTCTTTGTGATCATGTTTGCATTAGAGATTGTTAAGAAAATTAGAAATAACCACGCCCTACGACAGCGTTAGCACGTAACAAATAAACGTTTGAAATGGCCTACGTAAAGGGTTTGGTATCCCCCTCCCCTTAAACATCGTGTCATAGGACCTCACCTAAGAACATTTTTATGCAGATTATAAAAGTCATCCAAAAGACACTGACAAGAAAGAAGAATACGAGGATATTACCATAGTAACAGAAGCTGTAGTGGAGAACATACGCGATATGCAGAAGGATTTTGACAAGCTGGATGGTAAGATATTATTTGACCAACGCCATGCGAGTACCATACCAATATCATGGCAATGTAACATTTAGTGTTATGTTATTTAATTACAACCATCACCATGCCAGCACTCAATTAATACCTTTTAAAATTTAGTCACGTATTCAGGATTCGCCTAATAATGGTTTCGACCATGCTTCAAGTTAGGAAGATTGCACTCTGTTTAAGATTTGAAAAATATATCCTGTCTCCTTGGGGTTTCGACCATGCTTCAAGTTAGGAAGATTGCACTCTGTTTAAGATCGGAAAAATATATTCTGTCTCCTTGTAGTGACTTCAATACAACATTCAGAGGGATAGAACATTTTATTACCTCGATATGGGATTAATTTTATTGACCATCTTGTTTTACATATTTAGATTTATTACCAGAAGAGCAACTTCCGCCGGGTGAAGAACTAAGTGAATTTTCCACAGGACAAACAATCACAACTCGATTACGTAATCCAGGTCGTAATGTACGGGTACTTGAAGCAGAATACATCGAGGTGGAAAAAGATAAGACAACCAGGACGCAATCAGAGCGTGTCATGTCGTTGGAAACTGTCATCAGAGCATCACAAACTACTAATTTCAGGGTCAGTTGGATATTATTTGTATAATTTAAAATCGCATAGGTTTTTTCATTTTCGTAAATTTTGCCTTTAATCTTACTTGTTTAATCTTAAATTGTTGTGTTTATTCATATGATAATCAAAGGTCTTCAATTTTCTCCATACTTTGGACAGTTTTCGTTTATTCAATATTCATATTTCATCTATTTACACAATCATTCGCGTTTACAGAATTCCGTGAAAATCATCAAACATGAGCAGACTACAACAGAAGAGGAAGAAGAAAAAAAAGGAATGAAAGAATCCAGCACTGTAGACGCCATGCCACCCATTCTTAAGGATGCGGTGAAACCAAAGCAACCAAGGGTGGTGAAGAAAGATCAACTGACTAAAGAAATGATTATTCACGAAAGTAAAGTGTTCAGCAGCGAGTATGAATCATCTACTGACGAAGAGGTTTCGACGGATGAGGACACATCTTTTGCTGAGGTACTACTGCCTGTGGTATACGACGTTGGTATGTCTGGAAGGAAAAGAACAGCCGACAAAGATAACCTTTTAAAGGAGCTAGTCCTGCACGAGAGTTATGTTCCATCAAAAAGTTCAATCTTCCATGTGGAAGAGGACCGGCAGCTGCTTGAGAAGACGGAGTATGAAACAAGAAGTGAATACATGTACAAGAGAACACAACACAGGAGGGATTCGTTTGAATCTTCAGACAGGAAATTTCGCATGTCGCATTTTGATTTTCTGGACACCACCACCGATGAATATGCGACCACGACAGAAGGTACCTCCTCTGATGAAGAGCGATTCACTGACATTCCACATGTTCTTTCGTATTCTGACGAAGATGAAGAGACCTTATCGGAAGGGAGTATGCCAGAAAGCGATGTTGAACTAAGTTTACAAGAGTTTCAGAAGACTTTGGATCGCAATGAAATGGTTGTTTCTATTAGACAACCTGTTGAAGAAGAAGAAATTCCATGTGATCGATTCCAAGACGTGCAAACAGACGTCGCGTTTGAGGACTTGTTTCCTCCTGAAACAACACAACTGGAGTTTGTGGTAGAACCCATTGACGCCGATGTCGGAAGTGTCACTGTTCACAACCTTGAGCACACGACAAGGAAAAGCACCACAGAAGTCCCTGTGAAATCCAAAGAACGCGACGTTGGTGGAGTAACAATCCATTCACAAGAGAGGACAACCAAGGTAACTGATGAAGAAGTTATAGTTTCGTCAAGAGATAAAAACATTGGGGCAGTTACCATCGTGGAAGAGTTTTCTGAAATTTTAGATAAATCAAGTAGAACATTTATCACTGTTCGTGATGATCACCACCACCCCCACCATCTTGCTCCTGATCAACTCAGTATGCTGGAGGTGTCAGTGGAAGAGGATAGTAACGACGAGGAATATGTCATCGTTGATTTTGTTGATGCACCTGAAAAGATAATACAAGACGAAGAATTTGATAAAAACAGTGTTGAAGAATTGTCAGAAGCGGAAACAAAAGAAATTGACGAAGATGATGTTGTGACTGAGAAGACGAAGTCAAGAAAAAGAAAACCTCAAACAGAGGAGGACAATGAGATTGAATTAAAAAAGAAGCCGGAACCGGTTATGGATGAAAAAATAGATCCAACTACACACGATCTATCAGTTGATACTAAAAATAGTTATTCTGATGAGGAGGAAAAAAACGAAAACGAAGAAGTTAAAATTATTCACATCGGGTCTTCTTTAGATGATCCAGCAAATTTGCATCAGGAGCCAATAAAAGAAACGTTTAAAGAAATTATCGTTCAGGATGTTGAGCCAGTTGTTGAAAGCTATCCAGAACCTGAACCCACAGATGACCTGTCATCACCTTCATCAAGTGAGGACGAGGAAGAAAAACCAAAGGAGGAAGTACAAGAAACATCATACGAAACAAAAGTAGAAAATCCAGAATTGGATTATGTAACTGTGATCGAAGAAGTTGTTATTGAGGAACACGAGACAGCGAGAAAAACTTCAAACCCTGAAATTGATGAAATAGAATCTTCTTCCTCTTCCAGTGAGGAAGAACCAGAAATTTTTAATGAGGAAACTGAAGAAGTTACTGTAATTAAAAGGGAAGAGGAAATAGAGCCAGAAAGTGAAACATTTGAGGAGATTATCGTTCAGGATAGTGAACCAGTTGTCGAAAGCTATCCAGAACCTGAACCCCAAGACGATCTGTCATCACCTCCATCAAGTGGGGACGAGAAAGAAAACCCAAAGGAGAAAGTACAAGAAACATCATACGATACAAAAGAAGAAAGTCCAGAATTGAATCACGTAACTGTGATCGAAGAAGTTGTTTTTGAAGAACACGAGACAAGAAAAAGTGTTTCCAAACCAGAAGTTGATGAAATACAATCTTCTTCCTCTTCCAGTGAGGAAGAACCAGAAATTTTAAATGAGGAAACTGAAGAAGTTACTGTTATTAAAAAGGAAGAGAAAATAGAGTCAGAAAGTGAAACATTTGAGGAGATTATCGTTCAGGATAATGAACCAGTTGTTGAAAATTATCCAGAAACCACACCCAAAGACGATCTGTCATTACCTACATCAAGTGAGGACGAGGAAGAAGAACCAAAGGAGGAAGTACAAGAAACATCATACGAAACAAAAGTAGAAGATCCAGAATTGGATTATGTAACTGTGATCGAAGAAGTTGTTATTGAGGAACACGAGACAGCGAGAAAAATTTCAAACCCTGAAATTGATGAAATAGAAACTTCTTCCTTCTCCAGTGAGGAAGAACTGGAAATTGTAAATAAAGAGACTGACCAGGTCACTGTGATTAAAAAAGAAGAGATTAAAGAACCAGAAAGTGAAACATTTGAGGAGATTATCGTTCAGGATACTGAGCCAGTTGTCGAAAGTTATCCAGAACCTGAACCCCAAGACGATCTGTCATCAACTTTATCAACTGAGGACGAGAAAGAAGACCCAAAGGAGGAAGTACAAGAAACATCATACGAAACAAAAGTAGAAAGTTCAGAATTGAATCACGTAACTGTAATCGAAAAAGTTGTTATTGAAGAACAAGAGACAAGAGAAAGTGTTTCTAAACCCGAAATTGATGAAATAGAATTTTCTTCCTCTTCCAGTGAGGAGGAATCAGAAATTTTGAAAGAGGAAACTGAAGAAGTTACTTTAATTGAAAAGGAAAAGGAAATGAAGCCAGAAAGTGAAACATTTGAGGAGATTATCGGTCAGGATAATGAACCAATAGCAGAAAGTTATCCAGAAGCTGTACACCACGATGATACATCGTCGTATTCATCAAGCGATGGCGAAGTTGATGATCTTAAAAAGGATGTTATGAAGATAACGTATATAACTGAGAAAGACGAACAAGCAGTGGATTATGCGACTGTGATCGAGAGACTTATCATTGAGGAGGACGAAATTGTAAACATTGTTCCAAAATCTGAAAATGACGAATTAGAATCGTTTTCTTCCTCCTCCGAAGAAGAAAAGGAACAGACTGCTAATGAAATCATAGTCCAGAACTATGAGTTAACAATAACTAATCCCAGTGATACGTCTTCTACAACATCAGGTGATAAGTCAGAGGACAATTTCCAGCATGTCGAGGAGGAGTCTACTCATATCGTTCAAAGGGAGGAACCAGACACAGACTATGTGATCACGATCAAAGAAGTTGTAATGGAAGAGCACCAGAATGTGAGTTTTTCACGAACTGAACTTGACGAAGTAAAGTCCTTATCTCCTTCTTCTAGCGATGACGAAACAGAGAATGTCGGTTCAGAACCGGAAGTACAGAGTCCAGCTGAAGAGGAAAAAACTGGAGAGCCAGAAAGTGAGGTGTTTGAAGAAATTGTCGTTCAAGATGACGAACCAGTTATGAAATGTTATCCAGAAACTAAAGATGATATTTCGTCTTCCTCGAGTGAAGAGGAACTGGAAAATTTAAATTCACAAGCTAAAGAAATCAATGTAATTGAAAAGGAGGAGGCTAAGGAGCCAGAGACATCTGAAAAAATTATCGTTCAGCGTAATGAACTTACTGTTGAAAGCCTTCCAGAAAATTTATTTCAAGATGATCTCTTCCCCCATGACAGGGACCAGGAAAGCACAACTAAGAATGTTAAAATAAATGATGACGTTGAAGTGATAGATGATACTAGAATTATTGAAACAGTTCAACATCAGGATTTCTCCGAATCAGATTCTAGCGACGATGAGCAACATCGTGACAAGACCAAATTTTGTATTGACACTGTGACGGAAGAAGATGACGACTTTGTGTCTAGTGTCAACGAAGAATCCGAGATTGACGAGAAGAAAATAAACTTCCCTGAGCCAGTCAAAGATAAACTAACCGAACACCTTCCCTCTGATGTCACTGAAGTTGTGGAAGTTAAAGTAGAACATGTCAAAATCGAACCAGTTGAAAGTGAGTATTCATCCGATGACGGCGACATCACACCGACACCATCGGATAATAACGACGAAAAAGAAAGTCCAGCTGTGCCAGAAAATTTAACTGTTGAAGTTGATGAAAAGAATACGATATTCTTGTCAAGTACAGAAGAAGGTAAATTAACTCTATTCCTTGATGTATATCCTCTGTGAGAGAAGTGAAAATGTAATCTTACTTGACCTAGGGACACTGTACCTGGGGTCCAGGGCGCGCTGTAAGCCCTTTGATGGGGTCCAAGGGTGAAGCCCCTGGAAGCCAACGCATTTTTAGAGTCCTAAAACACGTAAAACGGCTTTTTCGGTCCTGGTTGTTGTGTACTGATTTCGTTGGTAAGCGTCACTGCATAAAAAATTGTGGAGTCCCCCCCATTCCTCAGCCACCTTAGTGGTGCCGCCCCTGTATACTAAATAAGAGGCGTCTTCCCATTTCATTACTTTTCCATAAGTCTGTTAATTTTATTTCTGAAAAATATTTGCTTCTTTGAAAAAGTGGATCGACTTATTACAAGCTCGTGAGCTTGTATTAAAACGCAAATGCGTCCTACAAGAATGGAAATTTTTGCCTCTCTGAGCACCGACACGGGAGTCGTCGTGTGTTCGAATCTCATCTTGGTAACTTTTTTTACTTTTTTTTCTTTTTTCTTTTTTAAAAAGATAAGACAAGTGTTCAAAACACTTGTTTAACTAACTAGTAAATAAAGGTGTTTCCACCAAACTTTTTAAAAGTGAATGTAGGCAGAATTAACTGAATTAATGAATTTCGCAAATTTGGGGGTTTGTGGGTTTGTGGTCTTTCTTTTTCCTGTCAGTCGGTTCACCCAAGACGGACCCATCGAAAATTAAAAGTTCGAGGAATTTTCCGTTCAGGAAGGTCTCACAAATCAATTTTGAAAAATAAGTGTGTAACAAATATTATTGCGTATCTGAATAGTAAAATATGTCGTGTCTAACTTCGTAACAAAAATCCCAATTTGATAGACAGCTTTTTGTAAACTTTATTCGCGAGGTTGTTTGCGTATATCATACGTCTTGTTAGATGATAGGAAAAATGAGGAGGTTTCTTACAATTGAATTTGTTCCACTGTTAACATGATATCATTCCCCAAGTATTTTCCAAACCGTTTTTGGGAAAATCTTGTTTTTTCGGCTCCATGCATCAATACAAAAGTATCTAAAGAATAAAAAAAATCATTTATAGTTTTGTTCATTGACAATTTAAACATTAATTTTTTCCAACCAGGTGCAATTAGACTTGACGCACCGTCATCCGACTTAGAGAAAGTCATTCGCTCAAATGCCACCATTGACGAATATGTTGTTATCACCGTAAAGAAACCTGACCAACCAAGCTTTGATGAAGAAAGGTCTCAAGTACAGAAGGTTAGTATATTTGGTCTCGCTTATTAGCTGGTCATATTACCGAAGTTTAAGAAATTTGTTTGTGTAATAGAGTAATTACTAATAGTATTATAAATTATTATAAAATTCGAAAAGTAACAGGAAAAGCTTACAAAGTCCCACAATATCATATTATTCCACTGATTTCAACATCAAATGAAATATAGTTCGCTACGCTCGAAACTAGAATGCCCAAATATAGAAACGCCCAGATATTGGAAATTCTCATTCGTTTAGAAATCTACCTCAGAAGAAGTGTGCGGCCAACTTGACGAAACCGATAAAAGTTCGTCGTTTGAATCGTCTAATGACGATGAACCAGGTATGAAAAATTAATCGTTGCTTAGCAAAAAATCATCCATTATTGTTTGCTACCCGTTAAAGAATTTTAAATTATGTTTTGGTTCTTTCGCCGATCGGTATGGCTTAGCATTTATAAGTCTTGTTAAAGCGTTGTCATGGCGACTGACGTTAGGAGTCATAACGAACAGAAAGAAAAATGTTTCTATCTAAAGTTAAACCTTCTATATATTTACGTTGTTGTCTTTCAGTTGAAGAAATCGTAAGCGTTGCGACTGAACAAATTGTCGAATCTTCTCCCGTGCTTGACGAGATAGTCGCCGACCAACAAGAAGAGACAACCTACGACTCCACTCTTTCTGACGTCGACATTATAGAGTACGACCTTGTTGAGACGCCTTCTTTAGTTGAAAATGTTGTCGCTTTAGAAGAACGAGCTGAAAAGGACGAAGTACTGCACGATACGGAATTACATGAAAATACATTTGTGAGAACGGAGTCTACTTTGGAAGCGAATAAAAAAGAATCGCCGTTAACCGTGGAAAATGTGGTCGCACTTACTACGGAAGTGTCATATGAATCAACGAACCGTGATTATGTTATCATGGAGCCACAAGTAGAAGAAATAGAAAGTATAAATTTAGCGGAGGTTGAGCATGGAGAAACTCACGAAAAAGCAGAGCATATTCAAAACACTGTAATATTCGAGGCTGCTTTTCCACGTATTGTTTATCCGTTTCGTAGATCCACTGTTGAAGTGCCGGCGGACGAGTATCCAGAAAGTGCTAGCGATGCCGAAAGCGAAGACGATATATTTGCAGAAGGAGAAAAAGAAGAGTCCGAGGAGGATCCAGCACCATATAATGACGAAACTTTGGTTGCAGCTACTATCTTACAGCCAGTTTCACATACGCCAACCTTTTTCTACACTGGTGAAGAAGACGAACAACTTGGGGAAGACATACAACTGCCCACAAAAGTTGAACTTTCTTCAGACAATGATGTTTCTGCCAATGAAAGCGATGTTGACACCCTAAAATCCAGTGATAATGATGATGAAGAATATATACACGTGGAATTTGTGGAGCCTGTTGAGTCTGAACCAACAGAACCTGATGCAGATACACTTTTCTCTTCAAAGCATCACATTGATATCAGCAAGCAACCAGATGTTATTTCTCTCAGATTGGGTCTAACTGAACCTACTGGACCCATAGATGAAGAAGTAAGTAAGTGTTCCTCTTCGGAGACTGTAGATGATGCAGTTGAGGAGATGACTACACCAAAATATGTGATAACGCCTGAAATAAATTCTGTAGATGAGTCAGTCGAGCAGTTCGATCCGCGTTATGTTGATGTTTTTGTAAAAAACGTTACCTCGGACGATGAGCTGAATACTTCAGATGAAGAACCATCTTCTATAGTGAGCATCACATCTGATAGTATCGAAGAAGAGGTTAAACGAGTCATAGTTGAACCAGTCGAAAGCTTACCTGTAGATGAAAAAGTAGATTTTAAAGAACCAGATGGTATATTAAGTCAAGAACCAGTACTCGAAAAGAACGAAACAGAAAGTCTTTCTGACGGAGAACTAACAACATCTGAAAAATCCGGATCTGAAAAACCCAATGAAGAAGAACCCGCCGCTGAAGAGTCAAGCACTCAACCCGATTCGCCTCGATTCACTACATCATTTGACGTAACTGTTATAAAACCTAACGATCCATATACAGTGTCCTTGAAATATGTTGATGTGACAAGCGCCCCCCTTCAAACGCAAGAAGTTAACTTTACAAAATCGGAAGATGAAATCGACGCGTCATCCGAAATATCCGAAGAGTCGCCTGATGAGCGTCCTGACCTAACGTTACCATCCGATGAAGAAATACTCGAGGTTGAACGAAGTCTGGAGGACTTGGACAGGGAACTGAAGCTCAACGAAAATGTTACATTGCAGTCACCTATAAAAAAAATCCCCGATAAGGAAACTCTTCGCGAAAGCGTCGTAGTTGACACCATATTAGAGCCGAAAAAAGCACAATATGAAGAGTCCTTGCCGGAAGAATTTATGACAATTGGCGATGTTGTCGATATAGCCCAGCAGAAGTATCATAAGGTTGACGTTTTTTCATCCGAGCCGCACGTCATACAAGTTGCTCGCGCTGAAGAAACCAAAAAAGTTGAACCCCAAGAAGAGATTAAGCAGGTTTTTTCGCAACGAATGAAAGGCAAACACTTATCCCAAGTCTTTTCCGACGAAGAAGAGTTACAGTCGGATATCATAACTGGTCGTTACACGCCAGTAGTCTCCACCGTAGAGCTCGGAGTACAAGAGAAGTTCGCCATCAGCGATGATGAATCAACTAGCAGTGGGATCAATGATACTGAAGATGAAGAAGAGCATAAAGAGGATGAGGAGAACAAAGAGGATGAAGAAACTAAAGAAGATCCCATACAAGAATTTGTGGTGGAAAAACCAAAAGAAAATCGTCCTTATGACGAAGGTTATTCTTCGCCTAAAGAAATCAAGTCCTTTGACGTTCAAGCGATTACTCAAAAACCAATCGAGTTTGAAAGTCTATCTGAGATCAAGCCTGTAATATACGATTACAATGAACCAATGTCTCCTACAAAAGGTAACCATTCTCATCTCTATGCATTGTTTTAACGGTAGCCTCAAAGTACAACAAATTTGGTATTTAAAGCCAGAGAAACAGGCCTAATAAATGAGGTGGTTATTTCTTTTTCTACAGTCGGGTACAAATTAAGAATAGGCATAAAAAACCTGCATTTCCATAATACCTGTATTTTTCTGCTGTCTTGTTTAGACGACGACACAAAAGCTGGCCGAATCTCTCCAAAAATGCCAGAATTTCGCCAAATCGAACGTATGGTATTAATCGAAGATGAAATTCCCGACGATTTAAATGAAGTACACATTAAAGAAATTGTACCCGAAGAACTTTTTCCCGATGGTGACCCATTCGAAAATGAGGAGGAAGCAGATTCTACTGCAGAGGAAGCTGATGAATCAGACACCAGCACTGACAAAGGTATAAACAAATCATTGTCCCCTCAATGTTGCGTTGTATTCTTATGTTACTATTAAACGAACTGGTAAATTTTAATATTTATAGATTCGACTGATGAAGAACCCTCTTTCGTACCGCGCCCCCTGACGTCACATAGGCAGAAATTAGGAGATATATATCAAAGACCAGCACAACAAGAACCTGAAAAGGTCCCGGAAGATGACGATGCACCAGAATACGACATTTCAAAGTATTTATCGTTTGAAGAACAAGAGCTAAAGCAGATAATGGAGAGTGATGAACAACAAGAAGAAGATAATAAAGAAGAAGCTACTCCAATCAATATATTATCATATTTCTCTGATGATAACACACTTAATGTTAACGAGGAACTCATCATTAATGAAACAAGGGAAACGGAAGTGTTTTCAGTACCGGATGTAGATTACAATCAAGACAAAGAAAAAGAGGAGGAAGGAACAGATGATACGAAAGATTCTGATCTAACAGATGCAGAATTCGAGCCTCATGAAAAGGAAAAGCTGAAGGAAAAAGGTAGGAAACGAATTATGTAGTGGTTATTCTGAAATACCTTATCTCCGCTATCTGTACATAGATGTAGTGAGTTAAAGGGTTTGGATCTTAGCACCATCTTTTTCCACCTTAGCACCATCTTTATTCTCTACTTCAAATATGTTTGTGCAGCAAGTGTTTATTATTGGGGCTTTTAGTCCGCAAAACTTTTAATATGTATGTCACGCGAATTTTATACCAGACAGATTACGAGCATTACTGTAGACTAGTTGATGGCACGTGAAAATACAGAGGCTTGTGAACGCCTTGTACATACTATGTAAATATTACTCTGGAATTGTTATTAGCTGGCGTTAACCACATCATTTTTTGGTATGGTCATCGATGCACTGTACGCATCAAAACCATCTAGTTTAAATTCGTCACATCTAGCGACGTTCCATGCTTATTAATTTAAACCTTGGTTGTTGTATCAATGTACCCTTTTTGTTGTTATATTTTCCCTGTCCTGATAAAAGATAACTAATCTCAATGCATATGGCGTATTATTTGTGTATGAATATGACTCAAGAAATTTGTTTCAATATATTCTTAGTGATCCAAGAGAGAGAACTTGAAGAGTCTGGCGCAGGGTTTTCATTCAAATACGGCATGCATATCATCGAAACTGAAGTGGAAGAAAAACCTGAGAAAGAAGAAAGAAGAGTTGGGAAATTGGTTATACCTGAGTTGTTTGATAAAGAGCAAAAGCCGAAGGAACGTTCTGTTAGAAAGGTAAGTGCTTTATATATATTGTTTTGGAAATATAGCTAACGTGAAGCGTTTGTTTTGCTGCTTGATGAGATAGAAATGATTTCCTATATACATTCTCGTATGCCGAGTGACTTCTATTTATAATGTTGACGTCAATTCTTTTTATTGATTAGATTGAAAACACAAAACCGATCTTTTACGTACCAGAAGAAGTGGAATTTTCTGGTGAGGAAAAAGTCGAGCCGTCAGACGTAGAGGAGAAACTATTGGATAAAGAAGTTAAAACTCCTACAGAAGAGGATCAGTTAGAAGATGTTGTGGCGCAGCCACTACAAGAAGCAGTTGTGGAATCTGTTCCTAAAGTTTGGCTGGAAGATCCAGAACAAAATTTTCAACTTGATGACGATAAAGGTATTGCTTGATTGCTTTAAAAATACCCCCAGCAGAATGTAATTCAGTTACTCCTGCATTTCTTAATAATATAATCTTTGTAACATTGCAGCATCATTAGCGACACTTTGTTCTGTTACGCTTAATTCTCTTTTATTTCTCTTGATTAAGTGTTACTAGTCTATAAAGCCCGTGGAGAAATCCACTTAGGCAAAAGGTCAATAAAAAGAAAGTTGCTTTAGATGTTTTGCTGACGTCAGCAGTGCAATGCAGATATAAAAATTCGCGAAATTTGTTTATTCTTTGTCTGTAATGTGTAGAGGTTGAAATGCTGGTTAAAATAATGTACAGGATCATATGTTCTCGACGAACGCCTAAGGAGATATCACGGATTAAAAATTTTGCTGATGTCAGCAAAGACCCGTCAAAACCTTAAAATTTTTTTTTAGAAATTTTATACCTGTTGCCTTCATCATATAGATCTTGAAACGCTGATCAAAAAAATGTATAGGATCATGCATCTTTGACAAATGGTTGCAGAGATATTAGGGTTTGAAGGTTTTTTGATGACGTCATCAACCCGCCCATTCCGAAACGGATTTGGGAACCCAGGTTTGGGAAAATTACCCAAATTGGTCCTGGGTGGTGCCTAGTTACCCACGCAGTGAAAAATCATTGACGTCACCACCTCGTTTCCAAGCTATTTAGCCTCAAAATTTTAAGTGCACTGTAGTGGCTTCATTAATTTAATATAGGATATTGACGTTAAAGTAGTGTAATTGACGTCGCACCGTAACGCCCTAAAATTTAACATTTGAGACATAATTTTTTCGGCGACTTCAAAGAAAATTTCGGCGACATAAAAGGAAAATGAGGATATCCGCTATGACCGTCACATACACTTCGTATTATTATATAAGACTAGTCGATTAGGCCCGTGGAAAAATCCACTTAGGCAGAAAAACAATTGAAAAGTTCTGTCATTTGAATTTTGATGACATCAGCAAATATTTCAGTATATTGAATATGCCTTTTACTAAAAAAAATAATCTGAAAATGCATAAAAAGAAAGTATATAAGTCATAATTTAACAAAAAAGTTCTTAAAATCTAACACAAAATATCAAATGTCAAATTGAATGAAATCCTCCCAACAAAACTTCAGACAAAATATGAAAAACAATGGCATGCAAGGTGTAAAATCTAGTTAGTAGAAAGTTACAACATTGACAGTCACAACCCAGACAGTTACGACAACAATAATAATAATGTCAGAAACACATATCTCAAATATGTATACATCTTATTATGTGATTATGTTGAAAACCTTCAATATTTTAATCTGAAGTGTCGAAAAGAAAGGCTTGCAACAGTAAGCACAGATCTATGAAATAAGTTCTTTACGCATTTTAAACATTGTCTTTTCCCTAAATGCTTATACAACAATACAACCTGAATAATATCAAAAAGCCAAACTTAAACAAACACAAAACACCTAAAAACAAAAAGTTAAACTTTGAAAAATCATTTATTTGGTTGCATACCATCCTCTCCCGCAAAAATATGCACAAAATGTAAAAATTAACCGGTTAACAAAACAATTTTTTGTCTAATGATCCGTACTGACTTTACCAAACATTTTAACCTGAAATGTCGAAAAAGCAATGAGCAAGGAGTAAATTTCAAATCAACAAAAATCCTTATTTTGAAAACATTGTATATATATATGGTCCTTCCTCACAAAAGTTTACAATAAATGTAGAACACAAAGGTTTATGAGGAGCAAATCAAAATATGAACAAAAATCAGTTCAATTGGCATATTCTATATTGTCTTCAGCCATAAAATCTTCCACAAAATTGATATGAAACCTATCAAATTCAACTCAGAAAAAGCAGTCATTTAAGTGCATACAAAAATACAACTTGTAGAATATCAAATTATTATTTTTAGTATATATAATTGCATATGGTCCTCCCTCACAACAGTTAAATTTTTGCACTAAATTTGCAACACAAAATACAAATTCTAAATAATTCCTATGGTTTTCCTCAAAAGTTTAATCAAAATATAAAAGATGAGAGGTGAACGACAAAATCAAAGTTTGGAGAATTTAATTATTTTGGTATATATATGTCTATTGATATATGCCCTTTATAACAATATTTCAATCCAAAATGTGCAACAAAATCAATTATTCTGATGATATTGCATACACTTTTTCTCCACAAAAGTGCAAAAAAAGAATGGTTGTAGGAAATACTTCTGATTCAACAAAAATCAGTATTTGCATCTTGTACTCATTAAATATTACCCAAAATTTCAAAAAACTGTGATTTGGAACGCATCAAATTTATAAATAGAGAGGGATCAGTCATTTCGGTATGTTGTACATAGTCCTGCCCAAAAGAATTTATACAAAATATAAAAAAACACAAGTTTTTTCGGTGTTGTACTCCCTCAAAAAAGTTGAAACTTTTCTTAATTGAGACAAAATGCCATAAACAAAAACATTTTAGTCAGAACATCTAGAACAACAAAAATCACTACACTTAAGGTACCAGAATTACTACATGTTAAATAAAAAATCGTTTCGTCATATTGCATGTAACCGATGTATATAAGTTTAGTTACACAAAATGTGAAAAATACATTATTTGCATACACAAATTGTGAAAAATACATTATTTGCTTAAAAACAGTCCTTAAACTCTTCTTAAATATTATGTAATACTTTTTTAAAAGTTGTTGTGGCTTGTTAATTTAAGCTTAAAATGTCAATTAAAATAAGTTACAGTCACATTCTTAGCAAAGACCACTAAGATTAGCTTATATACATGTAAAAAGCAACATAAAACTGAAGCTAACATAAGGTAGCTACAGCAGCTAATAGCTGGTCACTTAAATATAAACTGGAGACTTAGCTAGGTATAAAGAACATTGCAACATCAAAGATTTTTTTCGGCAACATCAAAGGAAAATGACGATATCAACTTTGCCTGTTACAGACACACAGACACACTCTCCGTATTATTATAAGAGACTAGTCGATAAGGCCCGTGGAGAAATCCACTTAGACAGGATAACAAAGAAAAAAAACCGTCATTTAAATTTTGCTGACGTCAGCAGAGACCTGTCAGAACACAAATTTTTTTTCTTCAGAAATGTGTATGCCTGTTGCCTTCATCGTATAGATCTTGAAACGCTGATGAAGAAAATGTATAGGATCGTGTACTTGTGACAAACGGATGCAGAGATATTAGGGTTTGAAGGTTTTTTATGACGTCATCAACCCGTCCATTCCGAAACGGATTCGGTGACCCAGGTTTGGGAAACTTACCCAAATTGTTCCCAGGTAGTCCCTAGTTACCCACGCAGGAAATGACGTCAGTTATTTCCACCCGTTTCCAAGTTATTTAGCCTTAAATTTAAAAGTGCAATGGAATGGCTTCACTAATCATACTTTCCTTTGACGTCAATATTGATCTAACGTCAAAGTTTGCTAATTTACAGAACAAATTTATAGGCGATGTTTTATAGACTTTATCAAAGAAATTTTATCCACTTTGCAAAAGTCACAGACAGAAGCTCCGTATTATTATAGAGATTGACGTTAGTAGTAGAGTTATTGACGTCGCGCCGTAACGTCATAAAATTTAGCATTTGAGACATACTTTTTTCGGCGAATTCAGAGAAAATTTCGGCGACATCAAAGGAAAATGACGATATCCACTATGACCGTCACATACACTTCGTATTATTATAAGAGATATCTTCTCCAGGAAAAGTAACTGCTCTTCAAATTACGAGTAGAACTTTAGTGTAAGACATTTTATTTTGCCATACTACACATTCCTGTTTGTAAGCTTCCCTTTGAAATATCTTTCACTCTACACTGAGGCATAATAACAAGGAAAACAAACACAGCAGACGTAATTTTATGTCTAAAAAATGTTTGCTCAAACTAAGTGGAAGCTTGCTAACTGTATCACCTCAATAGCTCTCTGATTCATTATTTAGCACCTCACCTTGAAGAATCTAGAACAGAGTTTCTATCCACGTATATGACAGATATCATCGAAACTGAAGTGGAAGAGAAACCTGAGAAAGAAGAAAGAAAAGTTGGAAAATTGGTTATACCTGAGTTGTTCGATGAAGAGAAAAAGCCGATAGAACGTTCTGTTAGGAAGGTGAGTGATTTACATATATTGTTTTGAAAATATAGCTAGCGTTAAGCGTTTGTTTTGCTGCTTGATGAGATAGAAATGATTTCTTAAATATATTCTCCTATGTCGAGTGATTCCATTTACGATGTTGATGTCAATTCTTTTCATTAATTAGATTGAAAACACAAAACCGATCTTTTACGAGCCAGAAGAAATCGAATCTTCGGATGAGGAAAAAGTGGAGCCATCGGAAGCAGAGAAGAGACTATTGGATAAAGAAGTCAAAACTCCTACGGAAGAAGCTCATTTGGAAGATGTTGTGGCACAACCACTACATGAAGCAGTTGTTGAATCTGTCCCCAAAGTTTGGTTAGAAGATCCAGAACAAGATTTTCAGCTTGATGACGATAAAGGTATTGCTTGATTGCTTTAAAAATACACCCAGCAGAATGTAATTCAGTCACTCCTGCATTTCTTAATAATATAATCTTCGTAATATTGCAACATTATAAGCAATACTTTACTCTCTTACGCTTAATTTCCTTTTCTTTCTTGTGATTAAATGTTTTACTCTCTCCAGAAAACGTAACTGTTTGCTTAAATATTTTCTTCCATGTTTGTACGGGGTAAAAATAAGTAGATTTTTAATGTACTTACTAGTAAACATCACAAATAAGAACATTGACTTCTGATAATCAAGAATATTTTACGTACTATAGTAGTAGCAGCATTTTATAACCTTCGTTTAAACTACTTTGGAGTTAAGGAATATCTGTCATGACCAACAACAATATCTTTTTCATGTTTTGAGTCTTTGAACGATGAAGTTTGTTATGATGAGATGGCGCAAAGTTTAATAAATTTACAGACCGGAAACATTCAACAACAAATCAAACGCGCAATATAGAGGCTTCATCTGCATTCACGAATCGTTGTTTTCTTTATTTTTTTACTCGCAAATTTACATAAAATATGTTCGTCACATGTTGTTCAACATTTTTGCTATTTTGATCTTCAACTATTTCTTGTTCAATTATTTTGTACGTATTGACCTGTGGCCATCAAAATGAGAGAAAATACGTCCCGTTGTTTTTTAATAAAGCTACCCGATTGGCAAATGTGTAAAAATACTGAGCTATAAATAATTGAGCATTAACAAAGATGTAAACAAAAACTGTTATTTTTAACAGACTGTTTTATATTATGGGTCTAGTGTGTGTGTCGTTCTGCAAAGTTCTAAGTGAAAATACCGTTTCTAGGTGAAAATATAAATTTTTATAACTCTACAAATATTCTCAATATCAAAACCTTCTTAGCCTTTGTTTCAGGACTTTTTTGGTATAATGGCTAACATGTAAATTGATTTTTTATGGAGCAGACCAAGCAAATCGGTCATCATGAACTTTTATTCAGCAGCTGTGCCGTACATAGTTTGTCTCTCCTTTAAGTGTACCACTTCAATAGCTTTCTGATATAATATTTAGCACCCCAAGAAAGAGAGCTTGAAGAAGTGGAAGAGAAACCAGAGAAAGAAGAAAGAAAAGTTGGAAAATTGGTTATACCTGAGTTGTTCGATGAACAGAAGAAGCCGATAGAACCTTCTGTTAGAAAGGTGAGCTATTTAAATTTATTGTTTTGAACATATAGCGTGAAACTTTTGTTTTATTTGTTGATGAAATAGAAATGATTTCTTATACGTCAATCCTTTTGCTTGATTAGATTGAAAATACAAAACCGATCTTTTACGAGCCAGAAGAAATCGAATCTCCGGATGAGGAAAAATTCGAGCCATCGGAAGCAGAAGAAAACCTATTGGATAACGAAGTTAATACTCCTACTGAAGAGGATCAGTTGGAAGATGTCGTGGCACAACAACTACATGAAGCAGTTGTTGAGTCTGTCCCCAAAGATTGGCTGGAGGATCCAGAACAAGATTTTCAATTTGATGACAAAGGTATTGTTGAAATGCTTTAAATTGTATTCAAAATGGTGTAGCATGTTTTCTGATTTTGTGTAAATGATTTATTGTAGAAAGTGACCATAAAGATAATGATTTTGACAAGCCTCTTGTTGATTCAAATCCATTATCCGAGGTCAGTACTTTTCCTTTATCTGCATGAACAAATTTGTTTACACAAACTAAGACTTTTAAACAACTTCCTTCTAGGACGAAAGTGTGTCAGAGGAAGATGAGGACAATGTGAACGACCGAAAAAATAAACCGGTTTATGTACGTACTATGAGCGGTTCAGTAGAACATTCTGCCAAAGTTTACGTCATTTCCAGCTACGAAGCCGAAGTGATTCCTCCTCTGCTTCGAGAAGAAAAACGCTTTGTTACAGAGTATCAAGCTACTCCTAAGGAGCATGAACCATTTAAACTAAATGAGAGCGTTGAAGAAAGTGTCCGAGAAGATAATGACAATTATAGCAGCGATGGTAAGGAAGATGGTAACATATCAGGAACAGAAGAGGAGACAACAGAAGAATATGTAAAGCCTTTAGAAGATGACAAGCTTCCTGTAGTTAAAAAACACGTGATCGATGAAGAAAAAGCTCGCGAGCATGAGAAGTATGGCAAGTACATACTTCCAAATGAAAGTGACACAGAAGTCATAATTATTGACAAGCTGCAGGAACCAACGATTGACGAAGAATCTTTTCCAACGCCTGCAGAAGAGGTCAAAATAGAGCCTGTACGTTCTACTGATGCGAAAGTTGATTTCCCTGACCTACCATCAGATGGAGAGTTTAAGGTTGAGAGGCCTGTTCCTATCGACGAAACACAATACGAAGAGTACGTAAAGTATGAAAGGTTCGGTATGCCAAATGATGAAAATGATACCAATTCCGTTATATTTGATGTACCAAAAAAGCCTTCTGATGATGACGTTGATGATGTAAATGAGGACGATAGTGAAAGCGATGATGAGCCTAGGCCACGATCAAGGAAGTCTCAAGGAGATTGGGAAGAGATAAAAAAGGTTGGGGAATTAATGCTTCAAATAGCATCACCACATAAACAGGAAGTCCCCGATGACGAATTGATTCTCACTCCAGAAGATGAAAAAATTGCTTTTAATAAGCCTAATGAGTTTGCATTGGAGTTTCCAGAAAATGGTGACCAATATGTGGAAGATAATGAAGAAATTGAGGAGTTTAGCAACTACTTAGAGTTGCAACGTCCTTCTTGTACAACAATGAACGTTTATAACGAGGAAGAACTGGGAAATGTAGAACCTGACGAAAAAAGTGTGGTTCTGCCTGTAGAAGTAACTGAAACGGCCGAGAAAGAAGAAGTGTTTCAGAAAAATTTTAATGACCCAGTCGTATTAAGCGAGGATGAGTTAGAAGAGCGTAAAGTTGTTGGTAGAATGTTTCTGCCTGATCTCAATAGAACAGATGGAATTATATTCGAGTCCCTTGCAGATCCAAAGTTTATTGAGCCGGAAGAAGAACTCCCTGCATACGTTCAGATTGAAGAAAAAAATGAAGAATCTGAAAAGCAGATAACTGAACCTGTTAAATATGGAGAGACTACTACTCTTGAGAGAAAAATAAACAGTCGACCAGTAACGTGTGATTTTAGGTATCAAACTTCAAACGAAGAATCTCCAGATGAGGAAAACAAAGTATTTATCCAACCAATACAGGCAGAGCCTATCTTACATAAAGAACCTGAAGAACCCCAGTTAGATTCTGACAAGGAAGACGATCAAGAAGACGAACCAAACAAACCAAGGGAATCTTCTACAGTGTACAAGAAGGTTGATGGGAAACCAATAACAATTGATTTCAGATATCAGCCTTCAAGCGAAGAATCTCCAGTTGAGGAAAATAAAATATTTATTCAACCAATACAGGCAGAGCCTATCTTTCATAAAGAACATAAAGAGCCCGAGTTAGATTCTGACAATGAAAACGATCAGGAAGACGAACCAAACAAATCAAGAGAGTTTTCTACAGTGTACAAGAGGGTGGATGGAAAACCAATAACATTTGATTTTAGATATCAGTCTTCAAGCGAAGAATCTCCAGATGAGGAAAACAAAGTATTTATCCAACCAATACAGGCAGAACCTATGTTACTTAAGGAACCTGAAGAAGCCGAGTTAGATTCTGACAAGGAAGACGATCAAGAAGACGAATCAAACAAACCAAGGGAATCTTCTACAGTGTACAAAAGGGTGGATGGAAAACCAATAACATTTGATTTTAGATATCAGTCTTCAAGCGAAGAATCTCCTGATGAGGAAAACAAAATATTTATTCAGCCAATACAGGCAGAGCCTATCTCACATAAAGAACATGAAGAGCCTGAGTTAGATTCTGACAAGGAACACGATCAAGAAGACGAATCAAACAAACCAAGGGAATCTTCTACAGTGTACAAAAGGGTGGATGGAAAACCAATAACATTTGATTTTAGATATCAGTCTTCAAGCGAAGAATCTCCTGATGAGGAAAACAAAATATTTATTCAGCCAATACAGGCAGAGCCTATCTCACATAAAGAACCTGAAGAGCCTGAGTTAGATTCTGACAAGGAAAACGATCAGGAAGACGAACCAAACAAATCAAGAGAGTCTTCTACAGTTTACAAGAGGGTGGATGGAAAACCAATAACATTTGATTTCAGATATAAGTCTTCAAGCAAAGAATCTCCGGATGAGGAAAACAAAATATTTATTCAACCAATACAGGCAGAGCCTATTTTACATAAAGAACCTCCAGAACCCGAGTTAGATTCTGACAAGGAACACGATCAAGAAGACGAAACAAATAAACCAAGAGAACCAGAACAGCATAGAAACATGAGTAGCCTTCCTTTCACAGATACAACAGATGATATTGTCTTTGATACGAAGAACGTCTCCGATACAGAGCTAAAACCAGTCACTGATGACGAACTCGAGGAATACAGAGCTGTGGGAAAAGTATTTCTTCCAGAGGTAGAACATGAAGAAATGGATATTATTTTTGACAAGGAGCAACCACAAGAAGAAAATAATAACCCAGTGAAGGAAACAGTCTTTGTTAACGAGACAACGGAAGAAATTATAATAGCAGATGCTTTGAAAGATGTAGAGGAACAACCAGCCAATGAACATTGGGAGGAACCTGGGGAGCAACAAGAGGTGGAACCAGAGTACAAAGAGACTACGTCTATCATACTACCAAAACCTAAGAGATTTGTACCAAGCACTGTTTCTCACGTTGTGGAGCAGAATATAATCATGAAAAAGAAGCATGCTGATTATAGAAAAGACGTTGCTGATCATATAGAAAGACCTAAACATTCGATACTTGACAAGCCTGAGTTCTCAACAATCAGTACTATTCTCCAGAAAGAATACCCCCAAAGGAATGTTTTATTTCATGTTTCTGAAGAGGAACCAAACAAACCTGTTGATACCTACGAAGAATTAATTGTTAAATTTCAAGATGAGGAAGAAGCTCCGGAAGAAGCTAAACCGCAAGAAACTCTACCGGCGGATAAGGATGAGAAAACAGTGAGACTACCGGTAGATGAAACTATTGATATAGAGGTTATAAAAACAGATTCCCCTGTCAATGACGAACCAAGTGATGGTGAAACTGAGAGTTCCGATTTCGTAGGTCACTTCTCTGTTATTCGACATGATTCTGTTACTAGCATTGAATCGAATGATCGTCTGAGTATCATTAGTAGCATGAAATTGTCAAAAGACGACACTGTTCCAGAAAATGATGAGGAAGTTATTAACGAGATCATAGAAGATAAAACTCCTGAAGAGCTTACAACTGAGAACAAGATCTCAAAAGAATTTACTGAAGAGGCAGAAGTTTCCATAATTAATGCCACAGCTGAATTAAACGATCTACCAGACCCAATTTTTACAGAACAGGCTAAAGAGGACACCGGAGTTGATGTTGTTGTGGATGATACCCTTTCAGAGGAGGTTTTAAATGAAGCTGTTGTGGAAGAACCAATGACAAAAGATAACAAGCGCAAACAAAACGAAGATTTTCTCTCACGATTCGAACAATTAGGAACTGCTACAAAACGGACGTATGTGCAGCAGAAAAAGTCGCCCGAAGAAGAAACTGTTCCTTTTACACCACTAAACGATTTGATTTTCCGTTCTGTGTATGGAAATGATTACATAGCAACCGAAGAAACAATTGAGATATTAGACGAGCCTGAAGAAACAATAGAACATCCAACAGATGCATCGGATGAGATTCATCCTCTAACGAATAAAGAGGTAGATAATAGTACAGTTATTACCATCCCACTTAAAGAAAAAACAGAATTAAAGTATGATGACTATAAATCTGACAAATCTACGCCTCAATCGCTGAGCTTTCCAGACGAAAATCAAGAAGAAGTGTTAGAAAAAAGCGAAGAAAAATCTTACAAACTTGACCTGCCAATTGACGAGGAAGAGATACAGTATGTATACACTGCAAAAACAGAATATGTGCCTGAGTTTGAAAATGATGATCTATCTTCAGAAACGTCTTCTGACCACGAGAACTTTGAGCTAGTTCATCAAGTATCTCCTAGAACGAAGCGAAAAGCGTCTAATGAATTAGAAAACAAAAAAGTTGTTGCTCCGATTGCGGTTGATGATGCCAGAATAGTCGTCAGACAGTTATCTATTAAGGAGCAAATCTTTTCTGATCTTGAGAAAGAAAGGGGAAATAAATTTTCAGATTATCCGGTAGATGAAGGACTCATCCCAACACAGGTGAAAGAAGATGAAAAATTACCAGACTTTGACGACAACGACGAAATGCTAGACCATATTACCCAAGAGACGGAAGTAATCGTTAATGTAAAGGATTTAAGAAAGACGCCAGATTCACCTCAGCCTACTATTAAAGAGATAATTTTTGCTGATCTCGAGAAAGAGAGAGAAAATAGAGGCCAGTCGTTGGAATACCCTGTTGATGAAGACATAATACCAACGAACGTAAAAGAAGATGAAAAATTACCAGATCCAGATTTTAACGATGACAACAAATTACAAAACAAAGTTATTAATGAAACAGAAGTAATTCATGTTAACATGGATTTGAAAAAGACGCCAGATTCACGTCAGCCTACTACTAAAGAGATAATTTTTGCTGATCTCGAGAAAGAGAGAGAAAATAGAGGCCAGTCGTTGCAATACCCTGTTGAAGAAGACATAATCCCAACGAACGTAAAAGAAGATGAAAAATTACCAGATCCAGATTTTAGCGATGACAACAAATTACCAAACAAAGATATCAATGAAACAGAAGTAATTTATGCTAACATGGATTTGAAAGAGACGCCAGATTCACCTCAGCCTACTATTAAAGAGATAATATTTGCTGATCTTGAGAAAGAGAGAGAAAATAGAGGCCAGTCGTTGCAATACCCTGTTGATGAAGACATAATACCAACGAACGTAAAAGAAGATGAAAAGTTACCAGATCCAGATTTTAGCGATGACAACAAATTACAAAACAAAGTTATCAATGAAACAGAAGTAATTTATGCTAACATGGATTCGAAAGAGACGCCAGAATCACCTCAGCCTACTATTAAAGAGATAATATTTGCTGATCTTGAGAAAGAGAGAGAAAGTAGAGGCCAGTCGTTGGAATACCCTGTTGATGAAGACATGATCCCAACGAACGTAAAAGAAGATGAAAAGTTACCAGATCCAGATTTTAGCGATGACAACGAATTACCAAACAAAGTTATCAATGAAACAGAAGTAATTTATGCTAACATGGATTTGAAAGAGACGCCAGAATCATCTCAGCCTACTATTAAAGAGATAATATTTGCTGATCTTGAGAAAGAGAGAGAAAATAGAGGCCAGTCGTTGGAATACCCTGTTGATGAAGACATAATACCAAGGAACGTAAAAGAAGATGAAAAATTACCAGATCCGGATTTTAGCGATGACAACGATATACCAAACAAAGATATCAATGAAACAGAAGTAATTTATGCTAACATGGATTTGAAAGAGACGCCAGAATCACCTCAGCCTACTATTAAAGAGATAATATTTGCTGATCTTGAGAAAGAGAGAGAAAATAGAGGCCAGTCGTTGGAATACCCTGTTGATGAAGACATAATACCAACGAACGTAAAAGAAGATGAAAAGTTACCAGATCCTGATTTTAGCGATGAAAACAAATTACAAAACAAAGTTATCAATGAAACAGAAGTAATTTATGCTAACATGGATTTGAAAGAGACGCCAGAATCCTCTCAGCCTACTATTAAAGAGATAATTTTTGCTGATCTCGAGAAAGAGAGAGAAAATAGAGGCCAGTCGTTGCAATACCCTGTTGATGAAGACATAATACCAACGAACGTAAAAGAAGATGAAAAGTTACCAGATCCGGATTTTAGCGATGACAACGATATACCAAACAAAGATATCAATGAAACAGAAGTAATTTATGCTAACATGGATTTGAAAGAGACGCCAGAATCACCTCAGCCTACTATTAAAGAGATAATATTTGCTGATCTTGAGAAAGAGAGAGAAAATAGAGGCCAGTCGTTGCAATACCCTGTTGATGAAGACATAATATCAACGAACGTAAAAGAAGATGAAAAGTTACCAGATCCAGATTTTAGCGATGAAAACAAATTACAAAACAAAGTTATCAATGAAACAGAAGTAATTTACGCTAGCATGGATTTGAAAGAGACGCCAGAATCACCTCAGCCTACTATTAAGGAGATAATTTTTGCTGATCTCGAGAAAGACAGAGAAAATAGAGGCCAGTCGTTGGAATACCCTGTTGATGAAGACATAATACCAACGAACGTAAAAGAAGATGAAAAATTACCAGATCCGGATTTTAGCGCTAACAACGAAATCCCCGATACTCCAGAAACGACTGGAGAGTTTGTTAGTCACGTCATTGTTCCAGAAAATTCTCAACCAATTAAACCAGAACTTACATACGAGGTTAAATTGGGAGATCACGAAGTACTTCATGCAAATCTTAATGAAACACCTAAATCACTTCCAAGAGTCGTGAAAATAACTCGAACTACTCAACATACTGTTACGAATGAGGATAGCATTCCCGTAGATGTCGATAATGCCTTGGACACGAAGTCGGAGCCAGAAGAAGTAGAAAATCTACCAAACATTGTATTCCCTGTAACTTTGAATGACAACGACATGCCTCAAGAAGACGACTCTTCTTCTGAAGAAGTAGTAGACATCACGCCAGTTAACGAAGGAGACGAAATACCTCATCCTTCTAATTACAATATTAAATTTTTGGATGAGGTTAAAGAAATTGTTAAAAGGGAGGAACACGAACAAAATATTCCATCTGATCAACCGTCTTTATCGGAAGACGACAAACCGTCAACAGAACGTCAACCTCCATTGGTAACACATAATTTCACAATAATTTCACCTGTTGTTGTGCCTTTACCTGATGACAGACACGAAGATCAAGATTTTATGCTAGTTTTCAAAGAAGATGATATCTCTCCGTCACCGGTGAATGAGGAAATCAATGAAGCTCAAGAACCCTTAGTTGAGAAGGAACCGGAGTTCCCCGATCCTCCCCACACAGAAGAAATTGTTAGTCACTTTGTGGTTCCCAAACATTTGGAACAAATTGAACCAGAAATCACGAAGGAGGAAAAATTGGGAGATCCCGAAGAAACTACTGTAAATTTCAATAAAAAATCTCAGCCACTCCCAAGAATTTTGAAAGTAACTCGAACTTCGCGACATACTGTTACGAGTGCAGATGGCCGAACTGTAGATAAAATTAGTGATGTTAATAGCGACTTGGAAGACGTGAAACCAAATCAAGAGTCAGAGGCAGAAGAAGAAGATCGTTTACCTAACATTTTATTCCGCGTACCTTCAGAAATGTTGGAAGAAAATGACCGAACTGTAGATAAAATTAGTGATGTTGATAGTGACATGGAAGACGTGGACAAAAATCAAGAGTCAGAGGCAGAAGAAGACGATAGTCTACCTAATATTGTATTCCATGTATCAGATAGTCTTGAGCATAAAAACGTGCCTAAAAAAGACGATTATTCGCCCGAGGAAGAATTAGAATTCACGCTAGTTAACGAAACACCTCATCCTTCTACTTACAATATTAAATTTTTGCGTGAAGTTAAAGAAATTGTAAAAAGAGAGGAACACGAAGAAAATATTCCATCTGATAAACCATATTCATCGGAAGAGGACGAACCGTCAACAGAACGTCAATCTCCATTTGTAACACAAAGAATAGTCACACATGTTGTTATGCCTTCACCTGATGACAGACACCTAGATCAAGATGTAATGCCAGCCTTTGAAGAAGATAATGTCCCTTCATCACCAGTGAATGAGGAAATTATTGAAACTCAAGAACCTTTAGTTGAAAAGGAACCGGAATTCTTCGTTGCGGCTGATACTACCAAAGA
Source organism: Hydractinia symbiolongicarpus (assembly GCF_029227915.1). Lineage (NCBI taxonomy): Eukaryota > Metazoa > Cnidaria > Hydrozoa > Anthoathecata > Hydractiniidae > Hydractinia > Hydractinia symbiolongicarpus. Next base: position 26,322,415 of record NC_079876.1, read on the forward strand.
AATTGTTAGTCACGTCGTGGGTCCCGAACATCTGGAACCAATTAAACCATTATTAACAATGGAGGAAAAATTGGGAGATCCCGAAGAAAATCACGTAAATGTCAATGAAAAATTTCAACCACTTACAAGAATTGTGAAAGAAACTCAAACTGCTGGACATACCGTTACAAATGAAGATGACAGTCTTGCAAATGACGATAATGAGATGGAAGACGTGGCACTAGGTGAGGTATCAGTTCCGGACCATCTGTCAAACATTGTATCTCCTGTAACTTCAGATCTGCTGGAAGGCAACAATATGCCTAAGGAAGACGATTCTTCGTCCGAAGATAAAGTGGAAGTCAAACAAGGTAAAGAAAGAAACGAAACACCTCATCCTTCAAATTACAATATTAAATTTTTGCACGAGGTTAAAGAAATTGTTAAAAGAGAGGAATACGAACAAAACATTCCATCTGATAAACCGTATTCATCGGAAGAAGACGAACCATCAACAGAACGTCAATCTCCCATGGTAACACAAAGAATAGTTACACAAGTTGTTATGCCTTCACCTGATGATAGAGACGAAGATCAAGATGTTATGCCAGTCTCTGAAAATGATGATGAATATCCTTTACCAGTTGATGAGGAAATCGAAGAAGTTTACAAACCTGTGGTAGAGAAAGAACCGGAATTTTCCGATACGGATATGACCGAAAAACATGTTAGCCACGTCGTGGGTCCTGACGATTTTGAACCAATTGAACCAGAATTCAGAGAGGAGGTAAAATTGGGGGATCCAGAAGAAATCCTTAAAAATTTCAATGAAATATCTAAACCACTTCCAAAAATTTTGAAAGTAAGTCGAACTACTCGAAATACCGTAACAACTGAAGATGGTAGACCAGTAGATAAAGTAAGTGGTGTTGATAGTAACTTGGAAGACGTAAACACAAATCAAGTGCCAGAGCCAAAAGAAGAAGATCGTCTACCCAGTATTGTGTTCCGTGTACCCTCAGATGATTTGAGAGACCACTCCATGCCTGAAGAGGGCAATTTTTCTTCGGAAGAAGAGGTAGAAGATAAATCAATTATCGCTGGCGACGAAGCACCTCATCCTTCTAATTACAATATTACATTTTTGCATAAAGTCAAAGAAATTGTTAGGAACGAGGAGCACGAACAAACTATTCCTTCTGATCATCCGCGTTCATCGGAAGAGGACGAACCATCAACAGACCACCAATCTCCGTTGGTAACACAAAGAATAGTCACGCATACTGTTACGCCTTCGCCTGCTGACAGGTACAAAGATCAGGATACAATGCCGGTTTCTGAAGATGATGATGAATCTCCATCAGAAGTTAATGAAGATATTGAGGAAGTTTACGAGCTTTTCGTGGAGAAGGAACCCGAAATTCCAAATACTCCGGATATGGCTGAAGAACTTTTAAAGCCAATCGATTTTGAGCTAATTGAACCAGAATTCAAAGAACAAGTAAAATTAGGAGATCAAGAAGAAATTCTTGTAAATTTCAATGATAAATCTAAACCACTTCCAAGAATTGTGAAAGTGACTCGAACTACTCGACATACCATAACAACTGAAGATAGCCGACCTGTAGATAAAGTTAGTGACGTTGATAGTGACTTGAAAGACATAGAATCAATAAAAGAGTCAGAAACGGAAGAAGTAGATCGTTTGCCAAACATTGTATTCCACGTACCTTCAGAAAGGTTGGAAGAAAATGGCCCAACTGTTAATAAAGTTAGTGATGTTGATAGTGACATGGAAGACGTGAACACCAATCAAGATTCAAAGGCGGAAGAGGAAGATCGTCTACCTAATATTCTGTTCCGTGTACATTCAGATAAGTTGGAAGACACTGAAACACGAAAGGAAGATGATTCTTCTTCTGAAGAGGAAGTAGTAGTCAAGCCGGATAAAGAAAGAGACGAAACACCTCATCCTTCCAATTACAATATTACATTTTTGCATGAGGTTAAAGAAACTGTTAAAAACGAGGAGCACGAGCAAAATATTCCTTCTGATCAACCGTATTCATCGGAAGAGGACGACCCTTCAAGCGAACGTCAATCTCCCATGGTAAGACAAAGAATAGTCACACAAATTGTTATGCCTTCACCTGATGATAAAGACGAAGATCAAGATGTTATGGCAGTCTCTGAAGATGATGATGAATCTCCATTACCAGTTGATGAAGAGATTAAAGAAGTTCACGAACCTCTGATAGAGGAAGAACCGGAATTTTCAGATACTCCGGATATGACTAAAATAGTTGCTGGCCACGTAGTGGGCTCTGACGATTTTGAACCAATTGAACCGGAATTCAGAGAGGAGGTAAAATTGGGAGATCCAGAAGATTTTATTGTAAATTTCAATGAAAAATCTAAGCCGCTTCCAAGAATTGTAAAAGTTACTCGAACTACTCGACATACCGTAGCAACTGAAGATAGCCGATCTATAGAGAAAGTTAGTGATGTTGATAGCGACTTGGGAGACGTGAAACCAAATCAAGAGTTGGAGACGAAAGAAGAAGATCGTCTTCCTAATATTGTATTCCGTGTACACTCCGATAGTTTGGAAGATAACGCTTTCCCTAAAGAAGACGGTTCCTCTTCCGAAAAAGAAGTAAAAGCCAAACAAGTTAACGAAAGAGACGAAATATCTCAACCTTCTAATTACGATAATACAATTTTGCATGATGTTAAAGTAACTGTTAAGACAGATGAACAGGAACAAATTATTCCTTCTGATGAACCGTATACATCGGAAGAAGATGAATCATTAACAGAACGTGAATCACCATTGGTAAAACAAAGAATGGTTGCACATGTTATTATGCCTGCACCTCGTGACAGAAACAATGACCAAGATAAAACGCCAGTTTATGAAGATGATTATGTCTCCCCATTACCAGTTGATGAACAGATTGAAGAACTTCACGAATCTTTGGTGGAAAAGGAACCAGGTACTCGGGATATGACCGAAGAACTTGTTAGCTACGTCGTAGGTCCTAAAGATTTCGAACCAATTGAACCGGAATTCAAAGAGGAAGTAAAATTAGGAGATCCGGAAGAAATCCTTGTAAATTTCAATGAAATATCTAAACCACTTCCAAAAATTGTAAAAGTAACTCGAACTACTCGACATACCATTAAAAAAGAAGATAGCAGTCCGGTAGAAGGTGGTGATGATAGTGACCTGAAAGACAGGGAGGATAAAAGGAATGCGGAGGAGGAACATCTACCTGCTATTGTTTTCCATATACCTTCAAATAACAAAGGGCACACGGAATCATCTACGGCAGAGGATTCAGTTCCTGAAGATTATAATGTTATCCCACTGCCTGTTAGAGAAGAAACTGAAAATGAACAGAACCTATTTGTGGATGAGAGACTGGAATTCCCCGATGTTCCTGATTCAGTTGAACCAATTGTTAGTTATGTGGAGGCTCCCAAAGATTTAAAATTAATTGATTTAGAATATACACAGGAGGTTAGTTTAGGAGATTCTGAGGAAATTCCGTCGAGCTTTGCTGGACAATCTAAGCCGCCACTAAGAATTGTGAAAATGGCGCGAACTACTCAACAAGCTGCTACAAACGAAAGTGGAAGTCCCGTAGAAGATGCTAGTGATGTTAGTGACTTGGAAGATATGGAAGAAACAGGTAAAACAGAGGAAAGACATGAACCGGTTATTGTGTTCCCTGTCTCTTCAGATGATATTAGGGATACCGATACAGATATTAAGGATGATTCAGTTTCTGAAGATTCTACTAAGTTTTCATTACCAGTTCACGTGCAAATTGAAGAGCATCAGGAACCACTGTTAGAGGAAGAACCTCAATTTCCTGAAGTTCCTGATTTAAGTGAACCAATTACCACATTCGTCGAGAATTCTGAAGATTTGAAACCAATTGAATCAGAACATACCGAGGATATCAGATTAGGTGATCCAGAGGAAATTTCTTCAAATATTGCTGATCAATCGAAACCGCTACCAAAAGTTGTGAAAGTGACGCGAACTACTCGACGTACTGTAACAAATAAAGACGGTAGTCCTGTACAATATTTTTATAGTAACTCAGAAGACGTTGATTCATACGGGGAGAAAACCTCGCAGCTGCTAGAAAATGAAAGCTTGCCTACTAATGTAGACCTTGACCTGCCTGAAGAGGATCATTCTTCTTCCGAAGAGAATCGTTTTTCTTCAGAAGAGGGCACCCGAGGCAAACCAATTGGTGGAACTGGGGATGATCAGATAGAACCACCTACGTCAGTACCAACAGTTATGGATGTGAAGCAAAGAACTCACCATGTAAATGGAGTGATTGATTCTTCTTCTGTAGTTGGTGATAATAACAGTTTAGATGAAGAAGGTTATGCAAAATTGAGTAAAACGCTAACTAGTATCGCCAAGCCACATGAAAGTGACCCGTCATTTGCAAAGGCGTCTCCCTATTCAAACAAAAACAATATTATCCTTGAAGTGCAGGCTTCTTCGCAGGTCTCTACAGAGAGCGTCGTGGCTGTGGATTCTGATACTCCTGATAATACACCGGCTACCTTTGATAATGGCGGTTTGGGTTACCCTGAAGAAGACGGTGGGGTGATCAAAGATTGGATGTCTAATTGGCTAATGCCCGAGAGGAAAGATCCTCCAACTGAGCAGAAAGCTGTTACTGACAAACCAGAGGGAAATAAAAATGAAGAGTTTAATCAAGAAAACAGTTTCATAGTGCTTCCAAATTCAAAGGAAAGGCATAAACAAGAGGCTGTGACGCCGGTGAAAGGAGGCGTTTTGTCCCGACTTGTGAACGAAAGTAATATTGAAACTAAAAATAAAACGCAGAATGTTAGGTCAATAAAAAAGAAGGAAAAAAAGCTTGCAGTTGACCAAAACACCCCATCTAGGGAGAGTGATGTTGCTATAACCGTAGAATCTAGACGAGATGTAAATGCCTCAAACACTCAATCTGTAGTGGAGATAGTGAGTCAACCGATTGCTGTATCAAACGTTCAAGAAGCCAACTTGTTAGCTGATCCTGATTTCCCTGACCAGGACAAAAGTGATCGCGGTAAGACTCAACAAAAAATAGAAAATGGAAGCACGTTCACAGTGCTGTCGACAGAGAACAAGCCAACCGTTTTTGATGAAGAAATATACGATGATCCTAGTGAACTTGATAAGCGCTTCCGTTTCGTAGATGGTCACACGACTAATGTAAAAGAAGTAATTTACGATCTGCCTGAAACTAATGACTACGCCCCCCCTCGTGTAACCAAAGTGAAAAGAACGAGCAGGAGACATACAAATCAGGTAATTAATCAAAACCAAACAATTAGGGTAGATGTTAATTCATCTCCTGCAGCAAGCACGTCTCAGCCAACAGAATTAAACGTACATTATAAAGTTCCTGCCGGCAACCTTCCTGACACTAGCAGCGACTCTAATGTGCCACCGGATGACGATGAGTCAGTCATCTATTTAGATGAAGACGGGCGCCCTGTTTCACCTACCCTTGTCGCCATGCTCAAGCAACAACAGCAGCAGCAAATTGAAATCGATGAAGAAAGCATTCGTTCTGTTCATATATCGCCTAATGAAAGCACCGCACCAGTTCCGAAACATACTAGGAATTACTTAATCACTATTAATAGTACAGGCAGACAGACACCTGTTAGTGAAACACATCGCCAGGTAAACTGGCCAGAAGATGAAGAAAGTATTAAACAGATTGAATCTTCAGTGATCGTTGATGACGACCCTAAAGAATCGGAACTTGCTGCATTTTACTCTGTGCACAGACGCGACAGTGTGTCCACAACTTCATTAAGGGAAGGTTCCATTAAAGGTATACTGTATGGTGCCAACCCGAGAGATAAGGACCTTCGAGGTTTCCGGAATACGAATCCTGTTTTGGACTTGGAAAGGCAATCCGCTTCAACTGTTGCATCGAACACAGAACGTAAAGAGCTTGTTGTTAAGTACAAGCAAGGAGTTGAGGATATTTTAGAAGAAAACAAAATGCGTCACGTTGGGCAATGGGTGACAACAGTGCACATACCAGATGGCAGCAGTACTACCGATTCAGCACCTCAATCACCTAACTCCGCTACGAATATAGACGTGTTGTGGCATCCATCCACACAAATGGATGTATACTGGAAGTCGGGTGCAATTCAAGACGATAGTTATGTAGAAAAGAGTTCAAAATATAACGTTTACTGGAAATCGCATTTGGAGAAAGAAAGTCACCCTGTAAGACGCAGTCAATCGCTCACTCGTTTAACACCAAGAGTTCAGCTAACTACGTCTAAGACAACGAGAACTGAACGATCGCAGCGCGAGGAACGCTTGCTTCATCCGCGAAATTTATTTTTCATGAAAAACGCCCGCCTTGGTGGAAGCATGGAAAGTTTATTCCCCTACGATTCAAGTGACTCCGCAGACAGTTACGATGACGACCTTAATGATGAAGATCTTCAGGGTTGGATTGACGAACCCTCCAAACACTCCCTTGCTGTTCCATCAAAACATGTGGTACGGTCACACTCACTGAAATTAGATACAGAGACGAACTCTCTACAGCGAGTGGAACCGTTGAAATCACGTGACTTGATTAGCGTAAAGCCAAATCGCATTGCTAGCTGGATTGTATCTATTAAAGAACAACCGATGCGCATTATCGCTAATTTTAAGCAATTCACCAAAGAGATACGCAAACCGAATGGTTTGACTGATGAAGAAGCATTCTTTGTATATTGTTATTTGTATGGCAGAAACAAATGGAAAATCGTAGCACGCCTAAATCAACAGGGAATGATGGTTAGCATCAAGGCAGCACGAAAACGAGGCAACAAGTCGTCACAAAAAAGTGATTTGACAGAAGCTGAAATCGAAAGAAGATTGTTTGAAATTGCTGCTAACGGAAAAGACAGAAATCGTTTGCACGCAGTGGATGAAAACGAGGATGATATTCCCTACGCAAGGCTGGAAGAAGATGACATCCTGCTGGAAGATTTTGCACACCAGTTACGTCAGAAACGCGCAAAGCCCGTACCTATCGGGAAATGGTTTATCGTATTGCGAACTGTACGACAGGACAAAATCAAGACGTTTAAACAATTCAGCGAAACATATCATAAAGTTACGCAATTGACGGAACACGAAAAATTTGTTGTTTACGCCTTGCTATATGGAGAAGCACGTTGGAAGGTGTTGTTGAGTGCTGACAAAAAAAGCAAATGGATGGGCGTTTATGTCGAACCTCGGGAGATTCCAGAATACCTGCGGGAGTACGAAGACGTTTCAGACGCACAAGTACGCAATGCTCTGATCGAGTTAGCTATAAATGATCCCCTTACACGGAGACAATTAATCAAGGCCGGTTTTAAGTTGCCTGAACAAGAGAGTTTTTCCAAGCCTAAGCCTTTACCTGGATCGCTACGTCACTGGGAAACTCGATTAACCAATCACCGACAAGAAGGGTTATCAATGGCTGAATTTGAACTCGCTTTTCCAGATGTAAAAGAACTGACAGAGAAAGAAAGATTACTATTATTTGCATTTTACCATGGTGACCAAGAATGGGCTGTCATGATTCAATCGAAAGACGGGGGTCAACAAAATGGCGGAATAAAATTCAAAACACAGCGAGTTCAAAGCAGTTTAAAAATAGAGGAGTTGCTTGTTGAGCTGGACAACGCAGATGTTTTTGATAAACACCACCTCGAGAAGTTGAGTTTAATGTTGGCAACGCCCGAACACATTGCCGAATACCTAACTATGTGGAGTGCAGCTCCAAAAAAAATTGTCAACACCTATGAAGAATTCAAAGATGCTTATCCACAGTTTGCTGATACGCCCTCGTACGAAAGGTTTGTTGTGTATTGTTTGGTGTATAAAACACACAAGTGGATGTTACGTGTACAGAAAAGTACGCAGACGAGTGAAATTTATTTGAGACTTGCGCTCCGTCATGTGCATTTGGATAGCGACGAGTTTTTGATTGAATTCGAAGACACTAGCTCCCTTGAATGGATGCAGTCAGTAACTTCAATGGATGAAATAAAAAAAAATTTGAAGCACGCTGGGTTTTCTATTCCCATTGGTTACTTTGTAACAAACCGTAAAATAGTGCGAGAATTACCCACTTCCTTGCAGCAATGGTCAAACGTTTTCGATGAAGGTGCCTCAGCCAAAACTGACAGCTTGACAGAATTCCAAGATATGCACCCAGACGTAAAGAACCTACCACTTCGAATACAACTGCTACTTTTTGTACATTATAGTGGTTTTGAAGAATGGGAATTAGTTTTAAAATCCGATTTCGGTCCTATATCCAACTCTGAAGCGATATATTCTGTCGTCGACAAAACGAGAAAAAGACGACGATCGTCTCGCAAAAGCGCATCTTCGTCGGGCGCTAAGAGCATACGATCGAACTTTTTAGACAGAGCTGATGGCTATATGAAAGTTCATAAGAAAATTATCAGAACTGAGAGGATGGAAGAAAGTGTGCAGAAGACGCAATTTTCATCAAAACCAGGAAAGAGAAAAATTTCCTATGCAGGTTAGCGATAAATTATCTGTATTATAATGCGCCCCTATTTTTGTCTGTGTGTCTATCTGTCTATCTGCAAACCAAATATGGCAGCTGCGAGCAGCGACAGGTTTTTCGCATAGGTTTTTCTACGGCTTATGACTAAATATATGTATTTTTACACTCAGCACTTTTGAGCCTGTATATATTAAAACACAAGTTATTTTTTTTAAACAAAAAGTTGACTAACTCATGTTCCTATTACATGAAACTCTTGGTTAAAACTACGGAAATGACGCAACGAGTGAAAATTGGAGTAAATTTTCGTGTTTCGTTACATAAACTCATAACATTATTGGTATGAATTTATGTAACGAAACTTATGTTGAAAAATTCGTCCTGTTTTCTTTTTTATTTCCATGCTTAAGTATTTCTCTTTTTTTCAGGAGAAATTCGTGACATAGCAATTGATCCTTCCCGAATCTCCCACCTCGTTCCCGTGTTGGAAGAAGAGGAAGAAAAGAATTCGGTGCCAAAGTCGTACGAGGAATTCCGCGAGAGATATTTGTCGCATGCACCGAACGCCACCGAGAAAGAATTATACGCGTTGTATTGTTATTACTACGGCAAGGAAATATGGAAAGTCGTTGTTGAATCCGAAAATAAGGGTACGAACATCACCTTTTTTTATCGGTTATCTAACTATCGGTTTTTTTATGTAAGAAACCAGTTTATAAGAAACTAACTAATCGCCTTTCGAAAGGTTAAGAAACTTTTACTAGTTGTAAAAATGTAAAAATTTTAGGTCAGAAACTCTTTTTACACTTGACATTCGAATATTATCATCTGACACAACAAGGATCATGCAACACTATAGATGATCAATAAAACGCGAAGGCATTACTTTGCCTTTTCTAGTACATTAACCTCAGAATTTCAGCAACTTGTTTGTTTGTTTGTTTTGTTTTTGTTGTTGTTTTGTTTCGTTATTTGATAGTTTGTTTAACTGTTTGCTATTTCGACTTTTACCAGATTGCTTGCAAGATATGAGTATTGTTTCGACAGAAATGCGCAACATTGATCTTCCACACAAAGATGTCCGACCTGAAACTATTGCTCACTGGATTGGTCAAATCGAATCCAACCTCGGTCAAATTAGCATTTCAACGCTTGACGATTTCAAGCGAAGTTACCCTGAAATTAAAAACTTATCCGATTCGGAACAATATCTATTGTATTGTTACTTCCATGGGCGTTGCTTTTGGAAAGTCACAGTTCAACCTTCGACGGCCGGTGGAACTGTTGTCGCGCTCCGAGTAACGCCGATGCGACGACACGAAGAAATTGAAGAGGAGGGGGATTATGACTTAGATGACGTCATTAGCACACAAAGTGTTGCTGGTTCAGTCGTAGTTGATAGAGTAATTACATTGCCGGAATTCGAAGACAACTTTCCACAGCGAGATTACGACAACGATGATAATGACGACGACGACTTTGAGTTTGTCGACTTTGGACAAGTGACAAACAACGACACGACTCTTTATGTTGCTGAGGCGGGAGAACAAGTTGTCGATGAAGCCATTTTTGTCGTCGAAATACCAGCGGCATCAAAATACACCAATCGCCGTCAAACAAACGTTAAGCGTGCTGAGGTCAAAACTAGTCGTACGAGTAAAAAACGAGATAAGTCAACGCGTTCGGTAAAAGAAGATAAGAAAATGTTGGGAAAAGCTGACCAATTCTTGAAATATAATCCTAATTATACACCGAGAACCAGAAAGAGAACTTTAGAACAGACGGCGTCGGACGAACACGACGAACATTTAGACTCTTTAAAACGAGCTATGAAGGATGATGCGTCGTGAAATATTGTCGCGAATTATTTAAATGTCGTGTAAACAGTTTTTCTATTTTATAATTTTTTTTTTGTTTATACTTTTTTGCGGAGCAAATAAATCAAAGGTCTAAAAAATTAAGAAAAAACGAGAACATATTTAGATTTATTTTGAAGCAAGACTAGCTAAAACTCCACATAAAGATAAAAAATAATTTTTTCACGTATCGCATTTGAAAGATAATTTGTAGAATAATGTATATATGAATCATTTCACTTTTCTTTAGTTTTTTTAGGAAGAAAATATTTTCATTTTTTAAGTTAAAAATCCGTTTTCTGCTCAAAGCTCTTGCACTGTAGTCACAGTGTCTGACAGTTTTACAACCATACCCCCTTAAATTGATACTGTAAGTGACAGTTTTAGCCGTACGGGGTAGCCTGTGTTTTAATTTTTATTAATTTAAATTAATTGCGTGTTCACCCGGACATGCGACATGGTTTACAAGTACAAAGCGCGGGTGTTTGGCGCGGTTTACCTGTAATTAAACGCTCAAGCTGGCGTTCAACAAAAGGCCACCCAGCTAGTTTATTGTCAACCTCGTCCCCAAGGTGTTGTGGCCTCTGAACCGTTATTACAGAGTATCAACAAGGCAAAATGACCTGGGAACGATGTAGGTCTATTGTCATAATACTCGTATTCCGTTTGTCGTCCAAAAAGTCGGGCTTAATTCCGCACGCAATCTTCATACTGCTTTGACCACTCGCGCAGTACGATTTTCAAGCAACAACGGTCTCAGAAATCTGTTTAATGTCTAAATGTGTCTACAATCGTGGATAAAATTATTAATATAGTAAAAGTTTTTTATCAATTTTTTAAAATATGGACAAAAACGTCAAATGGTCAACACTGTACAGTTGCAGGTGGCAAATTTGCCACTTCTGCGCAAGCACCTAGGTGAAAATTTGCTAGCCTTATTCTCTAGCATCCCACACAATGAAATAATTCACGTCGAGCTTCACGACGGTCCCGCTATTAATACTTGTGTCGGCGAACACCAAAATTAACTTTCTTCTTTTAATATAATTTAGTCCATGATTGTATAAGCAATACGCTGTACAGATGGCTGCGTGCGCAGAAGTACCAGTTTTGCCAACTACCGGCTGCAGAGTATTAACCATTTGACTATTTCGTATTTGAGAAACCGTGGTCTCTTTTTTCACGATTAATTCTGAACTGCTACTGAATGGTATTTTGAGATAAAATATGTTGCTACTATTTCTGTTATGGAAACTGAAGTTGCGGAAAAGTTACAAGAGATTACGCCGAGAACGATGAATCGAAACACTAACCAATATTTGCGATTTAGATTATCATAGTAAGCGGTTATCCCGTCAGTTAGTCTTATAATATTTTAACTATCACAGGAACTTATTCTGCAAATTAAAAAAACTGTCTGCTTTAGTTAGCTACACGAGATGTGACAGCAGGCGAAAGCTTGTGTTTTTATTTAACCAAAGTTACGGTGTCTTTTTGAATTTTTCAAGAGAATATTTATTCACAGATTCGCCAGTTTTTTCTAGGATTACGCAAGGGTTTATCATTTATGTTTACCTAAATCGATGTTATGCGCGATTAAGTAAGTATACCTCCACTTTAGCTCCCACCAGGCTATGTGGAATGCTTTAGCTGTACTAAACCGCTCAACTTACCACATACATATACCACCAAACAGCAAAAATATGCAAAAATTGTTCGGCTATGCTCGAAATGTCCTCGAAACAGCCTTAAATTTATAAATTAACAAGAAAAACTGAGATTAAACATATTCTGTATATCCCGATTAAACATTCTAGTTTAAGAACGCAAAAGCACATAAAAAAATTTAACGTCGCATAAACACCAATTTTTGTGCTAAAAATTGCGTTCATCACAAAAGCAACATAAAAAACCATTGTTTGCAGCAATAAGCAGTATTTTGCATATCTCGAATTGTTTTTGTGATTTAAGGACGCAAAAGCACAAGCAAATATTTAAAGCCGCATAAACACCAATTTTTCACAATTTTGTTGCTGAAACTTCTGTTGATCATCAAAACAACTTGAAAAACCTTTATCTGTAGCAAAAATCAGTATTGTGCATATGTCGGTGTGTTTTTTTGAATTTAGGGACGCAAAAGCACATAAAAATATCTAAGGTCGCATAAACATCAATTTTTCACATTTTTGTTGCAAAAACTTGAGTTTTTCACAACAAAAACATAAAATACCATTATTTGCAACAAAAAACGGTATTTTGTATATTTCGGAATATTTTTTCAATTTAAGGACGCAAAAGCACATCAGAATATTTAGAGTCGCATAAACACCATTTTTTAATGTTTTTGTTGCTAAAACTTGCGCTTATCACAAAAACAACATAAAAAACTAATATTTGCAGCAAAAAGCAGAAATATCTTTGCAGTATAAGGGCGCAAAATAAGTGGCATAAACACCTGCAACTAGTGTACATTAGGAATTGTATTTATTTGTGTATTTTTAAAGGCAGAAAAGTAAATAATTTTTAGGATCGCAAAGATTCCAATGTGATTAATAACTACAGGAGAGAAAAATGTGACAAGAAAGCAATTACACTTTTTTTTTCTAAACAAAGTTATTTTTTTCTTCACTTTGAGACCTAACTTTAGTCGGGGGAAAGCGATGTGCTCGAAGTCATTTTTTTTAAAAAAAATACGCGAAAATATTAGATTGCGTGAAAATGGTAGCTGCAAGTAGCGGCAGGCAACTTCTCGTAGATTTATTTACGGCCTAGTGGTTACCGGAAACACACACACATGCCTCTCTACGATTGAATCGTCTAACGATTTGTTGTTTTGCTGAAATAAAAAAAAGACAGACGGGCAGACGTATACTGGTATTATAATATAGATTAATTAGTATTAGTATTTAGTACATTAATATATGTATATCATTATGAAGTGCAGAAATTATGAATTTGTTTCTTGGAAATACTTTTCCAGGGCGGCAGACGGTAGTTTATCTAGGAACAGGCACCAAACCTGAGGAAGCAGGTTATTTCAGGGGAGTTCGATACATATATGCGTTAGGTAGCTATCAAATTTTTCACAGCAAACCAAACAGGCATTAAAAATCATTTTTACCCTACCCCCGACTGCAACACTGATTTAAGTGGAATGCTTGTGAACGCAAATCTCTTGCAATATCCTTATATTTCTTGGTTCACAATGTACAGTGAAAGTAGCTTTATCTGGAGTAAACGTAAAACGCGAAAATCAACATTTTGCTTTCTCTTCAGCAAAGAAATATCTCAGGAGACAAATTTCTGCGAGTTTATATTTGTTCATATCTACGAAATCAAAATATGGAAGTCAGTTAGATATCGGTTGGAGATCTGCTAATAAGATTTCCAACCTCGTCTCCAGATGCATGTAATCACGTGTCCCGATGTCAGAAAGACACAAGTTTCCCTGGGGACGAGGTTGCCAGATTGCCCTATAAGCACCTTGTCATCCGCGCAGCTAAATTCTCGTGGAAATTAACAACCTTCCAGCCTTTTCAGAGGTTACAAACGCATGCAAAATCGCAAAGGAGGTGGGGTAGGGTTAGATACTTTGACGCCAATGAAAGAAAAAAAGTATGTAGACGAGGGTTGAATTTCACAGAAAAGAGTTTCGAATCGCTACAGCTGCTCTCCATCTGTGCGTTCTATCATTTCTATCCCTTAACTCAAATTTAATGTAGGCCGCTAAATTAAATCATAACAAAGCATTTCGCCTCCCCGCATGAAATGATAAAAAATACACAAGTTTAATAAATATTACTTGCAGTGAAAATATATTTATACATTGCAGATTACGTTATATTTACCGATATCCAAATCCGAGCCTATATAACTAACACATCATTGGTTTGAGTATGGGTAGAAAAACATCGTGTTTTATTTTCAAACTTTGCCACTTGAACTGCTTTGTGCTGGCGGCGTTGTAGCAGGGTTGTATAGTACCAAATAAGAATAAATTATACTACCAACGATGCTAAAAATAAAAGTAAAAAAAATGTATACATATACAGTAGGAATCCGCTAATGAAAATATAAACAATGTAAATGTATTCTTTTTGGATCGGATTGGTAGCTTACAACTTCGTACACAAGAATGACTTTAAGCTCTACGAAACTGCTTTGAATATAGAATATTTGAACAGGTCATGTATCAAATTTGAGCATGTTTTGTATCCAATAATTCGCTAACTTAATCTTAGTAATTAAACTTTCGCAAAAAAGCAAGAAAATTTACCCCTATTTACGTAGGACCGAGTAGGGGGGGGGTCGGTCTTTGTTAGCTTATGATACGTGTTATAATGGCCGAGAAATTTTTAAAATAAGGCAGTACTTCCAAAAGTTAAAGAGTCAAGCATCCCAACGTTTTTTTAAATATCGTCTATAAACAATCACAAAATATGTTTTGTTTACTTTATTAACTTAACTGAAAAGAAGGATTTTTTAGGCGTTGATTTGTCTACTGTAAAATTATAAACAACAACAGAACCAAATTATAATTGCGGTCGCTGGACAGCAGGTACACTATCCGTTATATTTTTGAAGTATCTATATTAAAATACCCGTATACGTCTTTCCGTCTATCACGCAAAATGGTACCGCAAGTAGCAAGACACATACAATGCGGTATTAAAAAGACGAGCGAAACCGTGGATTTTTCCACGGGCCATCGACTATTTATTTAAATTTAGCTGTCGGAAACCATGAAAATGTCTACATGAATTTATTTTTGTCAATTTACCACAAATTTGCAAAATTTAACAAACGCAAAAACTCATTCTTTATTCTTAGTAAAATTTCAAAATGAGGAGAATTGAAAATAACACACAAAAATTTCAAGATCAATTCAGCATTATCGAGGATAGATTTGAGATATTTAAAATCATGGCAAATAATACGACCAATCCAACATGATTTATGTAGAATACATAAATAACTTGAAAAGTAAAGAGCTTTCCAAATAGAAGCTGCACAACATGACACTATTATCATTTGTCACTTCGGACTTTCTTTTAAAGTAAACTGTTGGATTTCTTTGATGCGTGGTTTTTCAGTCTTGTTTCTCCGCGGGATTTACTGGAATTGTAAAGGAGTTTTCTCCGACGTTAGGTTTTTATTTTTTCCAGGACTTTAATTTCACGTAACGAGTTTCACCTCTCTTTGTAGTCATGTTTTATTTTTTATTTTTTTATTTATAATAAAATCTTCTCTCGTTTCTTGTACACCAGCTGTATTTAAAAAGCCGGGGAAAGTTTCACTATACGTAACATGTGTACAAGGAAATATGTCGTGGTTGAGTCTTTTAACTCAAATAACAATATCCATAAAGAAAAAAAAACGAAGCATACCTAATATTTAATCCTAGAAAGTTCGTCCATGTAAAAACATAATCTCCACCAATGACCATACCAAAATATGTTACTAAAACATTCTAAAACGAAAACAAAAACCGTGATTGGTTCACTTATACAATTTTAATAATAACAAAAACCGTGATTGGTTCGCCTATACACCGACTTACCTTTAGACATCCAATGATGGTCGTAGTTAACGCCGAGTTGGCTTGTGTACACAAAAATAATGAATAGTTTAATACGAAGCTGAAACAAAAAGAAAACTTCGTGACTACGAACTCTAGCTAGTAAGTTAATAATTTGGAAATTTAAAATTCTTAGGACACGATTAGGCAATTTCTTTTAACTAAAACGAAAAACGCAGTGCTTGACCTGCAAACACAGCCTGGCTGATAAGATAAGGTAAAGGGAGATATATATTTTGTCCAAGATTGTCTCATGCAATCTAAAGCAAGCATATTATGGGTAGGATAAATGGGTCACTAATTTATTAACTCTATTTTCCACAAATAAATTTGAAGTAATTTAAAACGTTTGAAACCATCGAATACATCCAATAATCGTCCATTGGTTTCACCAACGACCCTGAATTGACTCCTGGGCAGCAATGGATGACAGATTTGAGTATGTTCAAAATATCCCTTGAAGTTTAAGTTTTTCACTCGGTTAATACGATACGTTATCGATTTTCCTAATTACGCACTTGTTAGACAAGGCGGCCCTAGATTAAAAGGTTCATAATTTTAGATTTTAGGGAAAATTTAGGTGATTTTGGGGTCAAATTTTTTAAGAAAATACTGAAAGCGTAAAAAAACTCTTCCTAAACTTAAAAGATTTTGGAAACATTTTAAGGCGGAAATAAAGAGTTGCAAAAAAGAATAATCCAGAATCCAGAGGATACTTATCTGCATTATGTATTAAAAGGAATCCATATTTTAGGTCTAAATTCGAGAATATTTAATTGATTTAAGTTTTGGCCACCTTTGTCAGATCCCAAAACCATATAATTTGAAACGTCTGTTCACGTTGGCACACATAAGAATTGACACTCTTTTTATAAAGCAAAATTTGAGTAGATTGGAGGAGTTATAATGAAAATATTCAACCCTTTTTAAAAAGATAACAGTGTTTTGATAAAAACAATGCTTTACAAATATGGCATTTCCATATATTTTGAAAATATTAAATGAAAGTTGACGAGAAGGAAGTTGCTAAAAATCCTAATTGTAGAGGAGATATGACGAGTTGTGAGGAGGCGTGGCAACCTTGAAAAATGTCTATGTAAAATTTTTACTTACCCCATTATACAGGATAGTATAAACTGGACCACAAACTTGACTGAATTCCAACTTTCATATCGGTAAGCCTGGAATGATTTAAAAATAAAACAAATATTTAGAAGTTACCATTATGGCTGATGGCTGTTTAAAGAGATAGACCTTTTTAGAACAACATTAGCCAAGTTATCCATTTTAAAAATTGTGTAAGAACACCAGCAGTGAAAAGAACAACAACAACAACAACGTCGATTAAAAAAATCAACTACAGCATCAGTTGGGAACAAATTTTTGACTGAAAGGTGCTAAAAATGTGCTAAGAATATTCTTTAAATTTCACAAGATTTCAGCTTCAAACTTTTCATGTTTTAATGTTATTCTTTATTAGATTATTATATTGACCCAATGGGAACCAAACAGCTATGGTTTTGGATCATACAGCTTTAGCAGGGCCATATATCCACAGACAATAACCGTGCATTATTCACTTTACTGCTTGATGGAGCGACGACAGATAGAAAAACTGTTTTATTCTGTTTGCATTTCATTTTACTCAAAATTTGTTTATTATGCTACTATTATTATTCCGAATATTGATACATTATATTACTATTATTTCAAATATTTATACAGGATATAGCCACTTCAGTGTTGGAAACACTGTTATCAATGTGGGTCCTGTGTTTAGAATGTATACATTAGGTATACACCGGCATTACCTACCCAATTTCCCTCACATGGCATGGGTTGACCCGTAGCTCTTGTAAAGGCACTTGCTAAATATGCCTGCACAATACAGTGATGCAAAAGGTGTTACAGAAAGAGAAGATGGAGAGTGAAGATATCAGAATTAGGAAGCAAATCCAATCATATGGATGATTACATAGAGTGAAAAGTAAATTTTGAGTTATGTTTACCTTTTCCATATCGCCAGTGTATGTAGCGAGTATCACAGATGGAGCCAACATAAAGAGACTGTTGTAAAACATTAGGCCATATTTACCAAGATCTTTAGAGTCTAGTTTCTTCTTCATGTACACACCTACACGAAAATTTGAAAAATAAATTGGTTAAGCAAAAAAAATCTTTTGTTTTCGCTAACAGGTACCTAGCATTAAGTTATTTCAATGCGATTGTAAATCTGCCTTTCATTACGAATACTCAACAGTACCCTCCTTCAGCCCACTGCAGGGGGAGGCTGCATCCCCCAACCCATATATGCCCTTATGTGGATACCAAATTTTTAAAGGGTCAAGGGAGAAAAATGTAAACCAATGCTAATTTATCACTTCGCACCGAGTAAAAAAATTGTCTGATAAGAAAAGAACAGCCTGTATGCATCATAAAAAATTTGCTTTTGCCTTTGCTTCTAATCATTCTAATTGAATCGCATAAATGGAAGCCATTTGGATGCATCGTTAACATATAGTCTGAAGCAGCTTGAGTGTTGTGACTGTGACTAAATTTTATAAGTGCAACTTTTTCACTTAAATAACTTGGGGCTGTTTTATGGATGGATTTAAACATAGTAATGCCATGATTAAAATTTAGTAAATTCTTCAATTCAATATTTGGTTTATTTATAAATGTGCTTATATTCTTGTACAACTTATCTGCTTTATTCAATACAGACTTGTTAGCATTGCATCATGCAGAAGAACAGTAGTATAAATAAGGCATAAACAGAGCATTAACTAATAAATTTTTGGTGTCAGATGTCAAGTTGGAACTGATGTATCTTATTTGACTAAGTTTGTGATAAGATTTACCAACAAGACTTTTTATCTGATTTTTCCAGCTCAAATTTTTATCAAAAATCACACCAAGATACTTCACTTTGCTTTTAGATACCAAAGGAATGCCATCAAAACGAATAGCTACATCATTGCAAGACTTTAATCTAGACTTATTACCAAAAAACATAACTTCTGTCTTACTAGTATTTTAGTGAGCT
This sequence comes from Hydractinia symbiolongicarpus, assembly GCF_029227915.1. Lineage (NCBI taxonomy): Eukaryota > Metazoa > Cnidaria > Hydrozoa > Anthoathecata > Hydractiniidae > Hydractinia > Hydractinia symbiolongicarpus. The sequence goes on from NC_079876.1 coordinate 26,341,465, forward strand.
TTTTTAACTTAAGCCAGTTACTTATATCTTTCAAATCCTGCTCTAATGACTATTTCAGTTCTTGGGTCGAGTCACAACTGCAAATGATTATTGTGTTATCGGCATAACGATGGAAAAAAGAAAGTTGTATGGCCCATTTCAGGTCATTAATGTACACAAGAAAAAGTAAAGGGCCAAGGACAGATCCTTGAGGGACACCATGTGATCCCTCACCAATGACGTCTGATGTGCAGTTGTTTACTAACCTGTCTTCTATCCGAAAGATAGGATTCTAGCCAGAAGAATGCAGCATTCCGAAAACCATAGCAAAATAATTTCTTAAGTAGGATCTTATGATCGACAGTATCAAACGCTTTTTTTAAATCGATTAGTACCGCCGCAACATATTTATTTTCCCCCATTTCCTCTAAGATAAAATCTGAAACTTGTGTCACAGCAGTGAATGTTGAGTACAATTTATGAAAACCAGATTGTTCTGGGTTCAAAATATTGTTATCTGTTAAGAAAGAAGTCATTTGGTAGTGGATCACCTTTTCAAAAACTTTCATTGCAACTGGAAGAATAGAAATAGGTCTATAATTATGTCAGTGGGATTACTAGACTTAAAAATTGGTGACACTCTTTTACTTTTCCAACAAATAGGAACATACCCACTCTTCATAGAATCATTAAAAAGTATGGTGAGCACCGAACTGAAGACCGGAAGTCCAGCTTTTAGAATTTTTACACCAATCATATCTGTGCCAGTGGCTTTATCATATTTTAATGAAGAAATTAATTTACTGGCAGTGGATTGGGATATCTTTCCAAAGTTTAAATCATGTTTATTTACATCAACTTTGATGTCACAAAGTCTCTGTTGAAAAGTTTTCAGCTAATGTAGCCCCAATAGTTGCAAAAAATTGTTAAAGTTATTTGCAATCAACTTAGGATCAGAAATGTTCACACCAGCATTTGATATTATTTCTGGAGATTTTTTATTTTGCTTGCCTGGTACTAGCTCTTTTAGTGTTTTCCTCAACTTTTTAGGATCTGACTGGGATTCGTTTAGTTTACTAATGTAGTGACTGCTTTTAAGAAGTGGAATAAAATGAGAGATGGAATAAAATGAGAGCTGGAATAAAACCAGAACTGGAATAAAATGAGAAATGGAATAAAATGAGAATTGGAATAAAACCAGAACCGCATTAAAATGAGAACTGGAATAAACCAGAACTGGAATAAAATGAGAGATGGAATAAAATGAGAACTGGAATAAAATGAGAACTGGAATAAAACGAGAACCGCATTAAAATGAGAACTGGAATAAAATGAGAACTGGAATAAAATGAGAACTTCAATAAAATGAGAACTGGAATAAAATGAGAGCTGGAAAAAATGAGAGCTGGAATAAAATGAGAACTGGAATAGAATGAGAACTGGAATAAAATGAGAAATGGAATAAAATGAGAAATGGAATAAAATGAGAGATGGAATAAAATGAGAACTGGAATAAAATGAGAACTGGAATAAAATGAGAACTGGAATAAAATGAGAACTGGAATAAAATGAGAACTGGAATAAAATGAGAACTGGAATAAAATGAGAGCTGGAATAGAATGAGAACTGGAATAAAATGAGAACTGGAATAGAATGAGAACTGGAATAAAATGAGAACTGGAATAAAATGAGAACTGGAATAAAACGAGAGATGGAATAAAATGAGAAATGGAATAAAATGAGAGATGGAATAAAATAAGAACTGGAATAAAATGAGAACTGGAATAAAATGAGAACTGGAATAAAATGAGAACTGGAATAAAATGAGAACTGGAATAAAATGAGAACTGGAATAAAATGAGAGCTGGAATAGAATGAGAACTGGAATAAAATGAGAACTGGAATAGAATGAGAACTGGAATAAAATGAGAACTGGAATAAAATGAGAACTGGAATAAAACGAGAACCGCATTAAAATGAGAACTGGAATAAAATGAGAACTGGAATAAAATGAGAACTGGAATAAAATGAGAACCGCATTAAAATGAGAACTGGAATAAAATGAGAACTGGAATAAAACGAGAACTGGAATAAAATGAGAACTGGAATAAAATGAGAACTGGAATAAAATGAGAACTGGAATAAAATGAGAACTGGAATGAAATGAGAACTGGAATAAAATGAGAACTGGAATAAAATGAGAACTGGAATAAAATGAGAACTGGAATAAAATGAGAGATGGAATAAAATGAGAGATGGAATAAAATGAGAACTGGAATAAAATGAGAACTGGAATAAAATGAGAACTGGAATAAAACGAGAACTGGAATAAAATGAGAGATGGAATAAAATGAGAGATGGAATAAAATGAGAACTGGAATAAAATGAGAACTGGAATAAAATGAGAACTGGAATAAAATGAGAACTGGAATAAAATGAGAACTGGAATAAAATGAGAACTGGAATAAAATGAGAGATGGAATAAAATGAGAACTGGAATAAAATGAGAACTGGAATAAAATGAGAACTGGAATAAAATGAGAACTGGAATAAAATGAGAACTGGAATAGAATGAGGGTTGAGAATGGCCAACAATATTATTTCAAAAACTCCACAACATCGACAATGGTTTTTTTTGCCGACATAATTCTGCTTATTTTTAACATTTGTTGATCTTAATAATTCTAGAAACATTAGAACATTTTCCAACAAAATAAAGGATGGCGACAAGGATACAAACTTGATGACCACTAAATCACATTTCACTTTTCAGTTGTTTATCAAATGCTTTTTTAACAAGTCACTTATCAAAATTTTTGCTTTTCAGAAAAATTCCAGAACACGCCTTAAAAGCGCTATTCAAGTACATTTCCAGTAACGACTTAAGAAATCTATAGAATTCCGGAAGTATTGACCAACTTAAAAGAGGTAAAAAAAGGGACCTACCATTCGCTGCAGTGGTGAGATTGTTGATCATAATCATTAAATAACCAGTAGCGTCAAAAGCCAAATCAGTGCTGATAAGTAAACAATAGTTAGAAGTCTAGCTGTACTTAACAAAGATTCGCAGGTATCAAAAGTTGTAGATAAGGAGTAGTAACATATCTTAAGATAACTAAGCAAAAAATATAAATCTGCGTACGTTAACAAATGTTTTTTAGAACAAATAGCAAAGTTAAGAAAATTTAAAGAGTTGGGCAAAAAACATTGCTATGAGGCTGCTTTTTTTCTTTCTACTACACTTGGGAAGCTTTGATAAATATTTAGAAGATCAAACAAATTACCTCGCAGCAACAATTGCACCAAGCAACATTAAATATACAGAAAGCTGTATTGCACAATTTGGTTGCTTCCTAAATGTAAAAAAAAAAATTGATCCCAACAGATATTTTATTTTTAACCATCTTGTTCCTAAAGAATTCTATGCTTTTTATATTGCTTCTGATTGCAATTGCTTTCTAGACACTTCAAAGTTATTAGGAATAGTCATAGAACTAGAGAAGGAGATAACTTTCTATTGAGCTACTGATGCCACGATGGGTGAGCAAACAGGTGCTACATATAAAACACAAACAAACACAGCTTTTAATTTGCCCAAAGGAATTTATTTTGACTTTTTAATTGCTGCAAGGTATCGTCAAATGTTGCGCAAAGTTCCTTGTTCAGAGTAAAAAAGATTGCGAACACCTAAATATGAGTGTGCTAAGAAAATACTAAGACATTGGTCTTAAGACAAGGTAGCCTTCAAAATCACCAATTGTGATCATAATTATGGGTGTGGTTTAATTTTGCAACAGCAATAAATTACCGCACTGTTCATGTCATTTTTGGACGTTTCAGAGGTGTTACAAATTTTCTGTAAAGTCTTAAAATTCACCTGTAATGTATAATATAATATATATTATTTATATTTAAAATTAGGATGAAGTTATAAAGTAATGTTCATAGTGATCTTCATTTTTGATTCTTTAGCTATCCCTAATTTTAAAATGAAATATTAACTGACAATAATCCTCTTTTTTGCCATGGAAAAATTTGTTTATAATAAAAGATACAAAATAATCTTCATTAAATAAAAGAATTCAAGTGCACTGTTAAATAAATATTAATTTATCCACAGGCAGAAAAAAGGCGTATTAATTTATATATACTTTTCTAATGATGCAGTTAACGCGCAAGCTAACCATCAATTGATTTTTCCCCCAAAAGTTTTTTAATGGTTAACAATTATGTTTTCATTAGATTATTAGTTGCTTTTCTATGCTAGAAAAAGAACATTTGGCGTGTACACATCTAATAGAATTCCCTCAAAATTGCCAATTCCTTACTTGTGTCAGCAAATTATTGCTGACTGATTGCAATGGACTCTGTCATCAGCGATATTATTGCTGACATAATTTTTGGCTAATTTCCTGAGTTTTAACAGTTGGTCTGATTTTAATAAAAGTAAGGCTTCAATTAAATCTCAAACATATTACCATTTTTTCACCCTCTCTTTAAGCTTTATCCAGTGAGAGTAATTTCTTAAAAAATTTCACTCAAATAGGGGAAGTACATAAGTTGGTTTATATGTGTTTTGGTCTGCAAAATACCACAAATAAACCTAATTAGCTGGAAACTCATCCTGATATAATACCTAGAAATGCATGAGTGTGAAAATATAAAATTTTATCTAGTTAGGCGTGGTGCCTATTTGCCTTGCCTAATACCTAGTGAATTGTGCATCAATGAATTTATTTGCCAATGTAGTCTTGAAATAGCTAGCTAGCTCTTTCAGAAACTCCCCCAAAGGTTTTTTAAGCATTTACTAGCTATTTGGTACACTTGCTGATCAGAGAATTAAATTCTCTGATCGCTTTAACTATTTTAGCCACCTTACAGCTTGTGTAAGGCATTTAGTTAATCATACTTTTGACAATTTAACTCTAATACCTACTTGAGAAGTAAAGTAAGACATCAGGCTTAAAGGAATTCCAGATTCAATTAAAGTTACTAATTCGCATGCAAAAAGGGTGGATGTTTTGTAAGTATGTTTTCCAATGCTTTAACCCAAGTGTTTACATTTCATGTGCATAAAGCAGGAGTGTTTGATGTCACTTAATGAGCTACCCACACTGCTTTGTTTGTGTGAAAACCATTCTGCACATTTTTGAAATCGCTCTAACGATACGGAACTATTACATACAAAACCATTGTTTAGTTGTGAATGTAGTATTTTTACTTCAGATAATTCTCTCCACCTTTATATCTTGATTTATTGTCTTTAAAGTTACAAAATAATGTTAAGAAAAAGCAGTAAAACAAATACTGCCACAACAAAGCACTGAAATAAAGGTTACCTTAAAACTATATATTCACCAATCATTGTAAATAAAATTGAAAATCTTCGTAGCACTGTAAACATGGGTAAACTAAAATGAGAAAACATTGTTATTATAAAGTTATAAAGATATTTAAAATTCTTAAAGGAAAAAAACAAAGGCTAAAATGTATTTTGCTGTATTTTTCAGAATTTGTTTGAACCGGGGATTACAGGACAAGTACACTTTTATATCTTCTTTACATGAAAGTAAAAACAGTTCTTAGACTTTTGACCAGGGAAATATTTTTGCTTTGCTCAAAAGGGTTTTTATATTTTTAGTTTCTCGTCTCGTGAAAATCAAAAAAAATGTTTTACAGCTAAAAATGTACCTTGATCTTTATATTGTTCAAGTTTTATGGTGTTTCTTGTAAGTAAAACCTGCTTCAGCAACCCAAATATTATGTAATTCAAGTTATCATTTTGATATCAAAATCTTTGAAGAAGAACGAGTTTAGCTACCAAATTGACAAAATTACCTCCACAACAGATATATCAATTTTATAAGAAGGTTGCAGTTTGTGTATTCCTATTTTTGCCACATCTTCATAGAAAATACCTACAATTGCTAGACAAGCTGTTGAAGCCTTTCTAGTTTCTTTCAGGTTTCCTTCACAAAAGATTGTCTTAGTTGCCTGCCTGTTTTATTAATACGCATGCATTTGTGTTAAAAATAGCTGACAGACAACATACAAAGAATAAGGACTGTGTTGTGGAGACATCATTTTACTTCTTGTTTTCCTGACTTACACTGCGACTGGTACATGTTTTTTTAAAGGCATCCATAGCCTTAGATTTGGTCATTTTTCAAGCATATGCAAGAATTATGTAAAGCCTAAAAAAATGTTGTGAAGTTATCTTTTTTGTTTCTTTTTTCTTTTTATTATGTCTGAATTAAGCAGTATGTAGTGAGATTTAAGTTGTAATTACTGATGTTTAAAATTCAAATGCAATATTTTTCTTTCAAATGAGCATGTTTTGAGCCTGATTATGTGTTTTGCATTCGCATATTACAATAAATCATTTTGCTATTAAGCATAAACTAAGCATATTTTGAGCCTGTAAAAGTACTTTGCATCCTTATGTCTCAATTGCTTTTAAAAAAACTTGTATATAACTTCTAGTTGAAATTAAAGGCTGATGGCTAACAATAGCAGAATAGTAGATTGACCTGTAGAAAAATCCACTTAATTCAGAATGATTACCTAAATAAAACTTTGATCAACAAATCTCCTCCTTAAGCAAAGAAAATTTTGTTATGCCACTAATTTTACAGCTTGAAATGCTATAATGTATAATAATCATGTGATTTGATGAGCGGTTAAGAAGATATCAAATTTTAACAACTTCAACAATGTACATATAAAAAAAAGCCATCAGGATAAGAATATCTATAACATTTAAAGCTTATAAAATGTATGATTAACTTACTTTAATGTTTTTGTACTTCCTAACCCGAACACCAAGTTGAAAAAGAAGAACAAAGGGAGTGGAAATACCTAAAAAGCAAAATTAGGGTTTGGAAAAATTGATAACTTACCAATGTCTCTGTGCCTATATCCCTTAACAGGGAGTTGAGCCTTTATTGGTACAGTTAAAGAAAAAACACAATAGAATCCTTGAGATATTGTAAGCAATGTTAAAATTCTGCAAACCTTCTTCACTGTGTCTTTTCCAAATGCAGGAAATGTTATGATACCAAGAGATCGTGCTAATAACAAAACAACCACTGACGTACACATCTAAATATCAAAGCACTGTTTCTCATTGTGTTGCATTGTAACAGTTTCTTTCTTTCTTTAATAATTATGTTTTAACTATACCAAACCTGACAAAAATGAATATAATAAGAACAACAACTAACCTGTCCAAGTCCCAATGCTTGAAATGAAGGGAATCTAAGAACAATCACAGAAAAACCCTTGGGTGAATTTCGCAGCACAAATTAGGAATTTGTCCCAGGATAAAATCCATGGGCGAATTTTGTTTAGAAAAAAATTAGTGATAGGATTGGCTGGGATTTTAAAAAAGTTCGTAAAAGATAACGGATTTGCTTTTTTGTTGAAAAATTCTAATAACCTGCAACACGACTTTGCTGTATGGAATACAGGTATGGTCAAAGAGATTCATCTATGCAGATTTGGTAAGACTTTGTGTTGTTGAATTGTGTATTTTAAATTCACTTACTATCTCAAAAATGAAAAAACATAAACGTTATTTTTATTTTGTTCATGAACAAAATGCACTGAACAAAGCAGGCCTATCAATAAGGGGAGAGCAATGGCTCTTGCTCAAGCAAAGGCTCGCCCAATTCTGAGAAATAAGAACCCATTAATTGCTCCCTCAGTTCCAAAAACAGTTTTTCTGGCTGAGCAATATCAATTCATCTCGCATGGAAATCAATGTTCACTTTCTTATTATTTACAATAAAAAAGAACCAAAATATATATAAAAAAGATAAAATAAAATAGATAAAAAGACTTTCTGATAAAATATGCATTTATAAACTTATTCTATTTATTCAGATTTTTAAATTATTGTAACCTTGGGGGAGCGATTTATTGCTCAGGTCTTTTTTTCTTATTGATAGGCCTGCATAGAACTCTTAAAACTATCCATCACAAAATTAAGATGTGGAAGTCTTGCAAAATCAAGTGATGAAAGTTTTAAACCCAAAAATTTTTAACGTTAAACTCACTTGTATGTAGTAAGAATATTTTTGTTCACCATTACAATAAGCATTGAACTTGACGCATAGAAAAGCGCTGTGGTTACCTTCCGGAACGTGCTTGCTGTTTCCTGCATGATTGGTGATGCTTGTACAGTTTCGATACGTTCTTGGTTATTCTTTTGTTTGCTACAAACAAATATATTAAAATTAATATTAATTCAACAATTTTACTTACTGCTTTTATATTTAAAAGTTTATTTATCGATAAGTGCTACATCTTGCTTTTCGCCAGCGATATTGCCAAGTTTTTTTTGGATAAAATGATCTCTAATTAAAAAGGATTGATAAAACAGTAAGGGATTCCCTTCACTGTTGTATGAAGGCCAACTTTTTTGTAAAATATCTATGTCAAATATATATACCAAATTACTGTCTGTAGCTATAAAATGACTATGTACAAACTTTCAAATATTGATGGCCTTATCAATGCTCACAAAGCACAAAGTTAACATGCCCGTACACAGTATTCATGTTGTTATTTAAAAACACTTTGGATTAACTCTTGCGAGAGTGTTGTTAGCATAATCATACAGTGACAAGATATTTTCAAGGAATTACACATTAAAATAAAAAAATAACTTCTCCAACATCCTGCAATGGGAAAGAGCATGATAGAGCAAGACATAAACACAATAGGTCAAAGATAAAAAAAGGGGGAAATGCATGATTTGTTGAAAATGTAAAAAAGTGTCCAATCCATCAAATTAACCTAATTAATTAAGTTGTTTCTGTTTACAAATACATGTAAGTATTCATTGTACATCAATTGTAACTTGTCACTGTTATTTCCTACATTTACTTATTTATTGAAAGGCTTACAATTATCTAAATAATAATGTGTCTTTGTTAACTTGTCAGAGATAGGTGTTTTTAAAACAATTAAAATTAAATTAGCCTCCACAGAGAAGCAGGAAAAAAACAAATTAAAATAAATTAAATATGCATAATACAACCTATCCATACTGATTTATTGGATAAATTACGATAGAGGTATCAATTATACCACAAGAGACGTATTTCAGTTTAAAAAAATCCATTCCTTCTGCCTTTTACAGTAATTACAATGTTAATTAACTGTATGGCTTATGAAAAATATCCTTATCAGTAAAAATAGATATGATACATGCTTTTACTAAAGGCAACAAAAACAAGGACTAAACGTAAGAGATGTTTGTAATTGGTTTTTACCAATCCAGAATTAATCCAGAAACTGTTTAGAGGAATAGTTGGGATTCAATGAAAAAGTAAGCATTTCTTTTATGGACAAGTATATAACTTTAAATTTTTGGTTGACTCTTTACCATTATTCTATGCAGTCAACAGTAAAATAAAATTCTCATTTTTCTATATTCTATACTCAGTTTTCAGTTCAAATGGTATCAATGGTAATCATTGATATGGTTTTGTCAGTTATCTCATGGATCCTTTGGTTTTGCATGTGACATGGTTTAGTGTCTTGTATCTGTTATCATTCCCATCTATAAATCTTTTGGTCAAAATTGAAATCTTGTGATGTAATATTGAAAATATATGGAAATCCGTTAATACTCCCACCACTTTAAACTTGCCTTGAATCTACTTTCTACTAGTCAAATCAATATGTTTAAAGTGTTTTTGAATCTTATGCTAATTTTTTAACAAGCTTTAATGAGAAGTGGGCATGAATTTAATAATCCTAATAAAACAGATTATAATTAAAAGATTAAGAGATTAACTACAAACAATAGATTTATACTTGTTCCATGCCAAGTCTAAAATTAGACAAAGTTTTGTTTGAGGAAAATATAGTAAAAATGAACACAAGACAAAAAATGAAGAAATTTACAGTAAATTTTTAAAATTATACCTTACCTGTTATCAGTCATTTTAATAATTTTTAAACAATCCACGACAAATTTTAAACAAATTTTTAGGAGAAAAATAAAAGAAATAAAATAAAAAAAGGAAGTTAAAAAATAAATGTTTCCAAAACTCACATTAACTTGTGACTTGAGATTTGAATTTAAAAAATATACACTGAAAAAACAAATTTTCTTACAAACACACGTAAAGTATTATTTCATTGAAGAATTTTTTATCAACAAAAACAAAATGAAGTTTTATTCTAAATTCTTCTTTACTAGATTTTTGTTTCTATTTAAATTTAGTTTGTACATACTTCCTCGTTATTCAAAGAAAAGTGCTCAAACTTCAGGATTATGATATGAATGTATGGTATAATATCAAGTTTGCATTTACTTAAAACTAACCGTAAGACTAAAGGAAAAATTTATTCTTAAGTTGTCAATAAAAAAGCTAGGTGTGTGACACATCACACACACCAAAATTGTTTCTATAGTGTCTCGAATTTTTAATTCTTATGAATAGTTGGTTGGTTTTCACAGGTGCGAATTAGACCTGAAAACACCGACCCTAATTTTGTTTCATGCAAGCCTCGAGAATAATCAGTAACAATCAGTAAGAGTAACAATGTGGTGAAGGGTCTTTGTGGTGAAGGGTCTCTTTAAGAGACAAGAGAGGAGTTGAACGTCCTCCACCATACCTTAGTTTAAAGGGGCGATTGTGGAAGTCCCATGAAATGCCACATAGTGATGGTGTTACTTTAAAAAACACCCAGTCCGGTCTGTGAACAGTTGGCGCTAGGAAGGGCATCCAGCTGTAAAACAATGCCAAAACTCTTTATTAATGGCCGTAAGAATATTTGATCAGACAAACTGCGTAAACAGGGCTGGAACTCTAAGGAGTGAAGGTGTTGCGCACGGTAAGACAGATGTCAGGTTTGAGCATCGTTAGACCGTTACCCAGCTATCACATCACAAGATAGATAACACTAGGTTGAGGATGGCTAGTGTAAATGTTGGTAAGAGGTAGAGCAGGTGAAGTAGTTAAAATGTTAGAACGTAGATCTGTTGATATGTGTTGTGTTCAGGAATTTAGGTGGAGAGGAGCTTCAGTGAGATTTGTGGAAGGTAGGAGGGCAAGGTATAAGCTTTTTTGGATTGGTAATAGTGATGGATATGGAGGAGTTGGCATATTCGTTGCAGAGAAGTGGGTAGAAAAAGTAATAGATGTTATGCGTGTTAATAGTGGTATTATAGTGATAAAGTTTTTGATAGGTAATAGGATTGTCACTTTTCTGGCAGTTTATGCTCCACAATGTGGACTCAGTGAGGAAGATAAAGATAAGTTTTATGATGAGTTAATAGCAGTCACATCAAAGTTTGGAGACACTGAACTTGTCATGGTGGGCGGCGACTTTAATGGTCATGTTGGGAAGTCATCTGAAGGTTATAGAGGTGTGCATGGAGGCTATGGATTTGGGAGCAGAAATAAGGAAGGGGAGAGATTGCTTGAGTTTGGAATGGCAATGGACATGGTGGTTTGCAACACATCATTCGGTAAGAGACAGAGTAGGCCGATAACATATGAGAACAGAATGGGTAATGGAGGCTATTAGGAAATTGAAGATTGGCAAGGCTGCAGGAGTATCAGGTATTGTTGCAGAGATGGTAAAAGCATCTGGATATATTGGAGTTGAGCTTATTACAAGTCTTGCTAACCAGATTATAAAGGATGGTGCTATTCCGAATGAGTGGCAGGGGAGTGTAATAGTGAATTGTTTCAAGGGCAAGGGTGATGCATTAGAAAGGGGTAACTACAGAGGTTTGAAATTGGTTGATCAAGTAATGAAAGTTATTGAATGTGTGATTGATAAGTTACTTAGAGAAAGAATTGATACGGATAAGATGCAATTTGGTTTTGTTCCAGGGCATGGCACTACAGATGCAATATTTTTACTCAGACAGCTTCAGGAAAAGTATTTAGGAAAGAGAAAGAATCTCTATTTCGCCTTTGTAGATTTAGAGAAAGCTTTTGATAGAGTGCCACGTAAAGTTATTTGGTGGGCTATGAGAAAATTAGGTGTGGATGAGTGGCTAGTTACGATGGTAATAAGGATAGTGTAAATGTTGGTGTACATCAGGGTTCTGTACTTAGTCCTTTGTTGTTTATTCTAGTCTTAGAAGCGCTGTCGATGGAGTTCAGAACAGGTTGCCCATGGGAGTTATTGTATGCAGATGATTTGGTTCTCATAGCAGAGTCGATGGAAGAATTAGTTGAAAAGTTTGAGAAGTGAAAGAAAGGACTAGAAGAAAAAGGGCTGAAGGTAAACACAGCAAAGTCTAAAGTCATGATAAGTAGCATTGCAGCCAAGTGTGACCTTGTAGTTGGAAAGTGGCCTTGTGGAGTTTGCAGGAAAGGGGTTGGTAGTAACTCAATTTTTTGTCAGACCTGCAAGCATTGGGTACATAAGAAGTGCAGTAGTATTAGTGGAAGGTTAAGAGCTGGCATACAGTTTGTATGCAAGCGTTGCAAAGGTGAGATTATAGAGAATGAAGTATTTCCAGCTTTAATGATGTACAACAGTGGCTCGTTAGAGATAGTTAAGAACTTCTGTTACTTAGGTGATATGTTGGGCAGTGAAGGGGGTGTTGGAAGAAGTGTTACTTGCAGGATAGGTTCTGCTTGGAAAAAGTTTAGAGAGTTACTTCCTTTATTGACTAGCAGAGTCCTGTCAATTGAGGTAAAAGGTAGGTTGTATGAGGCCTGTGTAAGAAGTGTTATGTTGTACGTTAGTGAGACATGGGCAGTGAAGCAGGAAGATCTTGACCGTTTAGAAAGGAATGATATGAGAATGGTTAGGTGGATATGTAATGCCAGTCTGAGAGACAGAAAGAGTTCAAATGAGCTAAGAAGCAGGCTAAGTCTCTGTAGAATTAAAGATGTTATCCAGATAAGAAGATTGAATTGGCTGGGGCACTTGGAAAGAATGGAGGAGGATAATTGGGTAAGAAAGTGTAGAGACTTGATAGTTCCTGGGGCAAAGCCCAGAGGCAGACCGAGAAAGACTTGGCAGGAGGTTATAAGGACAGACTTGATAGAGAGGAAGTTGAGTTTAGATCTAACACAGTCTAGATCAGATTGGAAGAGGGTCATTAATATACCCTGTCCAACCCATGCTAGCATGGAAAACGGACGTTAAGCCGAGAATGATGATGATGATGATGATGATGATGATGATGATGATGTACAGTCTATGTACAGCAATGCTAGAAGTCGTGTCAGGATTAACAATTCACTTAGTGATGAATTTAGTGTATATGTTGGTGTACATCATGGTTCTGTACTTAGACCTTTGTTGTTTGTTCTAGTCTTAGAAGCGCTGTCAATGGAGTTCAGAACAGGTTGTCCATGGGAGTTATTGTATGCAGATGATTTGGTTCTCATAGCAGAGTCGATGGAAGAATTAGTTGAAAAGTTTGAGAGGTGGAAGAAAGGATTAGAAGAGAAAGGGCTAAAGGTAAACACAGCAAAGTCTAAAGTCATGATTAGTAGCATTGCAGCCAAGTGTGACCTTGTAGTTGGAAAGTGCTATTGTGGAGTTTGCAGGAAAGGAGTTTGTAGGAACTCAATTTTTTGTCCAACTTGCAAGCATTGGGTACATAAGAAGTGCAGTAGTATTGGTGGAAGGTTAAGAGCTAACATTCAGTTTGTATGCAAGCGTTGCAAAGGTGAGATTATAGAGAATGAAGTATTTCCAGCTTTAATGATGTACAACAGTGGCTCGTTAGAGATAGTTGAGAACTTCTGTTACTTAGGTGATATGTTGGGCAGTGAAGGGGGTGTTGGAAGAAGTGTTACTTGCAGGTTAGGTTCTGCTTGGAAAAAGTTCAGAGAGTTACTTCCTTTGTTGACTAGCAGAGTCCTGTCAATTGAGGTAAAAGGTAGGTTGTATGAGGCCTGTGTAAGAAGTGTTATGTTGTACGGTAGTGAGACATGGGCAGAGAAGCAGGAAGATCTTGCCTGTTTAGAAAGGAATGATATGAGAATGGTTAGGTGGATGTGTAATGCCAGTCTGAGAGACAGAAAGAATTCAGATGAGCTAAGAAGCAGGCTAAGTCTTAAAGAATTAAAGATGTTATCCATATAAGAAGATTGAATTGGCTGGGGCACTTGGAAAGAATGGAGGAGGATAATTGGGTAAGAAAGTGTAGAGACTTGATAGTTCCTGGGGCAAAACCCAGAGGCAGACCGAGAAAGACTTGGCAGGAGGTTATAAGGACAGACTTGATACAGAGGAAGTTGAGTTTAGATCTAACACTAGTCTAGTAAACTAAACTCATCATTTTTCCCTTTTTGATATTTTTGATAGAGAAGAGAAAAAAAAATATTTACCACAGCTTCTAATTGTTTGGGTTTAATTGAAAAAGAAAGTGGAACTAAAATGTTTGAGATGACTTTTGAAACATCCGAAATAGTCGCCATGTTCAATGAAATAAATTAAATCCATAATTTTAATCATCAGCCTCACTATAATATAATTAAAAGGGTGTAGCTTTCTTTATTAGTTTAGTTGATACGGCCATGGATCAACAAAATTGTTGCGCAACTGCCTGCAAAAATTAGCCAATCAGAAAGTAGCAGTTGCATTCCTACGGTAGGTTAGTCCTGTCTCTCTTTTCAGCGATAGCGCGCTAAAAAAAGCAGGGTTAAAAAAGCAGGACAGCGCGAGAGCAGAAAAGAGAGACAGGTATCCTGTCTAATCTAACACAGTCTAGATCAGATTGGAAGAGGGTCATTAATATACCTTGTCCAACCCATGCTAGCATGGAAAACGGATGTTAAGCCGAGAATGATAAATCATTTCGTTCACATTTTTAGTTAGAAATAAGAGGGAGGTAAATCCTCAGTTAAAAGTTCAAAACCGAAATAAATAAAATTGGGTGGGTTGACTCTGCTTTGAAAATATGTCAAAGTTTCAAGTAGACCCTACTCAACCATACTCTTCAGGAACTAATTGTAAAGAGGGGGTGTAATAGAGAGGGGGGAATACCAAGGGAGGAATAATTTTGAAAAGATTATAAACAGGGGGTGGTAATAAATGGGACGATATGGATTTTTGTAGAAATCCATAAATTGGGGGTGTGTCATTAATGGAAGGGGGCGGGGGATTTTGGTAAGATTTGTTTTTCTTACGCTAATTTCCAACTATTATCTCAAGTAACAAATGTATTCGAAATGTTGTGAATATGATACCCTCGCATTGCAATAATAATCAAAAGAACATCTTTGTGTTTGTTTTTAACAAACATTGATTTAACACTGTTGTATAGACAAAAGTTTTATTAAAAGAGGTTGTTCCATTTTATTTTACCTGTAGAAAGTGATATTTTCTTTCAAAATCCTTAAACAGGAGGGGTTGCTAATAAACAGGAGGTTGGTATTTTGACAAAAACTCCAAAACAGGAAATAAAAAGGAAATAAAAAATAAATGGAAATGGGTGGTGATTTTTTTTCAAAAATTTTAAAAAATGAGCGTCAGCATTTGGCCCTGCCGATGTAATTGCTGACTTAAAATACAAAGATACCGTAGTTGCATTGTTAAAAAAAATGCCGACATAGTTTTGTTGTGAAATTTTTAAATAACAATAATCTTGTTTTGTTTCAGCTACTCCCACTCCTTGCGACTACAAAATAATTACATTCCTTTTCTAGTAAGTTAGGCTATCATCAAATAAAATCATTCAGGCTACAGAAATAATGTGGTGCCATTCGATTTGTAATAATAATCGAAAAAAATGTATATATATCTTATTTAAAAGAAGTCCAGAAGTTCTTTCTCCCACACGACACAACGGGCATTAAGTCAGCCCTGTCCTCGGTTTTGTGAGGAGAGATGTTCTGCGAGGACTTTAACAATTGGGTCTCCTGTAAAGTTTTGCTTCATGTTAAACTGTACCAATGACCTTAGATTTAACACAGTCTATATCAGATTGGAAGAGGGTCATTAATATACCCCTTCCAACCCATGCTAGCATGGAAAACGGACGTTAAGCCGAAAATGATGATGATGATGAGTGACAAGCATTTTTTAAAGCATGTCACCAGTGACTTCTACGATATACAACTTATTGATGCCCTAACCTAATGAAACATAAAAAGCCAGTTGGCAATGAACTACTAACATTAATTTTTTTCCACATCATTTAAAACAAAAATGGTTTCACCGACATGTAAAAAAGTTTTCTTAGCACGTTTTGTATGTTCAACGTTACATGGAGAGTCGTCTATAATTCAACAATATGAAATGTTCGATTAGCTAGCTACCTTATTCAGCCTTATTTGACAATTTGCAGTTTATCCAGACTTTTTGTTTTATCCCTCAAAATATCTATCATTCCCTAACACATTATTTCATTATGCAACTGATTTTGCACACATTTCGTTTCGCAATACAAATACTGACATTATACTTGTGTTATTACTTGGAAGTACAACAATTAACAGCGAAATTAATAAAAATGAAACTTTACCACGCAAAAATTCTATAAAACGTGCCTTTGTTTATCAGGAAGCCATATTGAATTCGTGTCCGTGAGCTCACAGACCTCACCTTGCGCAATTTGCGCAGCGAACTTCCCGGTTCGTCTGTGCGGATCTCCTTGGTGCGCGATTTGCATGAGGTTCAAAATTTTTTGTAGAGTTTATTAGACTGGAGCTACTTATAGTTTAAGGGGATCGAGGCTGAAATACTTCTTATTACTTTCCTGTCTCAATAATCTTTTAAAGCGCGAGAAATCAGTCGAATTGCTTTTTAGTAAGGGCCTCAAATGCCTTGTTGCACATGTGTTTCCATTTAACTCCAGTCTCGTCCAGAGAGCTTCGTATGCTCTCTTTTGTGTGCGTGCGCTAGCCACACTTCAGAAAGCGAAAAAGAACCCTGGGGATGAGATTGCGTTAAACCCGTGACGCGGTGACCGCCACTTAGAACATTTTATGTTAGAACCGACCTTGGGCTACAGTGGTTTTACATCTACTGGAAATGTATATACGGAGGAAAATCCAAATTCCTTATTTTTGCAGTAATTTATTTTTGTTCTATGTCTTTAGTCACACTTTGCAGTATTAATGCGTTGATTTAAAATCCGGAAAAAATAATTTTTTTTTACGCACTAGACTAGTAAAAGAGAGGAATTCTGGTCTTTTTTCACTTCGGGCTCAAAATTAAAGTTCAACAATAATAATAACAACATGTAAATTGATTTTGATATTTTTTAACAAAAAGTAAACCCACGGTAAATAATAAATTCCCAACTCCAAAACCAATACGTTCTTCGCTTTCTTATATTTGACGAGAAAAAAAGAGCTGGTCACAAAGGTGTTTGTAGACACAAAGTTGTCCTTCTCGAAGATAAAATGTGACCTTCAATGACAGAAGCTAGAAACACTGTCATACTCACAAAATCGTCGATGTAATAATGCTAAAATACAACCTCTCCCAAAACGGAAACACGTGCGAAGAACACGGCAATTTCATATTAACATACAAAAAACAAATATAACAAGTGTAATATATAAAAATATATAAATATTGACAAATTCTGTACCACTGCCCTAAAACCTCAACGAAGAAGATATGTAAATCCTCACACTACTTTAAAACCTATCCGATGGAGAAACAAATATTTATGCAACGTCATTCGTACTTTATTAACTCAGATGCTTAGATAAACTTCGTTTCCATGTTTCAAAAAAATCTCAACGTCAAAATTCTAGTTCAATACCAACAGAAATAAATAAGCTTTTTATGCATGCAATGTAAAAAATTTATATTAATAAACCAAAAAAAAAATTAACAAACATTTTAAAGTTACACTGACCATCGAGTGGAACAAAATTAATTGATACCTTTACAGTAAGTGGCATTCCACTACATTACCATTCTTTTCCAAGAGCCGTATACAACCAGCATCTCTTTCCACAAACTTTAGCGCTGCACCAATAGGGAAAATAAGAATCACACTATAAGTCGCTATCTTCACGACACCCACTCGCTTTCATTACACAATCTTTACAACTTGAAAGATGAGCTCGACCGCGACACGTTCCTGCGCATTCGACATCACACCATGGATGGCAGGTACCAACTTGTCATCGAGGTTGGGTAAAAGTTGGAGAGGCAAGGTAGTGAGGTTGGCACCAATTTTGTATTCAACCTAAAACAGTGAAGGAGCAGATCTATACAATTAAGGGCCTACATCTTAAACATTCGCACTGTATTTGACAAAATTGTGCTGAAGTTTAACCGATCCAGGATGTTAGCTAGCTTTTATTTTGTCCGTTAGAAGAACAATTTGAATTAGTTGAGCTGTATTTGCTTCTCAAAATCCCCCATACAAAGACGACGAGTTAGTATCAAAAGAATCGCCATGAGCATTTACTAGGACTATAGAATTTTGAACTTTTTTCTCCTTTTGCCATCATTGGCCATCCTAAAGACTTTCAAGAAACTTTCCATATAGACCCTAACATAAGTGAAGTTCTAGGTGACACACTGCGGTCATATGAGACGTGATCACAAGAACATAAAAATTTTACATTTCACACTGTTTGCTAGTTCAGATAAACCCAAAAAAAATTTTTTTGTGTGTTTTGGACGTGATTTGTTTTACACGATCCATTCGTATTTATTTTAATATGTTCTTTTGACAAAAAACCTTGATAGAAAATTTAAATGCTTAGTATTGATTATTTTACTAACCCCCTTGCAACTTGAAAGAAATTGTACAATAAGTCGAAAAATGTAACTCACAAAGTCTGCGGCTAGATTAACTCTTAACCCAATTCTCGTCATCTCCAAGGCGATCAACGTCATTAAATGCGGCGACAACGCACTCATGCAAGCTTTAGCAATAGACGAAGTCATCTGACCGAGCTCTCTCGCCGAAAGACGTTGGACAGTGTCATTATCTTGCGGTAAAAAATACACTTCCACCCAGTGTATTTTTGCTGTAAGGTTGTTCGATGTATAGTCGTAACTGTGTCGTATTTTCATGTTTGTAAGATTATCGAATGACGTAGCGTCAATTGGACTGAGTAACCTGTAAAGAAATTTCAATGTTATCGAAGACAGTCTTGTATGTTGCTGAAGACACTTCGAGCGTGATTATTACGGAAAACTACAACACTGGCTGACAACTAACAACAAACAACAACAACGACAAAACTAGCAAACATAAAGGGCGTTAATATAGTTAAAATTCACCATTGTTTAATTTTTCTACAGAGAATGATGGATATTCATTGTTTTCAAGGTTGCCTGGTCTGATTTAAATATTTTAAAATTTATCTAAACTGACTTAAATATTCAAGTCCGCCACCCACCCTGATTATGCATGTTTTTATGTTACATAATAAGCTAAAGAAGCACTACCTTGGTCTTTCCACAACGTCCGCTGTGCACCATTCTATACCAACTTGAGAAGACTCTTCAGAAGATGGCGCGCCAGCAGTGACGGAATATTCCTTCATATTTTTGATGGCAGCTTTAAATTCTTTCATCACATCCGTGGTCACTTGTACCATAACTCCGTCTAGAAAAATCACATTATAAACAATTTTTCGCACAAAACGTTCGGGCGCCAAATGCGCCAAAATATAAAAACAAATCTCGGCGACAACACAAGAATAAGAAGTAGTAACGCAAGATTGTCGTAGAGATTTTGGGTAACCGATAAGTTGCAATGGTTATAAAGACAAGTTATACCTTCAACAATACTAGCTTTTGCTTTTATCCCTTCTGGATTCGATTTCAATGCTGCGCTGATCACAACAAAACTTGCACATGTCACTATAAGAAAGAAAAAAAAATTCAAGCCTGACACACAACAAAGGGACCAAACGAAACCCTAAAATTTTCCAACAATTGCGAACAGGGAGAAAAACATTGCAGGCTAAAAATTATATAGGTTATACCAAAAATATGAAACATTCTTTGTTAATTTTGTTACCGTCGTTTCCCCAGTAGAGAGGGAACCAAATTTTAAATTAAGAATAGATGATAAAATTTTGGGACGGGAATATTGAAAACAAATCCCTTGAATTTCGAAAAAACCTGACCACCTTGATGCTTAGATCTTAATGGAAGTAAAATTTCTACTTTAAAAACCGTCTAAAAACGCACGTGGGGATAGTTTTCGGACTTCTTACAATGAACTTTTACAATGAAAACGATTGACACAGGTTCAAGAAATCATTTTTACAAGGGTGTAGGTACATACCTTTTCTCTTTTCTTTTAAGACAATGCTCAAAGTCTGTGTTTTGTAACGCCCGTCTTTCTCAACGGAGACCAAATGACCATCGCACGTTGAAGAAAAATTTCCAGCAAGTGATAAAACGTTCTCTTCCGAAGCGTTGACGGCTTTCAATACCTATTACGAGAAAAAAATATTCAACACAATCTTAATGTGAGAGAATGCATTCTCACTGCAGGTAAATACGATGTCATATTTATTTTTATAGTAACAGCCCTTCAGCTATTTTATTACAAGCTCGTGAGCTTGTATTAAAACGCAAATGTGTCCTACAAGAATGGAAATTTTTGCCTCTCTGAGCACCGACACGGGAGTCGTCGTGTGTTCGAATCTCATCTTGGTAACTATTTTTACTTTTTTTTTCTTTTTTAAAAAGATAAGACAAGTGTTCAAAACACTTGTTTAACTAACTAGTAAATAAAGGTGTTTCCACCAAACTTTTTAAAAGTGAATGTAGGCAGAATTAACTGAATTAATGAATTTCGCAAATTTTGGGGTTTGTGGGTTTGTGGTCTTTCTTCTTCCTGTCAGTCGGTTCACCCAAGACGGACCCATCGAAAATTAAAAGTTCGAGGAATTTTCCGTTCAGGAAGGTCTCACAAATCAATTTTGAAAAATAAGTGTGTAACAAATATTATTGCGTATCTGAATAGTAAAATATGTCGTGCCTAACTTCGTAACAAAAATCCCAATTTGATAGACAGCTTTTTGTAAACTTTATTCGCGAGGTTGTTTGCGTATATCATACGTCTTGTTTCTTTTACTTTAGATAACACACACTATCCTGCAGTTATCAGTTCATACACCACCCTGTAATTATCAGTATGACTTAGATCAATCAAAAGTGAGCTCAAATAATAATCTCGGTAATAGCAAAACAAAAGAACACCTATTTTCAGAGTTACCTTGGGATTCTCATGTTTTGGTTTTTTATTTTTCCTAAATAATCCTCGTCCTGAACAGAGGTAAATCAGTACAAAAACCTTGTTTTAACAGGTTGCTTATTTGCTGTATGAATCCCAAAATTTCGAACTTTCTAAGTTCCATGTTTCCTGTATTCCTGTATTCCTGTTCGTATAACTTATCCGTGTTAAGAACAAAAATTGAGGTGTAATCTGATTGGCCAGAAACATTACCACTCAGAAAAATGATCTTAAACATTCTTTCTTTAAAGATCACGAACTGATTAAAAATATTAGGATTTGTTTAGAGAAGAAGAATATTCGAAAAATTCAAAATGGCGGACAAAAATGTCAACACATCCAGTTGCTGACACACAATAAACGCATTTTAGCAATTCTTCATACCTCATCATATCGATGCTGCGGTAAACGTATGATAGTATCTCGTTCACGAAGATTTATTGTCACACCTGCCACCCGTGGTAAAGTGTATTGAAAATTGCGAAAATCCTAAAAAATAAAACACACAGTTGAATCTACCTTAAACTTGATAATACAATTAGTCTAATTGAATGTTTTGTCTAAAACTGCTGTTAAACTTACATCTGCTGGATTCTTTGTGTGTAGTCTACCTTCCACTTAAAAACAAGTTGATTTTATATGAAAGAGCTTGGAAAGTTGTCTAGGTATTATTTTATTTTTTTTGAAAAATTGGTTTTCACTATTTTTGACTTAAAAGTTTCACTAATCATGCATGACATGCGTTGTTTCAGCCATTTAGGTTGATATTTGGAGCATATTGAAATGAATTTTAATATTTAATCATTACAATTATCATTGAAATCAGCGATTGCTTCTCATCATCAGGGAGATGATCGCATAATTAGTGGAAATTTTAAGTCCAAAATCATCTTGAGAACTAATAAATGTTTTTGAAAAAAATAAAAAGATTCATAGACAACTTTGCAAACTCTTCCATATCAAATAAACTTGTTTTTTTACGTGGGAGGAGGTAAGCTTTAAATATACTTGCCTATTTATTTCTAATTTCAGTTTCAAGAACTTCTTGTTTATAAAAAACTCCTTTTTAAACGCTTCATAATTTTGATTCGCAGTTGGAAAATAGGCATAAAAATACAACATAAAAAGGAGAGAAGAACTCACGGCCAACAAATCCAATATAGTTCTTCCAACACCAGAATAAACCGGCGGACGATCCAAAATGTTGGACAATGGACATGGGTAATCTAAACAGATGGTAGACATAAAAAAGAGGATGCGTTGAAACAGATATTAAATTTTAATCGTTTTAACGGGACTTCATTTTGTTTTTATATATTATTATGTTTTAAGGCCGTTTTACATTATAGAAATTTATATCCTGCAATATAATGAAGATAATTGATAAATATTGCAGAATATTGACTTTCAATATCTTAATAAAAACATATGACGCAAATGTTTGCAATATTCTGTGATATTCTTTAAATCAAGATGCGTTTATTAAAAAAAATATTAAAGAGGGATTTCTTTTGTTTCGTAACTTCGCTGATTCGCTCGAGATCAAGATGCGTTTATTAAAAAAAATATTACAGAGGGATTTCTTTTGTTTCGTAACTTCGCTGATTTGCTCGAGATCAAGATGCGTTTATTAAAAAAAATATTACAGAGGGATTTCTTTTGTTTCGTAACTTCGGTGATTTGCTCGAGATCAAGATGCGTTTATTAAAAAAAAATATTAAAGAGGGATTTCTTTTGTTTCGTAACTTCGCTGATTCGCTCGAGATCAAGATGCGTTTATTAAAAAAAATATTAAAGAGGGATTTCTTTTGTTTCGTAACTTCGCTGATTCGCTCGAGATCAAGATGCGTTTATTAAAAAAAATATTAAAGAGGGATTTCTTTTGTTTCGTAACTTCGGTGATTTGCTCGAGATCAAGATGCGTTTATTAAAAAAAAATATTAAAGAGGGATTTCTTTTGTTTCGTAACTTCGCTGATTCGCTCGAGATCAAGATGCGTTTATTAAAAAAAATATTAAAGAGGGATTTCTTTTGTTTCGTAACTTCGGTGATTCGCTCGAGATCAAGATGCGTTTATTAAAAAAAATATTAAAGAGGGATTTCTTTTGTTTCGTAACTTCGCTGATTCGCTCGAGATCAAGATGCGTTTATTAAAAAAATATTACAGAGGGATTTCTTTTGTTTCGTAACTTCGCTGATTTGCTCGAGATCAAGATGCGTTTATTAAAAAAAATATTACAGAGGGATTTCTTTTGTTTCGTAACTTCGGTGATTTGCTCGAGATCAAGATGCGTTTATTAAAAAAAATATTAAAGAGGGATTTCTTTTGTTTCGTAACTTCGCTGATTCGCTCGAGATCAAGATGCGTTTATTAAAAAAATATTACAGAGGGATTTCTTTTGTTTCGTAACTTCGCTGATTTGCTCGAGATCAAAACAAAAAAATTAAGTAACACAAAGTTTAGCAATATATTTTATTCGCATCCAGCAATATTCTAGAATATAAGGCTGTAATGTGAAACGACCTTCAAACAAAAAATACTTACATTTGAACTCAGCACCAATTCTTAGTAGCAAACGAAGTGGAAAGTTTTTCGCCCAAGGTAATTCTGAAGGTTGAATATACAAACCAAACAGATAAGGTGAGGTTGGCAAGATCAGCTTTTGTAAACACTACAGAAAAAAGGCTTTTGATCAGTCATACCACTTTTTTATTACCTAACAAAACTTTTTAGTATAAGCCACAAGTAAATCAACAAATTAACATCAATCATAAGTTTTTATTTGACATTTTTGGCCTAAAATAAAATCTTTTACACCAAAAACCAATTGACGTCAGAAAAAAAGTATTTACCAGGGATTTTACACTCGTTCAGAGTTCACCAAAAAGGAAGGAAAACTCACTTGATCTTGGTACCCGAAGTTAACTGTCAAAAAAAAACATTTTCTAGCTCAAAGTAAGTGTTCCTAGCTTACACTAGATAGAGTTTATTTTAGGCCTTTCAGCCACTGAGATTGTTTCTCAAATCAAGAAAGGATTGATTGCAATATATTTGTTTTCTGTGGTTTTAAAGGCTCTTCAGCGACCGCAAGTATCTCGCACGTGCAAGAACTGTTAAAATCAGTTATTGTGGTATTATGTGTGAGTTTTTTCAATAACCAGTTCAGTTGAACATACCTGCAAAGTAGCTTTAAAAAATAAGACACCAACGTGCTTTGGTGAGCACAGCATGTTAGGATCAAACTCCATTTCTTCAAGTTCTGCCACAGGATTACCTATCAAATGTAGAGGTGATGAAAACAATCAAAAGAGTAATCATGGCAAGAGCAATAAAAGACATGAACTAGAACAACAAACATTAACAACAGAAACAAAAATAAACAAACAAAAAAGACAAAGTTAACAGACAGTAACAACAACAACAACAACAACAACAACAACAACAACAACAACAACAACAACAACAACAACAACAACAACAACAACAACAACAACAACAACAACAACAACAACAACAACAACAACAACAACAACAACAACAACAACAACAACAACAACAACAACAACAACAACAACAACAACAACAACAACAACAACAACAACAACAACAACAACAACAACAACAACAACAACAACAACAACAACAACAACAACAACAACAACAACAACAACAACAACAACAACAACAACAACAACAACAACAACAACAACAACAACAACAACAACAACAACAACAACAACAACAACAACAACAACAACAACAACAACAACAACAACAACAACAACAACAACAACAACAACAACAACAACAACAACAACAACAACAACAACAACAACAACAACAACAACAACAACAACAACAACAACAACAACAACAACAACAACAACAACAACAACAACAACAACAACAACAACAACAACAACAACAACAACAACAACAACAACAACAACAACAACAACAACAACAACAACAACAACAACAACAACAACAACAACAACAACAACAACAACAACAACAACAACAACAACAACAACAACAACAACAACAACAACAACAACAACAACAACAACAACAACAACAACAACAACAACAACAATCACAACATTAATAGTAAAAAAACAATGACAATGATAGAACTAAAGCGGGAACACCAAAAACAACAATAGTGGTAGAGTATTTACCATGTTTAGCTTTTTCAAATACAGCATTCATTTGCTGTAGAACCTTACGTGTAAGTGTAACATCTTCCAGGTTTGATGAACCATGCTTAATTAAAATGACCTAAAAAATAACACAATTTATTACACATACTTTCTGTGCAAAATTAAAAATAACCTACCTTAGTGCTTAATCTCACAAGAACACACAAAAAAGATAAAGCTTACCACTTCCTCTTGGTTTGATGCTCCCATGCCATCAGAAACAAAACACCAACATCTTTTCTCAACACAGCAATCCACTGAAATTTTATAACAGCAATAAGATAGACTAGTGGATCACAAGTAAAAGCGTTGGATAAAAAGTAGCTTCTGATTTCTGATTCCATAGGTAATTATTATTATTATTATTATTATTATTATTATTATTATTATTATTATTCCGAATATTTATACAGGATATAGCCACTTCAGTGTTGGAAACGCTGTTATTAATGTGGGTCCTTTGTTCGGAATGTATACATTAAGTATACACCGGCATTACCTACCCAATTTCCCTCACATTGCATGGGTTGACCCGTAGCTATAGTAAAGAAACTTGCTAAACATGCCCACGGTGTTTTATGTCTGATTAGGCTACTCCTGTGCCTAGGTGCATGACTTTTTTGTCAATTTATACCAGATTTTTTTATGTTTGGAAATCGGGAATTGACATTGTTGGTTAGAGAGTGATTATTATTATTATTATTATTCCAAATATTTATACAGGATATAGCCACTTCAGTGTTTGAAACACTGTTATTAATGTGGATCCTATGTTCTGAAAGTATACATTAAGTATACACCGGGAATACCACCCAATTTCTGTCACATGGCACGGGTTCACCCGTAGCTGTGGTAGAGGCACTTGCTAAACATGCCCGCGCTGTGGACTGAACCACGGACCTTGTGATTACGAAGCGAACTCCATAACCACAAGGCCATGCGCCACTCACTCACTAACACTCTGGGCAGTATTTTGACTAATTGCTGTAGCGTTTTTTGAACGACTCATTCTCCACAATCAAGATAACAGAACTGAATGTAAACAAACAAATTGATTGCAAAGAAAAGAACTGACTTGAAACAAAAAATAACTTACTGTTGATAACTTTTACTTTGACAACCAAATTCTTGTTGACAATGAACGAAATAGGCTCTGCAATATCATCTTAACGAAACAACAACAAATAAATCAATAAAAAACAAATATATGTCACACAAAATGACAACGTACTGAAAATTTCGCCATATATTTACCATTAATTTCGTTAAATAAGGTGGTTAGGTCTGGATTGTTCACAATTCTTGTTTCTAAAATGAAAAAGAAAAGTGTTTTGTAGTGTTTTCCACCTTTATTGCGAACTCTCCTTTACTAAAGCTATATATAACGAAAAATATGCAAGAAAAGTTTGATTAAAGACCCTGCATTTATACTTGCAGTATTTCATATTAATTTTGCCTTACAAAAAATTCCGAATTAGGGAAGACCTGCATATCATATTGCCCAATAATAATTTTCTTAAAAACTTCTACATATATGTAAAGGGGGAAATATTATTATTTCTTATGTATGGAATCTACAATCTTCCACATAATATATGGAGACAAGGTGGAAAATTTCTGTCTCAATATATTGATAAGGGATTGTAGTTGTCTTTTGGTGTGCTAAATTTATACCTTATTAATTTCACCAGACAAATATACTTGTATTAAAATCTATTATTAGATTAATTTAAAAATTTAACTGAAAAAAGGGACTGAATCTTTCCCTCAAACAAGTTTCCTTTTTCGACTCACAAAAATTGTTTTAATGCAGAACTTGTTCTTGAAATAAGTGCTAAAATCCTGTTCTTACCTTCATTATTACGTCGCAAAATAGGTGGGAGGTTGGTGACAGTACTGTTAAACATGATTACTGCACTCATTTCAGACTCACTACGGTTTCTACTTTGGCGTTGACGTACACTTGGAGTATAGGCTGGTAATTGGAAATTCATCATATCTAAATAACAAAAAAGATTGTTGTGAATCAAAATGGCTGACACCGTTTGTATAAAGGGTTGCCCTTAACTAAACACAAAAACAAAACAAAACAAAACAAAACAATTTTTATGCAAGAACCATAGGTAAAACAATGTTTTTCTTCTTCCTATATTGAAATATGTTGATTAAAAGCTTTATAAGAAAACTATATAAAATATAAGATCGCTAATTTTATCGTTCTTGCAAATAAACATCACTATTATCTTTGCTATTAGATTTCTGTAATTTATTTCATGGTTGGCTCAACAGGCTACTACAAAATATGGGTAAAACATTTATTACCATTTACTGGTGAACCAGGAAAACCTGGAGGCCTCATTGTAGGTAGATGCTCCAATGCTTGAGCTGCTGGTAAAACTTGCGCTGGCTGTTCTGAATACCTTCCACTAGAGCTTGGAGCTTCTGAATAGGGAGGAGCATCTGAAGAATTCGAACCTAATCTTTCTGTACGACCACCATCATTTATTTCTGAATATGGTGGTGGAGCTTCAGGAAGGGACGACGAAGAATTGTTGGCTTGGTAAGGTGTGGGAGGTACTGAATCGCCAATTCGTGGTATATTTAAGACTGACAAAAAAAATAAAATGAAAACAAGTCTGCACAATTCCCCAGTTCTCTGGACAAAATTACTCTGCTTTTCTTACCAATACTATTCAGTTGGTAAACATATTCTCAATCAATTATCTCAGACAAATAAAACCCAAATCGAAATAATACTGGGTGTCAAAAAAATAATAAACATCTAGCAATATACCTGCCACCATAACATCACAACATGTCTGGCAAACTCTAGCAGGTTTATAGTCCATGTAAGGTAAATGAAACTTCATGTTACAACATTGGCCACAAAGCACCTACAAAACAAATGGAGCATTTTCAAAATTACATGATAACTTTATGTGACATGTAAAATCTTGGACAGATTTTTTTTTTAACTTCAAAGCTTGTTCTGACAAGGAGTCACAAGTAGTTATATAGGTTATTTTATTTATTTGTTAACCTTCACAGGACTTAGAATCAGGTTGAATTGGAACTATGCCATGTATCCATATCTGTTTAAAGAAATAAAATGACAATTTTTAAATACATACGGCCTTAAAATCCGAATTGATCCAAGTTGACAAATAATATTGAACTTTTGTTGTAGATCTTAAAAAGTTGTTTAACAATTCTTTATGATTGTGTTCACAAAATTCCACTGCAAATCAGCAAGCAAATCCAAAGTTGCAGAGTGTTCCACAAAAATACAATACAAGGGGTATGGTAGTAGTAAATTAGTCTTATTTTTAAAAATGATTCTAACTATTTGCTGCAGGAATCCCATTTTATTCATACGTTTCTTATTAATGATTATGCTGTAGTGTTCTTAGCATAATTGGCTTTTTGTACAACGTGATTAAAGTTTGCTTAAAAAATTTAATCTTCCTGCATACGATGCTTATAAAGAGACACATATATTCAAGTTTTGTATTTAAAATAAAAATAACATTCAACAAAAATGGTAGCACAAACCTTTCCACAGGCCCGACAATGATGTCGTCTTTTGACAACTGTAAATTTCATGTCACATTTCATACAACTTTTAGCATCTATGTCCGGGATCCATTTTGGTGCATACCAGCCCAGATTTCTCATTTCGTCTGTTATTGCTGTTGCCTCTGAAATTAAAATTCACTTTCACTAAGATCTTAAAGGACAACCATATTGACGAGGTAGACCTGATCAAATGAAGATTTTTCAGTACCTACAATACTAAATTTTTTTTTATTTTTTCACTAGTACGGAAGCTGTTGATACTCTTTAGGAAAAAGGAAGTTTTGATTCTGCGAGTTGCATTTTGTAGAATTTTATTAAATTTCTCATCAGCCATAAAAATTTTTCTTAGAACCAGTTTACAAGGAACTGACATTAGACCGCCCAAGTTTAAGAATGTTTGGGAACCTGAATGAATTGTAGACATTAGGGGGAAGCCAAGGTATAAAATGATGTTGGACTTACATTATAGACCTTAAAAAGTTGGTTACCAAGTCTTTTCAAATTTTGTGGGTAAGCTTGTGAAGCCTTATATTAATGTATGTCAAGCCGAGTTGCGGATCCTGAGTTAATGGTCCGTCAGCAAAAAATTAAAAGGCCTGAGACAAGCAAACGAGTGTCATTTTGGCAGAATATTATATGTCAATCAATTCACCTTTATAATATCTTGGAATTGATAAAGTTTTTTCAGATTTTATCCAGGGGGGGACACTCATTTTCTCTGGTAAATTTTACTTTAGCTGAAATTGTTGTTTCGGAACATATGAACAAGTTTTAGTAGTAGGAACTAAAGAGTATTGAGTCTTTAAAAATGTTTCTAATAAAAAAAATTATTTTAACATATAGATAATAGAGCACAAAATTCTTAAAAGAAACCTTTCAACCACTCAAAGCGAACAAAACCATTATAAATATTTTATGTGACTATTTCCCATCAATGTTAAAGGCAAGTGATTATTAGGTTTAAACTTTGCATGTAGACATATTCAGTAAACACTTGTGTGGCCCCCTAAACTTTTCTTGGGCAGCCTTAAAAACTAACAAAAACAAAACAGTTTACCACTAGTAGCTGAAGTTTCATTAGCCCTTGCTTCCTCTCTGTTTTCTTGCTCTGCATCTAGAGAAAATCTTACTCTTCTGACAGAACCAGTAGACCTTCGAGGTTGTTCAGATATGGTGTCAGTTGCCTCTGATGTTTCAATAGTTTCTGTATTATTAGTTTCATGGGTGTCAATGGCAGGTGTTACATCAGTGTTTAATTCTTCAACTATCTCGTCATTTGTCTCTTCAGCAACTATTGGTTCATTTGTAGCAATATTTTGTGAAGTGTTTAAATTTTCAGTTGTATTCTCTGTTGCCGATTCTAGTCCCGTTTCGTTTATATTGTCACCATTATTTGTGTTTTCAAGCTCATTATTGACAGTGCTTATATCATCATTGGACATAAGTATTACAGTATTTTCTTCTTCTGTCACATCAGTCACAGATGTAAATTCATTATTTTCCTGTTCAGATTCAATTTCAGTTTGCACATCGTTTAAACCGCTATTTTGCAACGAAGCTTCCACAGGAAGTGAACATAAATCATGACTAATAGTCTCCTCATTTGAGATCTCCTCCAAGGTGTTTGTAAGAACTTCTTCATCTTCATCATCTGGAGTTAAACATTTTAATGAATTTCTTAGCTGTACAGGGGAAACATCAACATCATTACATTTTGAATCATTACCAACTGATACATTTTCCGATGAAATTTTGGAAGTTAAATTTTCATTAACACTAGCAGTTTCACTACTTAGTTCTACAGTTTTTAAAATATTTATATGTTTTTTTTTTGGTAATTCATTAAAATCATTGCTTAGTGAATTACTAGCAGAGGTAAGTGCTTGCTCCTTGCTGTCACTTGCCTCACAAAGTTCATTTGCAAATTCATTCTCAAGTACAGCAAGGTCATTTTCAAAGCTAGCCATATCAACCAAATCAGTTTCTTCCTTGAAACCAACAACATGTTCACTATTACTACTAACATCTTCAATATTGTCAGAGGTATCCACCACTTCAGTGGTAATATTAGTGGTATTATCAGTGGTAATATCGGTGGTAATATCAGTGGTATTATTTGCTTCAGATGTACTCGGACTACTTGTTACATTAACTGTTTCAATGGTTTCATTCACACTTGTATCATTGTCAACATTAGTGGAAAAGTTAGAACTTGGAGTATCTGTTAATTCTGTAGTAGGAGAAAGGGAAGAATTTTTGTCTTGGTTCTTATCTTGAAATGAAGTCGAAAGAATAAGATTCTCAGCAAGGTCAACTAATGCATCAATATCAGTGGTGTCACTTGATGAGATTATATTTTCTGTTGTTGTATTTACGATATGCTGACCTTCTGCAACAATGATTGGAGAAGAGGTGAAGTCTGGCTCTGATTTTGTGGCTTTATTGCTTGTTGCAGACTCATTACTTGGCTCTTCCACAATATTTTGTTCAATAGCATTAAGGTCACCTAAACTTTTTCTATTGTCATCGTTTACATCTGTTTTTTCTGGCAATACCTGTACATCAAATTGATGTGAAGGCAGTTCAGAATCTTCTATGTCAACCAATTTTATAGGTTCCTCTGGAATGGATAATTCAACATTTAATAAATTATTATCATGACTAGTCTCTACATTCTCAGTTACCGGTATAACTAAGTCTTGATCAATCAAAGAAGTAGTGTTAATAAATTGACATGCTTCGGGCAATTCATGGTTATTATCATTTATATTATTGTCTGTTTTAAGTTCTTTATTAGAAAAAGCATTGGAAATAGGTGGACCCTGCAACAATAAGTCAACATCAATGTCTCTATCTTCATTCTGCTCTTGCTCTAAATTGAGATTATCTGATATGAATTCATCAGGCAAAACATTTTTATTATCAGAAGAGACATCTGTATCTTGATCAGAAGACAGTTCTGTTTCAACCTCGTTATCTTTTTCAAGGGACGATTGTTGTTTTATGTAAGTATCGCTATTTGACACAGGTTCTCCAATATAAACATCTTTTTCAGAAACTGGATCACTTTTAAACACGTCTTTATCAGGTTTATCAACAGAATTTTGCCATTTTCTTAAACGGTTGAAATCGTCCAGTATACTTCTTTGATTGATAGCATATGGTGTGTCCAGCACTTGCAGTCCATCTTCAGTCTCTAAGGTAAATTGACTGAGATTATCAGTGTTAGTTTCACCTGATGTAGCGTCAACAGCATCTAATTCTTGTACATTTAGTTTTAGAGGTTCAAAGTCGTCATTGATTGCAACAATGTTTGTCTCAAATAAGGAGGCAAGTTTGTTTGGAGAGTATGCAGATTGCTCATTCCCACCTGAAAATAAACAAAAAATTTATGTGGTGAATAATGATAATGCACAAGGTTAAAATTTGACAGGATATAAATGGATAAAAGGCACAATGGCATATTTTTGTATGCCCTTTTACTTTATTTTTTGAATCATTTAAGGACTGGGAATGCATAAACAGTAACAAAGTGAAATACCTGTTGCTTCGTTCTCCTCTTCAAAATAACTCACAGGGTTCCATGGTTGATTTAACAAAGTAGATTCATCGTACAGATCATTTTCATTCATTTTTTTGTGTTATGTGCATATTATGTTTATCTAGAATACGCTTGTATTTTTTTCTAAACATACAATTGTATATATGTATATAATAATTACAACTTGACTTCAACAAGTAGAACTGGACACTTATCACTTACTTCAGGCAAGTCAGTAAGGTTTTTAAACTAGCAAATTTTATGCAATTTCAGTGTTTTCAATTCAATTCAGACTCAGCAATTGTCTGTGTGAGTGTGAAATTAGTATTATTAAAGCCTGTTTGTCAACAGCATTTTATGTCAGCAAATTGTCATTATGAAAAAAATTAAAGCAATAAAGGAAAAAAACTATATACTTCTTTATCAGAGAGAGGGAAATTGCCTACTTACACTCGTTTAAGCATAAAACTGTCTAGATTGTGCGATCATAACGATGTCAGCTAGCTCTTTAGCCTTACCAAAAACTTTTGTTTTGACAGAAAACAAAATCAACTCTTAAGACTTGTGTTATACACATTTACAAATATAAATTTTTAGCAAATATTATCAAATTGTATCTATGTACATTAGTTTATCAAAGAAAGATCATAATTTAACAAATCTGATAGAAATACACTGTAAAATCAGACCAAATTCGAAAAAATAATTGCAAAAAACTTATGTAAACACAATTATTAACGAAATTAAAACTACACAAGCAGAAGACTACCACAAAAGAAGTTTCAATACACAATGTATATACAATATGAGAAGTGTAAGCTAAATGTCAATTATATGTTAAGATTTTACCCTCTACCCTAAATCAAATCAAAAGATATTATATAACATGTAAAAACACTCTCGCATGTTCCTGTAAATCGTGTAGCAACAAATCAGTTTAAAATATTTTCCGAAAATTTAGTATTTTATGATATAAAAATATTTAAATGTATGTGGATTGACGTTCAGCTTACACATTTCTGTTTGTCAATCACCTCTAAATTTTCATCAATTACAATATGTATTTAAAGAACTAGTTGGTTACAATGGAAACCTGATAACCGAAATTTTAAGATGCTAAAAAGTCAAATAAGAATATTATTTGCTTGAGTCCCTTATAAATTGAATGAAAAATGGTGAGGAAAACTGCAAGGTTTGAAAGGTAAACATTTTCATTCCATATTAGTCAGGTTAAAGTGGTTGTGTATGTTTAAGAAGACTTGTGTTATTTTATGGACGTCATTTTGGTACTTTTTTAACTTTCAACAGAAATATTGCAAAAAGATAAATTTCACTTTACAAAGTGGGAAAGGAAACATGGTGGCAGATAAACATGAAAAGATCAAATGTTCTTAATAAAATGAGAACTTATATGATTTTTGAAAATAATATGTATATTATATAGTCTATCTACACAAATTAAATACATGACATTGTGTATCTGTTTATTGTTTAAACAAGTCAAAATTTTCAAAATTATTCCCTTTTATACTAATTATACTCCCCTTTCTGTAAAGAATATTTTCTTTCTAATTTCCGTTGTAATTCATCCAATTTTTTCACGGCAGCCTCCTCATTATGTGATGTTCCCTGGTCAACTGCTGGTAAACTGTTTAAAATCAGATCCACATTTTGATCCATAATGGGTTCTTCTGTTATTGTGTTATCAACAGGACTTGACATTTTAGTTGGCTCTGGAGAAGTTTTTTCCATTGACTCACGCCAATGCTTGATACGATCTAAATCATGAAATATAGCTTTGCGATTTATTGAAGATGTATCGTTTAAAACTTTAACACCATCTGCGATGTGAGTATACTTTGATAAATCATCGATATCTGTGCTTTCATCACCATATTTATCTTCAGTTTTTAGACTAGCTTGTTTTGCCAGTTTCAGACGTTCCTCATCTTTTTTAATGTTGTTTATATTAGCTTCAATCAACTTTTGGTCGGAATTCTCATTCATTGTAAATATCTAAAAGCATATAGAAACATAATTCCTCAACCAAGCACATTTTCTTCTTCAAGTTAAGACAAAATTGGAATAGACAATAAAAAGAACACCTTACAAACATTTTAGGCTACAAAGTGTTATACTAAAATGGATCCACAAATCCATTTCAGAATAGATAGGTGTAATAAAGAAACCATTAAATATCTCTGTAATTGTTTGTGAAAAGTACATAATACTATACATTTCCTAATTAGTCCTAATCAAGCTCTACACAATAGGGGTAATAAGTAAACGAATTTTCAAAATATAATTTTTGTGCACATTTTTTTTCTATTGACTAAAACCCGTAAACCCGAACATAAATATATTTGTAAATGAACAGACATTCTATATTTCACACCAACTGCTTTCGATTACCATAATTAAAAATAGGAAATTTGATTGCTATATTTTATAACAAAATACAACCAATTTTAAGCTTTTTAAACTTTGTAGGGTCACCTTCTTATAAATCTAGAACAAAGTATGTTGTTTTCTGGTCATTTTAGAATAAATTGCTACAATTTTTAAGCTATGTCGAGTTGTATTTTGGTCATTTTCAGAGTCAAAT
Organism: Hydractinia symbiolongicarpus; assembly: GCF_029227915.1. Lineage (NCBI taxonomy): Eukaryota > Metazoa > Cnidaria > Hydrozoa > Anthoathecata > Hydractiniidae > Hydractinia > Hydractinia symbiolongicarpus. The sequence continues at coordinate 26,376,535 of NC_079876.1, forward strand.
AAAAGGATATTTTAACCTTGTTGGCTCGTTTTCTTGTCATTTCAAAACAAAATAAGACAATTTTTAAGCCTTTGTTGGCTCGTTTTCTGAAAAGAAGTCAGAACAAAATATGGCCATTTTTAGGCTTTGAGAACAGACATTTTATCTAATAATAATAATAATAATAACAATAACAATAATAATAATAATACAAACTTAAAAACTTACTTTATGTTTTAAGGGATTGTCTCCTAGATCGTTTAAAAAAAATCGCTTTAAATCTTTTCTTTTTTAATTAGCATAGCATGTGATACGAATTTGAAACAATTTTAAAGTAATGTTTAATTTTTTGAAATCGTTTCAGATCGTATGGAAATCGTTTTGCTATTTTGTAAATCATTTCATTAAAAAATAAAATCGTTTCATAATCGTTTCATATTTGTTTCCGACTGCTTTATTACATTTACTTGAAATTGTTCAAAATCGTACCATTATGATTGTTTCAGTATATTTATTTTAGATTGTTTCAATATTGTTTCAAGGTGTTTCTTTAACATTCTTTTAACATAAAAGAAATTATTAATAAAAGTCTCTCAATAAAACCTACGGGCTGTCACACAGGTTTTTCTATCGCTGATTTCCTTCTTAAATTTTTAAAATGCGATCTGAAAAAGCATTTCTATCGCTGTTCTTTGTTCTTAAATTTTTTAAATGTGAACTAAGGAAGCTTTTCTATTGCCGTTCTTCGTTCTTTTAAAAATTTTCCATTTTAAAGGAAATTGTTAGTTTAAAGAAAAGCTGTTTATTTTTACTTTTGAAAAACTGTTTTACAATAGTTACGATAGAAGATTTGTTGATGATGTCGATGTTGTGTTGAATAAAAGAAATAGATACAATAATTTTACATTTATATATAAGTTTAATTGGTTTTTAATTAGTTCAACATCGTTTCAAAATTCGTTTCAATAACTTCAAAGACTTTTACATCGTATCACAAATAATATTTTGACAATCGTATCAAATCATTTCAGAATTTTTTCTAATCGTTTCAAAATCGTTTCATTTTTATGTAGTTTATACAAAATCGTTTCAAAATAAAATATGAAATATTTAATTCGTTTAGGGTGAAAAACGATGTGAAAAAATATTAAAAATCGTTCCAATTCGTATCAAAACTAAAACGATCTTGTAGACGATCCCTAAGTTTTCTTTAGCGATGGTATTATTTTCGATTTATTGGCTCATTAAAATGCGCAGCCTTACTTAATAATTAAGAACCTTCCATGATGGCACATGGCAGACAAATACGAAAGAGATGCGGAACAAAGATTGATTACAAGATTATATTTGAATTATCACATTAATTTTGTTTCAATTTTTAACTTTCGAACTTATAGGGAAGGTGTAGCTACAGAAACATACCAGACAAAATTAGAGGCCAGAACTGACTTTCATTACACATATTTGCATCTGTGTCGGACAATGTCTGATGTCAGACCACTATTTTGAAGTCTGTCTAAGACAAATCGCGAATCAATGCAACCATTTTAATCATAAACAGACTTTAGAAATAATTTCAGTGGATCTCACATTGGAAAAATCACATCACGGAATTAAACGCAAATCAAGGAAAAAGGACAATTTTGACAGTTTCTTTCTCGCTCAACACTGCGCAAACAGTCACCTTGTTCACCTGCATCTTTGCAAAGTTGTTTTACGCTAAAGTTTAAAGAAGTGTCAAAAGTACAAAGCACTGGGTAAGGTGCTTTGTATATACTTTTTTTAGTGTCTTAATGTCCTGTGTGCACGAATAGTATTTTCTACCTTTCAAAGGTATTGCAATAAGTTGCCTCAGAATGTTCTCATTGCAGATACTTTTTTAAAAAAAATAATTTGCAATAACAATTAATCTTTCAACCATCAAATTTAAAATACCAGACATTCTCCCCTATTGACTTTTGTTTTTTTTCTTGGATGGGGATTGAACATCCAGACTGGTTACTTGGTTTTGAAAAGATCATTAAAGAAATTACAATAAACATGAAATAAAAAAGCTTTCAACCGGCATTGCAGGAAAAACTTTGTTTAGCACATATGCAGATTTTCATAACTGTAATTCTAATTTTATTTAGAACTGTAATTCAACTGTTTTCCCTGCACTACCCTTCTCCTTTTCATCAATTTAGTTTTATTGCCTGGCATTTTGACTAATTCCCTAAATAAATAAACTGCGTTTCAACGCAACTGACTCTGTATTTATACATTTTATATCATAATACAGAACTCTCTTATTATCAATTATGTTTTTACTGTGGAATCAGCGCACGCATATGGTTTGTTTGCCTCGTTAGCAAAAATGGTGAGGTTAGCTGGTCATAATTTTATGGCTTATGTAAATTTTTGAATGAGAAAACAACTATAAAATTAAAAAACAAATTAAAATATCATAAAAGCCCTTACAAACACTTTTTAACACTTTCCATGCCAAATAAACTTCGGGACAAGATGGCAAAATATTTTTAATATCGAATGTTTTGATCCATAGTATAATGTCCAGATTTGCAGGTTAGTAGGACTAGATAGCTCTATCCTGTAAGTTTCATGTCTGTGTTTTATAGTATGTGATGTCATAGTATGAATGATATAATGGCAGCCTTACTAGACCTTGGTCACGCATACTTTCTACTTTTATATATATGCACATTACTTTTAAAAACAGGGTTTGTGTGTAAACAATAATCTTTATAAAACAATCTGCGGTGGAGGAAGGAGATCCAGCGATTCACTTCCGCGTAAACACATGCATTTCCAAATGGAAATTTTGTGTAGGACAGGAGCGAGTTGCTGATGGCTAATATATGAATTAGCGTAAAGCCAACCCATTATGGAAGGTTAAAAGAATGCATCATATAAGGAAATATGCCTTGATATGAATAAGTTATTAAGTCTTGCATTTTGGACGTTAAAATTTGTTTGCCTGTGCAATTCCCTATCTGCAAATGGAACCTCAACTCTATCTCCCAATTTTGCAAAAACAACTGCTGCTACAGAAATTCTCACCACTACAGGTATTGTGGTTTAATATTTAGTGTAAGCAGTTATTACTAATACAATTTAGCTAGAAATGTGAGTAGTGTAGGTGTTTTTTCACCACCATATACCGATGTTTTCGGCAAGTGGGTATCCTTTGAGTAGCAAATATAAACAAAACCTCTTTTTAACGGAGCCAAGCTTCAGCAGTTCAGCAAACAGATCACTTCTTTTGATTCCCTGACTCACTTATGCTTCTTCAAGAGAAGTTTAAGAGCATAAAATACAAAATTAACTTTGTGTAAAAAATATTTGAATTTCACTTCAACTGCAGGTTTCATTTTCAATCTTTAGGTATTAGCCCGAAGTAATAAAATTTAACAGCTTGTTAATTAAGTGAAAGAATAAAAAAAATCGCACACTAAATATTGTTATTAAAAAGTTTTTTAGGCATTCTTTTTTTAATATATTTAAGATGTACCCGGTATTAAAACAATCTTTCTCAACATCTTTTTCTATAGATATAAACTTTTTTCAACTAATCATTATATATGTAAAAGATTATAAAAGTTGTGGTTAAATAAAAAAGTTATTGCCCCTTTTTTGGTTAAAAAAATATCCTTCTAAACATTTTATTTGTATATATTTTGGCAAAACCTATCAATCCTAATACTAATACTATTATCGATATCAGCAGAGAAAACAAATCAAGTTAGCGATAAATAGCTTAGCATTGTTTTTTATATAGCCTTATTACTATTCAATTTCTATTTAGCAATAATTTTATTGTTTTTTTGATCTAATTATAGCTAAGCTATCGATAATTACAGTTTGTTATCAAATTCTTGGAATCGCACATACAGTACTGGAATCAGGACACCTAACATCATGAGCGTGTATCATGTGCAACACGAACAAACCACGATACTATCGTGACCATCGCGATAGAAATGTATAAAAAAATAACGATGCTATCGCGATCGTCACTATTAATCGTGATCATCACGATGGATCGTGAAATTTTACATATATTAATCATAACGAAGGAGGGTGTTACGACATTCAAAATCTTTTTTTTCACGAGATGGGATAAGAAAATGTTTGTTTGTTGATATTTTTATTATTTTTTTTATCGTGAAAGTTAGGGTTGAGCGGGCCCGTAGAACAACATCTCGACAGCATTGTGAATCGTGCGGGACGCGCATGATACGCAATTCACAATATTAGGTGTCCTGATTCCATTACTGTATATAAACGACATATTTATATCATGTTGTTCGAAAAATGCTTGAAATATTTTTATTTAAGAAAAATATCCTTCAAGATAGGGATTAAGCTGATATTTTTTACTTGGTAGTACAGAAAAGTTTATTTTTTTATATTTTCAATTGCTGTTTCTACCTGATTGGGAAAAAGTGAAAACTACTTCCCTTAAAAATAAAAATAAACAGAATTTTTTGTGAATGTTTATTTTCATAATTTTTTTTAAAAAATTAATTTTTCTTCTTTGTAAAACTGAAAGTTTTCTTCCTAAATGATGTAAATATAATGGATCGACTGAGACTTGAACCCACAACCTCTCGGTTGCTGGGTAAATGGCATGCTCTATCAACTGCCCTATCATCTTCCTATCACATGTAAGGCACATTTTTTAAACAAATTTAACGCAAAATACAAAAATTTTGTGGTTTTTAATTTCTAAAGTTTTTTTTTGAAAATATTTTATTTCATATATAATTATTGATTAAACATTAATTAATAAAACATGAATTTATGAGGATTTTGTACAAACAATAATGAACATGAATAATGAAAATGATAATCTTCGGCATGGTGTGAATATGATATCCTTGCATTGCAATAATAATCAAAAGAACATAACAGTTTCTTTGTGTTTGTTTTTAACAAACATTGATTAATACTGTTGTATAGACATAAGTTTTATTAAAAGACGTTGTTCCATTTTATTTCACCAACAGAAAGTGATATTTTCTTTCAAAATCCTTAAACAGGGGGGTTGCTAATAAACAGGGGGGTCTTATCTTGACAAAAACTACTAAAGGGAGGGGTGTTAATAAATGGAAATGGGTGGTGATTTTTTTCAAAAATTGCAATCCTCCCCCCCCCCCCCCCCCCTACAATTATAGCTGCCAAAGAGTAGTGTATTTCAGCCTTAATGTTACAAAATGCTTTAGACATATATTTGGATTTTTTCAGTTTTTATTATTCAGGTTTGTCTAGTATTTATTTATCCTAACTTTTTCCTTCAGAGTTTAAATGTGAGGAAGATCACATAGCATGTTATAATGAAACAAAATGTATCAGTAGAATGTGGGTGTGTGACGGTGATTATGACTGCAAAGACCACTCTGATGAACTAAACTGCTGTAAGTTTAATGTTAATAATAATCACATCTATATACAGCTCCCTTTGGAAAATCCATCTTTTATTTTTATTTATTTCAATGTATAATAAATTTTTTTCGGTAAGGAGAGAATCTAGATTTCATACGCTAAACAAAGATATTTCTAAACAATATTTTTATGGGGGCTTATCTCAATTTTAAAGGGAAAATTGATAAAATTCAGTTTATCAGAATAAATATAAAAAGTTGTCGACAATTGAATATCGAATCAAACATTTTAACTTGCAGAAATTAAACATGTAGAAGTTTAAATTTGAGGATTGATTTAATATGTTGTGTTTTCCGCATCTAGCTAATTTGACGTGTGGCTATGGAAAAATGCGATGTGATAATGGAAAATGCATTGTTAACAGTTGGGTGTGTGATGAAGAAGTTGATTGCAGTATTGACGGAAGTGATGACAGTGATGAGAGAAATTGTGGTTTGTTTGTTGTTGTAGTTGTTTTTAAAATTGTATTGCTTACAGTACAGTCCAGATGTGAGCGTATGCTTACGCTCAAGTTTCACACCTTTTTCTCGGAGGAGGTAGTGTTTGTTTTTTGTTCTTATTAATTATCTTGCGAGTCTTGTAAGTCATTAACTTGCGCGTTATAAACAAAAGATTATTGAAGAAAAAATAGCTTATTATAACTGCGCGTAACTATTGTAAATAGTGTTAACATAACTATTCCCAATAGCATAATTGCAAATGTTATCAACTCTATCCATGTGGCACGAAGAGCCATTGTTTAATATTTTTATTAAACAAATGTTTTGCGTGGAAACTAAATAAACTAGCGAGAAGGCATTGTTGGTTGCGCGGGTTAAATAAAGCTTTTAAGCAATAGAAAATATTATATTTTAACAAAGATTGAAACTTCAATTTTGATAGAAATGTTTTTTTAGATCGCATTTTAAAACTTTAAAAACGAAAAACGGCGATAAAAATGTTTTTTAGATCGCATTTTAAAGGTTAAAAACGAAAAGCGGTGATAGAAATGTTTTTCTAGATCGCATTTTAAAAGTTTTAAAACGAAAAACGGCGATAGAAATGTTTTTTTAGATCTCATTTTAAAAGTTTAAAAACGAAAAACAGCGATAGAAATGTTTTTTTAGATCGCATTTTAAAAGTTTAAAAACGAAAAACGGCGATAGAAATGTTTTTTTTTAGATTGCATTTTAAAAGTTTAAAAACAAAAAAACACGATGGAAATGTTTTTTTAGATCGCATTTTTAAAGTTTAAAAACGAAAAACGGGGATAGAAATGATTTTTTTAGAAAGTTAAAGAACGAAGAACGGCGATAGGAAAGCTTCGTTAGATAGTGTTTTAAGTATTTAAAATGTTATCAACTCTATCAATGTGACACGGCGAGCCATTGTTTGATAGTTTTATAAAATAAAAGATTTGCACGAAAACTAAATAGACAGCGAGATGCATTGTTTAAATCTTTTAAGAGATAGAGCTGTTGGGCGCTAGAAAAAACTAAGACAATGTTTTTAACAATAAAATGTAGCTTGATACTATAAAACGTCAAAAGTTATATTTTTAGATTTTTTCTTTCTTTGGTATTAAAATTTAATTTGTTTTCGAAATCTTATCGCGAAGGGAAAAGTCCTGAACGTAGGGTTTTTCCATGTGCGTTGCTAAACGTTGCTTTTTATAAAAAGAACTTTTAAACGTTTCGCATGTTAAAAAATATGTTTCGACGATAAAGAAATATTACTAAAAGTTTTAAAAGTAGCATTAGTTTTTTTTAAATATTTAGATCATTGGATTTGTTGTTTTTTAAAAGAGCTTGTGTTTTTTATAATATATCGAGATTAAAATTGCGTTACTATAATTAGTTTCGTTGTTAAAAAAAGTAAAAATTCAATGGCAGAGTATTGTTTTTAAACAATGTTTCTTGCTATGCTTTTGTTTTTAACACGAAGCAATTTTTTTCGCGCAATTTGAAAGGAACTCGCTATCCTATTGTTTTTTTAATGAAAGCAATTATTTTTGCAAGTTGAGCGTACGCGTACGCTTACATCTGGACTGTACTGTATCTTTTTAAAGCCGCGTTAGAATTTTTGTTCACTCTTCTGACTTTAAAAGAAACGATAATTAGGCAAAAATTAAACATATTTTAGGAGCTTTGCATCTGCGGAATTAATGTTAAAATTTTCTTTAAAGTTTTTAACGCCTTGTGATTTACCGGAGAACTATATACATGTTTTTTTGTAAATAAAAAAATATTTACCTGAAAAATACATGCCATGCAATATATATGACTTTTTAAATACAAAAAAACAGGTTCCCTTTGAGTATGTTTATTCTTCACATTTTTTTGTATGTAACCATTTGATTTATTTGAGACTAAGTCAAGAAAACAAGAACTTTGATATATCTTCATAGGTAAGTCTTTATAAATGCAAGAAGCAAGAAAATTGAAGTTGCAAAAAAATGTAGTTTTACTTGTTTCATTTTTGATTGTGTGGCTTTCTAACAATTTTAAAACAAATAAATGAAGAAAATTTTCATATTAGGGTTAAGGTATCCTTAGGTAAAACTATATCCGTTCAATTAGTTTCTGTAACACTTGTAATAAATGTTTTCGGACCAAATACAGTACTGTGAGAAGGTTTGTTAACATCAAGGTTCGTGTTTATTTCTTCTTACGCACGAACCACGATAGCCAAGATGCGTATTTTTATAACAATCGTGGACCTCACGATCATGTTTCGTGGACTACACGAACAAAAGTTAGGCATTGCACCGTGGCGTCAATGATAGATAACTTCTATTGTAAAACAACAAAGACCGTATTAGTTCATCAATTAAATTAAAAACTGTTGGCAAAAAAATAAATTAACACTTGTTGTTTTAATTCGTTGTATATAATAAAGCTAGCCAAATAATAGATTTTCATCGTTCGTGAATCAAAATGCGATGTAAAAAAAATATTTCTATCGCCGCTTGTCGTTTATGAACTTTTAAAATGCGATGTAAAAATCATTTCTATTGTCGTTCTTTTTTTTAAACTTTTAAAATGTGATCTAAAAAAACATTTCTATCGCCGTAGACAAATTTAACTTTTCTAGACAAATGACATTTTTTGAAAACAAAAAAAATTAAATTATACTGGCTATAAAAATCTTGGAGCTCGCGAAAATAATCGTGGGACACACCATCCTTCGTGGAGATATTAATATTTGCGTGGTGGCCTCGATAGAATGTTTGAATGTTTGTTATACATAAAGACCACAATTTTATCGTGGTTCGTGTACACCACGCTCCTTACATGAACACAATTTTAACAAACCTTTTCATAGCACTGTACATCAAGAACCACAAAGAAAGCCATTGTATTAATAATATTGTGTTCCAAACTTAACAAGTTGATATCAAACCAATATTTTCTTTTTCTCAAGAAAACGCATAGAAAAGGCATAAGAAGACTACTTAAAATTAGTTTTCATTTCATAGCTAACCAGAATGTGACATGTGCACCATCACAGTTTCTGTGCAAAAACAGTGGTAAATGTTTTGATCTGCGATGGAGATGCGATGGTGATAACGATTGTGGTGATGAAAGTGATGAAGTTAATTGTACAAGTATGTTGTTTTATTGTATTAATGAAATTTGATTCCTAAGCAGGCCTCAAAGTTCTGAGATTACATTTTGTTGTCTCCTTTTTGTTTATCGACTTTGTTGCAACAGGAAAATTTCCATAGATTTGTTAATGAACTAGCGACTAGTAATTATAAAAAAGGTTGGGGGAGTTGTATAGCACTCATTTTGTTTCTTTAGCTGTGCAAACTGCTGCATTATTTCCTCAATGTTTTTGACTTATTCTCTTAATAGCCGAGTCAGCAGGAATTTCTAGGTAAAATGTATAATATACAAGAAAAAAATTCACTGTGATTTTTCATCTGATATTGTTTTTAAATAAACTTTGGATTAATCATATTGAAAGGGTGTGCAGAGTTTTTTGTTCATTCATATTTCTTAAACATTAAACTTATATAATTTTAATGATCCTTGAGTGGCATCCTCAGCAGCATAAAACACTGTTGAAAGAAAGATATCCAGAGTAAAAATATTTCCGCACACCATATAATAGATGTATGATTTTCTAAACAAACCTATCAGAAGTCGGAAGGTTATACAGTGCAGTACTATAAAGATGTCATTGCACACCATCTTGGTTGTTGTTGCTGTTTCTCTGTTATAATTATGTCATCTTTTCTACATATTTCTTGAAAGACATAGCACTGGAACTATATTCAGTGGAATTCATCAGGACACTTTAGTTTAAAGAGGAATTGTTGAAACTAAATAGTTTTAATAAAAGATAATAGTATTATAGCTATAAAGTCGTGACAAGGATGTTTTAATAGAAAATTTATAAATATGTAGTCTGAAAATAACTTCATAATTTTTAAACGGTTACCGCTACCTTAATTATGTTTTATAGAAAAATGCGAGGGCAAAGATTTTCAATGCAGAAATGGAAACTGTATAGAACCACGTTGGCAGTGTGACAACGAAAACGATTGTGGAGATAATAGCGATGAAAACCCAATAACATGTCGTACGTTTTTTTAAACTTGTTTTGTGGTTTATTTTATTGTGACATTATATTAAATACCCTAGGTTATTTTACATTATCCAATATAAATGTCTTGTGTTTTGCCAAAGCGGGATGTATTGTCCTGTACGTTATCTTTGAGCATCAGTAGAAAATCCTTTAAGTTTGCCATTATTTAAACACATAAATTTGCCTAATAAAACATAATATAACATACAATAAAATCATGTTACACATCACAAACGTAATGGCTTTTTCCTGAGAATTTGCAGAAGCACCAGACATTTTAAGATGTCTAGTAACATACGTTTTTTCTTTTGTTTAAATTTCGTATATGCTACATAAAGAAAAGAATCATAAGGATCCTAAGGACAAATTATATTGAAAATCCGTAGGTGTGAGAACAGACAGCCTATTTTATTAGCAAATCAATTTTCTTCCAGCAAAAGCAAGCTGCCGTGCAGGACTTTTTACATGTAGCAATGGCATGTGTATTAATCAGTTATGGGTGTGTGATGGAGACAGTGATTGCGAGGACAATAGTGATGAATTGCCACCTGCTTGTACTGCTGAACATAAAAAAGTTTGCGGAGAGAACTATTTTCACTGCAAGTCGGGTAAAGTAAGCGGTGCTGGAATGTGCATCAAGAACAAGTTACGTTGCAATGGGAGAAGAGATTGTATTGATGGAACAGATGAGGAAGGGTGTCCCTCCGATCGCATTATCTCGCCACACTGCGAAGAGTTCTTATGTGATTCAGGACAGTGCATCTCTATGAAACAAATGTGCAATGGTGTTATGGATTGTCAGCATGGTGACGATGAAAAGAATTGTGAATTTGAATGTAAAGCTGGTTACTTTCGGTACGTATGATAATAGTTGCAAGCAGGGATGTGTTGAAATTATTATGTGGTCTTTGCGAACTATTGTAAGGCAGAAAATTTACACACCTTCACACACCCTTTTATTTTACATCACTCCAGCATCAATTAGTAGTTTACAACTTTTCTTATCATCATTCTCGGTTTAACATCTGTTAATGCTAACATGTGTTGAATGGGTTTTAAAAATACAGAAAGTTTTTAAAGAATATACAGAAGAGTGTTGTTGCCAAGGGTACGATTGTGAAATTATTTCAACTTCTCTTACCATTTTGTTACAACACTTTTTCACTATACATTTCTTGTTGTTTTTTTATTGTATGCACATGATGCATTCCTTTAGCAAACAATTTTTTAAACGTATTTTTTTTCCACCATACAGATGTGCTAACTCATATCAATGTATTAACCAGTCGTTAGTTTGCGACGAGAAGTTTGATTGTCGCAACCATGCTGACGAACCTACCAGTTGTGGTAAAAATGAGTGTGCTAGTAATTATGGTCACTGTGCTCACCAATGTGAGGATCTTCTTACTGGTTATAAATGTCACTGTAATCCTGGATTTGAGCTGGAAGCAGATGGTCATAGTTGCAAAGGTATACATTTGTATGTTGGGTTGATAGCTTTACTTAAATTTTTATATTGAATCTCCAGTATTGTATTTTGTACATTATGATAACCCTTTTCAACTTAAATTGCCCAAAAGTTGTTTTCAGAACTTTTTTAAATGCATCTGTCTTTTTTTGTTTTGTTTTTAGATGTAGATGAGTGTCGTATTCTGGGCACATGCAGTCAATTGTGTACCAATAAAAAAGGTAGCTACAAATGCTCGTGTCTGCCAGGTTATCAACTGGAAGGAAAAAGACATTGCAAAGCCCTAGGTAGGACGGTTTGCATGTTTTTTTCATAAATTATCCAATAACAGAATCAGAGCTCCCTTATTCGTCTTCAAAAGATTCCACAATTAATCATTTGTAAAGTATATGGCATAATTCTCTGTATAAAGCATAAGTACTTAAATGTAAAAAACGTTTTTCAAATACCTAAATTTTTTTGTACCTTAAGCAACTATTCCCTTTTTTTAATATCCCCTAACCTCTAGCAGCCTTTTTGAACCTCTAAAGGCTGAAAAGAGAAGTTGCATTATTTGTTTTACTTGATTGCATAAGGGAAATTGTAAAAAACTGATGCAAACAGATTGAAGCTATTCAGTTAACAATTACAAAAGTGATTTGAAAGATATTTTCAGGTCCCGATTATTTCTTTGTTTTGCACAAACATGAACAACTTGGTGTAGTGTGCTAATTTGTCTTGTTTTAGGATTTTCATTCTTCGTTCTGTTTTCCGATCAGATAAGTATTCGCAAACTGCAACTTCGCCAGTCTCACGATTACCATGAAGTTGCACACGATTTAAGCTGTGTGGTTGGAATTTCTTACTTCGCTATGTATGGTTATGTGTATTGGAGTGATGCAAAAGAACACCAAATCTCTAGGTACGTTACTCAAAAGATCACTTTTCTATTCTTCTATTCGCAAAAGAATAGAAGAATAGAATCTATGAATTAAAATGGCGTCTTTGCAAATAGTTCTACAAATAAAATGTTAAATTGGGAACCCTTTTTTTCATCAATCATTTTAAACTCCTATTTATGCTGGAACAAAATAACAATTAACAAGGGATCAATTGTAAGTGGTATATAGTATTCTCAATTCACAACTGCAAGAAGATTTTCTTCTATACAGTCAGCAAATTTTTGCGAACTGACTTTTTATTTCTAATTTGAACCCTGCATTTCTTCCATTCTATCATAAATTTCTTCATAAAAATCGATTCTGCCTTTTTTTTAAAAAAGATAGTAATCTTAATTCTCTTATTTTTGGCATAACAACTAAATCCTCTTGAAAAAAAAAAATTTCTAGTTAAGATACTTCTATTTTACGCCAATAATTTGTTGTTTTGCACTTTGTTTATTGTTTTATTGGATCATGTTTTCATTTTAAATCCTTCATGTATAGTAAGATATTATTATTATTATTATTATTATTATTTTAACTTTTAAAATTAAATTTTTGTGCAGAATTATTGTCAGTTTGTAAAATTGTGTGGTGACAATCTGGTATTAGTTTGGTATTGATTAAATGTAAAATAATAAATAAAAATAAGTCAAATAATAATTTTCAGTACCTAAGATTCGTGTTTATTGGTCAACAAAATGATGCAAAAAAAGAAGACGTTAAAAATAAATTTTGTGAAAATATAAAAGTCTGCAAAGTATTCTAAATATGCGGGGTTTTTTACATTCAGTGTAAAGCAATAGCTTCTGAAAATCAATGTTCAGTATTATTTCTTTGTAACTTAGAAATCTTATTGGCACAACTTGTGGTTAAAAATGTGATATACTGCAAGGACATATGCTAAAATAAAATAATATTGATTTAATATATAAATAACAATTCTGATATATTTCCTTGTGTTTATCTGTTCAAAGTTCTATAAAAATCAAAGTTATAACAAAAATCCTTGGCAAAAAACATAAAAAAGGAAAAAAGGGTTGTAAACGTCAAAAGTGCTGCACATTTATCTCTATTTTTTTAAATACTGACTATTTTTTTCGATATTTTTAAACTGAAAATGCCACCACGCTAAATTTTTAACCATGTTGGTGATAGTTATTTCATGTTTTTGAGGACTTAATTGGACCTGAAGTTGCGCTAAGGTGAACACTTTTAAATAAACCCAGAATAACTCAATGTCGTTGAAATCTTGTGACTCATCTCAAATATCTTTTAGTTGAACTATTAGTTTTAGGTTGAATATTTACATTCCAAGTATTCCCAGACCTCCTTAAATATCCTTGATTGTGTCTGCATGAAGTGTTTTGATTAGCTCTCATTTTTGTTTAGGTTGAGTCTCCATGAGCCAGGTAAACATGAAATTATTGTTCAGAACATAAAAGAACCTGATGGTGTTGCAGTTGATTGGATGAGTTTGAAACTATACTGGGTGGATGCATCTGAAAAGGTGATTGAGGTGTCCGAGTTAGATGGCAAGCACCGTTCTGTGTTAGTGTCTACTGGTCTAACAGAACCGAGAAGTATAGCAGTTGACCCCACTGATGGGTAAGAAATTTGTTTTTAGGTTGACCACTACTGATGGAAACTCCTTTACAAATCTAAGAGATGGAATTACTTGCAAAAATTACTGCAAAAATGAGAAAAAGTCTCGTGAAAATTTTTTCTGCCCCCTTTTTTTTAGATTTAGGTTTTTCAGTCTGCAAGTTGTAGAAACCGTATGTGTTGTTTTTTTCTCATTAAATTTCCGGTTTTGTCAAACAACAGTACTTCTGTAAAAAAGTCAAAAAAGTTTGGCAAATGTGGGTCGTCCCTGTGTTTGCAAAGGTGCCAGGGTCATGCCTGTTTTACTTAAGAATTTGATTTGAGTAAAAGGTTTAAAGTAAAAATAATATCACCTGTGGGAGAATTTACACAAATTGTAAATGAGTTTTGTATGTCTTTTTTCAGAAACCGGTTCTTGTATTGGTCAGACTGGGGCGAAAACGCTAAAATTGAGCGAATCAGTATGGATGGTGATCTGGAAAGTCGAATCACGATTTTTACTCGCATTGATAGCTGGCCTAACGGACTCGTGATCGACTTTACCATAGAGCGTTTGTTCTGGGTGGATGCGAAACGAAAAACCATTGAGTCTAGTTCCCTGAACGGCAGTGATCACAAGTTTATTTTAGAAATCAGTGGCTATCATCCGTTCTCTGTTGCCATCTTCGAAGATTATGCCTACTGGACGGACTGGGAAATTGAGGCAGTTCATCGAGTGAATAAATTTAACGGGGAGTCGTATGAACGTCTGCAAATACAAGGATACAAGCCGACAGGGATATCAGTGTACCACCCTGTGTTACAACCTTCTGGTACATTTCATAATTTTTTTTGCATGGACTCCTTAAATTTCTTAAATTCTAAAGTTTAAGTGGCTCTGGAATTTTTCTTGAAAAGTTTAAGGTATTAGGATTTTGGATTTTGAAATATTTAGAAATTTATCTTTAATAATTATTAGAATTATTAACTATGTGGACTTTTACATTAACTGCAGTTGATTATGTTAATTTCTCTCTTACGTTCTTAAAAATAAAATGCTCTTAAATTATTTTGAATTTTAACCCCAGAAATTACTGGCCACCCTTATGTAAGCAAGAGACACTACTGCTGGTTCTATTTTTAGCACCAAATTTGTTTTGTCTGTAGTTGTTTTCATAAAACTTGCATGTTTTCGTAATCATCTTTCTTATGTTACTGTGTTTTTTGTTTCAGCCTCCAATCCTTGTAGAAACAAGTTTTGCAGCCATCTTTGTTTATTTTCACATCGCTACGGTCATCGATGCGCATGCCCGACAGGACATCAGCTCATGAAAGATGGTAGAACATGCAACACATCAGGTATATATCGAGCTGATTTTCATAAACATATCAAAATCGTGTTTAACATAACGTTTGATTAAAATGTAAAGTTTGATGGAAACCAAACAAGAAGCATTATATATCCTTTTTAAGAATACTCTCAGGATTCTCACGCCTTCTGAAACACATTAAACATCGTAAAAAATAAAATCCTGAATAATTCTGAAATTTTCTGATTTTTTGTGAAAACTCCTAAACCTCCTATTTGTCAAACTCAAGTTTTTATAATAAATTTTCTTTTGTAGGATATAAGTCTAAAATATTGTAATTTTTCATCAGCTAATACGGAAATGAATTCTGATCAATCTAATTTGTCTTCCTTGTTCATTTCTTTTGACATCCTTTATTCTTGTGTTTCTAAGTTACATTTATTTATTTAAATTCTCTAAAATCTTTTAAATTATGTTATCCCTGTTAAAAGAGATCTCCTTAAAAAACAGCTACCCCCCCCCCCCCCCTCCCACTAAATATCCTTACAAAATTAGTTGCGAAATGAGTGTGAACCCTTTCTTGTGGTTTCAAAACATCAAGCCTTCATTTTCTAAGATTGATTTTCTGGCCACTCAATAACAAGTTGCATAATTTGTTTGTTTAGATGCGTATAATTGTGTTCCAGATTTTTGTTTACGTGGAGGAATATGTTTTAATGAAACTAATAAGAAACCTTCTTTACCAAGATGCAGGTATGTTGTCTATTGAAATGCTGTCATGCCAAAGAAAGATACGACTAGTCGTTAACCCATGACAAAATTCACGGGGTCGCCCGATCTTTAAATTTCACAGAAATTCGCCCGTCTCCACAAAGTGGATAAAATATATTGCATTTGCAGTTTGGTGTGCCCGTAGCACGATTTTTATTGCGCACACAAACACAGAGAATACGGGTTTTAATATAGCAGACTAGCTGTGAGACCCAGCGTAGAAACATCGCGTTAAACCGCCCGTAGTTAGGCGTTGAATGCCAGGTTGAGCTCCTAATAAATACAGGTAGACCATGATCCACATCTGGGGCTGGAGACTTTTAGTACAGGTATATGGTGTGTCACAATAAGTAACAATAGCAATAAACCTTCCGAACGTTAAACGTCAGGTTGAGCGCTTAAGTGTAGGCAAACCATGCTACCGTCCGTGTGTGGAGTGCTTTCATCAGTGTGCCCTATAGGCGACATATCTCGGCTATTAACAAAGAAGATGAATCTCCTTGATATTTACATAATACACCACTCTAACCTTTCTTTTGAAAGTAAACAATGTTTCAGTTCCGCTACTTATTTTCGTTTTAGGTGCCCACTTGGCTTTGGTGGCGCTCGATGCGAGAAGCGGGTTGAGCCATTTAAACCAGTTTATCAAAGAGGTCGCATAGGTGAGATATTTTTTCTGTTATCGCTGTTATCGTCGTCTTTTCTTTTTTTATTTATTTATTTTTTATTTATTTATCTTGTTAGTGAAGTACGCATGCGTGGACGGTTATTGTTTAAATGGTGGAACCTGTGTAGAATTTTATAAAAACCGATTTCTCCTGAAGCCGAAATGTTTGTAAGTACGTTTCTTGGTTGCTGATACATCACCCTGTAAAGAACTAACATCTGTGTTACGCCCTTTATGTTTTCTTGTTTACTAGATGTTCGCGATATTTTTACGGTAAACGATGCGATCGTGATTACAGCTATTTGTTTGTTTCACCACCCACAAAAGCATCAGTCAACGGAAACAAAGAATCGTCTGATCGAGCGAGGCAACGTAAGTGACTTTAATCATAGTGTAAACACAAAAGCTGTTAACGTAATTTGTTTATTGTCAATTTAATTTTTAATTTATTTTATTTATTTACTTTAAGATGAGCTTGTGGCTATTTCGATTTTTATTGTGGTTGGTACTTCTTTTTTAACCTTGTTTGGTATGTTTCTCATGTGTCACTACATAAAGCCACAGCCTGGGTAAGAATTTGTTTTCTATTTATGTTTGCATAACGGTATTTTAACTTGATATACGACGTTGTGCTATTCACACTTTTCCTTTATGTAGACCGTCATTAAGAACGTTTGCAAACCCAGTGTATAGATCGACTACATCTAATATTTTACAAGCACCAAACGAACAGGTAGGGTTTTGTTATGTTGTGGATTTGCGGGTTAAGCGAGACAAAAAGGCGAGAGATACAAAAACCTGTGTAGAGAATTTATTGAGTTTTCTACAATATTTCTAATTTATCACAGGGTGGCCACACCTCTAAACCCCTCTAAAGTCCTCTATTATCCACTAAAAAGATGAAAATATAACCAAAACTTCTGTTTAACTCCTTTACCTTCTTCAGGTACACTAATAATAGTTTAATAGTTTCACTTGCTATTTCCACATGACAGATAAAGACATCGTCTAATTGTTTGGCATAGCTTGGATTTTTTGTTTGTTTCTAAAGTGACAGCTCTTACTAACTGTTGTATCCTATAAAATCTTCTATTTTTCTTCAAAATTTGTGGCCAATCTGTATCAGCAAATCTAAAGGATGTTTGGGTGAGTTTGTGCACGCGTAGTCTGGAATACTCTTTTGAAATGACGAGGTCCTTTTTTTTCTTGGCAAGAACTAGTCATGGCCGTTTTATGTCGATAAAATCAACAGAATACTCCCTATGCAATAAACATGTGGCAAAGAATGTGTTTGCACAGCCAGCTCTCAAAATTCAGATCAGCGTTTTGACAATTTAAAAATTACCCGTTGTCCATTAAAGTCGGAATTTGACTACATGCTTGAAAGATCGATGTTCTTAGCAAACCATTTTAGGACCAATTTTTCAGTGAGTATGCTGAGACACAGATGCCAACGTCAACGCGCCTATAGGGTTACTGCTGCTCTTAACTACGTTGATTTTATGACTATAGAATTACGAGTACCATCATATTATTCATATTTACCGTTATTTAATCGTTATTAAACCACCTTGCAGTTTAGGGGTAAAGCGGCTTTCTTACAGTAAAACGAGAGCCTAAAGCGGTTGGCAACAGTCAAAAAAGAAAAACAGCCTTTCTTAAAGTTATAGTATCTTGTGCCAACCCTGTATATGCACAAAATTCCTCCACAAAATAACAGCCCAAATATATTTGCTTTTCTTCGTTTTTCAGGATACAGAAGAAGAGGATGATTTCGATGAAAATAACTGGATGTTGAGCACCTTGTGACAGAAGAGCGTTGCATTATTGTTACAACACAGTTTTCAACGCTGGCAAGTTTGCGACGTATCATTGGACGTGAATGCGACGAAGTAGTATGGCCAGAGACTTGACGTCGTGTTTGTTTTTCTTATAACAGAGCCTTTTTTTATTTACGCATGCTTATATTCTGTGTTTTGCTTTTTATTGAGATATATTTATATATTTATAGTTGTGTCTATATTTTAGATTATATATTATAAGCCAGTAGGGATGAAAACAGAAAGTATATGATTATTTTTGAAAATCTTAAAGACCATGATCGAAGGGTTAACTTTAAGGTCACTTTAACAGAAAATCATACACCAAAAAACAAAAAATTCTTTAAAATGTCTGCATTTCCAGTCCGCAAATATGCCCAATATAATTTTTGGCGTTTTTTACTTTTACCTGTTAACAACAAGTTTAAAAAATCAATTCTTCATCGAAGGAAACAAAATTAGGTGAATAGATGGTCATAGGTTTTCGAGAGCACAATCTGCCGTGAATATCGTGAATATAAAATGCTGACATGGGTAGGGTCAGTTCCGTCTAAAAGTAGTTGATGTCCAGTCTATCAAAAATGTTTAGATTTTTACTTTCCAGTTTTCAAATCGCAAACTACGAAAGTTTTCAGAACATAATCTGCTTCGTGAAACCTCTGCATTAGATTTGTGCATTGACTCGAAAAGAGAAATTTGCTCGATCCCAGTCATTTAGGTATTTTTTACGCTATAATAATTTCTTGTTTGTATCGCAGAGACATATTTATAAAAACGAAAAAAAGTTACTGTACATATGTATATATAAAAAAGCTTTCGTACAACTTATTAGAAACAGTTTTTTTTAACAAAGTTTTTTATCGGTTGCAATCTTTCTTTTTTCAGTGATATTGTCATTTATTATTTTTTGTTTGCCCGTTAAATTTTTATTGTTGTTGTTGTTGCTGTTGTTGTTGTTGTTTTTGTTTTTGTTGTTGTTGTTGTTTTTGTTTTTGTATTTGTTACTGTTTTTGTTGTTGTTGTTGTTTGATGATGTTGCTGCCATGTTGTTCGGCATCATTCGCCTACGTTTGACTGTGTATAAGTATATTTGTTATATGAAGTTTATATGAAGAAGAAGATATTTACAAGAAGTATTTATTTATACGAAAAACGATATTTATATGAGAAAACTACGACACGTAATAACACTCGTCGTTTTTGCAACTATAAAAAGAATTTTTTTTGTCTCAGTTCGCGTTTCTGTGTGCGAGGAAATTTGATTTTTGCGTTAACCGGTGTCTCTATCTAGCATCATTTATCTAAATCTTATATCCGGACCACCTTAAAATATATGGGTGCATTAAAATACATTGAGGAAATTTATCAAACCAACTCCTACTTCTTCTTTTACACACAACACGGTCTTCGCGTTCAAAAAAATAAACAAAAAAGAAATGCGATCGGAATTGTTTTTTGACTGTGGGATTAGACAGTGAATTCGTACTAGTGTCGCGGCGTAAGAATTTTGTGTTTTAAATGCCATTTTTATTTTTAAGTTTTGTAATTTTCAATTCTACAACTCTTGGCTAAAAAGGTCTTAGCACTGAAACGTAAGACTGATCTGAAACATTTTTATATATGATACCCTTGATAACGTCTTTTCGACTTGTTCCCAAAGGTTTTTTTTCTTCTAAATAGACTAGTAAAATAGCCAAGTAATTACCTGGAGTTTTATTCAGGGGGTTTTCTTAGCATACTCTTAGAACTGCTTTGGGGTTCCATCTCCTCCCTCCACATCCAAAACGAAATAGCAAAACTGTACAATTGCGCGCTAAGAAAGCGTATTTAACTTCTCTGCCACAAAATTAAGTAAGCTGGTTCATTCGCATGGTAAACCGCGTAGACGAAAAATCAATTCTATAAAAGTGTTTCTCTGGTTAAAATAAATAAATGTCAGAGGATTTATAGAAAAGGGTCCTCCTCATACAATGTTCGGGGGCTAAAGTTTAGCGTAAAAAAGACAGTTTGAGTGTAGTTATCATCTGCAACACCTTCGCAAGCATCGGGCCGTCGTGCGGCCATTAATGGATGTTGTTTACCTCGGCAACAGAATCTTAGCCTCGATGACCTTAAAATCTATGGTTTTCCGCAACTTTGTTGATCTTGTTACGGTGAGTTTGTATACAACCAGTGTTAACGTTCCATGTGGCTGACTAATTCTATCAGTTGACTGGCTTTTTTCCTGTAATTGTACTTTTGTAATGTATTTTTAATGTCAAGATTTTCTGTGATTTTTGCGTAGCTTCTTTACCTGGCTGTAATACAATGTATAGCTATCCTAAATATGTCTGGAATTATTTTTATGTGCACATTGTAAACTTTGTGCTAATAAAGCTCCAACTGATTGGATTAGCTAACAAGTAGCTATTTAATGTTTTTCTTTCTCACAATTTGTGATTGTTGAACGATTACTTATCAAACCAACTTCTACTTCTTCTTGTCTATATACAATATAGAAGAGTGTTTTCTCATGTGCAATAGAGAGGTGATTTATATATTTTCTGTGGTTAGCTAACTAGCCTCACTAAGTTTGAGAAATAGCTAGCTATACCTTGTGAACTGTTTTCAGGGAAGATCGCACTTCCCAGCTGGACAATGTGGAGGATTGAATCCAGAAAATCTGAGTCTCCGAATTAGCTAGAGCTACTGACTCCCACAGAATTTGTCTTTATACTTTTCTTGGTCTTTAATCTAAGGATATAGATGGGATGTTCCAAGAAATATTTTTGTGTTTTCTGGTCACTAAACACGCCACCTCAGAAAACGCAGTATATATTTGTCTTGATAGCAAAATCAATGAGGTTCGAAATAGAAGTTTTCTAATTTGTTTTTCTTTTTAATATAGTAATTCTTTATATATAAAAAATTAGCCTATATTTAATTTGTGGCAGGGAAATTAAATAAGCATTTTCAGTGTGCAATTGACAATTTTGTTATTTTTCACAAAAACACTAGTGTTTTCCTTACACTCCCTGTTGTTAATTTTAGAGATTAATCAAGGTAAGTTGGCCTAATACTATTTAAAAACCAATTGTGACTTAAGTCCTCAGGTCTATATTGAAATGAGTCCTGGCTAAAGGAAATTAAAAATTGATGAATCACAAGCTAGAAAAGATATAAGGAAAAGGTTCATGGAAATGTTTTTCACTTATTAAGCATTTTTTTACTAAGGATGGATTCATGAAAGAGGAGTGCATCATCACTGAGTTTAAACAGGTGGTGTGTATAAATCTTTTTAGATAACCTCCTGGTTTAAATAATGTAAAAAAGGTTGTGGGATGTAGTAGTTAGTGGGGCTGACAACATGGAAAAGGGGTAAAAAATTTTAACCTTATTTAACCTGGTTAAAGAACTCGCTAACACCATAAACCCAAGAACATATTTCACTCATTTGTAATATTATACACATAATATACTACATATAATACTACATATCTTTAGAATGCATGTATTCAAGAAAAAATTTTATGCATCAAATAAAGAGTAAATATCTTCAATAAAATGAGTAGCAAGAAGTTCTCTGGTGCACCTTTTGGCATTCAAAAAGCTAGGTTTGTGGGTTTTTAAAGTTGTTTCCTACCAAAGTAAATATAACTGTTAAAGAGATTCTTTTTGGCAGAGAGCAAAAGTTACATTGACAATCAATTATGCAAAGTAGTAGTATTGTTCCAAATATTAAAGATTGATTAAATTATTTTTAACATGAAATACAAACTCAAAATTTTAAACAATCTATATGGTACACGTTGTTTAAAATTGTCAAATTAAGTTACTGTTAGGTCTTTGATTGTTTTAATCGCAACCTTCTATAAGAAGTTCTTATTTTCATGAAAGTAAACACTATTTATAATTCAAATATGCAGTTTGCTTTAGTATATTTTTTTTGCGATTTTTTTCTTTGTTTTAACGCAATAAAGACGCTAAAAAACAAAGCAAATTCCAGTCCAAAAATGCATTGGGAACAAGTCAAATAATGTCCTCTCGATCAGCACAGTCGTGCGTAATATATGGTATCACATTGTTTTGTTGTATTTTAAAGAACATTTTTAGTTCCAGGCAATAACTTTTTACCAAATAAAAAAATGTGTTAGCATCTTATAGCCTGAATTGACAGAAACACAGTGCTGTAACTCTTTTCTTTACTGTCAAAGAATCTTGATAATATCAGAAATCATATTTTTGTTAAAAAAAACCTTACAGTATTCTTTAAACCTAAGAATTATAATCGTTAATTAACCTTTCTCCATCATAATGTTAGTTTTATGTTAACTCACTCCAGATTTGAAGTGGCTGGAATTCATCCTAAGAGGAGACCACCTGGTACTTTAACTCAAGTTAGTTATGATAGAAAGTCCATGTTACCTTTGGTATGTATATTTTACTTTCACATTTTTTCTTTGTGTTGGGATTAGCCAACAAGATTGCATTCAAAAATTAACATCTATTTTGTGACATTTTTAGTGTCAACAGATAGCGAGAATTTGAAACGATACTAGGCCAAAATTGTGCCTGGCATCGTTATTTAGATCCAGAACATGCCTTCCAAAAATCAAAATAGGCTTTGTTTCTAATGCTATTGTTAAAGTTAAATTTTAGTAGCTTTAGGTTATACTATAAGACTTTTTGCAAGTTCTAAACTATTTTTTTGTGGTGAGCACCAGTCATTGTTATGGAAGCACAAACCTTTTTGTACAATTATAGTTCATTTAAATAATGTGCCTGACAAAGACATTATAAAAGCAAATGTTTTTCGGAGAGGTATTGTATATACTGAAACAATTGTGGAATAAAAAAGTGCAATAACCAAACTAATGAAATTTTTGAGATTTTTTCCTTACGTTTTTTTTTCTTTTCTTATGCTATTGCAAACAAAAAGCCTCACGTATAGTTGATATTTTTAAGCCTACGAGTTTCTAACACGTTATGCTTTAGTGACTTCCGAAAGATAATTTCAGATTAATGATTCATGAGCTGTAATACCATCATTAGTCTCTACGCTTACTTGTGTCTTAAATAAGCCACATTTGACAACTTTAAAAAGACCAAAGTACAAGAGTTCTTACCAAACTATCTTGTATAGAATCAAAACTGTCAGTAGTGGTCGATAAAGGTTTGAGCAACGTATGTTATTTTTAGCTTATAATTGCTCTTAAAAAAAGATAATGAAGTATCAGCCGCTTCCCGGCCTTAGCATTTTTGGCAAAACCAGAATTATGTTGCTAACTCTTAGCCTGTTTCTTAAGTTTGTTATTAACCTTATTATTAATCTTATTATTCTAGAGCCGAAAACTTGGACCAGGGACATACAACATAGATAATGCCACCTTTAGTGCCAAAAATGTTGCAAAAAGTGCATCAGGACCAGGTGACATACCTTTCTTCGTAAAATATTATAGATTCATGAAATATTGCATTTCTGATTGTTTTAATAAGGCTTCTTAAGTGTAAGGTGATTTTCTTAAAAACATTTGGCACAAATCTGTAAATCTACTACCTCATTTGGTGTAGATTTTGTTGATTAAATCGGATTTTTTGGCATAGATTATATTTGATGATTCGAAAATTTACCAAATTATGTATATATGTAGTTATTTTGGATAATGATAAAAGGGACATTATTTTTCTTTAAAGACGAGTCATATTTAATAAAGGAAAGAGACTTAAAATGTACACTGTGTTCATTTCTCACCCATGATCTTAATGATACCATCAAGCTCAAACTGTTTTCAAAGAAACGGATATATATAAGTTTTCTTAATTTGATGTAAATTTGATGCGACACTAATTTTTCCAAATTCTCTACACCAAATTTTCTCCCAACGAGGTTCTGTAAACTCGTTAAAATTATGTATCATAAGACCATACTAGGTTTTTTTACCTGATAATACCAAATTATTTTGTGACTAAACCAACTCAACTTTTATCCATAATTTGATTTTTTATATTACAAGCCTGATTCTGTTTTCAAAATTAACCCATATAAACAAAGGAACTAGTTATAACTTTAGAAAAAAAGTGAATCAACCAACTTTTACATGAGCTAAATTAATTAATGTATATTTTTGTAGGTTGGGAGCGAGCATATGAAACTAGTCAAGCTGCAAAAATACCTCATCTGTTGTACCGAGAAGAGTGGAAAAAGAAACAACTGCAAGTGCGTTTATTTGTTTGTTTGCTTGTTTGTTTGCTTGTTTTGTTTGTTGGTTTATTTATTTATTTGATTGTGTGTTTGTTTGTTTGTTTTATTTGTTTGTTTGTTTATTTGTTTGATTGTGTGTTTGTTTGTTTTACTTGTTTGTTTGTTTATTTGTTTGATTGTTTGTTTTATTTGTTTGTTTATTTTTTGTTTGGTTGTTTGTTTGTTTTATTTGTTTGTTTATTTTTTGTTTGATTGTTTGTTTTTTTGTTTGTGTTCAATAATTTATGTTCTTATTGGCAAACTTACAGAACGAATCAAATGGACTCTTA
Source organism: Hydractinia symbiolongicarpus (assembly GCF_029227915.1). Lineage (NCBI taxonomy): Eukaryota > Metazoa > Cnidaria > Hydrozoa > Anthoathecata > Hydractiniidae > Hydractinia > Hydractinia symbiolongicarpus. Next base: position 26,401,581 of record NC_079876.1, read on the forward strand.
AGTAATATTTCTTTGCTGTAAACTCTCAACATCCAATAATAATTTATCCATCCAGTAATAATTTCATTTATGTATTTGTTGTTTGCATAATACACTTTGTTCTTCTCATAGAAATGCCTCCTTGGTCCAGGTACATACAACATTCCTGATTCATTTGACGAGTTGAGCAAGAAACCTGGCAGTAAAAGAGGTGTATGTCAGACAAGGGCTCCAAGATTTGACGATTCTGGAATGGTTGGTTGTGTTCTTACAATTTTTAGAAATCCTATTGAAAAATGTTTATTTTTGTTTTTCATTTCCATGTGATTCATTGCTATACAAGTTTTGTTAAGACGAATATCATTCGTAAAGCAATCCAGAAACGGACTTAGTGAATTTTTGGTAACATCACTTCACAGACCCTCTTTATGTTTTGCTAATTTCCTGTTTTTAATCCTTAAGATTTTTTCCCTTCTTATATTTTGCTTATTTAGAAAAAACACTTTGTAAAAGTTTAGATTGTATTGCCATGTGGGATTTGTGATAAAGAAACAATTTTTGGACCTGGGAGTAAATTCAATATTAGGTGACCCAGGAACTAGAAAACAACGTAAACGAAAATCACCAAAGCTGCAACGTCAAAAAACAACAACAAATGCATTGTATAACTGTTCTTTAGAGTGATGTTCCTGGTCCTGGAACTTATGGTAAAGGTGGCATTCCTCATGCACTACTCGAGGAGAAACAATTAAAATCAGCAAGTACCATTGGTATGCTTGATGCTGGAGCATCTGGTAAAAGACAGTTACCAGAAGTTGTAAGTGTTTCTAACAGTTTCAATAACGCATATCTGTGAAATACATACATAATAATCATCATCACTCGAATCTCCAGTAACTTAACCTATTTGTTATTATTTTGTGTTTCTATTATTATTGTTACTAAATTCATCGAAAATATACAACAACTAGTCGTTAGCTCGTGGAAAAATCCACGAGTTCGCCCGTCGCAGCTAAGCTACCATTTTGCGTGACAGACAGACGGACGGACGGACAGACGTATACGGGCATTATAATATAGATTAACAAAATTCCAACTTAATTCAAAATTTGATGACGTTATCACCAAAAATGCTGAAGTCATCAATTTTTTTCACCAAATTGTTTATCAATACCTAGACATCACTCGTGGTAAGTATCAAGTCCAACGGACAACAATTGTAGTAATTACACAGGGAGGAGTCCCTAAAAGGCCCAGCAGGAATAGGGTTAAACTTGCAGTAAAAGTGTTTTGGGATTCTCCTTTAAACCTTCACTAACCTCGAACCATTTTTGTGTTCCTCTGGTGCAATATTGAGTAGACAATCTGTGACAGTTACTACTTCTTTTTTGTAAAAAAAATTTAATTGCTCATATACGAGAGATACAATTGTTCTGCTTCAGTAAACTTTGGCCTTTACAAACCCAGGCCTTTATCATTTATATATATATTTTTGTTTTGGTTGGAAAAACTATTTTTATTTTCAATTTTGTGTTAAAATTTGAGTTATCGAATGTCCCGATAGCACAAAAGTTTTTTTTATCCCTAACAGGTTCCACTTATTGAAGATTTTTTTCACGTTTTGCAAAGCATTATGGTTATAGTTTTTCAATTTTTCTGAATATACATAGTGATGGTCACCTTCTTCTCTTAAATCCTTGCTCCCATAATATTTCTAGGACATCTAACATAAAAAGTGTCTATTATTATACTGGATCTGCTCCTAATTCTGTGACTACATTTAGCATATTGCTATTATCACACGGCTTTGTACAAATGCTTTCTGCTTTGTTTTATAGGGTTCTGCTCTGTGTCCTGGACAGTATAACTGTAAAAGCTTCACTGATGAGTTGGCTGAGCGAGTTATTAGTAAACGTGGTCCCTATGATTTGTTTACTGGTGATCGAAATAAGCCTATCACCGTTGGTCATTTCGCTGCACCTGTGAGTTTATATTATATAACATTGACACACTTCGTATATAATATATTTATAAACAATATAATTTATAAATTCTCCCCAGAATTTTTTACACAAGCGGTTTTTTTTACCCTCCACATGCTGCTCATAGGTGAAGATGAATTTTGTTTTAAAGGTTTCGTTTTTTAGTTTTTTATTTATTCCCTCGATGATTGGTTTGCTTAGCTTGCTTAAAAGATTGCCTAAAAGCGAAGGTCATCAGCACCCGTCCTTACAGAACACGTAATTAACACAAACTATTTTAAGCCCTTCACTTTCGAAAGCGTTTTGCAGATCCTAAAAGCTTATTGAGAGATTACATTTTTAATTTATACCTCGAGTTATCGGATCACCCAAGATTTAGCAGCGTATATTCTTTTTATGTCAAATTACAGTTATCGAGTCATCTAAGACTTTGTAACGAATATTCTTCTTTTATCGAGTTACAGTCATCGAGTCATCTAAGATTTTGTATCGTATATTCTTCTTTTATCGAGTTGCAGTTATTGAGTTATCTAACATTTTGTAGCGGACATTCTTCTTTTATTGAGTTACAGATATCGAGTCATCTAACATTTTGTAGCGTAAATTCTTCTTTCATCGAGTTACAGATATCGAGTCATCTAAGATTTTGTATCGTATATTCTTTTGTTGTTGTAGAACAAAGCACACTTAGGACCTGGTGAATACGAGATCAAATCATTTTTAGATGGACAGAACAGTAAGAAAAGATGCTTCTGTTTGTATTTTAAAAATTGTAGTTTTTGTCATGCATAAAATGTTTTGTTTAATTAATTTTTGTTTTCTTGATTTTTGGTCTGTTCGATTGTTTTTGGTATTCACGTTTCTTGTGGTTATTCAATCGCGATAGCGCGATGATTTGGTTTCAGCTCAGGCTTATCGTCATTTCGACGTTTATTAAGGAGGTTTACAACAATTACTTTTATATGCACTATATTCACAAAGTGCGGGAAAAATGTGCTAATTGATCTCTTATTTTAACCTCTCTATAAATTTTTACATAATATAAGTTTGTTTTACATAAAAACTTTTTCTTCGCGATTGTTTTTATGCACAGCATTTTCTTGCTGATGTTAATTTTGTTATGGTTGCGGTTCTTTGTTTGTTTTGTTTTGCTTTTGAAGCGTCTGTCTTTTTTTCAGGTGAACACAAGAAAAGACAAGGAAAATTCGGGAAGGTTGCTCGCTTTCCAGATGTACCATCAGATCGAATTCACTGCAAAACATTGTCACAATGGCCACGAAAATCAGTAAGATTTAACAAACTTAAATTTTGTCACCTTAAGGGAATAAATTTTATCTTATAATTGTTTAAAATTTGCTTTTATTTAATATTTCCAAAATTTATCGATTCGTGGAAATAAATTTACGCTAAATCTTATGTAGAACCTTTCTCAATGAAATCTTGGTAAAATAAATTTACGCTTGTGCTAAAGATCGTGAAGTCCATGTAAAAAAAATATCTACTCAAGGTACCATGTTTACGCTTGTTTTTGTCGATTTTGATGTCACAGGTTTAAAGCAGTGAGCGTTAGAAGTATTGCTATAAGCTTCTGGTCATGAACTTGACGCTGCTAAAGGGGCGAGTCTGGCGGAATAAAGGTCTGCGTAAAACGACCCAGTGTTCAGTTCAGACTGTTGTAATGAAAACGAGCGAGACAAATTTATTTTTTCAAGCAGAAGATGATAACATCGAGTTTGTCATTCTCATTTCAGGACGAACCTGGTCCTGGTAGTTACGATCCAGTGGATTTGTCGAAACCAGAACCATTATGCCGACCACCCTTTGGTTCGACCTCTGAACGGAACGATAAAAAAGCTACGCAATTTTTTCTTGGAAGTAACGTAAGCTTTTTTTTTTGCCTTCGTGAAAGCAAAGATATTTTGTAATAATTGAGAGCATTCAAGATGGACGTTCGTCCTTGGCGGAGGGAGAGTGTCACGTGGTGCTAACAAAATCGAAAATTGGAGGGGGGTATTTGTTTGGCGTGTGTTTATCTTTTTCTTTTTCAGGTTTTTTGTTTGGTTCTGTATGTTTTTCGCATTACGTTATATATAACGTTTATATAAGCGTCACGTGGACTGACCTCTCGTTTCTTTTGTCAAGGTACATGCAAACAAATTTCTTTAATAGCTTTGTGTTTTGTTATTGTAGAGAGGATAGGTAACAAATAATAGGTATGACGAAAACAAACCCGACTAATCAAGGGAAAACATAGTGAATATTTTGACGAACGTATTTTTTGAGAATTTCTCCTTTTCTTTTAACAGTTTTAGTTCAGTGTATAGAAACAACCCAAAGATTTTACGTTGATTAGAGGACGTAAAATATCCGTCTGTTTATAAAATGGATTTCAGTTTTTCATTGGATGTTCTTATTTTTGCATGTCATCAATTATCCTGTATTTTTCACTTCGGTGCTTTTTTTAAGTTTTTCAAAAAAATTGAGGTATTTAATTTTTGCATATATATTGTAGAATCCAGTTGGTCCAGGTCGTTACAACATAAGTCAGTGGCACCAAAAACAACACAAGAACGGTAATGTTAGCGCTTTTAATTCTAACACCAAACGATGGGACGCCAATCGAGATAAATATTTAATGTAAGTTTAAATATTTTTTAACTTGGTTGAAGTTTTTGTGAGGGAAGAATTTCGTCTTCAATTCGCAATGTAGGGTGTTATCTAATCGCTGACGGCTTGTCAACCTGTTGTTTTCTTTTTGTTGTGTCATTCTCCTTCTTTACTCACTTTTCCCGCGTTTTAGTTCTTACAGTTACGTTTGACTCTCGATGACTCAAACTTTTACGGGACCTTAAAAAGGTTCGACCTATCGAGAAAAAGTGACTTTTGAAAAGCTTTACGAAACTTTTGCAGAATAGCTCTAATTCCTCAGCCGTAATGACCAAAGAAGTTAAAATATAATTTCCAGAACTTTACAGGCCGTGTCTGTAACAGCCAGCCATGCTAAAGTTCCAGAAGTCCGGGAATTGAGAGAAAAATCCCAATTGAAAACGAGATTTCACCTTTCCACATTCGAAATCTCGAGAAAGAACTTTGTCAGTGAGAAGTATATACTGAGGTAGTTTTATCGCTTACGGATGGCGGAAGAGACTTCTTACCGGTTTAACAGTGGTGCATCGATTAAAAGCCAATTTACTCCTAACAGACTTCAAGTTGCCCTTATTCAGAGTTGTATAATTGTTTCTATTTTTTAGGGAAAGAATACGCGCGAAAGATGTGCCAGTTAAAGATCGTGTATTTTTGGTACCTTCAGAAGTTTAAAACATTTTGGTAGTTATTCTCATGTGAATATTGTAATTATTATCTGTAGAAACGTATATTTTTTTAATTATTACTAAAATTAATTCCTTTTTCTTAACGTCTTTTTCTTAGTTTGAATTAAATTTTCCAAGAATCTTTGCAAGCTAAATAAACAATCGCGAAATCAAAGGAAGTTGTCGTTTTAAGGGGAAAAACTTTCGCAATCCGAAGCAGAACCTTTCTTGTTCCCAGTTTCCTTAAATGTATTGTCCAGTGACACTAAAACGTGTTAAGTACGAGGTTACCAATCGAATATAACAACGACGTATGTTGATAAATTACTATAATTTGAAAAAGGAATCATGAAAAGAGGAACCTAAAATCCAGTGAGAAACACATGCGCCCCAAACTTTCAATTCACGCTGATTATTCGTTTTGAACAACAGAATGGAAAGTATTTAGTTTTATATCATATCACCTTCGTTCTCAGGGCATTTGGCCTTAAACGGTTCAGTGACCCTGGGGACGAGGATGATGCCATTTCGCATTTGTAAGTGCATCCATATTTTTTCAAATTCAACTTTTTCGGCTCGAATTAGATTTATGGGGACACAATTTCCATTGGATTCAAGATTTCCCAAACTACAGCCGTTTTATATTTACAATGCAATATAGTATTACCAGTATTGCGATAGATACACTGCGGTGGAGGGCACACAGTATATCAAATGCATTTTTAAATACTTTGCATAAAAATAATTTTTTGCAAAAAACATCCCCGCTACTATATTTCACGTGACACCAGTCTATAATTTCGATTTAGCCTGGACCGACTTCATTAATTTTTCTAATTTTAACGCTTGGGACATGTCTCCTTTGATCTTCAGTTTCCCGCCCATAAAAGCTTGCATCGAATTCAGTTCTCCATTGAACATTTTCTCAAAGTCCACACTGTCCATGATCATTCTGCAGGTCGCTGCACTCTCGTTGACTGGGTTGAAAGTCACTGAACCTATGAACAACCGGATAAACAAATGCTTTTGTAAACAAATAAAAAAATTTTAAACAGGAAGGGAAGAAAGGTTTGCGCAACAAAAGATTGTGGAATTAAAGAAGTTTTAGTGGAAAAAAAACATAACTTCCGTAACTAAGTACTGAATTGGTGCATGACATTTTAGAATTAATTATTGCGAATCTGATATTGAGTCAAAAAATTGCAAATTGAAGTAATGGATCCATGAATTTTTCCTCGAAATCGTTTGATAATTTTTTTCATCTTGGTTATTAAGATGTTCATTGAAATTTTTTTCCTCCTATAAATATTTATATAACAAAACAACGACAGAAATAACTCGTCTTTTTCCTGGAAATCGACAAAATTAGATGGCAAATTTGATTTTTTTTTTCTTGGGATTGCGGAAATAAAGATTTCGAATAGATCTTTCCCGAATTTCCTAATTATGTCAAACTCAATTAAAGAGGTCGATAAAAAAATGATTCTTATCTCTAAGTTCCTTAGCAAAAGGTAGCATAAATTACTTAATTTTGTAAATATTTCTGTTCGTTAAGTGCCTCAATTGCGAACTGAAAGTTACGGTCAAACCCTTCATAAAGCCGAACTTTCCGAGAATAGCCTCGTTTTCAAAATAAATAATTTCTTCAAATCTAAATAAAATCCAACCAGAATATTATATTTCTTTAAAATCTTAAGTTTTGTCATGGTAATTTGATATTCTATCTGAATATCCTTATTTGAAGAGCATAGAAACATTTTAAAATTTTGGATGACGTCATAATTATTATAATTTATGAAATTCGGGAAAGGTGTATTGCGTAAATTTTTCTAGAAATTGCGGTAGAAAAGATTGTAATTTTGAACAAATTCGCAATCCTTAATTCCGCAATATTTTTTTGCGCAATAATTTCTTAGGTAGGGTTTACAAAGCTTAAAGATAAGACAAATAGGAAGCGGCGAAAATGTTTACTTGTTGGAAATTCGATGTCCTTTTAAAATATAATTATTGTTGATTATTTTTCGTTATTTTTCGCAAGTTCCTAAAACGCATTTCGAAAAGATTAACTTTCGCAATCTAGTCATGCTGAGATATTACGGAAGCACAAGTGAAAAATTATATTCGCGAAATAGTAGCACTTTTTTTTAAGATAAGGTAGCGTTCAACCGAACTTGCTCGTATCACAAAGGCTAACCATAATTTTCTACAAAAAAAGAATGACTAAAAAAACATTTGACATCAAAATATTGTTTGTACGAAAATAAGAATCTTCGTACAAACAATATTTTGAGCTCGCTCCATCTTACCTGCATCGTGTTGCAAATCAAGCAACCAAACACCTGGCTCGGCACCGGTTAATTCGAACGCATAAACAGCCGAAACTTTCCGCACTAATTCTTCATTTAAAATGGACTCGATGTGATTGAAGAGTGTCGTTACACCTGCTGTTGGACCAGATTTCTCCTCAGTTTTTCCTCCGATATTGCCTGACCTGTCCATGAAGAAGTCCTCTGCCCCGTCAACGAAGTAATCAGGGATCAAGTTGGCACCTAAAGGGAAGAGCTATATATTGTGGTGGTATAATTGGCATCAAATCCAGCAGCATTCACGGGTGGTTCGAAGCGGAATCTAAGAGTTAGCGCATGCGCGGGTTTTTAACGACATCCGTGGAGGAATAATGGCGGCCGGCATCAAACTACGTAGTCAAAACAAACCAAGAGCAAGTTTAAATCTATTGTTATCCTCCCATCTAATATTCCAATAGATCTAATTTAGCCGTAAACGAACATGTGATAAGTCAACGAAGAGGCTCAGCGAAACATTTTTGTTGTAGTGGAGCTAGGTACGAGGAACAAGACTACTCAAGTAGATGAAAGAAAAAATCAAGATTTTTGCTTATTTGCGTTACGTTGCTAACGTCAAGGTAATTAACTTGTTATTCAGAGTTTTCTAGGGCTGTAGAAAAGTTATTTTACATCAAGGACACATGGCCCTAAGAGAAAAATACAACTTTGAAGTGCTTTCAGTTTTTTTTAATCAGAAAATGACTTTTGAAGTAGGCATATTTTTCACAGTTTCACGATAACTATCAAATACGTATGAAAGCTTCAATATCGTTTAACTAAGCCAATGTGGCATTACTGTGTTATAAATTTGCTAGAAACTGGTTAACACAAGGTTGGTTAACATAAAATATTTATATATATACATGCTAGGTAGGCGACAAAATACAGTCACATCCACTTAACAGCTAGTAGAAAATTCTGTCACTACTCTTCCTCGCCTTTTGTAAATTTACGCTTTTTAGCTGCTGGCTTCAAGTCTTGAGCTTCTGGATTTGTTGTCAAAAGGTGCTGTTTCATAATGTATTTGAGCCTGTCAACTGGGTTTTTGATGTTTGAATAATTTATTCTCATACGATGCAAATCGTGGTGAATAGATTCTCCACCTTGTTCACCATAAAAACCTAAGCCCGTTCTCCACTTGTTTACAAAATCCAATACATGGTCTTCTAGTATGTGCAGCTTTGGACTGATGTATATTGAAGGCCAATTAACTCTTAAATAACACATGAACTGATTGATAGATGTCTCTAAAAGTTGGTTAAACAAATTTTATAAATTGACTTTTCTACTTTTAAGCATTTCATAAAAATCAAACTTGCATATTTTACCTAAATTTGATAACATTTCTTGGGTCATAATACATGAAGAATTGAATATTGAGTGACACGAACCATACAGCTTGAACAGTTGTTCAAACTTCTTGCATGTTTCTTGACACTCCAGATATAAAACTTGATCATCACATTGATTCTGTACAATTTCAGGAATACGATCACATAAATACTTTATGTTGCCATCCTATAATATTGTCTACTGTTTGTTGTAAACCAATTTGTGAAATTATACTTATGCATAATACAATTTCATATTTTTCGTTTACTTTATCTTGTTTCAATACAAATTGTATAGCATTGTATTGAAACAAGATAAAGTAAACGAAAATTTTTATAAATTGCAAAAATAAATCTAACCTTGAGCATTTTATGACAATGGTTGCCAATAAAGCTTTTTCCGTGGTACGCCTGCCTCTCAACACCAAGCTCCTGCAGTGTATCGTCTAGGGATGATACGCAAGGACCAGATCCAATTTCCAATTGGTACTTTTCTTTGAATGCTTTTATGCTTCTATGTTTCTCCTTCAGTTCAAATTCTAAGTTATCCAACTCTGGTTTGTAGTTTTTTTCAAACTCATCCTTGGTAATTTGTTTAGATATAACCATCCAGTTCATATGTTCCTGCTGGTTATCATACTCGTCCTCCAATTCTTTTGACTCATTTTGTAAATTGCTAAATATATACATATATATATACATATATATATAGATATGTTATAAAGAAATGCAGCCCAAGATATGATTGGAAGTAGTATTAATAATAATAAAAATCTAGTAAGGTGTACATACATTAAAATTCTCATATTTGCCATAAACTCTGCAAATTTAATATTAATTTCACCATCAGTAGTTTGAGCATGAATTGTGGCAATTCTTAAATCAACTTCTTGACAGTAGCTTTCCAAGTTGTTGAACATTTTTAAATATATCCCAAGTGTTAGGTGGAGCCCTGGTATAGCCACCTATATAAAAAGTAATAAAAAATAGGTTTGCTGAATTTTCATAACATTGCACGAAGTACATTATACTTACTTGTTCTAGGGGGATGTTAAAGAAGCAATCATGTATCACATTTTGATAGTGTTTGGCGTTTTTCACTAACGATCCATTGTCACGAAATCGCTGCAGGTTTGTGTTCAAACTGTCCAAGCTACGTTTTGGAAAAGATCCACGAATAAATTTTGGGATGCAAAGTTGGTCAGTCTTTATGCTGCACCAGAGACAACAGTGACGGCCTGTAAAATTTAAAACACTAAGGTAATTTTATAGATAGATTTTATTTTATATAAGACACATTGTATTATTGATATATAATATACACATAATTTTTTTAAGGAATCTGAAGTGATATGTGCCCAAAGAAGGAACTTTTGAAGCTATTTTTGTTTTTCCTTAATGTGAAATTTGATATTTATTTTAATTTAATAAAACATGTCATTACCATTTGCCCCACTAATTCCATACATAGCACATAAATACTCGTAATCTCCATACATAAAGAGACGGATCTTCAAATTATTCCACTTCTGTTTTTGTAGAATCCTAATTTGTGGTTTAAATCTTTCTAAGCAGATTCTTAAATTTGTCACGGAATCCTTTGCCTCAAATATGCTGAAGATGGTCGTATTTTCTTTGCGATTAGGGTTTCTAATATTTGCCACTTGATAGCTCATTTTGAAACTGTTATCACCATGGTCACCACCAATTTTAACATGTATTTCATCATCCGGTATAAATGAGTGATGAACTAATTGATTATTTTTACTCAGTTCTGTTAACCGGTTTAATATATGACCTACAACATTGTAAAGGTATACCCAAGGCTTGGGATCTACAACAAGCTGCTTATTACTACTACTAAATTTTCGAGTTAGAGGAGCTAGCTCAGCAACAAGCCCTTTCCCTATCCACTTGTCTGCAACCTGTCTTGTTGTTTTTTCAGATGCAAGTTTGATGTCAAAAGTGGCAAGCCATCGGGAAATATTTCGCATAAGGTTCCATGGCAAATTCAAGGTGGCTTTCATGGCGGCAGCAGTCTCAGCTGGAATGGAGACATGATGGATTTCTGCGATTATTTGTTTTCGCTGCTCCTTGTCACATTTTTTCATGATCGCAGCTGTTTGTTTCACAAATGCATCATTTGAATTTCCTGAAATCATGTTGATTATATTTTTAGCTGTTTTGCTCCGATCAGATAAGCTTCTTTTACTACTTTCATTTGATAACTTTCTTGGCATGCTGATCGGTGTAACCGTTATTGGCTAAAATAAAGAAATGTTTTTTATTTTTAGTCTTTGTTAGATATATAATATATATATATATAGTAGAAATATGAATAATTTTCAGGTAAATGCAGAAAAATATGTATATTCTAAATGTTTATTTATATACCTGTGGTCCTTTTGTAGCAAATTGAATTGTTTGATTCGGTAGTTTTGACTGTTTAATTTTGATACCAACCAAATGTGTCATGCATTTTTCAATAATTGTCGGTACAGGCTTAGACGGACTTAGCTTTAAAATGTCGTTGGGTGTCATCAATTCTGGCTCAATGGTTTTTTTCGGCCTTCCACCTTTTTTAGATTTTATAGGCCGTCCCCCTTTAGATTTAATTTTCGAGAAATTTGATGCACTGCCTTCTTTCCATCTTACTGGGCATTTTGATGTTTTTGTGCCCCGCAAATTACAATTTTGCATTGTGCAGTAACATTTATTACAAAATTTTGGTGGATGTATTTTGTTTACATCTTGCTCAAAGTCCTCCTGAAATGCTGACTGAAGGCCAGAAAGGTTTTCCTTTACAAGATAGGAAACTCTTCCATTCAAAATATTTCCACATATGCGACAAAGTTTGGTTAGATCTGTATGTTCTGCCATTCTATAGCTATAATTATTCTAAAAAATAATATTATGTAACCAGTTTAATCGTTGCCTTTCCAATTATATTTTTTAACTTAGTCAAAAGCTTTTTGCAAACATAAAGTTTCACATTTCATGACCATAAGCTTTTTTTCCTGTCTGTGCCACCATTTTAAAAATTTGAATTTTGTTCAACTTTGATGACAAATATTTTTCAGAAAAAAACTGAAAGCAGTATGGAACTTTAAAAAATAGAAAGTATAATCCTTGGGCTTTCGTAACATATAAGTTTGATTAGGTGAAAAACTCTATATAACGTTATAGCCGACCTGTTAGCTAGGTCACTTTTTGACTCGACATTTACCGTCTCGTCTTATTTACGTTTGTTGCGCTTGGAAACGACAACAAAATTGTTTTTTGATTTTTTCCACAGCATCTGAAGACCTTAGATGCTAGTTAAATAGATTTACATAAGGCCACGCGAGAGTAAAATTTCTGTTATCGACATTAGAAGTTGTGCCTTTATCAGCAACTTTGTTACAAAATTTTGGAAGCTCGCCCCAGACTCCCGGCAAATGCGCTTAAATTCCATTGTACGGCCGTTTGAATCACCCGTGCATTCGGAGCAGTAAAAATGATCGAATTTAAAATTTAAGTTCTCCCTAAAGTAAAACAATAAAAATATAAATGTAAAAAATTTTCCGACTTTATCAAAGAGACAAATAAAATCGAAATTGTTAGAGATTTTTGAATCAGAAACAATACTTTATTAAAAAGGGGTACCCCTTTTTCCCCTGTTTATCCCAGAACCTGATTCTTTCCATGTGTATTTTAGGTTTTCTTCAAGAATATCAAAAAATGTCCACCATTTTCCAAGGTACCTTGAAGGTAGAAACTTTCGCGGAAAAAAAGTTTGGTGGAAAATAAATTTGGCATAAATGACGAAAGGTAATTTGTCGGGCGACAAAATTTGACGGGAATTTTATTTGGCAGAGAGCTAAAATAAATAATTTTTGCGGGAGGTGTTGATATTCAAAAATGGGCAATGTACGCTCATTGCTACGTGATGTTATTGATATCTCATGGTACAGAAAAAAATTTGTAATGTCAAGCTATAGATTTGTGGACTTCTAACAAAAGGATTAGATCATATTTTTTTTGATGACATCACCTATCTGATGAGGTGTACCGGCATTTTTAGATCAATAAAGAAAATTTGATAATAACCGAAAATTATTTGCGAGCCAAAATTTTCTGTCGACCCTGAGTGACGACAGTTTGAGGCGAAGCACCGACAAGTGTGAAGAGATAATGTTTATCTATGCTGAAAAACACAATAAAATCGTTTATCGTACCTTTCACCCAAGAATAGTCCTCTAAATCTGTAACACCCACTTCTCTTAGAGCTTCCTCATCGATAGCAAAATTACCAGTGTACGAACGACTATTTCTTGTCAGTATCACATAAGCTGCATCAGCCATGATGTCGGGTTTACGACTTTGATTCATTAATTCGTCACCGCCTAGCATTTTGATGGCAGCTGTTGCTATACCTACAAGAAAAGTGCATAATGGTGTCTGTATCATTTTTGTGCATTCGCAATTTGAGAGCTTTAATCTCAATTGTGTAAATTTATATTGTTGCGCTAAATGCCGGATGGCAAAGATGAGATATATTATGTGATCCATTTTTCGGATAGGTGTAATCCTAGCTACATTCTGTAGCCAAAGTGACAAGCTAGCCAACCAAATTATGGCTGCGTATACATGCTGACATGTTGCAACTAACATAAAATAATTTTTTTTAGTTTTATGCTCAAAAGAACTGGTGAAACACAATTTGAATACATAAATAATTTTATTTTAAATATTAAAGAATATTTTTGTTGGAAGTTTAAAAGAACTGGTGAAATTCAATTTGAATATAAAACTAATCTTATATATTATATGTGTATCATACTCGTGCGCAATTTTTCTAACCATTACACTACCTTTTTATAAGAAAGGGACATGCAAGAAAGTAGTCCTCAGGGTTCCAGGGTATTTGTTGACGTCAAGTTACGCCCTGCCAACGTTTCGTTAACAAAACTCTTAACGATGTCTGAACGCTGAAACTAGAGAAATGCTAAAGACAATTACAGTAGGCTGGATGGGTTGAGTGGTTGAATATTTTGGCTAGGTGTTGATAGGTAGAGTCGAGTCTGGGTGTAGGTGTGAACACACGGTACTACCCTTACAGTAACGGCAGTTCAAAGTCTTCATTTCTAAAAAGAACCTTAGTGATTTCAAAATTAAGGGATCATGTGTTTTCGTGTTCTATTTTATTACTCGATGTTTCGGTGAGGATACTTCATATTGTACAAATAAATACCTGTCTTCGGCCACAGAGCATTCACAGCTACACCATCATTTCTGAATTCTTCGGCCATTCCAAGAACGCACATGGACATTCCATATTTTGCTATCGTGTAAGCTAGCATAACAAACGAATACAACCATAAGCGAAAAAACAATTTCGCAACAGGAAGAAAGCTGCTTCACAGCTCATTTTTAGGATCGGGGGTTTCCTTTTAACACTCAATCAAAACGGTAAATACAGCTTCTCCAATCTTTATCGGAAAGATGGGGTCCAATCATCGTTCATTGGGAAGGAAGGTCTATTAATAGAACTCTCTTCCCAATAAACTTGGGTGTTTTGTAGGTGGAAATGCCAGAAGTCTTTAGTTGTAAGAATTTAGATGCGCTTGTGACCTTTTGCTTAGTTTGCTTTACTAATAAAAACAATTATCGAGCCCAACAAGTAATTTTCTCTACTTTAATTTGAATTTAAGCAGCCCAGCATTAAAAAAACTCACCAAACTGGTGAGTTTTTCAAGGGTAGGTACTTATTGGAAGAGCCGTTTTGTTAAATTTATTTCGCAAACATTTGGCACTTATAGGGGGGGGGGGCTTAATTGATGTATTACAGTAATTCTTACAGTATGATAGCTAACACTGAATGGCTGATTGATGTGTTACAATTATTCTTACAATATGATAGCCAATAAATGGCTGACTGATGTTTTAGAATAATTCTAAACGTGTATACTCAACACAGAATGACAAAAAAAAAATCTTACCTGTATGGTTTTTGAACCAGACTGGTTTCATGTTAAGCGGTGGACTGATATTTAAGATGTGAGGATTTTTGCTTTGTTTCAAGTATGGTAGACAAGCTTGAGAACTAAATGACATAATATAAAAGTCACTCCCCATTGACTTTAGGTCTTGATTGAATAGTCAATTGACTTTAGTGAAGTATGCAAACCTCAGAACTACAGCAACTTTTATTTAATTCCAATTTACCTGGTTTAGTCTCCAAGCATTTATTTAATATCCATTTATACAAGCAAATATTTAACCTTAAGCAAACACACAAAAACAAAATAGAATGATTACCATAAATATGTTCCCCTCGTGTTGATGGAGTTCATCAGATCGTACCTACGAAAATAATAACAACTTATTTTTAGATAGCATTTCAGAGTCTTAAACGAGCTATGAAAAAGGCCAAATGATTTATTGCAGCGTCAGAAAAGCTGTGTTAGTATACGGAAAGCAACTCACATTATGAGACTAGAAATAAAGCCTTGTTTTCACTGAGGGTGATGAGCCCATCACTTTCCTCAAGGAATCATCACTTGGGGAGAGCTACTTATTAAAAAGCGATGAAACTTTTTTGTTGCCTAGATCTTCATTTACTTAATGATTTTTTGTTTGTCATTGGAGAATTTCCTGTCTCTAATTACTATTGTCTTCAAGATAAACATGTTTGAAAAGTTCCATCATCACCACAAGCCTTGTCAAAATATTTCTAGTGGGTATAGCTTGTCCAATCAGATCAATTGATTTCAGTACGATATGTATATACCATTTTTTGAAGTGAAAATCTGGTTTTAGAAGTGCAATTTGCCACTTGCCTAGCCTTTTTCCATCCGTGTATAATGCTCAGTAATGTATGACAAAAAAAATAGATTTTGTTGATTGAATTTTTGGACTTTTAAAATGAGACTGATGTTACAAAAAATATGAAAAAAACAATATGTATCTAATAAAACTCAAAGAATAAAAAATAAGTACAACAATATACCTTTTCATTTCAGTTTCTAATGTCCCTGTTAAGCTTATAGCAGATGCATTGTTTACCAGAATATCAATACCTCCAAATTTCTCAACTGCTTCTTCCACAGATTTCTGCACAGCTTGGTCATCTCTGATATCAACAACACAAGGTAGACATTGGCCTCCTGCTTGTTCAACTATTAGTAAAAAAAAACTTCATATCAAAGCAACCAATAAAGGAAAAAAGGAAAAAGGCTTTTTTCAAAGGAAAATTACCCCTTTTATACTGTTTTCAATGGTGTCTGCATTGACAAACATTAAAAATTTCTCCATTTGAGAAAAGACATTAAAAAGCTTATGAGGTATTTATTCAATCAATTGTTTACCCGGGGTGGTCAACAGTTAAATAAAAAACCCAAAAACGCAAACGAGATAATGTTTTGTTAACATATAAGACTATAAAGAAAATTGGCTTGAAAAATATCTTCCCCAGCATTTCTTGTTAGCATGTGGATGTTTGTTTATTGCTGTTTAAAAATTTAAAGACATCACCTCATGGCTGTCTGTTTTTTTTATTGATGTTATTTCGCCTGCTCTGAAAGAAATAGGATTAGTTGACAAGTTACTTCAGTTAATACAATCAATAACAATTTTGGGTAAAGAAAATTTTGCAATTTAAAAAAAAAGAAATTTTTGCATCTCAAAATTAATTTTTGTTGATGACCAAGTTAGTTATTTTAAACATTAAATACCCAGTTAAAGATGTATTGAAGGATATATAGATAGATATGCATATTTTACATGGCCAGACTCACAAATATAGAGGCATGATATTTACCCTGCCTATTATTTTATTATAGTCGTTAGTCCATGGAAAAATCCAGGGGCTCGCCCTTCCTTTTTATATTGCATCACATGCTTCTCGATACTTGCGCAGCTAAGCTACCATTTTGCGTGACAGACAGACGTATACAGGTATTATAATATAGATATAAACTATAGTCAAAGAGTAGTGAGTGGGATTACCAGATTGGAGCAAAAGCCGTTTTTTAGATAATCACACAGTAAGATGGTACATGCTTATGGCATGGCCTTAGAATACCCCTCTCATTTTAATTTTACAACTGAATTAACCTACTTGACCAAGGTGTAGGTGGCAAACAAAAACAATGCATTACAATCACGTCCGTTAAGGTTAGAGTCCCAAACTTATAGAACAGGCTGGTCACGTAGGTAGGTCATATAGGTTACTTTGTAGAAAATCCATCATCAAAATACATAGCACACGTTGGTCACGTAGGTAGGTTACTTTTATAGGAACTGTTACATATTGCAAGGGGGTATTCTTAAAGGTGAGTGCATGGGGGTGATTCTGATATTTTCCGAATCAGGTTAATAAAATGAAGCTCTGATCGAAAAATTGGCAGATTCTGAATACCTCATGTCTCCATGATCATAGTATTTTTTAGAACCACTCATGCACACACTCTTCAATGCGACACGTAATACTTACTTTCTTGAGCAGCAGTGTAAACAGTACCAGGCAATTTTGGGTGAGCTGTCACAGTTTTCGCAGCTATCACGATATTAGCACCATCTTTTGCTAACTTTAGTGCAATGGCTTTTCCAATTCCTCTGCTAGCTCCAGATATATACGCAGTTTTACCTGCAAGTTGCCTGTGTTAAAGTAATACGATACAAATTAAAGAAGGAGAGAAAGCTAAAAACCACATCAGATATATAAAAATGGACAAATGTTTCACAACGTTTCTATTATTTTTCTGAATCTTATAATATTTTAATATTTTGTAGAGACCATGACTATACAAAGCATCAAATTGAATTAACACAAAATTTTACCCAGTATTTAATGCCATTTTCTTTCCTGCAGCCAGTCACGCTTACAATGTTGTTTTCCTGAATGGACTTTGCCCCCTCGCGGCATCTTTTATATCTCGTGAAATGTTCACACGATGTCCCAGGTGGCAATTATATTTCCCCTAACAAAGGGTGTATCCTTTTTCGGCATCCAGGTAAGTTGTTCTACTCAACCTCGTACCCAAGATCTTTCAAAAATCGAGTTATTTAAATTTTTTTTATCCAACCTCGACGCCTCGCCGTCCCGATATAAAACTAAAGAAAAGAGCGTCTCCCCCTGCAGAAAAGGCATATCACTTCATTCGCAATTATATTGAAAATGTTTTTTTTTGCATTCCTCTTTAGTACCGACTGATAGCCTCGTGATAGATGGTTTGCTTCCAGTGTGGAAGGTCCTGGGTTTCAACCCCGTTGAGTATTGCCAGAGACTATAAAAGGTGTAAATTGTTTCTTCCTGCTTAGCGTCAGCATGAGAATAGGATTGATAACTAAGGCAGTTGCTGTCCTAGCACGGCTTTCGTAGCTTAAATAGGAGCTTTAAATGCACTAGAACCTCCATCACAGCAGGACCTCTGTTGATAGCAGCACCAACAGAAGTAAAAAAGCTATCCTGAATAAATAATTTCAATATTTTAATTATCTTACGCGCGCTTTCGCTTTCAAAGGTCATATATTATCACAACGGTTGCCTTTATCGTGCCACTGCCCTTAGTACCGCCGTTTTTGTAAAAGGTCGATAATATAACAACATTCATATTTTTGCCAACCTTCCCTCTTCTCGTTACAAGTCATATCCTTCGTTTATATGTGGTATCATCTTGGCATGGGAGAACAATGTGGCCAGAAATCAAAACTCAGTCATTAATAATTCTCTTCCTTCTACACAGAAATCGTACATATAAAGTTAATCTATTTATATATCCTGCGCACAACAAACCTTGTTCCCAGTGCTTGCTATCTTAAGGGTCAAAATTGTTTATATATTAAAGTACGTAAGAAAAGAATGAATGATTGAATGAATGAATGAATGAATGAACAGAAATAAATATATCAGTGAATGAATAAATGAACAAACGAACAGACAAAGAAACAAACGAATGAATAAAAATTAATAGACGCATGTGTTCCCACTTAAATAATAACATTGTATGTTCCTATAAATAAACTTTGAATGTGGCCTCAAAGTATGTGTAATCCTGCAGTATTATGTGGCGATATAACCCTCGTCTCCAGGACTTGTTAGGCTTTTTATATTTGAAAGGCCTGAACAAGTCCTGGGGACGAGGTTGTATAAACCCAAAAGTCTCATGTATGGTTAAGCATGCTTTAAAAACCAAGAATAGAAGAAAACTAGTACTTACTTCAAAAAAAATCTTAGAAAAAGTAAATATGAAAAATTAAAATTAAAACTTTTTGCGTTAAAATTTTTGTGTTACCGCACTATCTAGCCATTAGCGCCAAATACACAGCGCGTAAATAACAAAAACACCTTAAATCCAAAAGAAATAGAAAATTTTTTGCGTTAAAAATTGTGTTACCGTAATATCTAGCCATTAGCGCTATACATATCGCCTGAACAACAAAGAACACCTACAATCCGAAACGAAGAATAAACTTGAGGAATAAAATGAAATGAAAGAATATAATATGCGACACATGAGAACAGAACAGTCTAAAAAAAAATTGCATTATATATGAAGCGGAAACACCGGTAGACACAAAGCATGAAAATAAATCGAAACAAAAAACAACATAAAAGAATAAACTATTCTTTAAAAGAATGCACAGGAAATTGTTCGTAAAAAAAAAATATGTGAACATAAAAAAAATCCTTTCTGTTTTCTCTTCTCTCCTAAATTGAGATAAATTGAAATACTAAACAAAGTAAATTGCAATAAAAATATACACCGTGGAGGCCAAACGCCTTAATTTTCAAGTAAACGCCCTACTCCTTAACCAAAAGCCCTATTTTTTAACTAAACGCCCTACTTTTTAACTAAACGCCCTACTTTTCACCAAACGCCCTACTAACCAAGAAACAAAACGTGAAAACTGCAGAGAACGTCTTAAAAATTTTGACGTCAACACAAGCCTCTTCCCACAACCCAACCAATGATTACATATGAAAAGAACGATTTAATGAAGCTGCATTGATTTTTGTTTCAAATTTTGGGTTATTTTCCTTATTTTTCTCCCTTCGGGATACTCATTGAAAAAAGGAGTTTCAAGCTTCATAAATTAAAATCTTATTAAAAAAAGTTTGCAATCATTTTCTCATGTTTATAATACTCACATGATCTTATACAATAAGATTCTTTCCGTATTTTCATAAGTGATGTGCCCAAAAACGAAATATGGGAAGTTCGTAAGATACCTTAAAAAAATTTAAATGTATAAATTCCTATATTATATTTAAAAAAAATCTATTTTATTCGGCCAGTTTTGGCGTCATTGATTGCCCCCCATATGTCAAAGATAAAATCATCTGGGAATTCGAAGTCTCCAAGTTGGCCATCAACAGCAAGAGCGTAATCGCTTGGATTTTCTAAATTGTTACCAAGGTCAATAAGCGTGTTTGCTGAAATAAAAAGAATAAAAAAACACTTACAACGACAATGTAGCAAATTATTGGTTTATCGCCATTTTTTCACAACACGTTAGCTAGTAGCTTCCGAGAGAAAAAATATCCACGAATTATTTTTTCAATTTTTTCTTCTTTATTTAGCGAGAAGAAATTTTCGCAAAAACTTTCGAAAACCATAAAACCATATAAATAACCGCCACTTCAGCTTAAAGGTTCGATCAAAGCCCTATTCTAATCATTGAGACAAAACGCTTATTAGAATATAATTTTCAAATATTAAACCTGAATTATTTTATTTTTTATATATTTCATATTTTACTTTAATCGTGTTTTTTTAACAAAATGACGGATCGCTGGCGTGCTGCAAACACGAGAAAGTTGTTCACAACATTAGAAGACTGGTAGTCTTGTGGTAGACCCGTTCGCTTTTAGTACGGGAGGTCTTGATTTCAAACCCCCGCCGAGCTATGCCAGAGACTACAAAAGTGTGAATCTATCCTTTCTGCTTAGCGCTTAGCAAGAGAATAGGATTGATATCTTAGGCGGTTGTTTAGTTGAGCGATTGTTGTGCTTGCACGATTTTCGAAGCTCAAAAGGGAGCTCTAAATGCTCTAGGACCCTCTTCGGAGAAACGTCGTTGATAACAGTACCAAAAAGGAAATCCTGGATAAATAATTTCAATAACAATAGAGATTGAATTCGGGTTAAGTTGTTATTTCAGAGTAAAACCTTTTGGTGTAGTTTATGCTGGTCAAACTATAGTGGTTGTATTATATAAACTTAAGAAAAAAAATTTAGATTGAAAAAGGATTAAAATATTCATTAAAATACGCAAAGTAAACATGACGCTTTATATCTGAAGACACTGAAGGCGAAGTTGTAAAAGTGTGAACTTGTTGTTGTAATCTACTTGCAAATTTTTAGTTAAAGAAACATTATCGACCGCGTGTACCATTTTTGAAATGAGTGGTGAAAAATTCCAGAATTAATTAACTCCATAAAAAAGCATTATCTCCATCAACGTACGCGTACACTTGGTCCGAAATGTAAAATAAAGCTTTTTTCGCGAAAATTTGTGACCGCGAGAGTTGAAACTTGTCAGGTAGACAATTCTTACGCAGTTTCGCGAAAAAAAAAACCTTCGCGAATTTTGAGGGTTTGAATATTTCGCACTCGAAAAATCTTGCATGTGATAAATGCATCCATTTAGAATTTCGTGTACAGCCCGCTGGCGGTCGCCTACCCACGTGTTTTTTAAACTGCACTAGTTATGGTGTAACCTAGCTATCTGATAGGTTCTTCATAAACTTTATTCGTGGTTCTGACTAGAGAATATATCTCACTCCTTTCAAAGAGGCTTAAGTCAAAAATTTTGAGCATAATGAATCTTATTTTTGATCGTTGCAAATGTGTTTTCAACTTTAGGTGAATGGCAAAAACTGAGTTTTAATGAAAACCGGTTTAAATTAAACCAGTTTTATTTGGTGTGTGTGGGGTATTATTATATTTTTTAATTCGACTTGACACTAAGTTTTTTCCAATTCACACTTACAAGCGCGCAAAATAAGCAAATTATAGAATGCGAAGATTAGCAGCATTGGTAAATGTCAAAATAAAAGACATACTAACCTAGCTCCGGATCTCTGATACCAAGAAACTTTTCCAAGAGATCATCTATTCTACTTATTGCTTTCCCTTCCCACGACGGAGCCTTAAAAAATGTATATTGAAAAATCATAAGAAAAACTTACTTCTGTAAGACACACACAGTGAAATCAATTGTATTATTAATAACATTTTTTTATGGAAAAGAACTTTTTATGAATTTTGTATTATAAAATAAAATTCCCTGAGTTAATTTTTATTTAAAAAATTATACAGGGAAAAAAATTTCGCGGTTCACCAACTCATTTTCTTTGGAAATATACTTTTACGAATTTTCCAAAAACCGCAAAAGTTTTTTCCACAAACACCTTTTTTCCTAAAGTAAACAACATACCTCTTCCACGACAGCAGGACCTTTCGAACGTAATCTGAGAGTAGCGCGACCTGAACCAACTATTTCTGTATTTTTAGACGAGCTACCTTTGCCTTGCCTTGGAGCAATACCATCTAAAAATAGTTATACATTCCCAGTTAAAATCACCTAATACTCAGAAAACAAAAAATTATATGCCAAAGTCAAACTTACCAAAACCTCCTTTCATTGGTTCATATAATTTCAAAGTGAATTCAGTTCCTTCCGGCAGCTCCCTTAGTATTTTAGCAACTTCAAAATGGCGCGATCCAACAACGAATTTCCCGTTTATTGAATCAATATGATCACCTACGTGCATCTGCTCATACTTTGCTGCCACGCTACCGTCTCGAATGCGTTTAATGAAAGCCAAACCGTTTCCGTTATCAGTAATTGTGAGACCTAATGCAGCAGCATCTTTAGATATGGTAATGTTTTTACAGTTTCCTTTGCAATGCGCAAAAATAAGATCTTCCAAACCGATCTGTCCACCAAGCAGTTTCTCCATATCCACTTTTGGACTGTTTAAGGTACAAAATAAAATCTAGAACAAAAAAAAATAAATATATGATAACTTTGTTGGTACCACTGTCAAAACATGTTCCTATCGATAAAGCTATCTTAACCCTGTTTAGGTAGGGTTTGGGGCAGGTTGAGACCTTTTTAGAAGGGGGGATTTGCCACTTCTATAAAACTTGCACAGCATGTAGCTCACCAAAGTGGAAATGAGTTACAACTGCTGACGTCAGCATTGCCGTTACTTTTATAGTCAAGTTTGAGTACATTTTAAGACATTTACATATTTTTATAAATTTTTATGAAAATATTGAGAATATTTGCGGGAGATTTTAAAGAATAACGTCACAAGTAAAGAAAATTATTTTTGTAACAATTTCAATGCATTTTGTAAACAAAAATGTGACAAAATTTTTGTAATAGGAAAATTGAGGAAAGTGTTTATTCCTACATTTATTAAAAACTAGTCAATAAAGCACGTGGAAAAATCCACTTACTAGCCACAAAAACAATGGGTTGTTTTAGATGTTTTACTGATGTCAGCATTGCATTTCTAAAACAAAATTGGCGAAATTTATTTTATCCGTTGCCTGTAACGTGTAGATGTTGAAACGCCGATCAAAATAATGTATATAGTATCATTATGTAAAGATTTAAGGGTTTAGGAATTTTGCTGATGTAAGCAAAAATCCACAAAAACACAGAAATTTGGTGACATTAAGTGTATCTGTTGCCTTCAATGTGTAGATCTTGAAACGCTGATTAAGAAAATGTATAGGATCATATACTTTTGACAAACAGTTACAGATATATTGTGGTTTAGAGATTATAAATAAAAAAAATCCACTTTGCCTGTTACAGACAGACAGACACACACTCCCTGTATTATTATAAGGAGTTTTGAGGAGACTTTTAAAATAGAGGGGAATTGGGCAGTTTTTGGGAGGCATGGAAAAACTGCTTTAAAAAATTTTTTTTTTAATTTTTTCATCTTTTTAATTTAAATTTATGAAACTTTCATTACGGAAGAAATGTTAAAAATCACACTTTTGTTTTACTGATAGCAATAAAAGTTCCACACCTTCTCGTAAATGGAAAACAATAGATTTAATACATTTCTAGTTAATCACATAAACCGATGGGGGTAGTAAAAACCCTAACCACTTTCCCTCTCATCCAAAAAAAGGGTTAAGATAAGACTTTTGTAATCTGGTTTTCTCTTGTTAACAAAGCCTCTAAGCTAACAAAGTTCTAAGTTTGAAAAGAAAAAAGATTTTTGTAAAAAAACAATAGTCTTTTTGTGCGAAAACTTGTAGCCCACTTAATTTTTTTATTCTTATAAATGCAACACATTAGCAACCAGTGCCAGCTAAAATCCCAATGCCATTTTTTTAAAATATACGGAAATACATTGAATTAAACAGTTTAAATAGTTTATGGAGGTTGATGAGCCTCTCAATATTTGTCAAGTTAATTCTTAACTATCTTTTTAACATTATCCTAGGGTTAAAATAAGGAAAACAAAACTGACTGGAAATAAAATTCACATGGTTGTTCACACCAGCACCCCAGCAAAGCAATTGCCTGAATTTTAAATCTATATATATTCTAATTTGATTTTTCTTTAATTATATACTACAGTTATTTATGCAATTATATAATTATTTTTTGTCTACTTTTGGAGATTAATTTTTGTGATTTTCCTTAACTTACAAATTTTTGTGACAGAATGTAATAAGAACAGTCTTGATGCAAAGGAATGTGAGTTTAGATCTAACCTAATCTGGATCAGATTGGAAGAGTGTTATTAATATACCCTGTCCAACCCATGCTATAGCACAGAAAGCTGGCATTAAGCAGAGAATGATGATGCGACCTGTTTCAATGGAGAAACTGGAGGTTTCTCACCAGAAACAATTTTGCCACATATATACACGGATGTGACATTATATCTTCCATCTTAAATACAGCAGGTCATTGATATGGTTACTGATGAAAATTGAGAAACCGTACCAACATCAAAACAGTTTCCTTAAAATTACAAGCTTAGACATTATGGTTTAGCATGTTAAGTTTTAAGACCTAAAAACATCTGCATAATATGCAGATACTATAGGTGAAATCATCTCAGTCTATTCATAAAGGTATTGTGGTATCATAAAGGTATCATAAAGGTATGACCTTAAGAAATTACAATGAAACAACAGGAACACCTCTAATAAAGCCAAAGGTCACTCTGATATGAAGCAACAAAAGTGACTGCATGATAAAGGGCTCTTTAAGAAACCTGTGGACAGCCACATGTTGATGGCAACATGCTAAATGCAGATAGCAAAAAGGATGATTTTGTAGTTGTTGTTTTCAATATTAAAGAAAATGTAGACATCACAAATATGTGGTGTTGAACTGACTGAGTTCTGAAATAGGATTAGTCAGCCATTTTGCAAATAAAAATTCAATATTTATGGATAACTGGAATGCATTGTGTAAATGAAGCTATTGTGCACCACTTCAAATTAGTTCTCAGAATCCATGGCACTCATGATCAGCATTATAAGGCGGTGGATAATGGCTGTGGGAAGACAACTAACAAGCATATAAATATTTTTTGTTGTTCTATTTTTATTCCACTCTGTGTGGCAAAAATTGTCATAAAATATAGGGTTAGTCAGGTAACTTTAACATCAAATATTTGTGACTTTTGGTTAGCATCTCCCTCTATAGTAGAAAATCATATTAATCAACTCATTTATGACAGACATAAACAAGATGTAAACTTAAAAAATCTGACATTATTAACATTCCAAAGACGTTATTTGCAAAGCAAGGGAATGGGCGTATATATACGATGCAAAAAAAAAATTTGAAAAAGCGTGACAGTTTTTTGTCAGTTAGGAAAAACTGTAAAATATGCTGTTACATTATAAATAAACTACACCTCTTTTAGGCGTCTATTGCATCCTACTTAAACAGCAAATCACTGATTTAAACTGTTAAAAGCAAGATTCACACACTTAAGCTGAAAGTCGCACCTTCTTTTAGTACTGGGAAGAAGGGAAATGTGACCTACAACTTTTCTAAGCCAATAAAAAAATTGATGAAGGAATGTGTGTTTTTACGCAGAAACTTCCTCACCTAAATAATCTTTTTTTAATTTTTTTTGTTCAATGTTTCAAATGTTCATCTAGATTCAACTAATTTTAAGAACACTTGAATTTCATATGAACATAGTCAATAGTATTATGTAACTACATCGATTAATATTACAATGGCAAAACTGCATCGCAGTTCAATTACAGAACTCTAGACGTAAATCAACCTACATCTGATTCCGTCAGTGATATTCACTTACTTGTAAGATTACGTTTTCCAAAATCACGCTCCTTGATTCAAATCATCAAAGACCGTTATGGCGATTCTTTGTAAGATTGATTTGAAAGCTCAAGAAGAATCACTTAAATAAGCTGTAATATTCATCTTGTTTTCATTCAACCAAAACAGCATGTACATGCAAGATGGTGGCAAGTCCATGTTTCCACTGCTTATTATTTTAATATGTCTGTTGGTAGGCCAAATTTTAAGTTACACGTTCATTAAAGTACAAAAAGACAATGCAACCAGGCTGTATATATACATATATATTAGTATTTAAAATGTAACACAGTATAGTTAGGTAATGATTTGCTTATTGAAGCTATATTATAGATTTAATTTTAAGGTAATGTATTAATTATACTGTTACAGCATTTAAAAGTTTTATCTATCTAATTATACTGTTACAGCATTTAAAAGTTTTTCCTTAACTGTATGTCACTGGCAGCCTGAAGGCAGATTTATATACAAGCGTTTGAGCTCTATAAACAGCTAATAGCTCTTTACATAACATAACATAATACCTCATCTAAGGGCACATTCAACCCTTCAGATATTCTTTGATAAAGTTCTTTCACGTTTGAAAAATTTCCTATTTTGGCAGTGGGGCTTCCATGTGCTAACTGGGCATTAAAAGCTAATTGTCTAGCCATTTGTTGAGCTTTATTTTCTTCCTGAATCTTTCGAACCCGTTCTTCCTTAGAAGCGTCAGCTATTTCGTCTTGTTTGTCTGATTTTTCTTTCTTCTCCTTATCCTTATCCTTTTTCCCTCCAAACAAAGGCATTTTAGGTTCTAGCTAGGTTTCTAGTTTCTACGATAAATTTGTAACATATAATTATGAATGAACTTATATAATAACTACTAAAAACTTTAATCAGTTTAACATTTCGATATTCGCACGTCTGGCATAACAATTTGTTGGGAAATCTTAAAGCACCAGCAGAATAGAAAAGATCCATCCAAAACAGACATTGTTTTTCTTTTTTATCTTGCTTAGTAGAAAATTCCAACAGAAATCATATTATTTTTAATCGGGTTATCGAGTGCTTAATTAATGATTAATAATTAGTTTAACAGGATATACAGTGAGAATAAAATCGCTGGATAACCGTTTTCCCTGGAAACACTGCTAGCATTCTACACTTTTTGGGAGTAACACAGTGACTGATTCACGTTTGCATCTTCTGTTCACTATCTCGTTACTACTTCCTTATCTTTATTATTAGTTACAGCGGCGCACGGGATGAGTTTAAAAAGATGGTTATAACCCCCACTCCTTTACACACCAACACGATTTGAAAACACAGTGTACAACACTTTTTATTTTATTAAAGCATGGCGAAATTTCTTCAGGAATATTTTAACCACAGACATGGGTAAAACAAAACTTGCCTTTAACGGTTTTTTTAAGTTTTTACATCATGGTTTGGCCCCAATCTAAGACGCCTAGAAAGCCCTGGAGACGAGGTTTAGTTTTGGTGCCCAACAACATAATTTCTTCTTTTTTAAATATTTGAGAACACTACAACTTCAGTCCCAGGGCCTGATGTTTTCTTTTTTTCATATGAGGATGAAACGTTGAGTTCTTGATATTAACAGTAATACCGCGTGATTTTTTTAAAAACAGAAATGGGGAGTTACTATCAACAAATTAAATCCTAAAAATGCCAAGCATGTTATTAAAATGTCGAACTGCATGTAAGTAATATTAAACACAAATAAATAGATAAGAAAATAATAATATTGAACGAAAACTAATCACGTGGAACTAACGAACCAATGACATAGGAAACAATAGGCCTTAACGAAACATTGAATGCGAGCAATTTTAATTTCTATAGCCAGTTAGTTAAAATGTTTTTTATATAAAAAAGGAATGGCTGTATCAAGATTTCTAAATCGCATAGGGACACATTAATTGCAATGCGAAAAACGTTATAAAAAAAAGTTTTTAATATCCTCAAGAGAGATTTGTGTTTATATTTTACAAGATAAATACCTATATAGAGTGATTGATGTGAAGTTGTAAGGTATGATTTATATAACTTTTTTTATATTTATTACATTTTGTAGGGATAAATCTTATGCTGAGAAGTTCAATCAATTTTCGCTTTAATAACTGACAAGTATATCTTTCTTAGAGAATTTTTTTTTGAACGAATGAAACGAAGTAATTGACTATCATAGATAGACCTTTTTTCTTGGTTAGACATATTGTTTTGACTTTGTTATTAACGTTCTAACAAACAAATTTTACTTCGATTATTTCCAAAACTGCTTTGCAAATTTTTCACAGATTTATTCGTCTGGTAAATTATGTTGACTTTAGCCTTTCCTATTATTTCACAATATATATAACACACAGAAAATAGTAACTTGCTTTCGTTAGAGAGCGTTCTTAGTCTTTTTACAAGTAAAAAAGTTCAAATTTCGCACTTCCTTCCTTTTCTGGGCTGCTTCGCTAATTTTACTAGCGCAATTTAATCATCGTTCTGTGATAACCTAAGTGGCCCGGGGGCTCGTCACACCCGCCATCTTTTTACTCTATTATTGCTAACATAGGATAGGTTTGTGCAGAAGATGCGTTTTAGGCCACTTGAGGAGGTTAAAATCTCACAACATTTTCATTTGGCGGTAAATAATTCCTATTTATTTATCAATATTTTTAACCTTGATTATAGCTTAACAATTCTGCCTGGTGTCGATTGATAGCTACATATATTACTGTACTAAGATACCTTTGATCTCTTTGGGCGAAAACACACCCATAAACGTCGTATACAAGCTCAACAGTTTTATGACTTAGCAATGTTACATAATTGGTCACAGATACGTAAAAAGAAAAAAAATTAAATGGTCACGATTGTGAGCGGATTTCTAGAGCATCAACAATCTCGTGACAGGGCAATCTGCCTTCTGATTTTTTAAGAATTTTTGAGACAGGGTAAAATCTTCTGATGCAAAAGCAAAAAATGGAAATTTGCTTAACTCTTGTAAACGCAATTCTTTAACGATTCCACTTTTGTATATAAACAACCGAGTTGCTAAAAGCTGTGGCTTAGATTTAGCTGGAAACTTAGCAACCAGTTTACAATAATTTTTGGCAGCGAACTTTGCGTAAAATCTTAAGTCATTTGCTGCCATTTTTGAACCAAAATAGAAATACAGCGGCTTGAGGCGTGGAAAGTATGCTTTTTGTTACCAAAAAAGTCATAATTTTATTTTCTTCCATTTTTTGCAAAATCAAAAAAAATATCGCTTCTAAATCGATTCTAATATTACGGCATATTTTTTTTCTGAAGTGCTTTTTTCTTTCTCCACAGGAACAGTCTTGTCTTTGGCAAATGCACACTTAAGTTGGGCTTAAATCCGGCTAAAAACACCTATTTTCATGATTTTTTGTATAAAAAATGTTTAGGTAGCGAAAACGCGTTTGGTAGCAACTACATTTAAAAATACAATCTTCTGGCATCACAAAGCAGCATGCATGGTATATTAATAAAAAAACTTACCCTTGGCAAATGCACTTCTAAATACTAATACCACCGGTTAAATAGACGTAAGATTACAAATGTTACAAATATTTGAGAACACAACGCTGTAAATTTACGCTTGTCTCAGGAAGACCTTTCTTGCAATGCAAGTTAAAATTCGAATGTTTTTATTTTCGTCTTCAGAATAAGGGATTGGACAAGGTTATATGACTGGGGGTAGCTAATCTAACTATAAGTGACAACTAAGTGATATTTATTATCCACAACAATTTAGTTTGAAGATACCTTATTGGAAATAAAGTATCAGGAATATCTAAGTATAGTCTTATTTTTTTCTTGTACCGTTTCATAACAGAGTATGAGATAACAACAAAACGAATGTTGCCCCGAACTTTCACAATTGCTTACCTCTTAGGACCGCTTTAATACACCTAGTTCCCAGTCCCTTTCCATAAAAATGCGGCAGTGTACCGGGTAGCTACGATAAATTTGAAACTTTTTAAACCCGGTGAAACACTAAAATTAGGAAAATAGCGAGCGTAGAAAAAATCCAACCGAAAAACAAACAAGCAACTCTTGTCTCAGAATTTAAGATACAAAATCCGAATTTTCACGACCGACACCCAAAAGTTGAAACATGTAGAAGATTTGCTACGCCCGCATGGCGGTATTCTGAAGGAACCAAGCAGACATGAATTTATGACCAATTTACTCCCCGTTGTTGCATAAAAAAAAATGCGTAATGGAAAGATAATATTAGCATGAGAAAATATTTAGACTTCAACCCAAATCTTAACCTGATTTCTGAGAAACTCGGTTGTTCAAAAAAAACGTGTATTGTCATGTTCCACTTATAATATCTTGCTAAGCAT
The DNA here is from genome assembly GCF_029227915.1 of Hydractinia symbiolongicarpus. NCBI lineage: Eukaryota > Metazoa > Cnidaria > Hydrozoa > Anthoathecata > Hydractiniidae > Hydractinia > Hydractinia symbiolongicarpus. Next base: position 26,432,226 of record NC_079876.1, read on the forward strand.
GGAAATCTGCAATGGTATGGTCAGTAAGTTTTTTTTATAGGCTGCCATATGTAAAACGCGCCATATTTGTTTTTAATTTTTCGCAAAGTGAAAAACAGAATCTAAACAATTATGGCTGATTTTAAAACTGCAAATAATGCGAAACGATTAGGAAAAACTGTCAACTAACCGCCGAACACAATAATTATGGAAAAACCTTTGTCCCCATGGCTTGTTGCCTGGTGCCAAAGCGAGTTTCTTCGCCGCCAGTCTCGATGTCAAAAAGGCAAGAACTCCTGGGGAAGAGATTGTTTTTCTGCGTGCTTTTGTTAGTAGTATTGTCATATGAAAGTATTACTTTTTTTAAACGTTCTACCCAAATAGAACAACCTTAAAAATTCTTCTCTAGAAATGTTCGGAGAGAGAACGGCAACTTTGTTTTGCTGGTTTTAACCTTGGAGGAAAGAATACGGATTCATCAAATTCATCATCAAATTATCTAATTGTTTTTATAACCAATCATAGTTGCGAATTGTTTTTCACGAATAATTTAGTCACACAACCGCCAAAATTTCAAATTAAGTTTCTATACAGACACCTGCTAGAACCTCACGCAGTGTTTTAATAGATTTAAAAGAGTTGTTTCTCCTTCCGTATTCTTTCCTCCAAGGTTTAACTTGTTTTGTGCATGCGTACTGAAAGAAATTACATACTTTTCCGGCGTAGATGGTCCCATCCTTGATACGTTGAGTCGCTATAAAGAAAGTCTTGTACTGTAAGTTGTAGAATCGGAAAAAAAGCTTTGAACACGTCTGCCGCACACGGAAAGGTTCACCTTAGGGCCCACAAATTTGATAAAAATACCATACTGAGATCATGAATAAGTTTAAACTGTGTAAATCTAGCATAAAAATATCATAATTACATGTGGCGTCGAACATCGAAATTGGCGTTGTAGTTGTAGCTTTATTCTTCATCATACGTTTTAAGCAATTTCAATCTATTTTAAAAAATCTATTTTGGCAAAAAGGAATTCTTACATCGAAAAGTCGTACGTACCCATCATACCCTTATTAACCGCTTACATTGTTATTTCCACCACTTGAATACTGACAATGCTTGCTCAGAATATGTCTTCTATGCAATCAACATGGCGACTATTTGTCACGTTATCCATAACCATAATTCAGTATGCATAGCCAGCTGCAGCTGAACTCGCCCTAATTTATTTTCTCTAGTAAGTAAACAGAAGTAAACAGGTGCCAACAAAGACAAGTGATAAAAAAAAACGCGAGCCTCTTTTTATAGCTCTCTTTAACATATACTGACTCAGCGTGTGCATTTAGCTTAAAATCTGATCTATCTTTCGCAGTAAGGTTTCTTAAAAGTTGCACAATATTTCGTGTATTAATACCCCTATTCTATTTAAAGCGACTGCCAAAATCCCTACTTTGTGCTGGAAATAAAATAAATTTGTGCTTGGACCAGACTGAAAATTACTAGCAACCAAAAGTAAGGGATTCAAAAATTTACTAAAAACGATTATAGAATGAAGTGTGTTCATTGTGAAACATGAATGGCTTGTAAAGGGGCTAAAACTGAAATTAATTTTTTTTAAAAAACAAACATACGGAAAAAAATTGAAGATACATTAGGAACGACTTGTAGAAAAACGTTTAGATTAAGTTAAATGCGTTTTAGAATTTACTGTATATGTTGATTTGTTTATTTTTTCTAGATCTACCTGCAAAGATGACGACGGAAAGCGTTCCACAGGAAGAATCATCCCATGCGGTCCGTCCGATTGTCAACAATATAAAAGTTATCAACTATGCTATGAATATAGTACCGAATGAAAGCGGACCAATCAAGACATTGCCCAGAATAAAACCCGTTGAAAGTTCCAAACCAAGTGTGATACCAGGTGTTAAAAGAACCTCGTCAAAAAAGGTGCAGCCGCTTAGTTCATTCATCAAAGGCGATGCAGAGGAAACAGAAAATGGCTACGATGCGTTTTCACCTGGCAGTGTTAATCCGACTACGACTTCTTCATCTGTAGGCAGGGATGCAACATCTATAGCAATTAAACTTAATTCGTCAAATAATTCCGATAAACTTTCAACCGTAAACAACAATGTCCCCGACGTAATACCCACGTCGATTTTTTACTCCCAACCTGCTAGCAATTCTGAAAATTCCAACTCGAACAACGGTGCTGTTAAAAGCTTTGTAAATTCCTCAGCCGGACCATCTCTTAGTAAAGAAGAGAAAAAAGGGGAAAACGTTGAAAAAATCGTGAAAACAATACAACCTCCAAGTATGCATAATACTAAAATCCTAAACGAAATTCAAACAGCTTCATCGAGTAAGCCTACTGGAAGTAGTAGCCTGACCAACCAACCAATCTTCTTTAATCCTAATGCCGTAAAATCTGACCAGTTAAGCGAGAACATTAAAAATGGAGCAAACAAGACGATAACGTTAGCTGGTCAAGAAAAGGCGCCAAAAATTGAAAAGAAAAATGAATCTAAAAAAGTGAATAATATAGTAAAGGAAAAGAAGTCTGCTTCGAAACAAGCTAACATGATTGAAGTAAAAGAGCAAAACTGGAAACCAACTGCGAAATCCGCCACAAGTGCAAGTTCTAAAATTGTTGTTGTATCTAGCCAAACTTTAGCCCAGTTGAAAAAGCAACGTGAGAGGGAAGAAAATGTGGAGAAGCCGAAAAGTATTGAAGTTATCACAGATCATGTTAGTTCTAGTAACGGACGTTCCACAGAAGAAACAAGTGAAAGAAGTACTAATTCCAACTCAGAAAGGACGAAAAATATAAACAGTACTTCTAAAGACCATCCAGTTTACAGAAAAACAACTGTAAAAGGTCCCACTGAAGATTCTACTTCCTCTTTAAAGCTATCTGAAGCAAAAGTGAATTATCAAACAACCGCTTTAACTACGCCTCAAACTGCAAACCAGGTTAACCATATTGTACCAATGAAACATGACATTTCAAAAGGAAGCAAACCTGTTTATACCACGACTAATGTTTCACGTCAGCAAAATGTTAAAGAAAAGCAAACTAATTTGGAAAAAAAGACTCAAGAAAAGACCAAACGCGGACCCACTAGTGATGATCAAAGGAAAGTACGTCTAACGAAAACACATTCAACTCACTCTGACAGCTCTATTCCTCAAGTGAGAAAACCTGCACTGAAAAAACAAAAGTCAGATAGTGCTGTGAAAGTCCAAACCTTTAATTCGAAACCAACTAAAACCATCGATGGTAAGCCGACAAACAACAAGACTGAAGCTAGTGTTAACCTACATGTCACATCCGACCACAAACGACATGCGGAAAATGCTACGATCATACGCCAGCTTGATCCTACTGTTATCTCGTCCGTTGTAGCTAAACCCACTGAAACTGTAAAAACTCGAACACAGGACATTGTTAGAACTGTATCAACCGCCCCACCAAATAGAACAACAGCAACTCAAAACACAGGAGAACACGTTAAAACTTCTGTCGTCAAGACAAAATCAGAATCCACTCGTGTGATCAAAACAACAGAAACAACAAGAAATTCAGCTACGACTTCTGTTTCCGCAACAGTGAAAACATCAAATGCTGACATATCGATAAAATCACAAAAGAAACACACAACCGATGATGAGATTAAAACAACCACTGTCCAACCTACAGGAACTGCAAAGTCTGAAGTGAAACGAATGGGAACACCCCATGCAGTAACCAGTTCAGAAGCACCAACTACCACATCAAATCTAAAAAAATCCGCTGCTAAAACAAACATAACCCAAATAGAAACCAGTCACAAGCCAGTAACAACACCTTATGCAAACCAAAATACATCAGTAACCGCAGCGTCGAAAAGTCAATTGGATTCCACCTTTAAAGCAGCTACAATTTCAACAACAAGTACAGCTACTTTGGGATCAAACTATGTCATGAAACAATCACCTGAAACATACCCACAAACTAACCTGGAGAAGCATATATCAGTAACAAAAAGCGAAAGTGTAGTAGCGGTGAAGAGTCATGGTTCCCAGAAAACATTTGATTCGCTAGTATCCAAAGTAGAACCATCATCAACACCAGGACTGGCTACCACCAATAAAAATGTAGAGAAGAACAAGATGTTTCATGATTCCAGTTTGAATCATAGTAAACCTGATGTACTAGCATCTACAGTGGAATATTATGAACAAAATCATACCGAAAGCAAATCTAAAAATAATGGTAAACAAAGCAAGTCTGAAGAAAAAAAAGCAAGAAAGGACAGTAAAAAGAAGAAGAAAGAGAACAAAAGTTTATCCAAAGCCAAATCAGACAGCGAGAAATATAAAACCAAAAAAGATAAAATGCTCCTATCAAAACAAAAATCCACTGGTTACAATCAAGATCAGCAAAAAAATCAACTTTTAAATCATAACGCCGATAAGTTTACAGCAGAGTTGCCTTTACGCAGTAACAACAATATACCTGCACCCGTGTTCACAGACGTCGTAGGTAGCAAAATCTCCAAAGTTGTTCCTGAAATCATAAAAAATGATACAATAACAGACGTTTCATCTGCAAAGGATGTTATTCATAGTGCTGTCAAAAAACATTCTGATACATCGAAGTCTGTATCCACGAACATTGCATCAACTGCGGCTACAGATCCGGAAATCATCACAACTCAACTACCAAACAAGCACGACTTTATAGAAAAAGAGGCTAGCCTTACACAAAGTAAAGAAGTCATTAAAACCACCATATTGGACACGACGAAGCCTGCTGTCACAAACCAAAATGAAATCCAAAGGAATGAACCTTCAAAGATTTTATCTAGTGTTTCAACCATCACCACAGATAGACAGTCTGGTGGAGAATTCATGTCGTCCTCAAAAGCAATGTTGTTCCGAAAAGCTTCTGAAAATCACATAGTTAGGGGAGATAGACCTGCATCCAGCAAAGCTCCACTTGAAAGTAGAATGTCGCTACCTGTGAATTTGCCTAAAGAAAATGCTGAAGAGATAGCACAGAGTTTACAAATTAACAAACCAATTTTGACGGTTGGTCAAGCGTCATCAGAGCAGTTGCAACCAAAACCGGAAAATAAAAAAGAAATTGGTGTCCAAATGGTTTTACCAGAAAAAAACAAAACCGACCAGGACATTCTACATGAACATCTAAATATAAAAGAACGACACCAGGTTAAGAAATCGTCTTCCGTAAAGAGATACGTAGATGTAGTCAACAAAAAAGAAGACATTGCTCCCATTTTGAATGATTCATCAAAGGGAATCAAGCGCACGAGAAGTTACTTGGAACCCAATTCTTTAACAAAGAAGAAGATAAACACTGATTTGACAACAATAATGCCTCCAGAACCTCCTGCAGAATTTTATGCTCAGTATACAAAGCCAGAAATAACAGAGGAGGTAGTTTCAACGGTAACCGAAGTTCGAAACGTTGAAAGTTATCCAGATCCAGACGTGCGAGTTGTAGAACCGCCTAAAGCAACTCGCGATAACATTCAAGCTAGTAACCGCAATGCCACATTTATTGCTACAAACAATTCTCAAGCTTCCGTGGAGGAACTCAAGCCACATGCAATCTCTTCAGAAGATGCTGAGCTTATACCAAAAAGGAATCACACTCCACCTATTGTGTCTGCTAAACCAAAACCCATGAAAACATCCGTGGATAACTCCTTATTTTGGGGGAATTCCAAAGAACAATCTACCCTGTATTCAGAAACTACAGGGATGATACAAAATAAGACAGCCTCGATGTCAACCACAAAACATGAAAAAGAAATTAGTATGGAGAAAGTGGAAGCAGGATCTATTGCAGTTGAGAAGACCAGTAATACATCCAAGAAAGCGACGTTTAATACCGCAGATTTAAGTGAAACAGACCCAATAATGGACGTCGCTATATCAGAAAAACTAAGCAAACGAAAAGCACCACCACCTCCTGTTATGCCAAAAACATCGAAAGCTATAAGATATTCAGCATCAAAAAAAATCGAAACTCGGTACAGCGTCGAAACAACTAAGGAAACAACCTCGGATGTAGAGGCCGTGCACAATCCGAAAAAAATGGAGTTGCTGCAGAAACTAAAGGAGAAGTCTTCGACAAGTTTTGCGGAAGAAAGTAAGATTCAACCACCTTCTCCTGAAGAACCTTCTCCCGAGCCACTTTACGCAAAAGTGATAAAGAACAGAACTAACAAATTAGACGAGCAGCACCAAGGTGGAGAGATCGAGCGAAAATACGATGGAAATTTGACGAATACAGTGATGGAAGAAAACCATCGTGAAAGCAGCAGTTATATCACCACAGGAGAATATCAACAAGGAAGTAATACTTTTATCATCCCAGGAGGAGAGTTACAAAATGTTGATAAAACAGAACATACGCTCGACGTTTCATATGAAAGTCCTTATGCAGAAATATCTAATATATATCCAGCCAGCAGACCATCCTATCCTGAAATCCCAGATCCTGATTATGAGGACGACACCATAGAATTTAAAATGACCAACAGTCAGAGTGTAATCGCAGAGGAAGCACCTACCATGAACTTGGATGCAGGTGTTGTTGAAAAAGAAAAGATTGAGGAAGTTCCTGCTTTAGATATCAATCAAATTGCGGTAAAAACACAGAATTCTGAAAAACAGGTGGAAAATTCTTCTCCGGTGGAAAACTCGAACAAAATGCCAGTTATCCCTGATCCTGACTATAAAGCATCTGCCATGGGAGCGGATGTAGGTGCTGTTGAAAAAGAAAACATCGAAGAAGTTCCTGTGTTAGACATCAATCAAATTGTGGTGGAAGCAGAACAGTATTCAGAAAAACAGTTGGAAATTTCTTATCCGGTGGAGAGTACTAAAGTAATGCCAGCAATTCCTGCACCTGATTATGACGAGGTTACAAGAGATGAAAAATTGCAAAGTATTGGCACAAGTAATCATCCAGATGCTGATCTTACATCCACTGAACCAGAAAAACAGACAATTGTAAGGTCAACTTCAATTTTAGTCGAGAAAGAAGAGAACTTGAATTTGTATAGATTGATTCACGGCAAAGACAAAAACATTGAATCTGTTGAAAAGATAGAAGAAACTCGCGTTAAAACAGACCAGCAGGACAGCAGCACTCCTCCTGTAAACAAGAAAAAGGCAGCACAAAGTGACTCCACCTCGGACGTTCCCAAATCTTTATTAACGCTATTTAAACCTACCGAGGTAGCGGCCCAGAACCAGCCTAGAAAAGTTGTTGTTAGAGTCGAAGTACCCGATGAAGAGACAAAAGGAAGTCGCCGATTTAGTCTCGGTAGTTTTAAGAAAACAAGACAAGGCAGCAAGCATGCTGTGATATCGCCGGATGTAGCACCAAACGATTCCAACGAAAAAGACGAGTTTAGAGCAAGGTCGCATTCGTCTCGATTATCTAGTTTTCTTGACAAGGCTAAATTTAGAAACAAATCGAGGAAAAAAGATCACAAAAGACCACAGAGTGATATCATATCAGACAGTTACATGAACTTTTTATCTGGTCCTGATATTAGTGCAGAGACCGAAAACATGTTCAATACTTTTGAACAAACCAAAGAAGAGAGTACATCCCAAACTGTTCCTTTTTCAAATAATTTACCAGGTCTATCAGCCGCCCAATCATTAAACTTTCTAAAGAACGAAAATAATTATCCTCAGCCTTTACCAAACACGAACATGGAAGGCTTTTACGATATAAAACAGTTCAAGAAAATTGAAAAAACTGCTCCGGAAAAAGCGTACTTTGAAGACAGCGCTGATAACTCAGATGAGGAAGAAATCACCTACGAAGGAGATTACATTGACGCCTCGTATGAAAAACGGAAAATGAGAGAAGTACGCGGTTTCGACGGATTTATGATGTACTGAAGGGCGTTTAATGGCAAATTAATTTGATCGGATGCAGAAGTTATAAGTTCGCAATGGACGTGACGCAAAACAAAAGCGTGGAGAAATGATACTTTCTCTATTATATATTATACACTTGCTATATAATCTTAACTTTCCGATTTAAAACAATTTAAACATTGTTATTATTTATATCGAATTAAAATAATGAGGATGTAGGTTAGCGATATCTGCTATGCTGGATTGCATCGGTTTGCGTTTTCCTTGCCAACCATTTCTTTTGTAGCGACTTTAACAGGCTTATTAGCACATTTTCTTTGTAATATATTCTTCTCGTTTTCAAGAGAACTTTCGAACACAATTTTAGAATTTTTCGTAAATAATAAAGTTATTGGATCATTTATAATTCATTATTTCTTTCTTCACTTTACTTCACTTCAAACGTTTTTAAAATGAGTTTAAATGGACAAGCATAAATAGTGGTAGCGAGTTTTACATAAAATTTAAAATTTAGAACTACATCTAATTACATTTATCTTGCTCCCTGATCAGTAAATTCAAATTATCAACAATCCTCGATACTAAAGAAAAATTCAGTTTTTTCAAGATAACTTTGATGACAAATTCGTGCGTCCTTGACAAGGAATCATAACACACTCACCTACGCAAGAACAGTTTCAGTCCACACCCTTTTGAAATTAGTGTTGATTTGGGTTTTTACCCGGTCTTAGATGCCCCATTGAATAAATCGTGACGTATATTCCTGCTATATTAAGTTGAGTAATTTACTAAAGCGACCACGGTTCGAGTAAACATCTAGTGACATTTGTTATAGGGGGTGTAAAAGATGTTTTTTATTACATTTTCATTCGAAGGAGATGTTTAAAAGAAAAGGGGCTTTTTATCAAAGCGGTTTAGTATTTTTTTTACACGAATCAGCGTACACCAAAGAATGCTGCCAAGTTGTATTTAAGGTTAAAAATATGTTATTGTTGATAGAAAATTTGTAAATTATTTTCATTTTGAATTCTCAGCTCTTTTCTTTTGACTCCTTCCTCTGTTGTCGTCTCCTCTCTAACAGAAAAGCACTTCGTTATTACTGTTATCAATAAAGAGCACTGGGAACAAGATTAATGTTATGGGTTTGTTTACATCATACTACTTTTTCTATAAAATGTATATTTATTATTGAATGAAATCTGGTGTCTCGATTCTGTGCCTAAAACCAACTCGTTTTAAGTGTTTTGGCATTTCTTTTATATAAAAAAACAAACACGAGACGTTATAAGGCGTATACAAACTCTTTTAAACGCTGCAACCGATACTTCAGCCGCAACCGCCCTAGCTATGTTTTTAACTCAGTTGCAACCTCCCTTTCTAATCAGAATCTAAAACGCAAACAGTTTCATTCAGGTCACTTTATCTTGCATACAAATTCAATGTTCAAGAAGGCGTATACAAGCCAATGTAGCTAATTATAGTTACAAAATTTATATTCAACACAATGCTATATATACAAAGTTTAATAAATATAGACTTTATTATCTCTTGCAGTAAATACTCTAATATGGCATATCTTTTTGTAAGTTCCGTAGGTTTTAGTACATCATAAAATCATCAAAACCTTTGATTTCGTCATAAACTATATCAGACGAAGATCCGCATAATACATCTTCAATAACTTCTAAACTACTCTTCGGTCGACGTCCAGCAATTATCTCTTCCTTTATGATTTCTTCAATTTCCATACGTGGCGTTGTTTTCTTTTTTACAATGTGCGCCATGCGCTCGTCAATGGTTTCCCCGTAACGGGAAAGTCCGGTCGTAGGACTGCTGGGCTGTGAATTGCGCACAACATCGTAATATGTGACGCGAGTGTGCTTCCGTGATTTTGAAGTGAGCTTAAATCTTTTAAAAAAGCCCTTTCCCATCGCGAAGAAAAAATCTTTAACAATCCTTTATATTTTTTTCAATAATTCAATAATAGTTCAATAATTTGATTTAATTCTAACCGAATTCTAGTTTCTTTGTTTTTGCCGTCTCATCAACGCACGTCAGCACTGCACGTCGTTATTTGAAGTCACTAAATATAAAGCGTATATTGGTGACATCACAAAAGTTTCTAATCATACAAAAAAATAATCAACACTACAAGTCTAAGAATTTATTTAGGAGACGAAATTTTATAAAATACACTTTTGGTAACATAATCGCAGGGAAGGAAATACACCAGAATTCAAAATTATTACAAGCTCGTGAGCTTGTATTAAAACGCAAATTTGTCCTACAAGAATGGAAATTTTTGCCTCTCTGAGCACCGACACGGGAGTAGTCGTGTGTTCGAATCTCATCTTGGTCACTATTTTTACTTTTTTTTTCTTTTCACTATCTTGCCTGCGAGGGTGTGTTTCCAACTCGTAACTAACTAACCAAATGGTCAATCGCAACGTCACAGATTTAAACTTCGTAACAAAGTACTTGTAATTCATCTAAATGACATTTCAGGCCAAAATTGGTATTATTTTCGACAAAATTTGGCACAGTTAACAAAAAATTATGATTGTGACATCATAATTTGGATTTTTTTCACCTAAATGTCATTTTAGGCCAAAATTTGTCTGAAAATTAAAACTACTTTATTTTCGACAAAGTTAAAAAAAAGTATGCCGAACATGATGGTGCCATCAAAGTTTTGCTTAATGTCATTTTAGGCCAAAGTTGGTCTAAAAATTAAAACTGCTTTATTTTCGACAAAATATAGCACAGTTGACAAAAAATTATGCTGAACATGATGCTGACATCAAAATTTTGATTTTTATCACCTAAATGTCATTATAGGCCAAAATTGGTCCAAAAATTAAAATTACTTTATTTTCGACAAAATTTGGCACAGTTAACAAAAAAAGTAGGCTGAACATGATAGTGACATCAAAATGTTAATTTTTTGTCAACTAAATGCCGTTTAAGACCATAAACGTTTCAACCGCGCAACTTTCAACCATGAATGATAGGCTGTATTTTTTGTTAGCAGAAATTGTAGAATTGGGTTGCATTTTCGATGTTTCATAGTTGTGCATTTTTAATAGCGAGATTGCTTAAGCACCTTCTGCATCTTGTATATTGTTTAAAAAGATAAGTGTTGAAAAGATGTATTTAACTAACTGGTAAAGTAAAGGTGTTTCCACCAAAGTTTTCCAAAGTGAATGTAGGCAGAGTTAAGGTCTCCCCAAATGCCTGGAAAGTAGTCTGCAAAAAATAAAATTTCCACAAAAATACGTAAGAGAAAAACGAAGACGCTACACCTTATATAATTAATGACAAGAGCGAAATTCTTTTCGCTACGCTAATGACACGCCAACATAGTGAAATATGATTTCGGAAACACTCCGAAAAACGTAAATTTTTCGATTCCCTTCCTCTTATTTGTCTCCGCGTCATAAGCGTACAGGAGTGACAGTTCTGGTAATATATTTTTTTAACTAAAGCCATTTCCTTTTTTAAACAATTAACATCGTATATTATTTTTCTTTTTCTCACTGAGTGACTTTCTTATACCCGGTCCTTTTTTTTGAGGGGGGGGGATTACTGAATTTCGAAAATTTTAGGTGCAGCTTGTGGTTTTTCTTCTTCCTGTCAGTCAGTTAACTCCAGACTGACCCAACGAAAATTAAAATTTCGAGGAATTTTTCGTTCAAGAAGATCTCGTAACAGAAATCACAATTTGATAGACAGCTTTTTATAAACTTTCTTCGCGAGGTTGTTTACGTGTATCATACGTCTTGTTACATTTTAATTTAATACCTCTCCTTCACACGAGGGAAACATTAAAACAAAATATAACAGCTAAGAAATACCTTTCGACAAAGAAGTCAGAAAAAATCGAAGTCATTGGGTTGATAAAGAAAATCAACCTCCCCAACTATTGGAACATCCTGTTTAAGACCTTGAAAATCAACCTACCCCAATTTATTAACACGCTAACTATCGATTTGATGAAAATTATTATACCCCCTACTTCAATAAGCCCCCTCTAGTTCTTAAATTTCGAGATGTTGACGGTAACAACTGTTAAATAACGATTTTGCAATGAGAAAATAGTTATGCGCACGCATTTTGGTAGGTAGAAAGTATAACCAACAGACCAGAGTAAACAAGAAAATGTAGTTAAAAAAAAATTACACTACGTTTTCAGGCATTCTGATTAGCTTAGCGCTCTAAACGACGCGCTTTTACCTTCAAGAACGGGTGTGACGAAGTAAAAATCCAAAAATGCTGTGAAATATACTTTTGATATAAAAAAATTGAAATACCTTGCTTCTTATTTAACAACATTATAGGTCTTGTCAAGCGAGTTATACTTCTCAGTCATAATACGTAGTTATATATAAGAATTAATGGCGTGTATAAAACAATATTTAAAAGTACACCATGGGAAAATTATTGTGCGACTAATTGCATAGATACGAAATGAAGTTTTGTTGTATTAAAAAGTGTTTAGTAAACTTAGGTGCATCTTAGAACAGTACTAGTCGATAGCCATTTGTTATTTGTACCTTTCGTGCATGACCTGATATTGGTTAACATACAGATAACAGCTTTTATTATAGAAACTAGTCGCTAATCCGTGGAAACATCCACGAGGTTGTCCGTCTTTAAGTTACATGCTATTTTGTGTGCCCGTTAAACGACACTTTTCTTGTGGACAGACAGACAAGATATGCGTCTATTATTAGGGAGAAGCGTAAGCAAGCAAGGTAAAAATTCGTTCGAATCAAAATGCAGTACGAATTTTCGCAACTTTTTACATTGAGGGAGGTATACACCTTTCCCGAGACCATGAGTCATACTTTTTTTAAACTCGCAAAATATGAATACCATATTTGAATTCAACATAGTTTGTTTAATTTATGTGTAAAAGTTTAACTTGATACGCCAACAGAAAGTGCTATTTTGAGGAGATATACATCACAGTGTCTTCTTAATGCTCAAGTTACCATGTCCCGCCTCGTTTTTAAAAAGAGGTTGGACATGCCACAAATCTTTAAATTAGAATAGCAGGTTGTTTACTTGCTGCATTGTTTCGAAATTTTCTTTGTTTATGACATTTTTGATAAGGAATTGAAATCTGTTGTCCGTCCTTTATAAAATTCAACAGAAAAAGTTGCGGCACATCAAAAGAATAAGTCTCGGGAAAGGTGTATTGATTTTACATACATTCTACATTTTACATATTTAACATTCACATGCATATTCAAGTTGCGGAAAATTAAAATATTGCCAAGAACATGTCGCTATTCTGTGAAAACTTCACGAATAATTTTTTCAGCAGTTATGAAGCCTATCTACAAATTCGTACGGTATATTGTATATCCTGCATATCTCTCCTATACAACACTTAAGAAGTCTTGTATTCAGCTTGATTGAAAAAGTTAACTTACACGCACTTATCGCCAATAATGTCTTCACCTTGTTCTGAATTTTTTCTCAGTTTTTAAAACTTATATCTTTATGTGGGACCTGATATTGAACAATTTGGGTAATGATGCGTATAATCAGTACAATGACACGCCGAATAACAATAAAATAAAAAATAACCAAACGGCTTGTCATTACTGATTTGGTGTTACATCATGTATCAAAATAAATTGCCGGTCATGATAAACCATTATTTTTACATTCTATAAAAGATTTATATTACAAAACCGCGCGTCATATCAAACCGCGCGTTATATCAAATCGAATCGGCAAAAAACAAGCAATTGAATATACACATACCATTGTAGTTATGCGAGTCATGTAGAATTGACTAAAAATGATTACTGTTAAAATTACATACGTGATAAGCACTTTTTTTATCTTAGTAAATCTTGCTTTGAAAAGTTTGTGTATAACTTTTTATATAATCTTTTATCTCTTGAAATTGCAAAACATCTCGACAATGAAATGGAATTAGGCTCAATTAAATTGTGATCTCATGCTATTGTGTGACTCACTGTCAATCAGTCATCGTTGAGTAAGAAATAAAAGGGATGTTTGTATATTGCTTCATTAACATGTGCATGAGTATGTTTTATATAATTACTCTCGCGAGATATATGATTTCTCCCTTTTTTTAGAAGAGAAACCACAGAGATAGTACATTGTATAATGAAAAGTTCGCATAGCAAGTTCTTATGATATAAGAAAAATTCGCATCGCATAATAAAGAGAAGTTATGCTTTAGTAGATAGAAAATTTCACGAATAAGAAAATTCGCAAATTTTTTACATTTCCAGAACGTAAACATTTGAAGGACTTTCGCGAATCGATTCTCTTGGACAATATTGCGAGCATATGAACACCCTCGCGAGCATACAAGCACCCTCATCCCCAGGTTTTTTTGCCTTTTTATATGAGAGAAGACGTAATACTTTATATAAAAAAGGCAAAAAAACCTGGGGACGAGGGTGGTATAACGTAAGAAACTCATAACATTATGTCATAAACACGTACATAGTGGTAAACTCTCAACAAGGCGTTAAATTTTACGCCTTATGGCGGTTCTGGTATTCCATATTTCTGCTTTAAAGTTATAATTACTTTTATCACTGAACGTTGACATTACAAGTATACAAAAATGTGATGCTAAGATTTTAAATGTCGGACAGGAAAATTGATATGGATTCATTCAGGAAATTGTCTTGTTACTTATTCCACAAAAATAAACTGTTTATTATTCTCACACAATGGCGAAAATCTCAAATCAATTAATATTTTTATATTAATTTACAAATTCTTCTACACGCGATGGTTCAGTCTTCCACGGATCTCTGTTTTCATCATAAAAGTCAACAAAAATTTTAGTCACTAATTTAATAACCTTTTGCCAACTAAATTTCTGAATTTTTTAGTCACTTATTGCATACTAATTTCCAGGTCCACAATGACCACGAATGTTTGAATTTTAAATATTTTTTTTTCTTATTAAAGACAGGAGGACAACAAAATCTGTATAACTCATTTTAAGTGATTATTTTTTTTTTTTTTTTTTATTTGAACATTTTCAATGATTTGGTCATCAACTTCTGCTTCCTTTTTTTTCTTCTTAACTCTTTTTTTCCTTTGAAACGTTATTCAAACTGATACAAGGTTGTTTTTCGTGTTCTTTTTCTTACTGTTAATTAACAAAAATGGCTATAAAAAAAAACAGCATAAAATGGTCAGTAAAAAAATCGTCAAAATTTGTTAATCACCAAAAAAATATTAGTCACTTAGCAAAAATGCTGTCACCTTTTGCGGAGCACCAAATTTTCGCTGGAGCCCAATGTTGTTTAAGATTTTATATTTTACTTGTTTCTTACTTGTTGCTTGTTAACTTGGGAAAACAAAATTCAAGTGATTGGCTTCAAAACTAAACTTTTAGTCGCATTTGTCGTTTCATTTTTTTGCACAAGAATTGTCTACAAAACCAAATTCCTAATCTTTCTAATATATTCTCACTTCAGGTCGGCTGTTGTACATGCTGTTTACAAGCTGCTTCGTTTGTTAGAATTTCAGCCTCATGTTGATAATAAAATACTGCTTCTAAACAAACAGCGTAAGGCTCCACCTCGTCCCCGTACGTAATCACAGGCATAAAAGAGCCTGAGGACGAGGTTGCGTGTATCTTTAATCATGTTATCAGGACATTTTACCAGTTTGAAGCGGAAACAGACTAGTTACCAGGAACATGCACACATGTAACATCATTGTTTTTCTTATCCAATATTTCAGGACGATACAATCTCCACACAGAGAAATACATTTAAGTGTATAACATAATTCTCCTAAGGGTCGCTTGGCCCCTGAGCAGATTTTAGCTAATCAGAAAGGCAAAATTTCCTGGAAACGATGTTAATTGTATAATACACATTGCAATCTAACCTTGATTATAGGTTCCTTAATGCACCTAGTGACGTTTGACGACATAAAGTCTTGGAAACGAGGTTGCCTATACTTGATTATCTTATTTCATATTCTCTTTTACAGAGCTAGTAACTTATAGATGACCAGCTTATTTATGGATTGCTTCGATACATCAGTTCATATATCCTATTTACCACCAAATAAGATGCTGCTGGGATTAATGAGTTTTCGAATCTTAAAATTCAAAATGCTTACCTGGCCTTGTTGTTATGGAGTTCGCTTCGTAATCACAAGGTCTGTGGTTCGGTTCTCAGCGCGGGCATGTTTAGCAAGTGTCTTAACCACAGCTACGTGTAAACCCATGCAATTTGAGGGAAATTGGGTAGACAGTGCCGGTGTATACTTATTTTTACTTAATTTTTACGCCAAGAAGCAATGGAAATTCCGCCCATTTTGTGTAAACTCGCCGTGCGATGAGAAGTTGCAACAAAGAAACGTTCATTTATTAGTCGAGAGGAAGCCTCATTTTACTGCCACGAACCATGTCCCCAGTTGTTTCCAAAAAGTTGCAATATAATAATGTGACGGAAAAGCAGTCAGGGAAGAGATAATTCGTTAAAAAAAATCAAAAAAATAGCTGGTATTTTTTTATTTTTTTATTTATTTATTTATTTATTTAGTTGGACACGAACTTATGGACGCTTGTTGGAAGACTACTCCTGAATCATAACTGTTTAACCATTTGTTGTAGCAGGCGGTGTATCTAAAAAATTCACGTGATTAGATTAAAAGCAGCGTGAAAATAAGAAAATCAAAAAAAGATTTTGACACTTTGTGGGCGATTCAGCTAGTGGAAAAACTTTTGGATAATAATTTTAATTTATCTCTGGTATCCAAAATTTCCGACGGCAATGACAATTCGGTATTTACATTAAAAAGTATATCCACTCTACAAAACAACAGAGCAAAGGAAAATGGATCGATTACCCGATAAGCAAAATGTCGGGGTTTGGGGGTCTGTAATGTAAAAATTTATGTTTCAACTTCATCTTCGGCAAAGTAAAGTTAGGAGTTATCAAAAAATTATCAACGTCCGCCATCTTTTTAATAATGGTATCGTAAAAGTTTGTCAGCCTTTTTGCACTTACTCTGTGTTGGACCAAATAGGTCGCACTGTCATACCCCTCAAGTACCATATGTCGATGATTCTATCATGGCGAAGATTGACTGACTGCACAACTCCAAGATCTTTTTTCAGCAACACATTCAAATGCTCAATGCTACCAGAGTCATACGTGTGTCTAAGTAAGCAGAATAGGAGTTTTTACAGTTTTTGTTCAAGAGCATTGCATGAGAGTTGGTGGAAAAATCAAGGATAAATAAATTTAAGAACAGGGTTGTCTCGTTTAATCAAAATGATTCTTAACTCGACCTAGGAGAATCTACGCATCAATTAGAGTTGGTCGTTAAAACTGGAAAGGAAACGTTTTATATGGGCAGTTCTTTGTTGACGTTTGTTTTTTTCATACGTGTTGTAAGCAACACAGACTGAGTACTTTTTGACGACCATTCTGCAGAGAAGCTTATGCCAAGGCAAGTTATCCCTGGAAGGACGATGTCTTTCGTGTGTAAAAACATTTAAGCGATTTTAAATACTTCAATCCAAAATATATAGATGCATGACAAATGCATAGATTGAGAAGAATCGGATGCACTTTTCAAAACTTCTTTAAGCTGTCGTGTTTTCAAAACATGGAATCAGAATGAGTAATAAACTAAATCAAATGCGGAAAATAATTTAATGCTTCTAAAAAGTAGGACTTACCGAGGCAAATCAATGGTCTCATTGTTTTTGGAACCAATAATTTTTACTGTCACAACACTACTTGATAAATCTCCAAAAAGTCGTTTGTCGGTATAAAATCCAAATATATAATGGTATCCTAAACAGGACTTTTACATGTTACATATCAGCCAATCAACACCCTTACATGTTATATATCAGCCAATCAACGCTCTTACATGTTCTATATCAGCCAATCAACACTTTTACATGTTATATATCAGCCAATCAACACTCTTACATGTAATATATCAACCAATCAACACTCATACATTTAATACCAGCCAACCAACACGCTTACATTTAATGAACAATAAAGCATACAAGTTCTCTAATAGTTAATAAACATTGGCTAGAAAAGTCTAACATACCACAAAATGGAAACTCCGTGTGTGTTTTCAAATAAAATTTAACGCCATCTTGTTTTTGTTCCGGTTTCATCGCGTGATATCCCATACGGGGGCAAGTACTATTAGAGCAGAACACACAATTGCCCTTGGTGTAGCTTTTGTAAGAAGCACATGGAACTCCATAGTATGGACACTGGCTGTTAATGGATTCCATAAAGTATCTTACTGCACGGTAATGACTGCAGGCTAAGTACTGGACCACACCTAAACATGACAAAGTAAGTGATGCAATAGGGAAGAACAACACTCTAAAAAAACGAAGTATTTAATAATTGACACGCTAGAGACTCCATTCCAGCTTAATTTTTTTTCAGCACAAAAAAACTTAGAGCCACTTTTATGCCTCTAACTGAAACTGCTAATTAATAACCCATATAAAAGCGAATTAAACTTCTTCTCCGTAAGCTTTCAATTCCGTCAATGTCACGATAGCAGATGGACGGAAACAGGGTGGCACGTCAAAAAATTGTCAGCATAAGAACCATGAATACTTCCAGATTTTCGAAGAAAGATTAAAGAACTTCCTTTAATCCGTACTTTTGTATCTTTTATTGTCAACTGTCATTGCGCGCCCCTTAACGAAATATTTTTAAGTACTCATTATAAATAAAGTATGTACCTATATCCAGCTTTCCACAACCCAACTGATGGAAACCTCCGTTAGGATAGAAGTCAATATGTCCCATTTCTTGTATTGTACCGAAGCCGTTGATTAGAATCGTTTTACCGTCTGTATGAACTACGTCAACAAAGTCGGCGTCAGTCGGATCTAGCCGGACGTCAATGTGTTCACTTTCGTAGTAGGGAGCAGCTGGATCAAGTCCTAAATAAATAAATCAACAAATAAGTAAATGTGGCGTGACTGATGAAAATCGGAATTATATTGTTGGTGACGTTAGGTTGCTTTTCTCAAATTTGCAAATAATTCAAATATACTGACTAATAAAGAATCATATTTGACACCTGACCATTCTCGTCTCCAGAGTTTGTCAAATCTTGAATGTTTTCAGATTTACCTCAAGTATAAGTGTATAAGACATGACAAAAGTGAATGTCAGTTTTTTTTTACTTTTTTTCTACGCTGACACTTAAACACCATTCCTTGTACTCGCGATTAGACGAATTTTCAAAATGGTAGGGCTAATACTATAAATCTAAAGTTGTTTGACGATTTCCCAGCTAATACAAGTTTATTAAATTTATCGGAGTATTTATATCCTATTTAATTGATCGGGATATTTATATCTTTGTTTAATTTAGCAAGATATTTATACGCCACAATAAACTTTTATAGTTAGAACGGGTGAAAGTAATTCTAGAAGGTTGATTTAAGAGAAACATTATTAGACAATCTTTGTCTTTGTCTTGTCCAATATATTATTCCTCATCAAAACAAACCAAGCTTTCACAAACAGTAACAATCTGGGAACAACATTGTACACTAAAAAAATAACTTCATTCAAACCTGTAATTCTCCCTATTATCATTCCTCTCCTTTTCAAATTTCTTCCGGCGTACCCAACAATATGTGCCCCAATAGAAAAGCCAATCAGATGAATGTTATGTAAACTCACACCAGTGTCATTGTGCAACACCTCCACCATGCGAGACAATTGAGCACCTGAATAACATGGTATATATTCTGTTATCAGGTCGGAGTATCGTTGAGGGGTAATAAACCTTGAATATAGTTACACTGTGTTACATTCGAAACGCAAGAGGTTGCAGGTATACTGTGCTAGTTCAGGATGGTTATCAGTGCCTATTAATTTTTAATTTGTTTATCAGAGACTAACAATTTCTCTAGCATGCTAAAACAATTATTAAGATACTGACGTACCAACAAGTCTCGCGTTTCCGTATGCTTGATGGTAAGGAAACCCTGCTCCATATGACCAGTCAGTAAAAATCACATTCATGTCGTCATGTTTGAGTAGCTCATCAATGAACATCTGGACGTACCACTGCTTGCGAGACTCTAAAGTATGAAAAACAATGGAAACAATCTCTTATAAGCGAGAGCTACATAAACTGAAGAGAAGTTATTTTGCGCATCACTAAGATACTGCCTGGCAGTGAGCGGTAATCGATCAGCGGTCTCAAGAACTGGGAGCCACGAATGAACCCACTAATGCCGCTATTGCGTGCACGTATTATAGTGAGCGCAAAGTAGCGTTTCTTCAATATGATATATACGGCTTAATTTTCCCGTTATTACCGGAGGTCCGATCAGGGTAAAACAGTCTCTGTTGAGAACAAACAAACAGATGCACAATGATAAAAAACATCGGTATTAACAATAATGATAATCAAACAGTAACAATAACAACAATAACAACAACAACAACAACAAAATGAAAACAACTCTCACCAATATAGCCATGTACCAGCATCACTGTCTTTTTGTTCGGATCAAAATTATTCGCCGATGGAGAATTGGGTGCAGTCGGATTCAAAAATAGTGGATGTATCGGATTTTTCCTAGTGAAGTAAAGGAAGGTTGTTCCTACTTCACTGGGAAGTTCGGGTAATTGCACAAATGCTTGGTTGAATGGGAACTGACTGGTGAAGCATCCATAAGGAGGGTAACACACTTCATCCGCTGAAATTTATTACGAGTTATTAAAAAAAGGTTGTGCAGAAAATTAACAATAATATTTTCACCACCACCCAGCAACCGCCTTCGTAGTGATAGTGTTTATTTTATATGCAAGTAAAAATTCGGACATGCTAAAACGCAGAACATGGCCAGGCTTAAAGATTATGTTATGCATATGAATTAAACAAATTTGAAACTTAAACGCTGGTTTGTGAGATTTAAGAACAAAGAATTATACAGCAACATACCCGCTGCGATACCAAAAATAATCAACAGCGTAAAGAAATTAACCATGCTTAGTCTTCTTCTCTGAAACAACCAACTCTGATGTCTAAGTACAATAAAGAACCTTAGGGATGAGCGAGGCTGTTTTGATATGTATATACCCCGTGGTACATGGCATTAAGGTCTAGTTTACATTATATTGTATACCTCCATAATTGGAGGACTTACATTCAAGAAAAGTTGAAGAATTGCATCGATGCAAAATTATATTTATATGGTATGTCAGTGTTGCGTAAGTAGTATTTGGTTAAAAGTGTGCTTACATATTACTGCTACCCGTTATACAACTGATACAGTTTTTTTAAGTTCCGTAGGACGTTTAACGTGTAAATACAGTTTTAATCGAAACCAAAACATATGGCACACTGAATAAATATCAGTAAACGAGCGTATATCGCTATGTTTACACAGCCGTGAACATTCACTCACGCATAAGTAACTGCTAGTTCTGCTAAGATAAACTTTCGCTTTGATATGGTCTCATATTATAACGCTGCGTACCACACGGATATTTATTGTAGCAAACGCAGGTTATGTGAGCATATGTTAAACTCTGCACGGACAAACTTTTGAGAAATTTGTAAAAATCTTTGTTATCAGGTGAATTTTCATTAAGACGAAACAGAGCTAAACTTTAGTCGGTTTCTCAGCGAAAACAATTCCCATTCAGGAAACGCGCCTAAACGTGCACATAAAAATGATTGTATATTTTGTTTCAGTGCTCTCACCGAATCAGTCAGCTTAAAAGTTTCAGCATGACTCAGATTAAACTCAAATCAAAAGAAAAACGACGTAATCTTACTCTGGTATAATTCGCCAATTTTACCAACCGAGATCCAGAGAAAAGTAAACATTGGCCAATAATCGCTCTTTGGTGGATTCTATTGCGTTTTTTATAATGGACATTCATCTTTACGCGCGTTTTTATCCCCAGTAAGAAGAAAGAGATCTGGCGTCGTTTTTATACAAAAAAATTACATGAAATTTAATTTTTGATAAGTTCACGTTTTTTACAAGCATATCAAATTTTCGAAATAGAGTACATACACTCACTGTCGTGATAAAATAGAGTTCCATCATACCTAAAACTTAAAATTTGAATTAGGCTCAATAATATTCTTGGTTTTTGAACAAATGCGAGCCTGATATGCTTGTGAATTTCATGGTTATAAAAAACATGCAAAGGGTTCAAGAGCACTTTTTCTACAACGTTAAATACGTCCTCTATAGAAAACGAATTACACGTCACCCCTACGCCAGCCTACTGTAAGCTAGCTAACTAAAGCACCCAATATAATTGATGAGTAAAGAGAAAGAAAAAGTAGGTTACTCAAACGTCAAAAACATTATTTTATATTTAGTAAGGAATATACAACTAATTTCAAACGTGTTATCTCCAGCCAATTTCGCGAATTTCAGCATCGACTTCTCGTTTCATGTCTGGATGACTTGCCATGAACTCCTCCGTCTAAATAAAAGAAAGCAAACACACATCAATATGTTGGATTTATTGTTATTCATTTAA
Organism: Hydractinia symbiolongicarpus; assembly: GCF_029227915.1. NCBI lineage: Eukaryota > Metazoa > Cnidaria > Hydrozoa > Anthoathecata > Hydractiniidae > Hydractinia > Hydractinia symbiolongicarpus. Next base: position 26,454,665 of record NC_079876.1, read on the forward strand.
TATTCATTTATTGGATGAAGTGTCTTTTATCAGTTATCTTCGACCACAGCAACATCAACAGAAGTAAAAACAGAAAAAACAACAAACAAAAAGTAACAGTATAAATAAAATTAAGGTGAAACACAGATAGAAAAATAAAGAAAGACACAAATAAACAAACAAAAATCATAGACAGTAAAGATAAAAACAAATAAACAAATAAATAAACAAACCGTCATTTCTTCAAATGGTTTCTGATTTCTGATCTTAGCAATCTAAATAACAGATTATATGTAAACCTTTTTTTATATAAGCAACACGAGGCTGAGATTACAAGTACCGCCAATTGCTACTTGCAAAATTTAATTGACAGGGCACTTAGGGAAAGGAAAAAGCGTTTTAATGGTACAAAACAGGGGTCAGGCTTTATACATTTTTAGAAAATATACAGAAGCAACCAGCTTGAATTTGAAAAAGCATGTTTCTAAATAAAAAGCCAATAAAATTCTATGCATATGGATCGTCAAATTTTGTTTGAACCCATAGTCCTGCCACAAGACAACACATCAAATAGAAACACCAAAAACACCTAGTTTCCTGAGTTTACCATGTAATAAAATGTTAAAAATATATTAGGATATTTCGCCCCAAACACTAGTTAGCTACGTAAGGAAAAGTGTCCAAACATTGTTAGTTATTGTTTACCTATGAAGGTTCATATAGGTAAACTGTTCTCAAGATGTTTATTTATATCATTTATTCTACAAATGTCTTTTATTCGCCTCCTACAATTTCTTTGGCAATTGGTAAAAAAAAATTTTCCACAATTTTTGAAGCAACTAAGCGTATTAAATTTGGTATAAAAAGAGCGTATATCTTATCTTAAAACTTCATTAGGCTTCTAAGAATACTTATATCTGGACATTTTAACGAGACAAAACAATTATAATAATTAAAACTTGAGCTGAACAATCAAGCTTATACCTCTTCTTGTAATTTTGAAATCTTTACTTGTTTTGCTTTTACGGCTTCCACTATCTCAGCTTCCTAAAAAAATAAAAAAACAATGCGAAAAAAATAAAATAAATAAAAAATAAATAAAAAAATAGGAAAACAAAAAATATAAAATGAATAAAAACACTATACGTAAGTTTTTCTCAAAGCAGGGTAACATTTAGATCTAACCCGATTTTTAACTATTTTTGCTGGCTAAATTGATCATGAGTTTTCTGGTCACTCTGGTGCACTTACAATTTGTTTTTCTTCAGCAGCAATCTTTGCAGATTCTGTGTCTTCTGGGTATGGTACTGTAACTTTTGAGTACTAAAAACAACAAAATTTTTAAATTGTAAACAATTGTCACAAAAGAATGAAGTAACCACCACAACAAAATATTGATTTACGAAAAACGTATTTTTAGAGGAAAGACATCTTATTATGCATGTGTTTGCTTTCTATAAATGTTTTCGTTATTTCCTTTTTCCTTTGATAAGTCGCCTTAAAGGGATTGGGATCTGCAACTTGATTTGCAATCAAATTTTGTGGGTAAGCTTGTATAAGCCCTATATGTTTACTCACAAAATTTGATTGCAAACCGACATGCAGATCTCAAGCTGAGTTCGTCAGCAAAAAATTAAAAGGCCTGGGACGAGCAAACAAGTGTCATTTTGGCAACAAAAAAATTATGTTAATCAATTAACCTTTATAATATCTATGCATTGATCAAGTTTGAATGCACACCCCTTAACAGGTCTAAAATTACTGATGAAAGAAAATGTCCAAACTTGCAATTACTGAAATATGGCATGATAATTCATGCAGCATAATTAAATCTAAAATTCTTTAAATATAAAAATCTTGAGAACAAAAACAGCTTTTTAAAAAATTTAAAAAGACTTGTTAGCTAACTTTTTAAGCTTAAGTCTAACATCATTTTATACCTCAGATTCCCTTTAAGTACATACAAACAGACAATACCGAAAGTAAACAAGGTGGAATAAATGATCAAAGAAAAATATATAAACAATTTAAACGCCATTACGAAAGAAACATTACTTCCTTTGTGTAACCTAAAAATATGTTCTGTTTCAACCAATCAAGCTTACCGCTGCATAAAATTTCTCTACTAAGGCTTTTTCTTTCACAGCATTCTGATAAAACTTCCAATCAATTGGTGCTGGCTTTTCCGGTAGCGACTCCAAGCTAAATTTAATAAACATTGCTTTTATATTAGATTATTTGTCAAGGTAATGAGTTTTACTGAGAAAAAGTTCTGTCTGTAGAAAAAAAAAATATGTCAGCATTCCGAGTGTTATCTGGAGCATAGCAGGAAAGAAGACGATCAGATGAGCACATTAAATAAAGGGTAAGCCACTGGACAAGTGCCATCTAATCATTGTTTACACAAAGTCACATCTGTATTTTGCACTGGTTCATCAATCAAAAAAACACTTTGCCGTACTGGCAGATTGGTGGCTATTTAACTTAGGTTGACAACATAGTATATTTTTTTGTTTGCTTAATTGAGGTCACACATGAAATTGTTCTTAAAGGAAGCACACCCAAGCGTTAGGTTTTTAAATACTCCTTAAATTGTGCAAACGGCTTACTTTACCATGGTGTTAGTTCACTCAATCGAGAATAGAAAATAGAAAATACGGTCATCCTAAGCCAAATAGTGTTTAATATATATAGGTGGTAACAGGGTCATGTGCAGAGTCACGCAAAAAATATATCAGTGAAACTTACGTCTTTGTGATATGTTTACTTCAGTGGCATCTGGATAAATTGCATGTATGGTTTATCAATGGGTATTTCAGTTATATACCAATTTTTTAGCAATTTAAGTTCAGATACAGTACAGTCTGAATGTAATCTACAGCGTACACGGTACTATCACACCTTTGCGTGGAGGACGGCAGTCGTTTGTTTTTTGTTATAATTAAATCCCTTAAGGGTTTTGCGAGTTTATATTTGCGTGTTAAAAAACAATGTGCTCGCGAAGAAATATTGAAGCAATTATATTTCTTGTAATAGCGAGATGCATTGTGTAAATGTATTGATAAGCCTTAAGTATTAGCGTGAAGTAATTAAATAATAAAAATCTTTTGCAAAGTTTTATAATACATTGCGCAGGAATGCATTGTTGATTCAATTACTTAAAAAGATTCCAGCGCATTTAATTTAAGAAACATATGAGAAGCATTGTTCACAACTATTAAATGACTCGCGCATGTTTTTATTAAAAGAATACAACTACGGTTTATTTTTGTAAAACAAATGGTGTATAATCTGAAATAAATACAATATCTACATTTCTCAATGAAAACATTTCCTTCTTAACAAACAACGTAAAATAATCATTCCGCATACTTTTTTATTGAAACAAATAAATACATTTCCATCGCCGTTTTTCATTCTTAAACTTTTAAAATGTGATCTTAAAGAACATTTCTATTGCCGGTTCTCGTTTTTAAACTTTTAAATTGCGGTTTAAAAAACATTTATATTGCCGCTTTTCGTTTTTAAACTTTTAAATTGCGATTTAAAAAAACATTTCTATCGCCGCTTTTCGTTTATAAACTTTTAAAATGCGATCTTAAAAAACATTTCTATTGCCGCTTCTCGTTTTTAAACTTTTAAAATGCGATTTAAAAAAACATTTCTATTGCCGCTTTTCGTTTTTAAACTTTTAAAATGCAATCTAAACTTTTATATTTAATTACTGCAATTAAAATTTTCAAAAGAGTTTGCGCAAAATAGATTGCAAAAATTGATCTTGCAACCTATTGTGATTAAAACAATCGATCGCGTGGGGTCATTGTTTATCATTGAGGCAATTATTTTCCTAAAAAAAAAGAAGCTATGGCAATGTTATTGTTCTGTGTAACTATTCATGCAAGTTTCGGGTCTGCGGTAGATTACATTCAGACTGTACTGTAGATAGATAGGTGTGCATATTTTACATGGCTAGCCCCACAAATATCGAGGTATATACCCTGTCTATTACTTCCATGGCTTTGACGAGAGTCGTGGAGTATTTAATGCTCTCTTTGAGCTACGCAAACTCAATTAGGGTTGCGCCCTGCCAGACAACTCCCTGCAACATCCAACAGCCCCCACAGTGTGCCATCTTCCCAATTTCCCTCACATCGCTTGGTTTAACCCAGGGCTATGGTAATATTCAATTGCCCATATTGAAACGCCGTCAAGGGGATATGAGCCTGGTCACCCATACAAAGTACAAGAGTGATAACCACAAATGCGATACTGATAACCACAAATGCAACATATTCTTTATATATCTACCCAGTCAAACAAAGATGTATGGTGATTTTTGCTAATTAGGGTAGCATGGCCAAAACGTCAGGCTAGAATTATCCTAGCCTGACGTTTTTTGCCTCAAAAAAAAATTACTGTGGGCAGAAGTAACAAATATCTGGTGTTAAGGTCATTTCAGCCCCAAAAGTAGGGTTGGTGGGTCAGCAAAAAAAATTAAAATTGAAGAAAATTGTGTCTCACCCTCTCAATATCTATGATAACTGGCAGACATTGTCTTACTGGAGCTTTCACGCATTGTTTTAACTAGTTGTCAAGACTTACAGCCAGCATTTCCAAGCGAAGAACAATAGAAAACCTATTTGGAATTAGCGCAGCCATATTTATTGCCTATTTTAGCATCTTTTTGTTTAGCTACATATAATATTCAGCACTAGTATTTAAATCCTAGACACTTTATAACCGCCTTTTCTCTGACTTAGTGTTGATACAGAGTTAGTCATTTCATCCAGAATTTTAAGCATGTTAACCTGATTTGAGAATGCAGATAGCTAGCTAGCCAGCTAGCCAATAGCAAGAAAAACATATTTCAAAATTCAAGCTTTAGCTAGCTACAAATTATTTTTACACTTCAAAAAAATTGACTTACCTTCCTTTAATAGTTTCATGTCTGGTTCGAAAGGCATTAAAATCAGCAGCAGCTGCCTTTGGAATTGTTGACCCAAGCTTGAGCCAGTCAACGGTTTTGACAGCTACACGTTTTGACGCCATTGCTCTTGTTTGAAATTTCTGGCCAGGATCGCTGAAAAAAATGGAACCGTTCAAAATACCGTATCTGAAAATAACCGAGGAGGAGAATAAATCTACCATTTTGAAGTTTCTCCACCGTCAGTGTTTTATTTGTCCTCGGCTTTAAACTTGCAACTGATTCAGATCAAGAAAAAGTGGCAGCGGGGAGTCTTTTCTTGCTCTTACTTCTTTCAACCGTTTTTATTTTATTTTGTTACTCCAATAAGCAGCTCGGGAACTGGTAAAAATCACTTTTTCCTGTGCTGTTTTTAGTAATTGATAGGAAGCAATGTGTGATGCCTAGGGGTTGCACAGGAAATTTGTCTTATGAAATGAATAATCAGGCATTTGGGTATAAGTAAATTCCTGTTATTATTTATTCTCATTATTAGGGAATATTGGCTGACAGGACATTCCATGTAACCCCATCCTAGCTATGTTTCAGTATAAACCAGTTACAATTATTTAAGTAGCTTCAGCCATTTCTTTATCATTATGTCCACAAATTTAGAGCTTCTGTAGCCCTCTTTCTTGGGTCAGGCTGGGTCAGGCTGCTGTTTTCTTGGGTCAGGCTCCTATTTCCATAGCAATAGTGCAAGGACATTTTGTTGATGAAGTTGTTGCAGGTGTTGTGGTTACACTGTAGCCAGTTGGAGACAGAGTAGCAAACTGACTTTGTGTATTTATGTGTGATTGCATTAGCGTCAATGCAAGGTTTTTATGGAGATTTCTTAGTGACTTAAGTTCCATCTTTTCTAAACTGTCAGCATCATTCCATATGTGGTACTTTCGCAACATATTCGGATTAAGCCTCGTTCTTAGATATTTTATTTTATCTGCAAGATAAGCTTCTGTTGCCCTGAATCCAGCAATAACAATAGGCAAAAGACCAACGTGTCAAATTTCAGCAAGCAGATTAACAAATTGTTTTTTTATCCATTGCTTAATTGTATTTGCCACAACTGCTTAATAGGACCAAAACAAGCTACATCAAGAGGCTGTAGCCAGGACCCGATCCAGAAAGTTATGTTGGGCGTCAATAGCTCCTGTGGCTAGCACAGCAGGCGAAAAACATTTTCGAGACTTTGCGAGGGTCTCTAAATTGGCTAAAACAGCCTTACCTGGAAATTAGAAACTCAAAATGCCTCTATAAGACTGTTGATATTTTCCAGTAAAAATACTACATGAAAGATGGCCACCATATTTTTTCTCTTCGAAAGAATAAAGTTTTTATCATACTTGTCCCACGAAAAACAGTGCTGCGAGTTTTCAAAACGATTTTTCTTTCTGTTAAGTTGACTTAAAGTTCCTTTTTTTTCAAAAAAAAAAAAAATAATAAAGGTAGTTAAGTTTACTTAACTTTAGTTAATTGCTAAACGACATGGACTGGCGTTAGTACGGTAGCGCGTAGCTGTGGTTGCCATCTTAGTTTCACAGGCCTGGGCTCCAATCTTCACTTTGTTCGTTCGGCTCTTTTAGTCACGGTCTCGCTCCACGATTCCTCTTTCGCTCGTGCTAGCCAACAGTAGTTGTGGTTTTACCGCCCACCCATCCCGTCAGGGCATTTTTACTGTTTAGTTCATTAGGTTTTATTCAATGTGAATATTTTTAGGACATTTATACACGGGAGATGTATATATTTTGTATACGTTGTATATATATTTACTTTGCGTTCATGTGGTCTGAAAGACAGGGTCGAGGGGGTGTGTTGTGTATTTTAAACTCATGCTGGTATTCTTAAGTAATATTTTGCTATTCATGAACTATCAATCTTAAGCTGTCCTTGTTGGCAGTTTGTTAGAACCTGTCTTTGTTGACAGTTTGTTTAGAACCTGTCTTTGTTGACAGTTTGTTTTACTTATATTGATTGACAGTTTGTTTATGTGATCCTTGTTGACCACACTACATTTACGAGAAACTGTCTTAGACAGTTTGTTGTGGTCTTTGTTGACCTCTGTTACAATTAGATACAGTACACACATATCCTCCGAGACCCCTCATATCCGCCAAACTTGCAGTTTTTATTGTTGTTTTTCCCTGCGCGTTGTCAGCAATTAATAAATTATTTGCTTGTTGTTCTAGTTCCATTAAATAAACAGGCTACATATCAAAGTCTTTTTTTATTATAGAACATAGTTTTTTCATGAAAATATATCTTGTCTGTGATTAAAGACTCCACAGAAAATAAGAAATCATGTAATTCTTAAGCATTTTAAAGTCTCTATTTAAGCCCCCAAATAAGATTTTCTCAAAATAAGTATGCCTATGTCCTAATTGACCTGGATCAGCCCCTGGTAGAAAATCAGTCGTGTGGTGGGAGTTTTACAATTGTCACATCTTCTGTAAACAAGTAACAAAAGCATTCTTTGCATAACACTCTCAATAGATCTCTTAAACCACGAGCTTAATACATCAGTGGTCATCCATCCCAAATCCAAAACAACATACAGTGTGTTTGGCAAGGCTATATTCCTTTTTCAGGTGTTTATATATTTTTCGTACTAAGAACAAGGAGAGTGTCTAACGCCTGACCAGCTGTGCTACATGTGGCTTGTTATATTTTCGTGACCAGCTCCACTTTGTATCCCTTTCCGCCTCATTAACTGAATTAATATGTACAATGTTCTTTTTCCTCTGCCAATGTGCAATTGTGTTTAAAATCTTTTAATGGATGTGTTTAGTGTTTGCGGATTGATGCTCTAAGAAAATGTTGCGTCATAAATCGGTTCATACAATGTATTATTTATTTCACAGGACATTCGAACAAACAAAAAATGTCTGCTCCACCACTTATGCCACAGATTATGCATATGTTTCGATTAAACAGAAAAGCAATCTGGAAAAACCTTGCAGCTGCACATGTTTCCACAGCATTTGTTCTTTATGCTGTATATAAAATTCCTGTTTCAGGTACAGTTCATTTGATTTATTGATTGTTTTATTTCATTTTTTGTAGGATATTTTTAAAAAGTTTAAAAAGCTGTTTCTTTATTCCCGAACATTGTAAAAAAGAAGCAATAAAAGACATATTAAGGGAAGAAGTCTTCATGAATGGAGACCTTAAAAGAAGCACGAAAAGTAAAATTTTTGCATCTTATATCTAATTTTTGCAACGACTTGAAAATTGCTATTTTCCCAATTTAGGGAAATTGGAGTAATTGACATAACCTAATAAATAAAAAATCTGATAAAAAAATATATAAAACAGAAAGCAAGGGAGATATATGTACTATTTTAACGTCGTAGGCTGTCAGTGCCGCAGTTTTTTGTTTTAATTAGAAGAGTGTAGGCCTTTTTGTGCAACATCATTTTGACGATTTTTTTTTTTACTTTAGAAGAAGCAAAGAGAGCATCGAGTAAGTACATTTTCTTTGCAAGTTAATCCATAAGAGATGTAGGGAAAATCAAGTATTGGGGTGAGGTAGAGAGTTGTGTGTGATAAGCATACGAATGGGAAACGCTATGTGGAAAATTGTTAAATAAATGCGAGTTATGTTATTACACGTCGCTTTTAATGAGAGAGACAATGCTTTTTCACTTAAGGCTGAGATTATAGATACTTTGCACTGTTCTCGTAAAGTATTGGGAAGATTGAAGAAGTAAAATGATAGATTGACAGTAATCTTGCTAAAAAATAATTTTAAGGGTATGAAGTAAGGTAAGGGACTAAGGTAACGGAATGTTTCATATAAAAATTTTTAAGGCTGTAGGTAAGGAACCTTAAAAAAACTTTAAGGTTAAGAAACATGTTTCATTTAAAAAAGGCATTTTTCATTGTCTTTTAACACGAATACTTCAGTGGGATAGAAAATTTTCTTCAAAATTTGAAGTTTTAATCACCCTCGATAGAGTGTATCTGTGGATATGCGTGTTTTTTGGGGGACTTTGAGAAAATGTTTTTTTTCTTCTTTTTTAGAAACTTTAAACCCATGGCAAGACTCTGGTCATTAAAATACAACATATTGTTAAATGTTTAGAACCGGATCGTATACTGTTTCATAAATGATAAAAAGTTGTATTGTATGTGTTTTCCCCATAAACTTTTAACATCATTTAAAAAATGAATGAAAAGTTAACAGACGAATATCAGTTTGACTGGACTGCATAGTACAATCAACTGTGATTTTACTCTTTACGTACTAAAAGAAAATTTTGCGGATTTGATAGTTTTAACAAAAATCCGCGATATTAATTTCTCCACCCAATTCCATTTCCACCAAAATAATTTGTTGTACTGTCCGCCTAATTAAATTTGCCCTAAAAATTCCTATCCCGAGTAACACCGGTAAATATTCATAGGCCAATCTATGTGTTGCGAAATAAAATGACTATTTTGCGAAAAAAAAATACGAAATTTAAGTTTAAGGATGGGTCCTAAAATTGCACGATTATTGAAATTTGGAAGGTTAAAACTACGAACTTCGAGCTGCTATCGTATTACTTCTGCCCTTCTTTTAAGATATCACACGAAGTAGCAACGGGATTTTTACTCAAGGAAGGACGATGCAAAATTTATCGGTCACCATTACACTCAATTTTCGCGCCAGGGCTGCGGGCAATAATTAAAAATCAGATAAAACGGTTTTAGTAAAATAAAAGGTCTTGTAACGTTAAAAAGGGGTCCTGGCATAGGTAAAGGCGCTCCTTCTGTATTGGGAAATTTTATCAACTTCATTGCAGCATTTCCAGTTTTTTGCTGCAGGCCATTCACAAATGTGTCTTTGATATAATTAATCAGGTGCCGCAAGCGACCCTAAATATGTCTACAATCTACTGTTTGTAGACCTTGCGTCTAGCGAGCTTAAAATCATGGAAACGTACAAAATAAGATTAATAAAACAACATTAAACTTCATTCAAATGACGTTAATAAAACATAGCGTACACCAGCAGTCCATCCTCGTCCCCAGGGCTTGTTGCCCAAGGGCCGTTGCGCTTACGTGACGGCTAAAGTAATTTCGCCGCCTGCATCGATGTCAAAAAAGGCAAAAAAAACTGGGGACGAGGTTGACCAGCAGTCACATGGCATTTTTACTTCTTATAGCTGCCTTGTAATTTTGCAGATTGTGTAGTTGTTAGTTTTATGTTCGTACTGATATCATTTTCCTTTTGTGTGTCAGCTGAAATTTTATCGTGTTTTGATTTTCTTATTTTTAAAAACGTGAGAGGAATAAAATTTTAAGATTTTTCACTTGATGTTAATTCTCAGTTTTAAAGGGCCGTTTTAAATCAATGTATATGGTTTTTTCTTTTTTTAAAAGTTCAGAAACTTGCTTTTAAATTATTGTGAAAAAAATAGCATTAAAGGATAAAAAAAAATTTTTGCTGCTCGGAACCCGCTACTCACACAAAACAGTGTTGGCAATAATGCCATAGTATGTGTATTTGTAGATATTTGCCCATCAGCAGTTTTATAGAAGAGGTTTTATGCTAACTGCTTATATTATGTGAGTACAAGATTTTTGAGTCCAATTGGCACTACCTTTTCACCCATTTCAGAGTCCTAATGTTGTGCAAATCTTTTCTGTCTTGTCTAAATAGTCCAGAAAAGTAATAACTGAAATAATCCCTTGGGACTAACGGACTCCATGATAGTGTTGGTGCTGCTGGTTTAGATGATCCCGAATGATGATGGATATGCATGAAGGTTGATGACGGATGGCAGTGATTGATGATGGTTGGTGATGGATAAAGAAGGTTGACAAAGGTTGATTGATGATAGATGATGGATGATGATAGTTTATAATTGTTGATAGTGATAGATGATGGATGGTAATAATAGTTAATAATTGGATAGCGATGGTTGATGATGGATGAAGACGGTTGAAAATGGTTGACGATGATTGGTGATGGTTGATAATGATGGTTATGGTGAATGGCGATTGTTGATGATGGATGAAGATGGTTGATGATGGATGAAAATGACTGATGATGGTTGATGGTGGAGGGCGATAGTTGAAGATGAATGACGATGATTGGTGATAGACAATCATGATGGATGATGGTTTGCGCTGGTTGGTAATGGTTGAAAATGGATACAGATGGTTAATGATCGTTGATGATGGTTGATCATGGTCAATTATGGAATGGGCGATGGTTAATGATGAATGACAATGATTCAAAATGGTTGATGATGGATGATAATAGGCGATGATGGATAGCAATAGACGACGAAGTGATGATAGATAAATGGTGATGATTACAATGCTTGACAAGATAACTTTATTTTTTGAACTAGAGTACAAATTCCTTTTTGTTCAACTAGCCCCCAACCCCAAATGATATAAGCAAGTGAAAAAAAAACATTATTTGCCAACGAACGAAATAAAATTATTGTGAACTCCTACAAATAAGGTTCAAGTCGGAAAAATCGTCAGAATCTACTTGGGTAAATATTCACAATAATAAAAAAATATAATACTTTTATAAAATATAGTAATTGCAAAAATCAATTGCGAAATGTAATTCGCAGTTACTCGGAAAAGTATGTATCTAGAACACTTATCTGTGTGCTTCTTTTTGCATAACCTTGCCGCGGGTTCAAGTTTAGCAAGGTTCTCCTCCTCACCGTTCTCGCAAAGCTGTGTTTGTTTAAGAACCGACAAAAGACAGACGAAGAAAGTTGGAAATTCTTTTTTTCGGTGAGCTGGATACTTCAAAATGAACCCTCGGAGGCTCTGTGAAAACAGGACCGCGGAGATGATAGCATGAGCAAGTAACACTTCCATTCTCCCTAAAAATCGAGTTTGACTTGTATTTAAAGTCCTACTAAAAAATGTGTCGAATATGTGATAGATAATATAGCTTAAGTAATAAAAAATCTGATTAAGCTGAATCTGATATAAAGTGGGCCTGATATATAAAACTGCTTTATATATACGCAGTACTATCGCTTGTTCCTGCATCTCGGAATCTGTTATGATAAGCCCACCAGCGAATACACCTTTCCCGAATTTATATTTTGTAAAATATTGCGTGCATGAAAACGAGGCAAATCTTGGTAAACATTATTCGCGTTCATATAAACATGGAGGAAGACAATACTATGAGAGATATTTTGCTTAAAATAATTGAGGAAAATATAGATTTAGTCTTCGATGAAACTGAAGAAAAAGCGTGAGGGAAAACATGGAGGGAATGCCACCGTTCACGATAAAAGAAATTGAAATGCATCGACAAAATTTTTTTTTTTTTTTTTTTTTTTATTAACTGTCTTTCAGGCACTTCCATATTTTACAATGGCTATTCGTCCTATTAAAATAATAATAATATTTAAATAAAGAAATAAGTTATTCTATAAAAAAATACACTGTAAAACTGTAGACAAGATTAGCAGAGTTCAAAGTGGCGAAGGATTGAAAGACATCGATATAATAGATTCTGACGGAGAATTAAGACCAGAACATATGAAAATGAAAATTATACACTAAAATATATAATAAAAAAAATATACATATATTAAATATATTTATTAATCGACGGGCTTAAGAAATAAAAACAATCGAGCAAATGAACAAAAATTGAGACTAAGTAGAGCAGAAGGAATAAATCAAAGCATAAAGTATTGCTCGTGGATTGGTCTCAATCGGTCAGTAGATGTTAAGTTAGGATATTGAGAAATTGTCATTTAAAAAAAAAAAAAAAAAAAAAAAAAAAAAAAAAAAAACTAGGTATGTTGCATAATAAAAATCGCAAGACCATGGTCTAATAAATATTTTTTCAAAAAAGTACGAAATTTTTTGTGATCAGGTTCTTCCCTGATAGCTTTGGGAAGATCATTTAGAAGGCGACTTGCCTTACCAAGAAACAATTTCTCCGACACATTGATTTCATACTTAGAAATAACTTCGTCAACATTACGAGTTCCACGTCCAGCAATTCTCAACTTGAAACCTTTCAAATACGATGGAAACTCAACCTGGTGAATCGATTTGTGGGCAAGTTTTAAAATTTAAAAGTGTATTTGTTGCTGGATTGGTAGCCAACCAAGTTGTATTACATCCTCGAGCGTGGAATATCTCAGCGTTACAAAAGACGCAATTCTGCACAATAGTTTATCAAGTTTTTTCAGCTGGAATAGTGGCAGGTTTCAAAACAATGAACAGCAATAGTGAATTTTCGAAATTAGAAGGGCTTCTGCCAGTTGCTTCCGCAAACGAAATTTTGCTGTGCGACGAAGATAGCGAAGAACGTATAGTTTCGCATAAACTGATTGAGAGAGTGTATTGATATGGGTTTCCCAGGTTAGATTTTGATCGAACTGGATGCCAAGAAGTCTGTAAACGGTAACGCGTTCGATCAGTTGGTCCGAGTGGTGGATATGGAATGTTGAATGGTTGGAGTTCATGAGGTCGTGAAGTTTTGCCATTCTCGGTGTTGACAAAAGCATGATTTTCGTTTTTCTGTTATTGAACGCAAGATTATTTGTGGTCGACCATTGCTTCAGCTGGTCTAATCGTTGAGTCAAGTTGTTGATTGTAGGTTGTATGTTTATAGTCTTACAATGTTCATAGATACTTGTATCATCTGCATATTGGTTTGTGGTCCCACCATCGACGATGTCTTGTAGGTCGACCGTATAAAGGTTAAATAGTACAGGACCAAGAATTGAACCTTGAGGTACCCCAAATAACACTGTTCAGTAGTCAGATTGTTTGTCGTCTATCTGAACGAATTGGCGGCGGTCACTGAGGTACGATAACATCAGCATAGCAGCATTGTTGGAAAAGCCTATCCTTCGTAATTTAATCAACAGGGTTTTGTAATCTACAGTGTCAAATGCTTTTGAATAGTCCAGAAATGCTGCTAGCGTGACCTCGCCTTTGTTCATCGCATTGGTCACTGTTTTTATTTTTTTGTTTTTTTTTGACAGTTTTTGACAGTTTTTAGACATTGATGTCGTCACCAACATGCCACGTGACCTTATCCAACCTTTTGGCGAATTTCATAACAAAAGATTTATTATGCGATGCTTTATTCGATTCAGCTTCATTTTTCTTGCTTAAACGGAAAATATTTGAAATATTAAAAGACGCATGCGTAATGTAATCAAATATACGCTGGCTTGACTTAAAAAAGCAGAGCTTCAAAAAAATACTGGTCCTGCTTATTAAATCATTCGCTTTTTATAAATACTCCAGTACTTTGAAGGAATTGTAAATTACTGCAAAAGCTCCCATTTATATTCTTTAGCGTTTGTAAATTATTTAATATACCCTAACGGTTACTGGCAGAATGGATTTAGAAGAGCAACCGTGAGAAACCACACAGCACTTTAGTGAATGCTATTTGAATTTGAAATGAAATTCCTTTCTTAAGTAGTTTTCCTCCAAAACTAACCAAGTAGTTAAATGTAAAGTAGTCTTTTCTTTCTTGGATTTTTAAATGATTAAAATAAAGAAGAAAAGGATGAAAAGGAAGGAAAAAGGAAGAAAAAGGAAGAAAAAAGGAAGGAAAAGGAAAAAAACTCAAATACAACACAGCACTTAGTAATTGGGATGCTGATTTATACATAAAAATCCTATTTAGAATCCTAAATTCGAAATTGTGGTAAACAGCACGGTGTGGCAATTATTAAGACTTTGGAGCGTGGCTGAAAGTTTAGGGATGAACTATACATATCTGCTGATAGCATTTTCACATCAACAACTACATTTGCTCCAAGTAAAAACAGAATTTTTAAAGACTTAGTTATGGTCAGCCCTGTAAAAAGTAATGCTGACAAAAAGGTATCCATCTAACGTTATATAATCCTAGAATTATTGATTGTTTGTGTAACATAAATCCAAGAAAATTTAAACTGCAAGAAAATATGCTTATGGTTGACAAACGGGTTGGTTTTGCTCATTGTATTGACAGTACACGAAAAAGAAAAAACAACATTAAATATGCGAACTTTCTTGTTCGATCTACATTGTCACACCAACTACTACCGTTAGAACATACCATCAAGATTGTTACTAATATTAATATATCAAATACTTCAAATAAATCAAAACATACGAAACACAACCCTATGAGTTTATTGATGTAAATCCTGTATTAATCCCAAAAGATTAGGGTAAATTAAATCAACAATAGACACACAGCTAGCTGTTTAGTAAAGTCGTTTATAGTATCATCAATTAGTTTTTCTTTTAACATTGAATTCCTCAGGTTGTTCTTCAGTGATCTCAGCAGAATCAGATGAAGAACTTTCATATGTGTTTTTAGAATCTGTTTCGACTACTACAGGAAGTGCTCATTTTTCGGATTTTTCATTTTTTGTGTTGTATTATTTTGTTTGAACCGTAAATATATATGGCACAGAGCCATTGATTAATGTTTTCCGTTCACAACCAAAACCTAATTTTACACAGTGTACTTCAAAGTGGACTTCGCATACTTTTGTGTTCTTGTTTACTGTGAACACATCTTACCTCCCCTTCTACGATATCTTGAAATGATGCTTACCCATTGTTTTATCAAACTTGGATCCGATGAAAATGAAAACATTCCAATGCCTGTTTAACTCTGGGTTTATTAAGAGTCAAACTTTTGCATAACAGTACGCAACAAGAGTTACCAGGTCGAGAGGTTGATGTACCTGGATAGATTAAATTATGATAAATTTCTTGCTGACCTTTCTGATTGCTACTCGCATCACAAATACATATTCTTCTTTTACAAGACAAGTATGTTTTCAAATACATTATAAGTGGTTTCGTTAAGAAAAACCTGCAATCCTTTAAAAATATACACAATAAAAGATCATTCACAACGCATAAAAGTATCACACTCACCAGCTGTATTTTTAGTGTTTACAAAGAAGTGCCTCGTTTTCATGCCGATGATGTAATCGATAATTTAAATTCGGGAAAGGTGTATTGAAACAAATCTTCTGGTGTTCTCTGTTAAGCTTCTAACAAAAAAATTATCGACTTTTTCTGGTTTCAAATGTTTCTTAAATTTAGGGTGGTTTGGGTGTGTCTATCTAGCCGCTCAGAGAATGATGTGAGGACCAATTTGTCTTTAAATGCTGATTGCATTTGGTACACTGTCAGGATCCAGACAATCATAAGGGCGTTTTCTTTTTTCATTTCGTTCCTTTATTGTGTTACTTATCCTTCTCAAAGATTTCTGGAATCTATCACGAATAAACAATATAAAGTAAAATCAACGACAACAACAAATAGTGAAAGATAAAAGTGTATAAATTTCGTGAAAAAAGTTGGAAATAAAATATTGATTCCAGTATCTGATTTTTTTAAAGAAAGACTTAGGGCGTGTTTAACAAAAGTCGACATGCTGGAACTAAACAGTCGCAAAAATGTAGCTACAGTCAATGTTGTGGGGTGTCGGAACAAGTTAAAGACCGTTTACACATGTCACAAAGTGAACTTAAACAGCGTTGAGTCTTTTCAGTCCACGGTATATTCTTTTGGACTTGTAAATGAAAAGTAACGTGCCATGTTTGGAAGTGACGAACACAAGAGTTCAGCCCTTTATAGGACAGTTGCGACCCTTTATAAAACTGTCGTTTTCTGGACAACTACTATCGAAAAACACTAAATTTTATTGACGTTATGGAACGTCGAAATTGTCCCGGCCAGTTTTTTTTTGTTATTCGATAAAAGAAAACATATCACATAGAAACTTTGTCTTCATAATTTTTATGATATGTACGAGGTTAAAAATCAAGTAGAAAAGAGGGAAACTGGCTATACCACTATCTCTCTATAATGCAATAGCAATATATTGATAGTAGATAGATAGATGTGCATATTTTACATGGCTAGCCTCACAAACATCGAGGGATATACCCTGTCTAAGGATCATGGGTTAGATGTGGGGAGTCCCAGAGTATTTAATGCTCATTTTGAGCTACGCAGACCCAATTAGACAACTTCCAGCAACATCCAACGGCCAACACAATGCGCCATCTCCCAAACTTCTCTCACATGACTTAGGTTAACGTGGGTTACGGCAACATTCACTCGCCCATGTTTGAATCACCGCCAAGGGGGATCGAACCACTAAACTACGGCGCCACATATGTATGTGCGCAAACTCAGTTTGTGGGAAGACTTGGTTCTCAATAAAGTGTAACTATTGAATTTCCAATAACACGAATAACAAAGTGACTCAAGAGATGTTACAAAACATCGTAGGGGTAAAATATTTTAATTTTAAACTGTTTCACAAAAATTAGAGAGAGTTGAGGACAAAACCTAGGCTATTTTGACCAATTAATTTTCGATAAAAGTCCTAAAAACGAAGTTGGTCATTACCTTGCAACAGCTTTTAGTTTATTAGGTTCATATTGGTACTGTATTTCGAAATCGCCCAATCTTCGGGTTGCTTGTTTAAAAGATTGGTAACCACCATAATATCCAAAATCATTGATTTCTCTGGTAAGTGGCTCAGTATGTCTTTTTCTGTGATTTCTTCCTAAAAAGGTGTTTGTTGTTTAGGTGTGCAGTCAATTGAGGGGGTGAGAGTACATAAAAAAATACCAAACGTAAAAAAAGATCCACTTTATGTGCCCGCGTGGTGTCAGAAAGAACACAAGTGAACGATACCAGTCACACATTTAAAAAAATCTTTGTCTAGTTCTAATACACAGTTTATTGGTATATTCTCCGTTTTCGATACACTTAACTTTTGTAGCTTCACAATTTGGAGCGCATGTTAGACAATCTAGAGGGTTAAAATTTAAAAATATTCTGCTTAGTAGCCTCGAACTAAATACGAAAGGTCGATGAATTTACAATCTTTCCCATCCCCCAACTGAAAACATGTGACTTCGCCTCTGTTATTTGATGCATTATAAATGACAGTTAAGAAGGTTAAACTTAAGTTATCTATTTCCCTGCGTTTAGTAGTGCTTCTTGCAATATTGAGCAGCCGCCGAATTTCTCGATTGATTAACGCTAATTTGATTGGTTAACTAAAACTGGGTAGTACAGTATGCTCAAAATACTTAAAAAATGCTAACAAAAACGTATGTACCAAAACTTAATAATATTAGAAACAGTCTTGACACAGGTAGATAAAGTAAACACTCCTCCACAATGCCAAAGTTATTTAAGAGGATTCTTACTATACTGTGTAAAATTCACAGCTGCAGAGGAGAGAAAAATAACAGTGGATACAAACTTGATTAAATCATCTACATTTGTAAATTTTCCTTGGCCAAACACACCCTGAAAAAAAAGAGTTGGTCGTCCATGCAGTCATAGGCTATAAAGGTAAGCAAAAACGCTGAATATTGCGTTTCACGTTGATTTAACACCTCTATGATCTAACTTAGCATTGGAAAGTTTCATTTCGTGCTATAGATGCTGTGTAGCTACGATAAGGAAGTAGATACTGCAAAACACATGTTAAACGCGCGACATCAAGCGACACACGCGTACAACAGTCGCAGCAATGAAAAAGTCGCAATGTTGCATGCGAGCTGCATTAAGTTTATTTAATAAGCATTTTTATATACGCTCGTACCTTGATTCCTGCACCTTCTTTCTCATCAACTAACAATCTTGCAAATTCTTGAAGTTCGTAATCAGCAGTGAGTTTGTGTGGCTCATCTAAGAAAGAATTAAAACCATAAAAATAAACGAACTAGCGAACGGAAAAGTAACGGAAGAAACAGCAAATCAACTAGCGAACAAACTAGCCAGCGAACAAAGCGAACAAACAAACTAGCAAGCAAAGAAACTAGCGAGCGAACAAAATGAACAAACAAACTAGCGAGCAAAGGAACTAGCGAGAAAACAAAGCGAACAAACAAAGTAGCAAGTGAACAAACTAGCGAGCGAACAAACTAGCGAGTGGGCAAATTAGCGAGCGAACAAACAACCGATTAAACGAACGAAAAAACGAGTGTAATTTTTTTACCTTATATGTCTTGTACAACATCAGTGACGTAATTGGTTATAGCCTCGTTTAGGAGTAATGCATCATCCCGGTAATAGTACTTGCTGAGATGCGCTGTATCATCAACCTGAAACCAAGATACATTTTATACAATTTTTAATCACATGCGAACGAGGCTAAAATATACAACTTTCATTCACAACGAGGTTGGAAAAGGTTGGAAAACAAAAGCTACTTAAGAACAATGGCAAGACTGAAATTTACTGAGGAAAAAAATAAGGAAAATACTAAGACAAAGAGATTTGTAAAATAATTATTGCCATTCTAGGCAACTTGTCCTTAAATAAATTGCATCGCAAATATTTCGATTGTACTGTGAATGCTCAATATATTAGAAAATATAAGAACATTTTGTTGCTGAATATGTAAAAAAAATAGGTAAACTTCAGGCTAAAGGGCAACCTCGATCCCAGGGCCTGTAGAATTTTTTGATATGAAGATGAAACGTTTCATCCTCATATCAAAAAACGCTACAGGCCTTGGGATCGAGGTTGGCTGGAGGCGAATTTCTTGGTGGGAATTTTATTAAAACTTTCTGGTCACAAAACAACTACATTTCACACGAAAAAAACATCAGAAACATATCAGAAAATATCTGCGGTTTTTAATAAAGTAATCATCGGTGAATATAAAACGTGTTGTGTGCTAGCCTGGTGTTTGCGCAAAACACTAATGCACTGTACCAATCACACATTTAAAAATATACCCTCTATTTCGTACTCCAAGGTAGTCTAAACAAACACTTCGCGTTATAAAAAACATTACTTACCCCTCTTGCTTTCAAATTCAACCACCATCCCTGTCCAGTCTCCATTTTTTCCATCTAATAAAAAAATCAATCAAATTATCTATATTATAATGCCCGTATACGTCTGTCCGTCCGTCTGTCTGCCACGCAAAATGGTAGCTTAACTGCGACGGGCGAACCCGTGGATTTTTCCACGGGCTAACGACTAGTGTCAATAAATTAACGTCGACTGTTATATCTTTTTTGCAAAATTTAAGAGTATCCTTGCCCAATTTTAACCTTATTCAATTTTTTTGTAATAACTTCTGATGCATATTATTTCAAAGGTTGAAATTTGTAGACTTTTCATTATTTTTAGTTAGCTTCAGAAAATTTAGTTTTACGTCATATCTGTTGTCATGGTTACTTATCTATTAACAGGGGCGCTCGGAAAAAAAATTCGCGGAGAATTTTTTTTTTTGAAATATCCTTAACAACATTTCCAAAAACATATTTTAACCTTTTCATGCTTCTCTTAACTATTTTTATGCATCTGAAACGTTTGAAAGTGTGTCTCTAATTCCAAGGTTTACCTTCGTCCACTTTGGTCTGTTTTCGGATTCGGAAATGTTTAGCTGACATTATTTGGGATTATTTAGCCTCCAGCCACACCTTTTTCACCCAGCTACTTAGAGCGCCTAGAAAACCCAGCCTAAATAGGGTTCAGGCCTTTTTTAATACCGTACTAGGCTACTACATTACTGTACAAAATGTTACTAGAAAAAAGGTCCAAATCTCAAAATTTGTACCCACAAGCAATCATTCACGCTTCTTCCGTATTAGACACACCCAATTCAAAATTGCCAAAGCAGCATGAAATTCTCAGGATGCGAATTTCAAAGGGTTTTTACTTGCCCCACGCATTTTTCCAGCTGCTGACTGTTGTTCAATTGATGTTGCTTCGAAATTCTATAAAAGTTGCTGCAAAACGACCATTTTATCGAAAAATACGTTTGACCAGGCTTGTAGCTGCGAATTAACTAAAGCGTTTTATGCAAAGGATGTCACCCACTTCTTCGACATAAGTTAAAATGTTCCATCTATTCCTGGGGTCGTGGTAACGTCAATCCATCCATTTCGCGCAGTCAGCTTTTTGCCACCACGCCTAAAAATAATAATAATAATTAAGATAAATAACATAGTAATGGTATAAATAAGTAAATGATTCAACTTTTGCGACGAACTGGCGTATAGTGTACGAGGCTCTGATTTCGGTTAAAGGTGGTTTAGCCTACTGTTGTATGTAGTCTTTAGCATATGAGGAACTTAGCAAGGAACTAAGTGACATGAAGAAACTATGAAGTTAACTTGTTCCAAAGAGTACTTAAAGTGTTATGGCAATTTAAAAGTTAACTATAGGAGAAAAAAATTTCTAGAAAAAGTTGGTTGTCTACATATCTGGCCCAGCGTTTAAGTTACTTGTGTAAGATTTTATATTTATGTTTGAAGTAAACGAGGAAACAGATATAAAAAACAACGTTACCAGTTGATTGCAAGTAGGTATATAAAATGAGCCATAAGCCTAAACAAAGGATGAGAAGGAGAGAGTTCTCGATGCATTGTAATGCAAACTGATTCCATAAATATGTGAGTAAATCATACAAACATAATGAGAACAATATTAATAAAAAAACAAATTTACGAATAATCGAACGCAAACAATAACAATCATACCTAAATGAGTGCATGCTTGATGTACGACTACATCAGCGTTATTGTAATACATTTTGACAAGTAACCATTTTAATGGAGGATCGCTTGGTAGAAAGACCTAAAAATTATGCAGGATTAGGTAAGGCACTTTGTAATTTCAAAGCTTGCTCAAACGTTGTGGATCTCTGCGCTATATTAAATTTGTTATTTATTGAGTTGTTTACATCAAGTGCACACTTACTGGAATGTTTACATCAAGTGCACATTTATTGAGTTATTTACACCAAGTGCACAGTTACTGGAATGTTTACACCAAGTGCACAGTTACTGGAATGTTTACACCAAGTGCACATTTATTGAGTTGTTTACATCAAGTGCGCACTTACTGGAATGTTTACACCAAATGCACATTTATTGAGTTGTTTACACCAAGTGCACACTTACTGGATTGTTTTCAGCAGGCTGTTGAAATAACTTAATAGCAATTGGCATCAGGTCACCATTAGGCTTTTCATGAAAAAGGGCTATCGGTCTTGTCATCTAAATACAAAACAAAACATGAATCAAGCGTAGAAAAAAAATTGGTAAAGTCGTAGAAAATTATACGTGAAAGGAAGTAGGAAGGGGCCGCTTATAAATTATACCGCAAACTGATTCAAGCATTAGTCTTGGAATCTATTATGTCTTTGAATTCCTTTTCTGGCAGTTTATACTTTGTGTTTTGTGAACAATAATATTAATGTCTTTCTTTTTTAATTTATAAACAGAGAAGTAAATGTTTTCTAGCCGGGAGCACACATATCGCACTGCGTTGGAAGAGCACACATACTGAAAAGGACAGAGAAGTAGCTTTCCACTGGTAGCTGAATACCTCCATGCAGGCAGTTTTTAACGCAAGTCAACTTTGTCCCCAAGGTTCCCTGGTGCCTGAACCGTTATCTCGAAAGGAAAAATTCCTTGAAAACATGATTAACGTATAATTTTTGCAAAGTTCTCCTCGCAAAATTGAAAAAATTAAAAGCAAGAGGGTTAAATACTCTGCAAAACGAATAAGCTACCGTGCGACCACTTCGTACAGATATTACTTCAATATCCTTCAGATCAATAATATAGATCTCCTTTTTATCAATAGCTTTGCTGAGTGACTTCCCGTCAAGAAACGGTTCAACCATTTCGCTTGTAACTGCAAAGCTGTAAAAAAGCAAAAGTGATTTAAAATAAACGTCTTAACTAGATTTTTATGCATTTAGCAGGCACTTTTATCTGCAGAAAAACAAAGAAAGGAACAATAAAATCTAAATAACTATCAACACAATTAAATCAACCATATTGACCTACTTCTCAGGTATGGAAGTACACAGTGAAATTAGGACTGGGTTGCATCCACGTTATCTTTAAGCGCCAAATTCTTTATCACTCTTCAAATCTATTGTGTAGCCCTGTGGTAGATATATAATTTTATACGCTAAATATACTATAGCGAAACATCTCTAACAGCAGACAACATTGGGATCTCAAAAAGTGTTCTTCTGCAGAGGTTATGCAAGGGAAGAGGAGATGGAGACAAAGAAATGACGCCTGTTAAATAGAGTCCGGTATCAGAAAAATTTAGATCTCGCATATCGCATGCGAAATCTAAATTGCTCTATGTAGTAGATAATTAATATACAAAAATTAATTAACCGTGTTCCACTTCTTTTGGACAATCAAATGCATTTTACGAGATACAATATCCCACTAAAATAAATAACCAGGATTGTTAAAAACAATGACGAAGATATGAAACTTCGTCCCCAAGACAAATATCAACAGCCTAACAAGTCCTGGGGACGAGGCTGGAATATATGTCTACTAAAAAATATTGATGTCAAAAAGTGCCAAAAAGAGTTAGAATGATTTGACTTAGTTTATAGCATAACTCCATCACTTCTTAAGGCTCTCCTTAATGCAATCAAACATGACATAATTGCAGTTCGGTATAACAGGCACAAAATGAAAGCGATATTTTTGCATATGTCAGTATCTTAGCTGCACTTCATCAAAAGCCAAATCACACGTCTTCTTGTTAGATCAAATTTGACGTTCTTTTCAAAGTTCTCGGTTGATAGTTGAAAGCTATTATGTTTTTTGGTAATTATATGTTGCAATTTGTCACTTAAAGGAAATTGCATTTATTGCAGAAAAATCTGTTAGAGTTAATTTCGAAGCAGTATTACTTTACTTTTCATATAGTCATTAGAAAACTGTTCCTCTGGCGGAAGTTCTTCTATCTATAAATTAAAATATACATCAATTGGATAATGTAATTGCACACGTCCTTAAGATCCCTTACTCAGAGCCTTTTTCTCATTCTGTCAATCCTTTAAACGAGGTTGGATTACACTTTTTCCTCTTTCATTTTTTCAACCAGTTTCTTAAATTATACTTTGAGAAGTAAAGTAAACATGTGTGGCACAAAAAGCTGCACTTTTATACTCCCCTTTTGTCCTGAAGGCATATTTTTTTTAGGAATGTAAAAACGATGCCGAAAATAGTGAGTCAAATGGTGGTTAAGTCTTTCGTCATATTAAAAATCACATGTTAATATTATTTGCGAAAAAAAGCTTACACTTATTTTTTTCTGGCAACGAAACACTTAAAACGTGTTCAGTTTATTGACAACACCTTTACTCTATACCTTATGACATTAGAGATATCATAAAATCTCTTTAATAATAGCCGTATTCCGTCTGTCTGTCTGTGTGTCCGCGAAAGCCGCGTCCCGTAACGGAAACACGAAATTTTTAAAATGTGCACGAATATCAAATGCGATATATTTTTATTGACTTTGTTTTGACCGCTCGCGCGTGGAACACCATTCACAACGCCTGATTCTTTAAAAAAAAACCAAGATTTTCGCGACCAGAAAGAATCCAAGATCTTCGCGGAACGAAGGCCATTTTGATAATGGTCGTGTTTGTGGTCAGTGTGTGAGGTTTGTAGGCCTGTTTGACTTTTTTATCTTCTAAAAGCCTTATATATTTGTAATATTTGTTTTCTGTTTGTTTTCAATGTTAGGATAAATATATTGTCACGTTTTTTAGCCACGTATAGATCTTAAACGCACCAGTTTTAGGATGTTTGGCTAGGAACGAAGATTAGCTAGCTATCTAGCTAGAGCATCACTTATTGCTATTATGTATGGTATAAGAGCTTTTTATCCTAGCCAACATTTATTTTTATGTTGAGGCTGTGGCTATTTAGCTAGCTCCTTAAAAAGTGAAAGTATAAAAATGCAGTTTGGCTACAACAATATTCTTAAGCAATATATAATTTTTATGCTAAATGCAGTTAGCTAGCTAGGTATAGCTACATATTTTATTATTTTTCTGCAAACTTTTTCTGCAAATGAAATGGCTGAGCGATTGTTTTGGCTGGACGAGTAACGACAGGCTGTTCCCTGTGTTTTTATTTAAACCGAAGTTGCAATGAACATTTTTGGAAAAGGGTAATACGCCTTATGCGCCTGTTCAACTGTGTTTAACTGTACTAAGCGGTTAGCCCAGTGTTAAAAACAGACTGTTTTTTGTAAAAGGCTGTTACGCCTATGGGCATGTGCAACACCTTTACCTGTATATACTAAGGTCAGCCCACCACTGTGACAATTAATTTTTAAACTTTCTTGGGAATCACGCCTGGACTAACCGCTCAGCCCTGTGTCTGCGAGAAAGTTTTTTTCAAAAGGGTATTATTCCTATACGCTGTGCAACACGGTTTAACTGTACTAAGCGCTCAGCCCAGTGTCACGATTAATTTTTTAACTTGCGCAAAAAGTTATTCTGCAAAATGAAATAAAATTGACGATTGTTTTTGCTATGATGGAGTAACAACACTTTGTAAACTCTGTTTTTATATCAGTTATCGTTGCGGGAAAGTTATTTTTTGAAAAATATGTTACAGTCGCACACTATAATGGTGTATGCGCTTCAAAAAATTAACGACATACTGTATACCTGTACTAAAGCGCTCCACCTGATCGTGTGGGAAAGTTTACGGCTCTTATTAAGCGCTCCACAGAGTGTTCAATGCCGGATCACACCTTTACTTGTGGCTTAACCCGGCGTTTCGACGCCGGGTTTCCCAGCTAGTATAATTATAATAGTAATAAATAATAATTATAAACAATGATAAATAATAATAACAAATAATAATAACAATAGATAATAACAAATCTCATTACTATACTGCAATGTTACACCTTCATTTACCTGTCTTGGTAACCCTAAACAATCCTCACAAAACCTGTAATACTTCCGCTTCTCTTGTAACTCCTGTGAACGTTGATTCACCCTCTTGTCAAACTGAGGCAGGATAGAATCATACACATAAAATACATATTTCTTCTTGCCGCTGATCCATCTATGAATTGGAAATGCAAATTCTCTATCTTTCAAAAACATATCCTTCAATGTGGAACCAACTTTGGTGTGTTGTTTTACTATGATATACTCCAGAAACCAGTCGTCTTTGAATCCTTTGGTGCCACGCGATATTTCTATAGCAATGATGGTCCCTAAAGAAACAGAACATACGTAGTAGAAATAAACAGGAAAAATAAGAAAGAATAAACGCTTTTAGAGTTGATGATACAATGCAGTTGGATCTATTTTGTGTTTTCCATAAAGGCTTGTCGGATATGACTGCGAATAATTCATTATTGGGAAATCTCAATGTTTATAGAAACTATAATTATAATTTGATGTTGAGAGATGCCGGCTCCTTTGCAATCTCCAGTTTTAACGATGATTTCAAAGTCACTTGATGAGAACGCTCCCATTGTTTTGGCTAATTAGCTGTGTGTATATTTCTAAAGGAAGTATGCTAAAGAGAAATGTCAACAATAGGATGTTCTTATTTGTATAATATCAAATACAACAATTTTAGAAAAGAAAAGTTGTGGATTTTCTTCTTCGACGAACCTTTCATTTCATCATTTCCTTGTTTAAAAGGTTTGCGAGGTGCTGGATCATAAAAGTTTTATATCACCCACCTAACGGAAGTGTATGCTAGTGAGACAAACAAACAAACAAACAAACAAACAAACAAACAAACAAACAAACTTTGCTTCGCTACTTCGCTGCTTATACGGTGTTCTGCTTAAATTTTAGATTGGAAATGTAATTAAGAGTGGTCTGTTGAGCGTTAAAATATTTTGAAAAGGGTATCTCTCAATTAATCAAGTTGTAAGAATTGGCATCATCTAAACAAAGCCTTGCTAGAAAATAATTACGTTTCCACAAGGTAAGTCCAGCATTTTGCAAAAAGTGTGCGCAAAATCCAGTTTCTTCTTAACTACTTTTATCCGTTTTATAAGAGCAGAACGCAGCCTTATAAACTCTTTTTTTCAAAACTTCATACTGTAGTTATTTGATTAACCGCGCCCCATTTTAAAATACATACCTCAATTTTCTTCTTCAGAGTTAAGTGTAAACAAGAAGCCCTGGGGGCTCTAAGAATTTCCGCTCGCTACCAAATTATTTGATAACAACCTGCTAATTCGTTGTGTTATCGTGCCAAACATTCGAAGAGGTTTGATGCATGAAGCTGTGAAAATAAAGCACACAAGCGACATTATGTCTTACAGCAAACGCAAACAAAACGAAACGTCTCAAAATAAACTCAGATTTTAAAAGAAATTGCTAACAAAAAATACAGCCTATCATTCATGGTTTAAAGTCTTTCAAATCGGTATTTAGTTGACAAAAAATTAAAATTTTGATGTCACCATCAGTATTCAGTATACTTTTTATGTTAACTTTGCAAATTTTTGTTGAAATGAAGTAGTTTTAATTTTTGGACCAATTTTGGTCCAAAAATGAATGAAAATGAAGAAGAATGAAAATAACGCGAGCAAGTTTTTAAAATCTAACGAAACAGAGCTTAAGGATATTATGCGCAATGCAATGTTAGCATCTGATGTTGACCAAAACAGTAATGCATATGTCAACAATGAGGATAAGGTTATAAAGCTAGATGATATGGAAACTGGTGAATCAACAGAGAGCGTTCCCTAACATACACTAAAAAGGGAAGAGATAAATAACAAAAAGCATTGTGGAGATTGCCACGAGGTAAAGTTCAATAACAATATTTGTACCAATGAAGTTTCCAATGTTGATGGAATTGGTAGAGGAGGATTGTCTTGCAAAGAAGAATGCATAAATATTAACATCAAGGGGGTAGTGAGTTTTAAAGATTCAAAGAATACGTTATCTATGCTTATAAAGAAAAGAAGTTTCAACATAACTAAAAATCAACACAAGAGGATGAGATATTTTAACAACAGAGGTCTAATTTTGACGTGTTTATATGTAGGTTTTATGAATTACAGGATAGATTTGCGAAAAATAAAAATTCCTTCAGATATGAAGATCTAAAAAAGTGGAAGTTATAAACATGTCATTGGTGGCAGGATAAAACAGACGAGGTAGTTTTACAGAAAGTGTATTTATATTTATATTACCTTGCCAATATATATTTTTCCATTGGTGACATTTTTTTGCTCTAATGTTGCGACAGATACAAGCCTCCACAATATTGGGACAGGGTGGCAAATGTTACAGTAAGTTGTCCACACAAATAATTTTTGAATAATATGTCATATAAAGGTTAAATGGCTCTACATGTCCACCTATCTTATAACTGATAAAATATGACTTGGTGAAAAACAGGGCCGTAGCAGTCACCCAAGTTTTTGGGGCTCTAAATCAAAAGTAGTTCATCGTCTATTGTTTTATGGGGGGTTCCAACGACATCACTTGTTTTATACTCCTCTAGCTGGTAGCCTACTGGAAAATGCGGACCCTATCTTTACAACGTCAAAAAGAGCTAGCCCCGGTTGCAGTGAATGTAACTGGGACTAGCAACCAATACCACGGTCTGCGAAGGTGTGAAAATTGGGAGAAAACCATTGTTAAGGTCGGTTTAACATTCTAACCAAATAACCTAGATCCTAAGTCTTCTGATATCGACAAATTTATTGATATTAACAAGTTCAGTCTGTGTAGAGCGTAAGTATTATGGATACAATCTTCAAATTTCAGCCTCTTACCTAAAATAGTTTGTCCTGGGTTATAAATTCTTACCTGAGCTCAAATATGTGCCTTTTAAATGTGCAGAATTTTGATATGATCAAACAAAATCTTCCTGCAATGTCGTCTAACCAATTTTGTTTTTATGACACTCAATTGCGTTGTTTGATAAATACATGAAAATAATTTGCTTTCTATTCTTTTACGATTGCTTACTTTTTTACAAATGACCAAAATAATGAAATCCTCTACGTAAGAGTGCGGGATATATTGTGCCAAATAAAATATGTCTAATTATTTGATAATGATGATGCTACGTGAATGAAAGGGGAGGGATATAAGATATAGTTTTTGGAAAAGGGTATTATGCCTATAGGCCTGTGCCACACTGTTTAATTTTACTAAGTGTTCAGTCCGAATTAATTTCTCAACTTTTACAGGAACTTACTCCGCAAAATAAATTATTATTAACCGGTTGTTTTTGCTGTGACGGGTAAAAACGGTTTGTAAGCTTTGTTTTTATTTCAGATATTGTTTGGGAAACTTATTTCTGAAAAATATGTTACAGTTGTAGCACTATCATGGTGTATGCGCTTCACTTAATTTACGACCATTGTTACAACATACTGTATACCTGTACTAAAGCGCTCCACCTGATGGTATGGCACAGTTTGCGGTTCTTATTAAACGCCTCACAGAGTGTTTAACACACGGTCACACCTTGACTTGTGGCTTACCCCGGCGTTTCGCGCCGGGTTTCCCGGCTAGTCTACATAATAATACGCTAAGTGTGTCTGTCTGTGTTCTGTGACAGGCGAAGTGGATGTCTTCATTTTCCTTTGATGTTGCGGAAAAATGCATTTCTAATATGTCACATTTTCTGACGTTACGGCGCGACGAAAATAACACTACTTTAACGTCAATCTATATAATAATACGCCAGTTCTGTCTGTCTGTGACTTTTGCAAAGTGAATAAACCTTCTTTGATAAAGTCTATAAAACATCGTCTATAAATTTGTTCTGTAATTTACCAAACTTTGACGTTAAAGTAATATTGACATCAAACGAAATTATATTAAAATTAGTGAAGCCATTGCATTGCACTTTTAAATTTGAGGCTAATAATAATACGCCAGTTCTGTCTGTCTGTGACTTTTGCAAAGTGGATAAACCTTCTTTGATAAAGTCTATAAAACATCGTCTATAAATTTGTTCTGTAAATTACCAAACTTTGACGTTAAAGTAATATTGACGTCAAACGATAGTATATTAAAATTAGTGAAGCCATTGCATTGCACTTTTAAATTTGAGGCTAAATAACTTGGAAACGGGTGGAAATAACTGACGTCATCTCCTGCGCAGGTAACTAGAGACCACCTGGGACCAATTTGGGAAAGTTTCCCAAACCTGGGTCCCCGAATCCGTTTCGGAATAGACGGGTTGATGACGTCACCAAAAAACCTTCAACCCTAATATCTCTGCAACCGTTTGTCAAAAGTATATAATCCTATACATTTTCTTGATCAGCGTTTCAAGATCTATATGATAAAGGCAACGGGTATACAAATTTAAAAAAGAAATTTTTGTACTTTTATTAGAGACTTTGCTGACGTCAGCAAAATCTTTAAACCCTTATATCTCATTAACCATTCATCAAAAGCACGTGATTACATACATTTTCTTGATCAGCGCTTTAAGTTCTACACAATAGAGGCAACGTAAAAACAAGGTTCTAATTTTTTTTTAATGATAGATAGGTGACGTTATCAAAATTTTTATAATGCATCAGTGGATTTTTCCACGGGCCTTATCGACTAGTCTCTTATAATAATACAGAGACTGTGTTTGTTTGTAACAGGCAAAGTGGATGCCTTCATTTTCCTTTGATGTTGCCGGAAAAGTTATGTCTCAAATGTCAAATTTTCTGACGTTACAGCGCAACCTCAATAACACTACTTTAACGTCAATAACCTATATTAAATTGATGAAGCCATTCCAGTGCACTTTAAATTTTGAGGCCAAATAACTTGGAAACGAGGTTGTGACGTCAATGTTTTTTCACCGCGTGGGTAACTATGTACCACCTGGAAACAATTTGGGTAAGTTTTCCAAACCTGGGTCCCCAAATCCGTTTCGGAATGGACAGGTTGATGACGTCATCAAAAACCTTTAAACCCTAATATCTCTGCAACCGTTTGTCAAAAGTACACGATCCTATACATTTTCTTGCTCAGCGTTTCATGATCTATGCGATGAAGGCAACAGGCATACACATTTCTGAAAAAACAATTTTGTTCTGACATGTCTCTGCTGACGTCAGCAAAATTTAAATGACGGTTGTTTTTCTCTGTTATTCTGCCCAAGTGGATTTTTCCACGGGCCTTATCGACTAGTATATACTAATATCAATAAGTTTCAGCTAAACAAAGTATTGTTCAATATTTTCTACAGGTTACCTTCAGGACATTTTGGGTGACCTTTATTGGTATCCTTTTAAAACTACAATCAATGATGAACTGTGTTACAATGGTTTGTTAGATAACACACAGGTAAGATTCCAATGGATATATAGTTGCTAATTTGGGTTGAATCATTCTTTTAAAAGATCAGTGTTACTTCAGCTACTTGGAAAGTTGAAAGAGACTCTGATTATTCTTTTGTCGCTTTCAACTCTGGCCACTTTCTTTCACTATACAAGTCAATAAATGATTTTATCATTCCCACACATTGATTGGAGAAGATTCATTAATATTTTATAATTGGTTTAAAATCAAACTTTTTTGGTGTCTTCTGATTAGAATTTATAGAAGAAAAGCTCGCATGATTTTCAAATTTCACTACAGCTACGCAAATTGAATTAGGGTCAATGCTCTGCCAAGCAACTCCAACGGCCTGCACAGTGCGCCATCTCCCCAATTTCCCTCACATGGCATGGGTTAACCCGGGACTATGGTAATATTCAATTCCCATATTAAATCGCCGTCCAGGAGAATCGAACCCCGGTCTCCTGCACAAAGTACGAGAGTGATAACCACTAAACTACGGCGCCACTTTTGTGAGGCTAGCCATCTATTTATATATGCAGAATAATTATATGTGGTACGTACAGTATAATTAACCGCTCATACAGCTACTTATAGGATAGATATTTTTTCCTAAATTTCCACCCTTCTCTTCGTTATCGACCATATTTATGTAGATCCACATAAAGTTGTGCTTCAATTAAAACTAAAAAAATGAATAAGAAACGATTGTGCAAAGAAGTTATAAATTTTACTGTAGCTAGCAGTATTGTTAAACAACAACACATGGAAAAGACACAGTTGGTTGTTAAGAACACAAGGAAGTTTTTAACGGCTGGTTGTACTATGCGTTATACTATATATTCTGTTACAGGTTAATCATCAGTTCACCCTGACTGTTCGGTGCAGCAACAATAAACTTTTGTCAAGTTTCGACAAACGTTTCTGCAAAAATATTAAAATCATCCTGTGCGAATTATATATTATATATTCTTATATAAATTATATATTCTTGTAGTTTCAACCGTATTTAAGTTCCTTGGTGTAGCATTTGAGTTGCTTGGCGTAACAAATGGGTTGCTTGCTGTAGCGCTTTGGTTGTCTGGCGTAACAAATGGGTTGCTTGCTGTAGCGTTTGGGTTGTCTGGCGTAACAAATAAGTTGTTTGGTGTACTTTTTAAGTTGCTTGCTGTAACGAACGGATTGCGGTTTTAATTGATCGTTTGTGTTTTTTAAAAGCCTTTTAGGTGGTGAACTATTCGAATCTAATGCGAGAACGAATGAAAAAGAAAGATAGAAAGAAATTTTTGTTATTGTTACTGCTTCGAAGAAGACGACGTAGCCTGGAAGGAAAGGAGTTAACAAAATTACGAAAAAGGAAACGACTTTGGGTCAGAAAGGCAGGGAAAATCTTTCAACCAGAACACCAACTCTTCTTCATCTTCTTCAAACGTCATTTTTTTAATTTTATCAGCCATTTCAGTTTTAGAATGACCTTTCACAACGAAACAGCCCAAACAGTACGTATTTATTTTTATTTAACTTCTTTGACGTCTCTTTTTCAATTGTTTCTAGTATTTATTCCCGTCCTCCCCTCCCCTCCTGCTTCCTCCTCCAGAGGAAGAGAGATCTGTTTTGTTTTTGTTTGTTTGTGATTTTCAGCAATTGGGGCATTGGATTTTTCCTTTCTTTCTGTCAGTTTGCCCCAGACTGACCACTGAATAGATCATATTTAAATATAATCATATTAAAAAAAAATATAATCTGAAAAATACAAACATCTGCAATATCAATAAAAATTCATGAGGAAAATATTGAATGCACAACACTGGTTAATATGCAACAACATATAGCTAAAACTAACTATAACTAACTATAGACAGTTGGAAAAAGTATACATTTGTGATAATCTGTGAAATCAGTAGTGTAGCATAGACTAGATATTATTGTTTCTCGTGTTTGCAACACCGGTTTTATTATCATCCATCATACAGTTTTAGTCACTAAGAAGGTAGCTAGCTAGCAGGACTAGCAGTGATGATCACATTAGTAGCCTATCAAGCCGCAATTGGTTCATTTCATTCAAGAAAGTCACCACAAAATCAATTAGCTTCCCACGTTAGTGATTTTGAAACATTTTCAATGACACAAGAATTATTGTCATGGAAGAGTTTCCTTTGTAATTTTCTTATTTGTGTTGTAGTGGTCATTATTGAGTTCAATATTAATATGTCATTTTTGAAGTTATTACAATTGCTGGCTGATGGCGATGTGGAAATTTATTCTGGTCCAACATACAAGATTGTTAAATCTGTCCAAGGAGCTTTCAACCAGGCAGATGCAAAATATGGAGAAACTTCGGGTATGCAATGTGTTCCTAATGCATTATTTGCCATTATTTGGTCAGTAATTCACAAGGTCTCACTATGGACTAGTTGGGATCTGGACTATATACTAAAAAAACGGTGATACTATTTTTAAATCTTTGAATAGATTTGGTGCCATTTCCTTCGATCAACTCCAAAATTCTATTACCGTTGAAGGCACACCAGTAACTGTTACGTTTTTGAATCTTATCTCAGGAGAAACAACACTATCTGGAAAAGCATTTCTGAACTTTGATGGTGACCTGAGTGGACTAATGTTCATGACAGGAGGCTTCACCACTTCGATATTTCTTTACAAAACACAATTCTTTGTATTTGATTCTCACAGTCGAAGTAGTGATGGTTCAGTTGTTGCTGATGGACACTCTCTTTTGATGAAGTTCAAGAGGCTTTGTGATGTAGAGGCCTATATTAGAGACTTTTATTTGCGCAAACAGAGTCTAAATACTGCCAGATACAACCGGTGAAAATTAATCTGCAGCTTCTATCAAGAGACTGAAGAATAGAAAATATTATCAAAATTTAGTTGGTAGTGCTAAACACAATCAAAGAAAGGAACAAATGAAATCATACAGTGCTAAACAGTCTGATAAAAAGAAGTGTACCCAATTAGGTGAATGTGACATACAAAAAATTATGAAAGCAAAATATACAAAGAAAGTGATCAAGTTCAGACAAGAAGTTGCAAAAGGCCCATATTATGTTTGTGTTGTTTGCAACAGATGTCTATATCGGCGTTCAGTTAAAATATTCAAAGATGGATATGCAGAGTTAAGTAGTGATTTCTATTATTCCTATGTTATCAGCTTTGATAATGAGGCATATATATGTCTGACATGTGATAAAAAATTGAAAAAGAAAGTTGGCCCATGTCAAGCTGTATGTAACAAATTATATATATGTGAAATACCAGAAGAGTTGATTGATTTGAGAAAATTCGAAAAAATCAAAATTTCACGGAGGATTCTTTTTAAAAAATTCGTAATAATGCCAAAAGGGCAATCTCCGAAAGTGAAAGGTACAATATGTAATGTACCACTTGAGGCAGATGATGTTTGTAAAAATTTACCTAGAGGTGCTGATAGCAATGGTGTAATTATGCTAAAATTGAAACAAAAGCATGTTTTCCATGGCCACGTACTGTTTGAACCAGTAAGACCACATGTTGTTAAAGCTGCTCTGTTATATTTGAAGCTTAAAAACCCATGCAAAAATTACAATAAACATGGAGCAGTTAAACACTAGTTCGATTATGCAAAATGAAAATTCTACTGATGAGAATGAGCAAGGTAGCTCTACACATGACATTCCAGAAGAAATAGAGGAAAATCCCTTAGATCAACATAGACTTGGTTGTAATGAAACTACATTGACATCTGAGATTCCAGTTACTGAAACTGAGAATGTTTCGATCGCTCCTTGTGAAGGTAAAAATCCATTGGGTGTTTTGAGTGATCAATTCTGTGAAGGGTTAGCACATCCATACTTATTTCCCACCGGAGTATTTGGGTATAAAGTTGATCGTAAAATCAAATTATCTCCATCTAAGTATTTCAATCAAAGGCTATTTAATTATAATTAAAGATTTGCATCAGAGCCAGATTATATATTTTTTGTTCATTCAATTTGGCAACAACAAAGTTTAACTAACAGTATCAATATTGCAATGAAAATAGTCAGAAGAAGCCAGCTAACTGTGGGTATGCTCATTAGAAATTTTAAGGTAACGGTAAGTTCATTTGTGGCCAGTGAAAACGCATATAGTTTCATGAATACTATCAAGGGAGCTCCAGCATACCGGAGAAGATTTTTGATCGAAGTTTTAGCTATGGTTAAACAACTTGGTTTGCCCACATTTTTCCTCACATTATCATGTGCTGATTTAAGATTTGGTAAACTGAATGCGCTTGACATTTCTGATGAAGATATAGATAAATTGTATTATTTTGAGTGGTGTAAACTATTAAATAGTAACCCAGTTTTATTGGCTGGACACTTTGAATATAGAGTAGAAGTTTTCTTCAAAGAAATTATTGATGATGGTCCTTTAGGAAAAGTAAAATATCACGCCATTCGTGTCGAGTTTCAGTTTAGAGGAAGCCCGCATGTCCACTCATTCATATGGTTTATCGATGCACCTGAACTTAGAATAGAGACAAAAGATGAATATTTGGCATATATTGATGCTATACTAAAAGTTCACCTACCAAACAGTAACCTGAGTTGTACAATCTAGTGAAGTCATACAAAATACATTCCCATTCTAAATCATGTCGTAAGTATAAAAATGTTGAATGTAGGTACAGTTTTGGTCGATATTTTTGCGACCGCACCATTATCGCTGAACCATTATCTGATGACCTATCATGCAAAATCGTCATAAGCGTCATAAGTGCAGTGCTTTGTCTGTTTCTAGTGAAACAGACTATCAGATTCATTTTAAGCTCCTGTTTTGTTAATAACTATTTTGTTGAAGGATTGATGGCTTGGCAAGCGAATATGGATATCCAACCGGTCATAAATTATTACAAATCAGTTAGTTATATGTGCGCATATTTTTCAAAGTCGGAAGATGAATCCACTGAGGCAATGAGACAGACTGCAAAAGAAGCTTCACTGACGAACAAAACTACATATGAACAAATAAAGTCAGTTGCTAAAGCTTATGTAACTAAGCGGAAATGCTCCATTCAAGAAGCGGTTTATCATGTTATGCCTGAGCTTTGACTCCGAAAGTCTCTCCCAGCTGTCATATTCGCAAATAGTAATATCCCAGAAAATCGCTATAAAGTTTGCCGTAGTGAGGAAGAGATCAGAGAACTACCAGCAAATAGTATTGATATATTCAAGCGGAATATGTTAGATAGGTGCATAGATAGACCTAATGTAAAATTTTCGAAAGGGAAGTATGCTATCGTTGATGCATTGTGTTATGCAGAATTTCTTTCCCATTATTACTTGAAAACAAATGATCATTCAGAAAACGATAATCAGCCTACAGTTCTAGTCGATGATATCATTGAAGAAAACCATAACCCAAATATGTACCCAAGTGTATTGCCACTTATGTCATCAAAAGAAAAGCTAAAATGTCAAAGGGTTAAATCTGTGTTGCGGTATCACGTACCGAAAAGACACAAAAAAATTAGAAGAATATGCCCATCACATGTTGCTCATGTTTTCCCCTTTCGAGATGAATCTACACTAAAATGTCCAGATACTGGTAGTTATATGAGTAAGTTGATGCAACCAACAGTGCTGGACATTGTCAATGAGAATAACATTTTTTTTAACCATTCTCAGATTTAATGGAAGATGCAATCAATAATTATCACAGGGACATGGTCAATAACTTAGATTTACATGCTCAGTAAGAGAATGATGAAGTACAGGAATTATTGAACACTGCGGAGACAATTGAAGATTATGAAGAAGAATGTCTTCTTGATGAGCAATCTATGGTACCTTCTACTATAGGTAACAACACTTCACCAATTCATGATGATAAAATCAATGCAAATATAAGGACATTGAGCCATAAACAGAGAGAAATATTTGAAGTTGTTATAAAATGGTCAAGAGATTGCATTAAAAATTTATCAACTACTGTGAAATCACAAATTGATCCAATATACATATTTTTGACAGGTAGTGGTGGTTGTGGGAAGTCGCACCTTGTGAAAACTATTTACCACTCATTGACAAAAACATTGTCTTATCATTCTGGGAAATATGACAAACCAAAAGTATTACTTCTTGCACCAACTGGAGTAGCTGCAGTTGACATTATTGGAACCACAATTCACCCAGGATTAGCTATACCTGTCGGAAATTTTCAAAAATCCATCCCT
Source organism: Hydractinia symbiolongicarpus (assembly GCF_029227915.1). Lineage (NCBI taxonomy): Eukaryota > Metazoa > Cnidaria > Hydrozoa > Anthoathecata > Hydractiniidae > Hydractinia > Hydractinia symbiolongicarpus. The sequence goes on from NC_079876.1 coordinate 26,491,898, forward strand.
AAATTAAGTGACAAGAAGCGTGCAACATTAAGACAAAAGTTATCGGAATTGAAAATTATCATCATTGATGAAATTTCAATGGTTTCAAATTACTTACTGTTACATATTCATCAAAGATTGATTGAAATATTTGGCGTGTCACAGGAAATCATGTTTGCAGGGATATCTGTGATTGCATGTGGTGATTTTTATCAACTCCCTCTTATTCAGCAAAGACCAGTATATGCAGAATATCAGGATGCAATGCTAAATATGTTTTCACTGTGGAGGCTTTTCAGAATTGCAGAACTCACCGAAGTTATGCGCCAGAAAGGGGACAACTCTTTGATTGATTTGCTCAACAAAATCAGAATCGCAGGGCTGGATGATGATGCCGAAACTCTTCTAAAATCCAGGTTCATTTCTGATTGTGACGATGATTATCCAAAAAATGCTGTACATATATGGGCAGAAAATAAACCCGTATCGGATCACAACAATTGTATGCTCGAAAAACTGGACACTCCCTCAGTAAAGATTGATTCCATCGATACCATTCCAAAAAATGTACCAACAAAGCGCGAAATCGAGATCAAATGGAAACTGGAGGACTTGCTCGCACTTTAACGTTGAAAGTTGGTGCAAAGGTTATGTTGACGGCTAACATTGATATTGAAAGCAAACTCACAAATGGACAAATAGGAACTGCTTATCATATTAAGATGGATAGTGTAGTTAATGACCTGAAGGTGGTTTATGTTAAATTTGAAGATGGCAGTATTGGAATTAAGCAAAAGAATGCAGATGTATATGGAAAAAATGTAGTACCTATAACAAAATCAGAAACCAATATTTTTCTCAAAAAGAGTGCTTCATCTGTGACTAATAAAATAACACAATTTCCATTAATGTTAGCATGGGCATGTACTGTGCATAAAGTTCAAAGTAAGCAAATTCCAGATGTAGTGGTGAGCTTCAATCTGCTGAAAGAGAAAGGTTTTAATTATGGTCAAATGTATGTAGCGCTGAGTAGAGTGACTGCTATGAAGGGATTACATTTTATAAGAGAATACAAGTCACCTGCTATACTTGCTGATCCAAAAGCCATTTTAGAATACGAAACATTGCGAAATAATTATATCATGACCCCTATCAATCGTTTATGTAAAGATGAATCATTATTGACCGTCATATTGCTGAATGTACGATCACTGAAAAAACATGCCACTGATATTTTATCAGATAAAGCTTCATGTGATAGTGACATAGTGTGTCTTACTGAAACTCAGATTTCTAACAATGATGACTTGGGTTTGATCAATTCGACCTTGAATCAATTCACAATAGAGCATAGTATAAGCAATGATAAATTTTGCAGGTTAGCATGTTGTGTTCAATCAAATATCGGGATTGTTGATATTTGGACGTTAAAAGGTGCGCTGCTGGTTACTGTAAAAGTGTATGCTATTCAGGAACAAGAGTTTAATATTTTGTTGTTATATCGTAAGCAATCACTATCAGTGACGTACTCTCTGTATGAAATATCACACTTTGTGTCTGTCTGTCTTTCAAGGTAATATCTATATTATTTTAGGAGACTTTAACATTAATGCACAACTGTTAACTCTTCTATTCAACTTGAAAATGCATTAAAAAATTACGACATTATTGTCAATGAACCGACTCACATTTCAGGATCACTTATTGGCCATGTGTACATTAAAAATGATATTTGCTGACTCGCTGAATGTAACCTATATGATAAAAAATGTTTGTTTTTTCAGATCATGATGCAGTGAAAGTCAAAATAGTCAGTCCTCTTTTTTTTGTTTGTTTCTGTGTGTGTTTGTGCGCTTTGTGTTACAAAGTTGATACACTCTGACAGGAATAATTTGTATTACCTTTATAATTGTAGGCGTCAGCCAATACACCGTCTGAGTGCAAATGTGTTCCAAGGAGTCACGATTTTTTTGCAAATTGTGTTGTCGGAAAAAAAGAATTATGCTTATCTCCTTGAAGAATTTAGTCATATAACGATTAAAAAGATTTGATCCACCCATGATGATTGACTAGTCTATATAATTTGATTTATTACGTTATATTTATCAAGAGAATGAAAAGATGCTAAGCTAAAATGTCATAATTATGATAGAAATTAATCAGGTTTCTCAGAAAAACTTTTTAACAATTTAAAACAGATGTGATACGTGTCTCAATCGATTTTCTATCTTTTGTAATTGCTCAAGTTTCTTCACAAGAAGTCGTTCTGTTAATGAGAATTTTACTTGGTTGGAGACGGGTTTTTATTTAGTGGTTCCAGGACTGAGACACAAAAGTCTGAGACACTGACTGACAACAAGTTTATAAGGTTGCATACTTGAAATTCATGTCTCATGTCCTGGTAGTTTTCAGTTCATGGACTTATTATCTTACTTTTGTTCAAATGTTTTTCATAAACACAGCATATAATTCTTATATTTTACAAAGAAAAACTTTCATGTAAACTATATTTTGGTGTATATTGTATATCGAAAAACGTTTATAATTTTTTTTTATTTTTTTCATTTTAAATGTTTATAACGCATGTGAACTCAATAATAATATGAAGCAATCTGCACAACACACGAAGTGTTACAGATGAATAATTGACAGTCTCGGCGGTGTATTAGAGAAAGCGAGAACTCATATTGGTTATAATCCTTCATATGATAAACATTGTTGTATCCATTGAAGTGACAATCAAAAGCAAATTGTATGAAAATAAAGCAAGTGGTGATAGACAGTTTATCGAACCAAACGATTATACGAAAGCATGAATGAAGCACACATGTTTCAACTTTACATTTCAAGTATCCTTCGCTCCATTCATAGAAATGGTGATTAAAACCGAATACATACGGGTGATTAAAATATAGTACAATGAAGTCAATACACAAAAACATGAAGCATGCGTGTTACACCAGTGATCATACAGAAAGAACATAAATTTATAGCTGTTATCAGCTGTGTGTCTTATTGTCAGACATGGACCTGCCCTATGAAGAGAGCGAATGACCCGGAAAGATTTACTAACTCTGCTGATCAACTTATTCATTGTTTTTTTGTCCGGAGAGACACATTCGTTGAATTTGGAAAACCAACAAAATGGTTACGGTGCTATTCATCACATGTACAGTCGGACATTCGTTTTGGTAGTGATGATTTTGGAAGTTAGTTGCATCCACTTCATATTAGGCGTGTTGTGTAGGCGTGTGTGCGTGTTTGTGCAGGAGGAAGAACATTGAATTATTGAAACAAACCTTGATAAATAAATGTTAAAATATGCATAACAAGTTGATAATTTTCTACCAATTTTACAAAACCTAATTTTTGGTACATGGCTGCCCTATCAGGAGAGATTTAGTAAACGAAAGTTTGTGTGATTTTCTACAAGTTTCTTATTTTTTTATTACTATAAAAGGAGTCTCATATGACTCTGCCTTACCCACGTGTGAATGTTTATGCGCACTTCATCTCGTGCTCCAGATGTGAGAATGGCGTCGTCCATCACCTCCTTTGCCGTCAAAAGTCGTATAAAATAACTTCTTGATGCCTTATCCGTTTTACTTGAAATTTGCAAGAAAAAAATTCATGCAGTCCATCACTGTGATGAACCAAAAAAATAGGAAAGATTTTCTACTATTTTACTGGTTCTAGAGAATGAGATTACGTGATGACCCGTATGTCGAAAAATATTCAATATTAAGACTAATAATCAAATTATCGATAGGAAGCAAAAGTCGTCCCCAGTCTTCTTAGTTTTTCTCATTGGTACGCGCACGCGGCTATCAAAGCAAGAGCCATACAGCTCTGGGTTCGACGTTGGGTATGAAGCGTAAAGCCCGTTTTCCACTCAGCGCACAACCCGTGCGGGCAGGAAAAAATACGCACTCTGATTGTTTGCAACAAAAGAGCGCAGTTTGGAAGTTCAAAATTTTGAACTTTCAAACTGCACTTTTTGGTCTCAACCAATCAGAGTGCGTATATTTTCCGCCCGTGCGGTCTGTGCGCTGAGTGGAAAACGGCCTTAAGGGAAAAACTGTCTTTCTCTGCTGTTTGTTATTGGACTTTAATCGGATTATACCTCAAACAACCTCGTTCCTAGGGCATTTTGTCTGTTTTTGATGTGGGTAGCTACAAAATGATACGCAACACCGTCTACCATTTCGAAATTTCGCCAGACTAAACAAATCTAGTCATGTAATTCAAAACCTGAAGTTCACGGCTCAAATGAGCGCCCTTCGTAGAACCAAAAAAGGGAGCGCTCAATTTGAAACTAAGATCTTGGAGGCGCTCATTTGACATGAAAACCAAAAATTCTTTGACTTGCAATTATTTGGAGACTTTTTAAGTATGGTAATTTGTAAACATGTTCTGTTAAAAGTTGCAAGTTGAGAAATTCATATTTGCTTTCTTTCTTCCCCATTGGGTTACTTTTTGTTCCTTCTGCTCAAATTTACTGGACTGCAAACTTATTCTTGCTTCTTTCAATCAGTGTCCCGTCAGATGAGCCCCCCCCCCCTCCCCCCCTTAGAGAATTTCGAAAGGGCTCTCATTCAAATTACTATTTCGTGTCAGAGTTGCCTGTTAACAGGAGTGGTTTCACTTCTCTATTTCTATTGTCATATGATAACGTCATAGGTCATTTTGTCCCATGGCAATACAAATTGTCTTTATTGAGCTACTGACGTAAGTGCTAATGTATATACCAAGTTTTATTCCATGACAGATACTAACACTAAGGTTCTCAAATATAGATTTTTCAAAAAAATTTCTTGAAGATTTGAATTCTGATTGATTTCCATTTTCTCCTTAGAGAAATCCTTTGTCTTTATACCACCTGTTAATGTTCCTAATAATATCTTACATTCTTATATTACTTTTTTCATAACTAGTACTGTGAATAGTTTTAAAAAAGATAAAAGAACAAGAATTTCTAAGAAAAACATATTTTCTTCAACAATTGTCTCATTATGACGTCATCACCTCCTGTGGTGACATGTCAACCTAAATATTTTGTCACTAATTCAGTCACAACATATTGATGCTTCTTTGTGCCAAGTTTTGTCACTTAAAACCAAACTGAACAAAAGTTACATCCCGCGGGCACTTTATGCCCCCCCCATACTTACGAGGGTCAAGAAAGCCCGTACTAAATAGGGTTAAAAGAGCGTTTTATTTTTGTCAATAAACATGTTTCATTTTTCATAGCATGCATGTTTACAAGTTTTGTTTTGAAAACTACAGTACGTTGTAAATATTGTTGTAATTATTTATATAAACAGAAGGTAGAAGAAGAAAAAGATAAGCGAGTAAATTTCTTTCAGTTATGGTAAAAAAAAAAATTTGTTAACATTTTTACATTTACATGTTTCAAGTTAAGTTTTTGTCAGTTAGCCTGTAGCATTCTTGCATCTTCTTTTGTAATAAGTACAACTAACCATTCTTCCTTAACTTCCATCCACTTCGTCATTGTAAAAAAGTTGTGAGTTCTGCACATTGGAACAATAAACAAACATGCCATCGCAGCGAAAAATGGCCACATGGGCTCCAACTTCTCCAACTTTACAGCAATCTTTCACAACACACATCACATCGTTTATTGTATTCGTTTTGTTTTTATAAAACTGAATCCAACTCACACCAGAAGAATGGGTGCAACCAGAAGTATTTTTTACGTTTTGTATAAGATTTGTATCCTGCAGTTGATATATCATTTTGTTAACGAAATCTGATTAAACTTTCTACACCAGAAATAAAAACACTTGTGTTATCAACTTAAGAAAGGCGCCAAAAATGCACAAAAGCGAAATACTTTGTTTTCTCTTTAAATTCGTTTCCAGCGTTTATGTTATTCACAAATATAAGACAGCAGCAAAGTCCTGGTAAGGAGATTGCATTATACTCGGTTAAAATAACTCGGTTCTGAGAACGTTTTTATTTTAAACAATTGAATCAATTCGCTTGAACGTTGCATTGTTGTAAATGTATTCAGTAAGCAGTTTTTTATTATTCTTGCAGTAGTAAAATAAACCGTCGAAGTAAAGAAACTAATTAAAATTGAAATGAGATATTACGCTTTTAGTAGTCAATAACCTAAAGATGTCGGTACATAAAAAATAAATATTTTATTCACGAAAAACTTTATTTTCATCTTATACGTGTTTTTAGTTTATTAGCATTAAGAACAATTTTGACTTTAATTATTAAAACACAAAAAAATTCGCTAGATTCAGCCAAAATTTAGACGCTGTTTTTAAAAACGATTATGTGTCAAAAAAGAGAAGAAAAATTACACTGTGTGAAGGTGTAGTTAATAACTCAAAACGAAAGTTCTCTACACTCGTACAGCAGCACGTTTTTTGAGAGCGCTTAATCCAACTAATAATAACACACGTAAAAGCGACTTCGGGCTGTCCAATTACAACAGAACACAGAGGTCTCCTCTGGGGTCGTTTTCACCTCAGGAACCTGAGCACAATACTTTTTTCGTGTGAATAAACATGGTAGATTTTTCATAACATTTAAAAATTATGTTCTGAAATCTACTGTACGTTGTATAAACCGAAGGTGAAAAAAAAACATCAGTTAGTAAATTTCTTTCAGTTGTGGTAAACAAAAAAAAATTTTACATTTATGTGTTGCCAGTTATGTTTTTTTCAGCTAGTCTAATAGCTTCCTTGCTGGTTATTCGCATCTTGTCCTGTAATGGATACAGCTAAGAATGTTCTCCCGACTTTCATCCAATCCTTCACCGTAGGGTGATTGTGAGTTTTACACATTGGAACGATAAACATCTCAGTGTAGCCAGCAATGGTCACATGCGCTCCCACTTCTCCAACTTTGCTGCAATCCTTAACAACACACATTGAATCGTGTTTGATATCCGTTATGTTTTTATAAAACTGAATCCAACTCACACCAGAAGTATTTTCTACGTTTTTGATAAAACTTGTCGTCATTTTGTTAACGGAATCTGATTAAACCTTCTACGCCAGAAAAAACGCGGTTGTTTGTTCAACTTAAAAAAGGCGCCAAAAATGCACAGAAACGAAATAATATAAATCAGCAGGAAAGTCCTGATAAGGAGAGTGTTTGCATTATACTTGGTTAAAATAACTGAGTTTTAAGAACTTATTAAACAATTGAATGAGTTCTCTAATTAATATATCAACAGGAGTTATTTAATTCTTAATTAACGTATCAGGAGTTATTAGCTGTGGAACACATAGCTTCTAGTTTCGGCTGAAAGCTCAAACAAAATCCTGATCTTCTGGTATTTAAGTGAAGATATGCGTATCTCGGACGCGGTTAGTAAAATTGACGTTTAATCTTTAATTTGCATAGCTCAGGTATGGAAAAGATTTTTGTTTTTTGTGAATACTTCGTGTGTTTTCTATGCTTCTGTATGCTAATAAAGATACCATCACATCTATGTAAATCTTAGTAAAATCATTTTATTATCTTGGCTATATTTGACATAACAGGCCAGCTAGCTAACGTGGTCAGTGTCAGTAGATAGCAATACACGGACAGCTAGTTATTTTGTGCTTTTCTCCCAAGTTTTTTATTTAATTTGGTATGAGTGCATTTTGTGCTATCCATCGTTATTACTCCAACTTTACAGCAATCTTTCACAACACACATCACATCGTTTATTGTATTCGTTTTGTTTTTATAAAACTGAATCCAACTCACACCAGAAGAATGGGTGCAACCAGAAGTATTTTTTACGTTTTGTATAAGATTTGTATCCTGCAGTTGATATATCATTTTGTTAACGAAATCTGATTAAACTTTCTACACCAGAAATAAAAACACTTGTGTTATCAACTTAAGAAAGGCGCCAAAAATGCACAAAAGCGAAATACTTTGTTTTCTCTTTAAATTCGTTTCCAGCGTTTATGTTATTCACAAATATAAGACAGCAGCAAAGTCCTGGTAAGGAGATTGCATTATACTCGGTTAAAATAACTCGGTTCTGAGAACGTTTTTATTTTAAACAATTGAATCAATTCGCTTGAACGTTGCATTGTTGTAAATGTATTCAGTAAGCAGTTTTTTATTATTCTTGCAGTAGTAAAATAAACCGTCGAAGTAAAGAAACTAATTAAAATTGAAATGAGATATTACGCTTTTAGTAGTCAATAACCTAAAGATGTCGGTACATAAAAAATAAATATTTTATTCACGAAAAACTTTATTTTCATCTTATACGTGTTTTTAGTTTATTAGCATTAAGAACAATTTTGACTTTAATTATTAAAACACAAAAAAATTCGCTAGATTCAGCCAAAATTTAGACGCTGTTTTTAAAAACGATTATGTGTCAAAAAAGAGAAGAAAAATTACACTGTGTGAAGGTGTAGTTAATAACTCAAAACGAAAGTTCTCTACACTCGTACAGCAGCATGTTTTTTGAGAGCGCTTAATCCAACTAATAATAACACACGTAAAAGCGACTTCGGGCTGTCCAATTACAACAGAACACAGAGGTCTCCTCTGGGGTCGTTTTCACCTCAGGAACCTGAGCACAATACTTTTTTCGTGTGAATAAACATGGTAGATTTTTCATAACATTTAAAAATTATGTTCTGAAATCTACTGTACGTTGTATAAACCGAAGGTGAAAAAAAAAACATCAGTTAGTAAATTTCTTTCAGTTGTGGTAAACAAAAAAAAGTTTACATTTTTACATCTATGTGTTTCCAGTTATGTTTTTTTCAGTTACTGTAATAGCATTCTTGCTGGTTGTTTGCATCTTCTCTTGTAATGGATACAGCTAACCTTCCTTCCTTGACTTCCATCCAATCCTTCACCGTAGGGTGATTGTGAGTTTTACACATTGGAACGATAAACATCTCAGCAGTGTGGACATCAATGGCCACATGGGCTCCCACTTCTCCAACTTTACAGCAATCTTTCACAACACACATCACATTGTTTATTGTATTCATTCTGTATTTATAAAACTGAATCCAACTCACACCAGAAGAATGGGTGCAACCAGAAGTATTTTTTACGTTTTGTATAAGATTTGTTGCCTGCAGTCGATATTTCATTTTGTTAACGAAATCTGATTAAACCTTCTACACCAGAAAAAACGCGGTTGTTTGTTCAACTTAAAAAAGGCGCCAAAAATGCACAGAAACGAAATAATATAAATCAGCAGAAAAGTCCTGATAAGGAGAGTGTTTGCATTATACTTGGTTAAAATAACTGAGTTTTAAGAACTTATTAAACAATTGAATGAGTTCTCTAATTAATATATCAACAGGAGTTATTTAATTCTTAATTAACGTATCAGGAGTTATTAGTTGTGGAACACATAGCTTCTAGTTTCGGCTGAAAGCTCAAACAAAATCCTGATCTTCTGGTATTTAAGTGAAGATATGCGTATCTCGGACGCGGTTAGTAAAATTGACGTTTAATCTTTAATTTGCATAGCTCAGGTATGGAAAAGATTTTTGTTTTTTGTGAATACTTCGTGTGTTTTCTATGCTTCTGTATGCTAATAAAGATACCATCAATCTATGTAAATCTTAGTAAAATCATTTTATTATCTTGGCTATATTTGACATAACAGGCCAGCTAGCTAACGTGGTCAGTGTCAGTAGATAGCAATACACGGACAGCTAGTTATTTTGTGCTTTTCTCCCAAGTTTTTTATTTAATTTGGTATGAGTGCATTTTGTGCTATCCATCGTTATTACTCCAACTTTACAGCAATCTTTCACAACACACATCACATCGTTTATTGTATTCGTTTTGTTTTTATAAAACTGAATCCAACTCACACCAGAAGAATGGGTGCAACCAGAAGTATTTTTTACGTTTTGTATAAGATTTGTATCCTGCAGTTGATATATCATTTTGTTAACGAAATCTGATTAAACTTTCTACACCAGAAATAAAAACACTTGTGTTATCAACTTAAGAAAGGCGCCAAAAATGCACAAAAGCGAAATACTTTGTTTTCTCTTTAAATTCGTTTCCAGCGTTTATGTTATTCACAAATATAAGACAGCAGCAAAGTCCTGGTAAGGAGATTGCATTATACTCGGTTAAAATAACTCGGTTCTGAGAACGTTTTTATTTTAAACAATTGAATCAATTCGCTTGAACGTTGCATTGTTGTAAATGTATTCAGTAAGCAGTTTTTTATTATTCTTGCAGTAGTAAAATAAACCGTCGAAGTAAAGAAACTAATTAAAATTGAAATGAGATATTACGCTTTTAGTAGTCAATAACCTAAAGATGTCGGTACATAAAAAATAAATATTTTATTCACGAAAAACTTTATTTTCATCTTATACGTGTTTTTAGTTTATTAGCATTAAGAACAATTTTGACTTTAATTATTAAAACACAAAAAAATTCGCTAGATTCAGCCAAAATTTAGACGCTGTTTTTAAAAACGATTATGTGTCAAAAAAGAGAAGAAAAATTACACTGTGTGAAGGTGTAGTTAATAACTCAAAACGAAAGTTCTCTACACTCGTACAGCAGCATGTTTTTTGAGAGCGCTTAATCCAACTAATAATAACACACGTAAAAGCGACTTCGGGCTGTCCAATTACAACAGAACACAGAGGTCTCCTCTGGGGTCGTTTTCACCTCAGGAACCTGAGCACAATACTTTTTTCGTGTGAATAAACATGGTAGATTTTTCATAACATTTAAAAATTATGTTCTGAAATCTACTGTACGTTGTATAAACCGAAGGTGAAAAAAAAAACATCAGTTAGTAAATTTCTTTCAGTTGTGGTAAACAAAAAAAAGTTTACATTTTTACATCTATGTGTTTCCAGTTATGTTTTTTTCAGTTACTGTAATAGCATTCTTGCTGGTTGTTTGCATCTTCTCTTGTAATGGATACAGCTAACCTTCCTTCCTTGACTTCCATCCAATCCTTCACCGTAGGGTGATTGTGAGTTTTACACATTGGAACGATAAACATCTCAGCAGTGTGGACATCAATGGCCACATGGGCTCCCACTTCTCCAACTTTACAGCAATCTTTCACAACACACATCACATTGTTTATTGTATTCATTCTGTATTTATAAAACTGAATCCAACTCACACCAGAAGAATGGGTGCAACCAGAAGTATTTTTTACGTTTTGTATAAGATTTGTTGCCTGCAGTCGATATTTCATTTTGTTAACGAAATCTGATTAAACCTTCTACACCAGAAAAAACGCGGTTGTTTGTTCAACTTAAAAAAGGCGCCAAAAATGCACAGAAACGAAATAATATAAATCAGCAGAAAAGTCCTGATAAGGAGAGTGTTTGCATTATACTTGGTTAAAATAACTGAGTTTTAAGAACTTATTAAACAATTGAATGAGTTCTCTAATTAATATATCAACAGGAGTTATTTAATTCTTAATTAACGTATCAGGAGTTATTAGTTGTGGAACACATAGCTTCTAGTTTCGGCTGAAAGCTCAAACAAAATCCTGATCTTCTGGTATTTAAGTGAAGATATGCGTATCTCGGACGCGGTTAGTAAAATTGACGTTTAATCTTTAATTTGCATAGCTCAGGTATGGAAAAGATTTTTGTTTTTTGTGAATACTTCGTGTGTTTTCTATGCTTCTGTATGCTAATAAAGATACCATCACATCTATGTAAATCTTAGTAAAATCATTTTATTATCTTGGCTATATTTGACATAACAGGCCAGCTAGCTAACGTGGTCAGTGTCAGTAGATAGCAATACACGGACAGCTAGTTATTTTGTGCTTTTCTCCCAAGTTTTTTATTTAATTTGGTATGAGTGCATTTTGTGCTATCCATCGTTATTACTCCAACTTTACAGCAATCTTTCACAACACACATCACATCGTTTATTGTATTCGTTTTGTTTTTATAAAACTGAATCCAACTCACACCAGAAGAATGGGTGCAACCAGAAGTATTTTTTACGTTTTGTATAAGATTTGTATCCTGCAGTTGATATATCATTTTGTTAACGAAATCTGATTAAACTTTCTACACCAGAAATAAAAACACTTGTGTTATCAACTTAAGAAAGGCGCCAAAAATGCACAAAAGCGAAATACTTTGTTTTCTCTTTAAATTCGTTTCCAGCGTTTATGTTATTCACAAATATAAGACAGCAGCAAAGTCCTGGTAAGGAGATTGCATTATACTCGGTTAAAATAACTCGGTTCTGAGAACGTTTTTATTTTAAACAATTGAATCAATTCGCTTGAACGTTGCATTGTTGTAAATGTATTCAGTAAGCAGTTTTTTATTATTCTTGCAGTAGTAAAATAAACCGTCGAAGTAAAGAAACTAATTAAAATTGAAATGAGATATTACGCTTTTAGTAGTCAATAACCTAAAGATGTCGGTACATAAAAAATAAATATTTTATTCACGAAAAACTTTATTTTCATCTTATACGTGTTTTTAGTTTATTAGCATTAAGAACAATTTTGACTTTAATTATTAAAACACAAAAAAATTCGCTAGATTCAGCCAAAATTTAGACGCTGTTTTTAAAAACGATTATGTGTCAAAAAGAGAAGAAAAATTACACTGTGTGAAGGTGTAGTTAATAACTCAAAACGAAAGTTCTCTACACTCGTACAGCAGCACGTTTTTTGAGAGCGCTTAATCCAACTAATAATAACACACGTAAAAGCGACTTCGGGCTGTCCAATTACAATAGAACACAGAGGTCTCCTCTGGGGTCGTTTTCACCTCAGGAACCTGAGCACAATACTTTTTTCGTGTGAATAAACATGGTAGATTTTTCATAACATTTAAAAATTATGTTCTGAAATCTACTGTACGTTGTATAAACCGAAGGTGAAAAAAAAACATCAGTTAGTAAATTTCTTTCAGTTGTGGTAAACAAAAAAAAGTTTACATTTTTGCATCTATGTGTTTCCAGTTATGTTTTTTTCAGCTAGTCTAATAGCTTCCTTGCTGGTTATTCGCATCTTGTCCTGTAATGGATACAGCTAAGAATGTTCTCCCGACTTTCATCCAATCCTTCACCGTAGGGTGATTGTGAGTTTTACACATTGGAACGATAAACATCTCAGTGTAGCCAGCAATGGTCACATGCGCTCCCACTTCTCCAACTTTGCTGCAATCTTTAACAACACACATTGAATCGTGTTTGATATCCGTTATGTTTTTATAAAACTGAATCCAACTCACACCAGAAGTATTTTCTACGTTTTTGATAAAACTTGTCGTCATTTTGTTAACGGAATCTGATTAAACCTTCTACGCCAGAAAAAACGCGGTTGTTTGTTCAACTTAAAAAAGGCGCCAAAAATGCACAGAAACGAAATAATATAAATCAGCAGGAAAGTCCTGATAAGGAGAGTGTTTGCATTATACTTGGTTAAAATAACTGAGTTTTAAGAACTTATTAAACAATTGAATGAGTTCTCTAATTAATATATCAACAGGAGTTATTTAATTCTTAATTAACGTATCAGGAGTTATTAGCTGTGGAACACATAGCTTCTAGTTTCGGCTGAAAGCTCAAACAAAATCCTGATCTTCTGGTATTTAAGTGAAGATATGCGTATCTCGGACGCGGTTAGTAAAATTGACGTTTAATCTTTAATTTGCATAGCTCAGGTATGGAAAAGATTTTTGTTTTTTGTGAATACTTCGTGTGTTTTCTATGCTTCTGTATGCTAATAAAGATACCATCACATCTATGTAAATCTTAGTAAAATCATTTTATTATCTTGGCTATATTTGACATAACAGGCCAGCTAGCTAACGTGGTCAGTGTCAGTAGATAGCAATACACGGACAGCTAGTTATTTTGTGCTTTTCTCCCAAGTTTTTTATTTAATTTGGTATGAGTGCATTTTGTGCTATCCATCGTTATTACTCCAACTTTACAGCAATCTTTCACAACACACATCACATCGTTTATTGTATTCGTTTTGTTTTTATAAAACTGAATCCAACTCACACCAGAAGAATGGGTGCAACCAGAAGTATTTTTTACGTTTTGTATAAGATTTGTATCCTGCAGTTGATATATCATTTTGTTAACGAAATCTGATTAAACTTTCTACACCAGAAATAAAAACACTTGTGTTATCAACTTAAGAAAGGCGCCAAAAATGCACAAAAGCGAAATACTTTGTTTTCTCTTTAAATTCGTTTCCAGCGTTTATGTTATTCACAAATATAAGACAGCAGCAAAGTCCTGGTAAGGAGATTGCATTATACTCGGTTAAAATAACTCGGTTCTGAGAACGTTTTTATTTTAAACAATTGAATCAATTCGCTTGAACGTTGCATTGTTGTAAATGTATTCAGTAAGCAGTTTTTTATTATTCTTGCAGTAGTAAAATAAACCGTCGAAGTAAAGAAACTAATTAAAACTGAAATGAGATATTACGCTTTTAGTAGTCAATAACCTAAAGATGTCGGTACATAAAAAATAAATATTTTATTCACGAAAAACTTTATTTTCATCTTATACGTGTTTTTAGTTTATTAGCATTAAGAACAATTTTGACTTTAATTATTAAAACCCAAAAAAATTCGCTAGATTCAGCCAAAATTTAGACGCTGTTTTTAAAAACGATTATGTGTCAAAAAAGAGAAGAAAAATAATTACACTGTGTGAAGGTGTAGATAAAAACTCAAAACGAAAGTTCTCTACACTCGTACAGCAGCATGTTTTTTGAGAGCGCTTAATCCAACTAATAATAACACACGTAAAAGCGACTTCGGGCTGTCCAATTACAACAGAACACAGAGGTCTCCTCTGGGGTCGTTTTCACCTCAGGAACCTGAGCACAATACTTTTTTCGTGTGAATAAACATGGTAGATTTTTCATAACATTTAAAAATTATGTTCTGAAATCTACTGTACGTTGTATAAACCGAAGGTGAAAAAAAAAACATCAGTTAGTAAATTTCTTTCAGTTGTGGTAAACAAAAAAAAGTTTACATTTTTACATCTATGTGTTTCCAGTTATGTTTTTTTCAGTTACTGTAATAGCATTCTTGCTGGTTGTTTGCATCTTCTCTTGTAATGGATACAGCTAACTTTCCTTCCTTGACTTCCATCCAATCCTTCACCGTAGGGTGATTGTGAGTTTTACACATTGGAACGATAAACATCTCAGCAGTGTGGACATCAATGGCCACATGGGCTCCCACTTCTCCAACTTTACAGCAATCTTTCACAACACACATCACATTGTTTATTGTATTCATTCTGTATTTATAAAACTGAATCCAACTCACACCAGAAGAATGGGTGCAACCAGAAGTATTTTTTACGTTTAGTATAAGATTTGTTGCCTGCAGTCGATATTTCATTTTGTTAACGAAATCTGATTAAACCTTCTACACCAGAAAAAACGCGGTTGTATGTTCAACTTAAAAAAGGCGCCAAAAATGCACAGAAACGAAATAATATAAATCAGCAGAAAAGTCCTGATAAGGAGAGTGTTTGCATTATACTTGGTTAAAATAACTGAGTTTTAAGAACTTATTAAACAATTGAATGAGTTCTCTAATTAATATATCAACAGGAGTTATTTAATTCTTAATTAACGTATCAGGAGTTATTAGTTGTGGAACACATAGCTTCTAGTTTCGGCTGAAAGCTCAAACAAAATCCTGATCTTCTGGTATTTAAGTGAAGATATGCGTATCTCGGACGCGGTTAGTAAAATTGACGTTTAATCTTCGATCTTAAAAGTTGCATAGCTCAGGTATGGAAAAGATTTTTGTTTTTTGTGAATACTTCGTGTGTTTTCTATGCTTCTGTATGCTAATAAAGATACCATTACATCTATGTAAATCTTAGTAAAATCATTTTATTGTCTTGGCTATATTTGACATAACAGGCCAGCTAGCTAACGTGGTCAGTGTCAGGAGATAGCAATACACGGACAGCTAGCTATTTTGTGCTTTTCTCCCAAGTTTTTTATTTAATTTGTGCTATCCATCGTTATTACTTCTTATGTTATCTTTTACCAACGTGAAGTTAGCCACGTGCCATTACTTTACCCTTAACTAACAACATTTTTTCGAAGATCCCATAAATTTCCATTTTTTCTCGCTAACAATCTTTTCATTTTAAACCTGATTTCTAACCACCTTCTATTTTCAGGTCGGTGAACCTAAGCACTAGGGAATAGTATGGGCCTGCATCTTAATTTCTTTGTTACCAAGGTTCAGTGTGTGCAAGCCGGAACTACATCACAACCAGGGGGTGGCGACCCAAACTCGTCCCCAAGACCAAATATGAAAAGCATAACAAGTACTGGGGACGAGGTCGACTGGCGACCCTGGAACTTGTCAATTTCGCAAGAAATTAATACTAATCAGCATTATTGTTTTTTTAACAATATTAAAAAAAGTCTTGTCTTGATGTTTTTTTACCAGCCTCGTCCCAGGTATTCTTAAATCAGAAGGTTGACTTTATGGACTGGCGCCGAAAATTCGTCTTATTAGCCTTCAACTAAGCACTAGCGGCTCCAGGCAACAGAGCCTGGGGACAAAGTGACACGTTTTCTACTTTGATTTTTTAAACTATGATATATCTACGGGAATGAGCATAATTAGTTTATAATTTAAAATATTTACGGAACACCAACAAAAAAAATCAGATGATCTCATTTCGCAACACAATCACCACAATCTTTTTAACAAGCCGTCTCATTACCTCATCAACACCGATTGATCTTTACCCTGGACTCTCATCCAGAAGTATCAATGATCATACAAGAAGAGATTGCAATTCATTTCCATTAACCTCTTCTGTGCAATTCTATCGAATAAAATTTGCAATCGATATTTGTAGATCGGCACCGCAAAAATACCAAGGTTATTGGACGTCAATAATTGCTTCCAACTCTCCGTGTCCGTTCTGGATGGACGATATTCACCATTTAGTTTCAATACTATTGGCATCGATACAATCAAACTGCACCGCATGGATTAATAATTGTGGATCATAAAGCAGCACTTCATCAACCGCTTGAGCTGCATCTGGGTGTTTTAAAAAAAGTTCATGTTTTTCATGTTGTTCGATAGAAGTTTAATCTATTTGTTAACCAATCCTTGTCAATTTTGAAAAAGTTAGCCCTATCTTTAAAACGCTGCGGACAGAAGCTGATAATGAAAGAATGCCGCTGGATGGTCTTTAGCTTTTGAATTCTGCAAAGGTTTTTGCAATAATATAGCAAAGCATCACCATAATGTCTTGAGAGCTATTTGTTTCAGCAGACTATCTGTGGTAAAGTCAAACAGTTTCTTATGTTTCTTCTGCCTGAGAATCCAGATGGTGGCATAAACATGTTCATTTTTTCAGTAAACATTGTCGTCTTTCGGTGTTTATGGATCTATATACGAGGGTCCGTTCTAAACAAATGTTCGGCCGGCCCCGTGTCCTTGAACTCGTGATTTTGTGGATTTGCATTTGCAAAGTCTGGTTTGTATTCATCTTTCATACTATACTAATCTAGTTGGCAACCTCTCTGTTTCCAAAGTCTTTTTTAGTATACCCTGATTCGTTGTAGTTGTGTAGTTAGTTAGTTTTTTTTTATCTTCACAACAAGTTTTCTGCAACGAAATTCAACCTCATAATTAGTATCAAAATAACACTACTTCTTGAGTCACCCCTCTCCCTTAACATCTCTATTCCAAGTTTTAGAAACATTAATAAAACCCAATAATTCGTAGAGGGTTCGCCATATTTTCAGGGTAGGGAATGTTAATATATATTTAGACCCTATCTTACTTGTATCAATACACCTCCTCTAAGTTGTTCACTCATTTTCTAAACAAAGTGAATTTAATAAGGCCTTGACCACGTGCATTATGGATAATTATTATTTTCTGAAGAACTATAAAAATAGTCTCACTACATGACAATTTAGTATGTTGTTGGTAGCAACCCTACATAAAACATATGTGAAGGAATTACATTTTTTTTTTAAATTAATCACAAAAATTTGATTCACTTTTCTTCATGGCCAGAGCCTTCTTAATTCATAACACTTTACTTCCTTTTTTTTCAATTCTTAATACTCTCAAAATGAGCAATAAATACTCTAGCATTCCCCATCTAAACCATGGCCCCTCCTGGAAATAATAGACAAAGTATATCCCTCCATGAGGCTAGCCATGTAAAAATACGCACATATATCTTTCTCTCTTGGATCCTCTCTGTAGGACTCTTGATAGAAGTACCAATAGGAACGGAAGAGGCTATCCTGGGTGAACAATTTTAATATTATATAATAATAATAATAATAATAATAATAATAATAATAATAATAATAATAATAATAATAATAATAATAATAATAATAATAATAATAATAATAATAATAACTGTGGTAAGCAGTAAAGTGATCAATATATTGGTGGCTAATATTGCTATTGCTTTTCCAGAAATATCTTGAAAAATACAGACTGCTAAACTTTCAATTTGCTGTACCAAGTTAACAGTAATTTTTAAGTGATCTTTCTCATGTCACATTTACATTATGTTCACATAAATATATTAAATATTAAATAAAATATGTTATATATATAATATACTTTTTTATCAATACACTCAGAAGTTTACCTATAGGCACCTTCTCAGAGTAAGTAGCATTTAGAATCACAAAACCATCCAAGAATTATGCAGCTTGTTAGCTATAGCTATAGGTATTTTCACTTTTAACCAAAATATGAAATAGAAAAATTTGATGTAGCCAACTGTATTTTACATGGCGTCTTTTACTTTTACTTTTTCTCTTGAGAACTACCTATAGTAGTAAAAACTGGGTTAGGAAGATATCGAATCTATCTTTATATAGACAAAGTTTAAAAAAAATATATTTATATACCTTAAGTTCCAGCTGATACTTCTGTCGGTCCTGCTTGATCTCCTTCTTTTTTTCGCTAATGCAGGCAGTAATTTTTTTTGTAACGTTCGACAAGTAAAATTTTTCTCCTTCTTTTACTACCCAAGGTAGTAAAAGAAGTAAACGTTTTGTTAGCTTTAAATATGCCAGAATAGTGGTTTTATCTCCCCTTCTTAATCTTTCGATCATCTTTAAGGAAAGAAAGTTTGAATACAACTAACTTTCATTGACTTCCTTAATTTAAGCTTGGTTTCTATAATAAAAACCATAACTGTTGTGCAACTGTTATGCAACAAGATGTAAGTTATTGGAAACCAAGTTTAAAAAAATTTAAAATTAAACTTACCTGACCACAATTAACATTGATTACGATAACTAATTTTTTTCCTGCTAACATTTTCTTCATATGATAAAAGCTGCTTTTTGGAAGATACTGATTTTCAGAGAATGATTTACCTCAAGCATAGTTGTATGAACTGGTTCGGTTATTTTCCCAAGATCCTTCATCAATACTGGCTCGTTAACTATTTTTATTAACTTTGAGTGTGCCTCCAAGCCTATGATAAGCCATTCTTTTCTTAGCATGTCATTGTCAGAGAATGTATCATGGTCACATTTTTTATGGTGCTTATTATGCGATAAAGAGTACTTATTTACGCAGTGATGTACGACTTGAACCTTTCTACCAGCTCCTGGACATTCCCTGTGCGTGTTGCTATGGACCAGTAAAGGTCGTTAATGATGTCTGGTGCCCATTTTCTTAGGATTTTTGAATGTAAGGAAAAATTCAAATTGAAAACGCAGCTAAAATGTATCTCCGAAAAAAAACTAGGTGATTTAGGCGCCTTTTTTTAGATTCCTTTACAACTTTTTTAAGAATTCCTTCTCCAATATACCATGTATCAAATTGATGATGGATTTTGATGAACCTAGATTCATAAAGAATTTTTGGAATTTTTATATATTGACATTGACTAAGTGTTTTAACCACGACACACCTCAACAAAAATAACATTACCAAGAATCTGTCCTCATTTTAATTGACGCGTGCCTATCAGTTGAAAATTTGCAGATTGAAACAGTTTTGACTGGTATTGATGCAACGAATAAATGCTTCTTTTCCATTGCCTGAGAACTAGAAACCTCCTAAAAAAATTCCAGACTTGGTGAAGGGTCTCTTTAAGAGACAAGAGAGGAGTTGAACGTCCTTCACCATACCTTAGTTTAAAGGGGCGATTGTGGAAGTCCCATGAAATGCCACATATAGTGATGGTGTCACTTTAAAAAACACCCAGTTCGGTCTGTGAACGGTTGGCGCTAGGAAGGCATCCAGCTGTAAAACAATGCCAAAACTCTTTATTAATGGCTGTAAGAATAGTTGATCAGACAAACTGCGTAAACAGGGCTGGAACTCTAAGAAGTGAAGGTGTCGCGCACGGTAGGACAGATGTCAGGTGTGAGCATCGTCAGACCGTTACCCAGCTATCACATCACAAGGTAGATAACACTAGGTTGAGGATGGCTAGTGTAAATGTTGGTACTCTGAGAGGTAGAGCAGGTTAAGTAGTTGAAATGTTAGAACATAGATCTGTTGATATGTGTTGTGTTCAGGAAGTCAGGTGGAGAGGAGCTTCAGTGAGATTTGTGGAAGGTAGGAGGGCAAGTTATAAGCTTTTTTGGATTGGTACTAGTGATGGATATGGAGGAGTTGGCATATTCGTTGCAGAGAAGTGGGTAGAAAAAGTAATAGATGTTATGCGTGTTAATAGTTGTATTATAATGATAAAGTTTTTGATAGGTAATAGGATTGTCACTTTTCTGTCAGTTTATGCTCCACAGTGTGGACTCAATGAGGAAGATAAAGATAAGTTTTATGATGAGTTAATAGCAGTCACATCAAAGTTTGGAGACACTGAACTTATCATGGTTGGTGGCGACTTTAATGGTCATGTTGGGAAGTCATCTGAAGGTTATAGAGGTGTACATGGAGGCTATGGATTTGGGAGCAGAAATAAGGAAGGGGAGAGATTGCTTGAGTTTGGAATGGCAATGGATTCAGTAAGAGACAGAGTAGGCTGATAACATATGAGTCAGGTGGTTGTAAGACACAGATAGATTACTTCCTGGTTAGAAAGTCAGACAAGAAAGTGGTGAAGGACGTGAAAGTTATATCGGGGGAAGAGTGTGTTTCCCAGCATATAGGTTGCTGGTTTGTGATATTATCTTGAAGAGTGTTAAAGAAGCCAAGGGAAAGTACAGGCCCCGTCGAAAAGTCTGGAAGCTGAAGGAAGAGATTGTTGCAAGACAATATAGTGTAAAAGTTCACCAGTTAGCCCACAATGGTCAATGCGATAGTGACAATGTTGAAAGTACTTGGACTACTTTGAAGAATTGTCTTCTAGAAGCTTCTGATGATACCTGTGGGTGGACGAAAGGACCAGCTAGACATAGACAGACCTGGTGGTGGAATAATGAGGTTGACCAGTGTATAAAGGAAAAGAGGAAACTTTGGAAAGAGTGGAAGTCAGGTGGTAGTAAAAATATTTACTTAAAAGCTAAGCTCCGCGCTCGTACAGCAGTGTATAAGGTAAAATCAGAAGCAGAGAGAAACAGATTTGCAGATGTGTTAAGAAGGGAAGACCAGCGCAATGAGATATTCAAGATAGCAAAGCAAATGAAGAAGACCAATCAAGATGTTGTAGGTGAGAAGTGTATACGTAATGATGAAGGTGTTTTGGCTAGCACGGAAGAGGAGAAAAGGGTAGCTTGGAAGAATCATTATCAGAGGTTGCTTAACACTGAGTTTGATTGAGACGAGGATAATTTGTCTGATAATGATGTTGTAAAAGGACCAGCTATGCAGATCAAGACGGAATGGGTAGTGGAGGCTATTAGGAAATTAAAGATTCGCAAGGCTGCAGGAGTATCAGGTATTGTTGCAGAGATGGTAAAAGCATCTGGATATATTGGAGTTGAGCTTATTACAAGTCTTGCTAACCAGATTATAAAGGATGGTGCTATACCGAGTGAGTGGCAGTCGAGTGTAATAGTGAATTGTTTCAAGGGCAAGGGTGATGCATTAGAAAGGGGTAACTATAGAGGTTTAAAGTTGGTAGATCAAGTAATGAAAGTTATTGAAAGAGTGATTGATAAGTTACTTAGAGGAAGAATTGATATAGATAAGATGCAATTTGGTTTTGTTCCAGGGCGTGGCACTACAGATGCATTATTTTTACTCAGATAGCTTCAGGAAAAGTATTTAGGAAAAGGAAAGAATCTCTATTTTGCCTTTGTAGATTTAGAGAAAGCTTTTGATTGAGTGCCACGTAAAGTTATTTGGTGGGCTATGAGAAAATTAGGTGTGGACGAGTGGCTAGTTACGATGGTACAGTCTATGTACAGCAGTGCTAGAAGTCGTGTCAGGATTAACGATTCACCTATTGATGAATTTAGTGTAAATGTTGGTGTACATCAGGGTTCTGTAATTAGTCCTTGTTGTTTATTCTAGTCTTAGAAGCGCTGTCGATGGAGTTCAGAACAGGTTGTCCATGGGAGTTATTGTATGCAGATGATTTGGTTCTCATAGCAGAGTCGATGGAAGAACTAGTTGAATAGTTTGAGAATTGGAAGAAAGGACTAAAGGTAAACACAGCAAAGTCTAAAGTCATGATTAGTAGGTTGGTAGTAACTCAATTTTTTGTCAGACTTGCAAGCATAGGGTACATAAGAAATGCAGTAGAATTAGTGGAAGGTTAAGAGCTGACATTCAGTTTGTATGCAAGCGTTGCAAAGGTGAGATTATAGAGAATGAAGTATTTCCAGCTTTAATGATGTACAACAGTGGCTCGTTAGAGATAGTTAAAAACTTCTGTTACTTAGGTGATATGTTGGGCAGTGAAGGGGGTGTTAAAAGAAGTGTTACTTGCAGGATAGGTTCTGCTTGGAAAAAGTTCAGAGAGTTACTTCCTTTGTTGACTAGCAAAGTCCTGTAAATTGAGGCAAAAGGTAAGTTGTATGAGGCCTGTGTAAGAAGTGTTATGTTGTACGGTAGTGAGACATGGGCAGTGAAGCAGGAAGATCTTGACCGTTTAGAAAGGAATGATATGAGAATGGCTAGGTGGATGTGTAACGCCAGTCTGAGAGACTGAAAGAGTTCAGATGAGCTAAGAAGCAGGCTAAGTCTCCGTAGAATTAAAGATGTTATCCAGATAAGAAGATTGAATTGGCTGGGGCACTTGGAAAGAATGGAGGAGGATAATTGGGTAAGAAAGTGTAGAGACTTGATAGTTTCTGGGGCAAAGCCCAGAGGCAGACCGAGAAAGACTTGGCAGGAGGTTATAAGGACAGACTTTATACAGAGGAAGTTGAGTTTAGATCTAACACAGTCTAGATCAGATTGGAAGAGGGTCATTAATATACCCCGTCCAACCCATGCTAGCATGGAAAACGGACGTTAAGCCCAGAATGATGAAGATAATGATGATGTGGCACATGCGCTTTATAAATATTTTGTTTACTTTTTACTTAGTTGCAAGCAGGGGTGAAAATTATTTCTTCCCTTAATTTTGTGCTTGATTTAAAAAAAAAGCATCAGTATATTTTGTTTTCATTTTTTCTGTACGTCATGTGGTACATATTATAACAGTCTCCCATTTTCGTTTTAAAGATCATAAATAAAAATTAGCTTTTGTTGAAGGTGTGCAAGCAGGAAAGCTTGAACTTTAATAAATAATATTGTTACCTCCGATGATTATTGAAAGGGTTAAGATAGCAAATTTGTACTTTATATACTTTTGTGCTCATTATTTTTAGCAGACACTACCTTTAATTTTGCCATAAAATAATCTACTAATTTGCAAAATCCTTGCTGAAATGTTTGAATATACCAACATATAACATATTTCCAGGACCAAAATACATACTGGTAACGTCACACAGTAGGGTGAATTTTTTTCTAATAAAACTAATTACACATCATTAAAAATTTATAAAAAATGACGCAAAAAATACTAAAACATTACGGTATATATTTTTTGGTTGATACTGAGATATTAGCGCTCGAATTTGTATTTAAGTTTTTAGTCAAAACGCCTAAACTGGTAAAATAAGATGTAATCTTATCAGGTCTTAAGAGTGTTTAATAAGACTTATATGTGCTTAGAATTGTTAAATGTACATTAATTTTTATAATCAGTATGGCCATCACTTTCTTTTTTACTTTCATGTTGCTGAACATTGAAGTTGTTTGTATAATCTCATCTTATATCATAGTTCCAACTCCTTTGATTTGGGTTTCCACTAGCTGTTTTTGCAGTGCATTCTGCAGAAAATTTCAATTATTCTTCCTTTTTCCATTGTATCATTGGTCTTGGCAGTTGTGGTTTTAAATATATTAGTCAATTTATTTGTCCGTAGTATTTCGAAATGCAGGACCATAGATAATTTTGAGATATTCAGCATTAACATAAAGGTTGCGGTATAAGATTTATTTTTTAATTTTTTTAACTCTTTAGGTAGTTTTAGGGATCAGAAACGTCGTAAAGAGAGCGGGCTAAAAGAAGCATCCTCTAGCAGGCCATTGGGCAACGTAGTTTAAAATACAACCCTGTATGAACACTTTTTGCAGAAATTCTACAAACAAACATCCAATGAAATATTCCATTATTAGTTGAAACTTAATGTTTTTTTTGACCATGTTTCACACCCAGTCTTAATAAAAAAATTATTCTCATCTTTTAGAGTTATATAAATTATATACATCAATATATACAGGTCTGGCACATGTCTGGCACAATTTTTTCCAGTGAAGAAAGCGTTTCAAAGAAAAAGAATGGATTCCATCTTAACCTGGCTTTTCAAAGTTTAGAAGAAATACCTGCAGATATCATAAGGAAGCATGCATGTCGAACCACATCAATTGATTTGAGTTACAACAATTTCAAGTATCTTTTCATTGCCATGTTTTTACGTTTTACTGTACTGCAGCCACCAGCTATACATTGGTAATGTTAAACCATAATTTCTTAAATAAATTTGGCCATAATTAGAGCCGATAACAGTTTTGACTCTGCTTTGAGGGATAAAATTAAAAATGCTGTCGAGAGATAAAAAATTTAGGTTTTACCTAGGTGGAAGGCAAGTTTACTAGGAGAATGTTGTTGCCTGTGGGTTGGGGAGGATAAAACTATGAGCCTCATATTTCTTTTCCTTTTTTGCAATTTATTTCGAATGCCAATGGCGAGTCCAGAAGTTTTTTGTTATTAAGGTTGTACTGTGATAGTTGTTAACCAGACTAAATGCTTAAATGTCTAAGAACAAAACCCTCTTATAAATTGTTAACAAAACGCCTAAATCATTTTCCTTACCTAGGGACAATGTCAAGTTTTTCATGTAATGCTCTTATAGACTTTTTTTAAGGAGATTGGCAATTTCCGCAATATAATATCTAGTACAATTGGTGCATTGCCCTTTTTACTCGGCTTGAATATCATATTAGTATTGTACTTCTTGATAATTAAAGTTTACGGTAACATGTAAATTTCAGACGTCTGTATTTTTACTAAGGATTGTTTAATATTTAGAGTTATTTTAAGCTTTTAGTCACACTTTTGCACTCAATTGTTAAACTTTGCATGGTCCAAAAGCTGAAGTTAGTTTATGATTGTCTTTCTTAACGATTTATTTCTATAAGAGAATTGCATTCGTTTTATGACTTTCAACGACTTCACACCATAACAATCGATCACAATGCACTGGGCTGCCATGTAGCCTTTCCTGTCCTGGAAAAATTAAGGCTGATTTCTATCAATGCAAATCAAATTAACAACCTCAGTATCTTTATTACAAGACTGAGTCAAGATGTTCCAAAGTTAAAATATCTTAGTATGATGAAAAACGAAGCTGCTCCAAGTTATTTTAATGGTGGGACGAAAGCTCAAAATCAGGATTACAGGTACATTTCTTTAAAACGCCTTTAAATGAATGTGAAATTTGGGCTTCGGTCTTGGTGGTGGTGTTTAAGCACGATTAAAAATAAAGGTTTGCTAACGGTACATCCCAATTTAAAACACTCAGTTTTAGAATGTTTAGTTCCACTTAAAACCACTTATAAGAATTCTGTGCGGTGCGGCTTTCGTCCTGTTTACAAAAAGTGGATGGACCCGCGACAGAACAGTGGCACAAATCTGTATAACAAAATAGAAGATGATTAAAACATTACGTACAGTTTACGTTGTTTTGGGATAGATTAGTGACCGAAGCTTAAGTAAAAAAGTGGATTAAATGCCTCACTGTATTAGAATCAGGCTTTTTGTGGAACCCATACCATTTAATTGGTACTAACAACCCATGAGACTGCAGCACGGAAGAAAGTCACCAATTTTTTTCCGTTTTTTTAATTTTAATATGTGAATAGCACTACAAAATGTGTGTTGCATAATTATGTAACCTTTTTTGGTGTTCAAAAGAAAACGTATGAACTATTGTAACTAGAGTGTATATAATGTTGCTTTCCTACCTGGACTATATAAATAAATAAATAAATAAATAAATAAATAAATAAATAAATAAATAAATAAATAAATAAATAAATAAATAAATAAATAAATAAATAAATAAAACTAATAAGAATTACGATATTTTGTGTGCTAAATGTGTGCTATGTATGTGAAATAGCCATGCTTAAAATATGCATGACGGGCTAATAACTAGTCTTGTGACATATTTATATTATACATGCTGCTCTTTTTTCTGCAGATATAAAATGTTGCCACGTTTTGCTTTAGACATTTTGTGATCAGTCATTTCGCTTACCTGGAAAGCTTAGACGGTGAATCAGTCACTGAGCAGGAGAAATCTGATGCGTATGAAATATATGGACGAAGATGGCGAAAAAAGAAGATAGCACCAAGTCGTGCACTGTGAAATGATCAAGATATGTTCAAAATATTATTAAGCTATAATTTATATATATTTTTACCGTGCTGGTCACTAAGTTTACTGTTACACTCCTTGAACTGCAACTAAAATATTTTTGTGTACACAGGTTCTGTCGGAGCAAGAACGTTTGGGTACAGAAACGTTTTAATTTAATTCCGTAGGAGAAGTTTTTGTCTTCCTAAGACTCTCTGCTTCTAAAATACATAGCTCTTTCTCTTTTGTTGTGTAAAACGTCTTAAAAGTTCTTATTTATATTTGTGCATTGTTGTGTTACGGCCCTTTCTCATAGAAACTAATTGGGTTTTTTTTGCATTCTTTACGTAGCTGATTTATAACAAACTTATTATTAAGAGTTGAGGTTTTAATTTAGGTCAAAGTTAAAGCAACTAACCAGCCTGAAAAAATTGGTGCAAGAAACCTTTGTACAAGAAAGAAATTTGTTTTCTAAATAATGTGGTAATTCAAGAAAAGAACACATCTCTTGTGAAACATGTGATTTATGTAAAAAAATCTTCGCTTTAGGACATGGCCGTTACATTCAAGTTTTAGGGTGCTAAACCAAATCTTCTTTCACGTTTGCAGCAACTACCACTTCAACAGAGGTTGTTTCCCCATCTTCAAAGTTTTGGTTGTATATCAATTTCTGCCGTTCTACCGAACACTTGAAAATCTCCACTGCAACAGCGAAGCCATTGAATAGGCGATTCCTCTATAAATTCTGTCTCAACTGTAAAGATTTTTTTTGGAAAAATTTAAGTTTCATGTTTCTTTTATATATATATAAAATATTTTGTTAAAAGATTTGCGATCAATTATTTTTTATGAATATTATAATAATATATAAATGCATTATTTTGTGTCGTGGAGGTGGTTTGTAAATTTTATATTCAATAAGGTAACACCTCGCATATACTTTTAATGGAATTGGATAAGTGTTATGTTTTGTTGTGAACATCCATTAAAAAATGTATATGTATTAAATAGAATTCAGGGATTAATTACAAATCGCAAGGATATGCCCTTTTAATCGTTTTTTACCAATCCCTCATTGATGTCATATGGTCGGATTGTGACCTTTCAGAATAAAAATGACGTAAACTTTGTTAGCCGGTTTGGTCAAGTCACCAATTTAAGTGAAATTTTGCGAATCGATTAACCTTTTATGAATAGACATTTTAATAAATTATTGCGGGAGTTTTTATTTCTAAGTTTTTTTTAGTGAAAAAATGTAAAAACTATCATGCAAACCAAGAAAAAATATGTATTTCAACCTGGAATTTAATTGAATCAAATCAAATTGAAAAATATTTGTGAAACTTTTAAACTGTTGTAATCTTAACCTTCGGAATGTCTCTACCGTTAAAATAGTTCCTACCATACTTTTTTTAATATTTGATAATTAATATTTGTACATATTATCTTCCAGATACGTTAGATACATTAGATACATTAGATAAAAAACAAACAAAAATAAAAAAAAATGGGAGACGCTGATATTGTACTCAATGATTTAGTTGACGAAGAAATGGCGCGTCAAAAAGCCGAGTTGGATCAAAAGAAATCAACTAATAATAAAGAAACTCCATCTATGACTCGCTTGTTAGATCATATCGCCTTTGGTAGTGTGCGTAACATTCAAAATGCTACCAAAGAGAGAGTGTCCGTTGTACCGGAAGTCGCTTCCAATCTAGTTCACGGCATTACAAACAACATCCCGGACATTATGCCGGATATATTACCGGATGCGCAGAAGATTGATAAACTTGTTGTGACCGGAACTGTAGCAGCGTATGCGTTGACAGCATTTGGTATCACCGGTGCTGTGTATTTCTCCATGAAAACAGTCAGAGAGATTGGACAATGGAGACAGTGGTATCGATATCGAAAACTTCTAACTAAAACGAAAAAGGTTTGATCACGTGTGCAGCTTCCTTTCAATGGATTGGTCTAAAGATAGAGCAGCTTCGGTTGTGATTGGTTTAGATTTAGTGAATACTGCTATTTGATTGGATATAATTAGAACTCTGGTTTTAACTCGAGAGGAATACAAAGTAGATATATACACAGAGACAATGCTGCAAAAGTTTTTCCTATATACTAACTACATAAATATGCACCACGTACTATATGAACATCGTACATTAATATGCGGAACATATATAACATGTATTTATGATGTTTATGGTGCTTTGAGAAATATGACAATTTTCAATTATGTACGTAGCTTATTTTTTCATGTTTTGATTTCATGGTTAATATTTGTGTAACATTACTGAGCCTTGTAAAAGGATTTATCATCGGAAATATTCTACGTATGTTTAATTTTCTGGTTTTTATGAACAGTTTCTATGAGTTGCGAATTTCCAAATTGACTATCTTTTGATTAATTCTTGCGAAGGCTTATTTTTCGCGATTTTAAAAAAAATACATTTCGCGAAGACTTTTTTCGCGAATCAGTTCTGTCGAGGTACTTTGCGAAGATGTTTTTACGCAGATGAACCAATTTAAGGTTTTTTGCATCACAAATCCACCTTTTTCCGCAAAATTTCGGGCCTATTTTTTTGTGATAAAGGATCTTTTGATTAAACTTGCTGATATCTACAGGTTGGTCATGATTTTTATCAACAACAAAAACAAAAAAAATATATACCGAGAAAACCAAGGAAGAGTGAAACGAAGAATCATTTTGTTTGTCTAAAAGTTTCGCAAAGTTAATTTTAGCTAAAAAATTGCTTTCTTGTACTTTCGGAGTTGAACCTTGAATATGGATAAAAATCGCAAAATTTAAGGTGGAAAATATGAAAAAAGCTTAAAAAAGAGTTGTTGTTTTTTCAAAATTACTGAGTCTCTTGTTTAAATATGGAGAAAAAAACATTTAAAATGTTTTTATTGTTATGTTCAAACTGAGTGTATATTTTTGCGAGAGAAACAGAAATCATTTTCGTTTTAAACTTTGCGCGTATGATTTTTGCGCAATAGGACAGATTGATAAAATCTTAGCGCATTTTAATAATCGCAGCGAATATTATATTTTCTTAAAAAAGAATACAAAACTACTTTTGCACTTTTTTTTTTTTAATTTTCGCGTAATAACCACTAGATATTGCGTATTTTGCATTTTTTGCGCGAATTCACTAGTTAGCGAAAAGGTTGCTAGTAATGCTGTATCATATTTTTGCAAATACTAACATTTTTTTAGTCATTAAATTTTACGCATTATCTCAGCTACTGTTAGTATGTTTATTTTCTTAAAGAGATTGTAAATAAATTTTATACGTTCGTAAATCACTAAGTGAGATTAACGTTCTTAGAAATTCCATTCCAATGGTCCGCCTAAGATAGTATAACAGTTACTCCAACTTGCTTGCATGCCATACATGGCAACGCTACGCTACGCTACATACACTGGCAACGCTACGTTATAAGTACGCCGGAGTGGGGACTCAAATGTGAAATCTTACCTTGAAGGAAGAAAATCTTCCGATAAGAAATCAAAAATTGCGAATTTTGATGGAAAATTGTTGCGAATTTTGATGGAAAATTGTTGCGAATTTTGATGGAAAATTTTTGCAAGTAGAACCCTAAAGACTTATTTACGAAAGAAATTTTTGCGAAGGAAATTTTTTCAAAAATCAAAGGTCATTTTTCATATTTTTAGGTCTTTTCATGCAAGTTTGATTATTTATTAATGAATTTTGCGCAATTTTTTTCTCTTATTAAGGGCGAATTTGCCTAATTTTTTTCTCCCAAAAGTTACATTTCAATATACTTTTCTGATTTCTGAATTCAGTAGGTTTTGCAAGTAAATATAAACAGCTAAAATAAATCGAGGGTCAGTAGTGTATCCCATTCTCGTCCCCAGAGCTCTTTCAGATTAAAACCTTAGTTCATCTCAAAGAGCTCTGGGGTCGAGAATGGGTGTATTCTTGCGTTGCCTCATCCTTAGAGGAAAGAAAACGGAAGAAGAGACAACTCTTGATCCTATTAAAACACACCACAAGGTTATAGCAGGTGTCTGTGTGGAAAACTTAATTTAAACTTTTGGCGGTTGTGTGACTAAATGATTAGTGAATAACAATTCGCAACTATGATTGGCTATAGTCCAAGGCTCATGCTAACCTTTTTCTTTTTGTCAGTATAAATGTGAAATTCCACTCAAGAAAAAAGAACAATTGTATTTTCTTCACAATATTTCTTTCACAACAAATGATGAAGTAAAAAAGCTCTTTCTGAGAATATACTCTTAACATATATGATACTTAAAAGTTAATAAAAAGCGTATGTCTATAAAAAAATGTTTACAAAATTAAAAAAATGTAAAATATATTTACAGCGGCTGTATACATCTTGTTTAGTTTTGTGCTTTATAAACACGAGATAATTTCATGGCAATAGTTGAGCCAACCCTACAAATGGATCCTTGCTGGTTTCGTAACTCCCTCTTAGCTTCCGAAACTAACATCATGGGCACAGCGTAAATAGAACCCCACTTACATGAAATTTTGAATTTTTTAGCGAAACTTCGTGAATTCAATTTTTTTCCACAAAATTAGACGGAAAAAATTGCTCTCTACTTTTATATGCGGCGTAGCCTTCACGTATTTTGTGGTTCATTCTTCGAATCCATTATTTACCACGCAGACTGTCGCGCTTTCTTTCTTGCGTGGTAAATCCATGCAATTAGTCCCCAAACAGTTCCAACGAAACACAGTGCAACTGGCGTAATTACCAAAGCTGGCGGTGGACCTAAAATAAATAGAACTTAACTTAAAACATTTTTTTTAATTTATTTTAGAGTCACACAATTAAATAATCTCATTAACCCTAAAAAAAATTAATTACACATATTTGGGATATACATTGTTAAATAACCCACGAGTATTGGTCTAATAGTTCAAATATCTGTATTGGCGAACAACACCAACAATTTTTTCTTGGACCTTTAAAGAAAATTTCCATGCGCAAAATTTTTGTTCAATGGCTTGGAAAAAGTAAAAGAAAAGTTAATATTGACAGGGTAGTAGGGTTTTTATTGCAAATGATAACTTTTGAAAAGTCAAAATCTATCTTTATGAAGATTACTTAAAATTACGCAGAAAGTTAAGAAAAATCTCCTTACCAGATCGGCGATTGATGGACGCGGCATCAACTTCCGGTGGTGAATTATTCGGTAGCATTCGAATGCTACTCGCATTTTTATTAGAGGATTCCATCGTTGAAAATTCTACTGGATGCGTTTTTACGATCTGGTTGATTTCTTTCTTTACTAGTTCTCCAAGTTCTTTTAAAGTATAGCCAAAAATATCCTTTTCTTCATAAGTTTGCAACATGCCAAACGTGTACTTTGTGAACAGAGTCACCTCCGTGATGTTCTTGCCATCCATACCGTACACTTGAAGAAATTCATTTCCCGTTAAACCTTGTATAATCGCAAGATCCAACAAGGAAACATCCTTAAGTTTCTCGAGCGGCCACGATTTTTGATAAATCCTTTGAAAATCAACCAAAGTTGATTTTGTGATAATTTTCTTAACTGACGATATATATGCCGCGTTAATTTCTTCCGGGTCGTGACGTAAATTTCCGTCCTTTATCGATGCCACGGTTTGTTTGCGTAACAAATTAACGAAGAAATCAATCGATAAATGCTCGAGTCTTATTTTACTTTGCGACATAATAATATGGAATTTCGACATGCGTGTTTTCTCGATAAACGATCGCACTTCGTCCGGCATGCCATAGTAGGACATAATAACCCCACCCGGTTCGCGGGCAATGATGATCATTATACTAAGAAGTGTTTTGTTTACTATGCTATGTTGTATGTGATTTTTATCGAGAGCTAATATTAACGGCATTTTCAGCATTCGATACAAATCACTCATTGCAGCGTCCATTTTTGCGTAAATTTCACCAAACGACACGTTATACGATTTCGCTACTTTCGTAAAATGGCAAACGCTTCGAAACGATGCTTCATTTAATACTGCAATTTTTCGCGGAGCTTCTGAATAATAATTTAACAAAGCTTCCAATGCATGATGGGGAATACGATACGAGTCTGAAATTAATTTCAAAATGGAGCTATGCAGTTGCGGAATGTTCCCATGGTTACCGTTTGCTCGATTTTCTCGCTCAATAATTAATTCGAACGATATAGCATTAAGTTTTTTCACTAGAGCTGTTTTTATTTTCGGTTTGATTCGATCAATGACAACTTGAATATCTAAAGCCAGCGCGAATTCCAACCTTGTGGCTAACTGTTTGATATTAAAGAATTTAAGCACACTATGGTATGCTTCTGTAGTCACATGTAACGCTTTACAGCGCGCAGGTACCAAATATTTCTCATAAAGTCCACTTGTTACAGGCTGCTTTGAAATTGCGTCACAAACCACGTGTCTAGGATTTTTCCCAGAAGGCCATGGTTTTGAGCCTGTTGCACTGAATATGGTGAACTTATTCATGGGTTCCAAGGAGAGGATTTTCTCAAAGGTTTTGTAAAATGTCATTTCCTTGTAAAGTTTAAAACACCATAAAACCTCTAAGTAGGAGTGCGTCTTGATATAGTCCACTAAATCTGGAGAAAATTTAAACCCGTCCATAATTCTTGATTGGTCAACGCCTGTGAATTGCTTTGACAGTTCGAACAAATTTTCATCATAAACCTCATCTTTTGTTTTACCTATAAGATTGAGTGTTATATGTTTCATAATTTTCATAATTTTTATTTATTTCACTTTATTTAAAGTCGATACTTGGATAAAATATATAAAATAACTTACAAAAATAGTTAGCCTAAAAGGCAAATTAAAATCGACTAAAAAAAAGTGGTAAAAAAACTAAAGTAAAATCAAATGATAAACCGGACATTTATAATGTAATTGCACAAGCACGGTGCCGGTAATAGAACTGAACAAAATCCTTGATTTTTCACCCTCTCAAGTAAATTGTCCCATAGCTGAGCAGCTGTGTATGAGAAAGACAGAACACCATAACGTGAAGAAAAAACCCTTTCCCGCATGGTAGAGCATGATGATCGTAAACTATATGGCATAATTTTAAAAGTAAAATGAATGTTAAGGTTTAGCCTATTCCTTGTTTTAAATACCTCTTGCAATAGAAAACGACAATAGAAGACGACAATAGAAGACAAGAATAAAAGACCACAATAGAAGGCGACAATAGAAGGCGACAATAGAAGACGACAATAGAAGACGACAATAGAAGACGACAATAGAAGACGACAATAGAAGACGACAATAGAAGACGAAAATAGAAGACGACAATAGAAGACGAAAATAGAAGACAAGAATAAAAAACGACAATAGAAGACGACAATAGAAGACGGCAATAGAAGACGACAATAGAAGACGACAATTGAAGACGACAATAGAAGACAACAATAGAAGACGACAATTGAAGACGACAATAGAAGACAAGAATAAAAAACGACAATAGAAGACAACAATAGAAGACGGCAATAGAAGACGACAACAGAAGACAACAATAGAAGACGACAATTGAAGACAAGAATAAAAGACGACAATAGAAGACGACAATAGAAGACGACAATAGAAGACGACAATAGAAGACGGCAATAGAAGACGACAATAGAAGGCGACAATAGAAGGCGACAATAGAAGGCGACAATAGAAGACGACAATAGAAGACGACAATAGAAGACGACAATAGAAGACGACAATAGAAGACAAGAATAAAAAACGACAATAGAAGACAACAATAGAAGACGACAATTGAAGACGACAATAGAAGACAACAATAGAAGACGACAATTGAAGACGACAATAGAAGACAAGAATAAAAAACGACAATAGAAGACAACAATAGAAGACGGCAATAAAAGACGACAACAGAAGACAACAATAGAAGACGACAATTAAAGA
This sequence comes from Hydractinia symbiolongicarpus, assembly GCF_029227915.1. Lineage (NCBI taxonomy): Eukaryota > Metazoa > Cnidaria > Hydrozoa > Anthoathecata > Hydractiniidae > Hydractinia > Hydractinia symbiolongicarpus. The sequence goes on from NC_079876.1 coordinate 26,526,635, forward strand.
CAAGAATAAAAGACGACAATAGAAGACGACAATCGAAGACGACAATAGAAAACGACAATAGAAGACGAGAAGTCAGAAAGAGAACACGTTAAAGATAGAAGCACGTGAATTTCAGTATTTATAATACTATCAATAGTTACACCTAAAAATTAACCCTAGATGGGTTAGATAACATCGTAGTGTCAAGAAGATTCAAAGAAGTAACATTAGTATCAACTGAATTTTCAAGAGTGAGCGGCTGGTATTTACTGGAATTCAATTGAAGCTCATTGTTGGCGAACCACGTTAAAAGCTTTCTAAAGGCATTCTCAAGATGTAAACCAAAACAATACAACTACAAAATGTATTATTTTTGCAATATTTTCACCCAAATTCTGATTGGTTCGCCTTTGGTCAATAATTAATTTACGAAGTAAAAATAGTTTTTGTTGTGTGTGTGTCACTGACAATGATTATAGATGTGAATGGGTAAAATAAATTTATACTCACCGTGTTTTTTTACCACATCAATTATCGGTAGGTTAAAGTTCTGACTTTTTTCTTTCGAAACATCATATATTTCTAAATATAAAGTAAAAAACATTTCCCATGGCGATACACCAAAATCTGACAATGTCTTATTTGTGCAAAGGTTAAAGCATTAAAAAATTATCACCACCATATTTTTTTTAGCTGTTCTTTTTTTGTTCTTGTTTTTTTGTTAAAAAAATTAAAACGTGTTTTTTTTGTTTGCGATTCATGTGCGAAAAATATTTTGCAGAACAGAATTCAGATAATACTTTGCAGGCTACCATTCATGTAATACTTTGCGGAACAGCATTTAAATAATATTTTGCAGAACAATATTTAGATAACATTTTGCAGAATAACATTCAGATAATACTTTGCGGAACAGTATTTAGATATTGTTTTGTAGAACAGTATTTAGGTATCACTTTGCAAACAACTCACTCTTTCGTTCTTTCGCCTTCTTGATTGTATCGCCATCCACAAGAGCAGTTATGAGTAAAACTAGCAGAAAATTCTCCACCATTTCTTGATCTAGTGAAAATTGTTATTATATGTGTTAATTTACAGAATAAAGTTTGGGAACACGAAACCATTATTTCAGAGTGTTAGCTAGATAGCTAGATCAATGTTTTGCTTGGCAAATATATCCATTATGCTTTTACCAACAGATCTTGTACCGACAAGCTAATTAATTAAGAATACCACGGCAGATTTAAAAGCATGAGTTTGACAAAGTTTACTTCGTGATCATTGAAAAATGCCAAGAATTATTCAGTTAAGTTACTGCTTTAACTACAACCTTGCTTGCAGATTTTTTTTGTTTTTAAAACTTCCAGAACGGGAAATGGAAACTTCTTTTATGGAAGACGTCTTGGTTCTAGTATGGACAACGTTTGTTTAGGAGTAGTTCCATAAAGTGGAATTAAAATGCAAAAATGATGCACAAAATATCATCACCAATAGACACATTGCAAAATGGAGGATTTAACATTATAGTGATTCTCTATAGAATAATAATAATATCTGAAGAATATTTGAAAAAAAAATTAAATTTATGATAAATATGGTAGTATATAGGTTCGTCATGGACCCGTGCGATGACGAACCTATATACGACAATATACACTACCAATCATATGGTGAAGGTTTATCTCAACTTTTGAATTTGCTACTTTCGTGCCCTTGTAAATTCATTTAAGATCATTTATTTAACAACTGCTATATATTTCGTGTCATTTGGAATCTGAGTAACAAGAAATTTGAGTTGGAATTTATCTATAACTTGGAATTATGAAAGAAAACCAGAATTCAGTATTCATTTAATTCAAATTTCGCGCATCTAAATTGCTTATTTACAAAATTATTTTCACACCAATTTATTTATTAATCTAAGTTACAAGAAATTTGAGTTGCAATTTATCTTTAACTTGGAATTACGGAAGAGTACGAGAAGTCAGTATTCATTTAATTCAAATTTTGTGCATCTAAATTGGTTATTTACAAAATTATTTTCACACCAGTTTGGTTATAGATATATTTACCTTTTTCCTTTTAAATCTTGCATCTACGTTTTGTCCTTTTCCATGTTTACCTTCTCCCGAAAATTTTTCTCGTTCTTGAAAGTTGATTAAATTTGTGTGAATATCACGCTTAAAAACAACTCGCTTTCTTATTTCCCGCTTCTCGTTTATATAAACTTTACCATTCAGATATAAACATAAACATTGAAATGTTTGATCAACTAAATCAAATTCAAAACTTTTCAAACTTGTTTGAAGGTGTTTTCTATCTCCTTCCAAAAAACAACTCTATAACAGCCTTAAAAACTAAACCCAAGTACATTCTACGTGTGAGAGGATTGAACACAAGGTTGGTTTAACGCATTTGCAGTATCCTGAATGACTCAGCAGGACAACAGCGTTTGAAATAAGCAAAAAACTTGAAAACGGCATTAAACGAATGTTCGCTCGTTTCAAGGAATCATTCAACCGTAAAACTAACTTACTTTGAAATATACATTTCTATGTATTAGCGAGGCGAAAACAGCGCGAAAAAAAGTATAATAGACTATTAAGGATGCTGAAGTTAAAAAGAATGTACTTTTATTCAATTTCCTCCGGCGATCGATATTTCGCGATCATGTTTTTTGCGATCGCTACCGAACTTCTGTCACACGATGAATATACGAAAAGAGATTACGTAGATTCAATTTATTTTTATCAAACAATTTATGGAGATCTTTGTTCGCAAAGTAAGGCTTATTTATAAGTTTCAGATAATTAAAATGATTGAAACATTGATGTACACAGAAATTATAAAAAACCGAGAGTATGTTAGCTAAAAAAACGAGCGCGACAACAAGATAACAAAATTGATCGCGCGATTTCTAATAAATTTCACCATCTGTCCTAGGCTTGTTGTTAGATGTCATACCTGAAAAAGAACTTCTTGAAACATGAGTGATCTATGAATTTAAAATGAGCATTTCTAAAGCTTAAACACAACCGCAAGAAATCGCTTTTCCGATTGATTTCTGCAATTGGAAAAGGCGTAAACAATCACAACAAATTTGAAGTCAGATTATTTCTAAATGCACAGTGTAAAGTGTCAGTATTTTTGTTTAAAGTGTTGCTACTTTTAAGTGTTGTTGAGAACTTCGAGCGGCACAAAAAAACAATGCGAGTGGCTTTGTTACAATGACGAGAAAAACAGTCACCGGCCTTATTTAATGAAACACTTAAAGTTGTCTTTGTTAACCAAACTTTGGATACTCTTAACCTTTTGTCCATCCAGTCTAAAATGTTTTTAAGTCCTTTTTAGAAATACCCAAAACGTCTCTGAACGTTCACTAACAGCCTATTTACCTCTTTTTCCCTAGGCTAACGGAAAATACTGGACTTTCTGTCTCAACTTAAGAAAAAATGATGAAAATGATGGCAACATATTATAAAAATATATAGCTAGAAACAAAAAACAGCCTAAAAGCTGAAGTGATTGGTAAAACAGTGCTTCGGGGAGGAGGTTTGAGCTGGCAATCCTTTTTTCTCTTTTTTTGATCTTGCAGAAGCTACAGACTAGCAATATTTATTGATGACTAAAACGAAAAAAGTTTTAAGATCAATTTTTTTTACTATCAACATCGAGAAAAAGCAGGAAAATTATGACTTCCTATTTTTCTTTGCTTCATGTGATCAATATCGCGGCAACTTTTCTTACCCAACGTTTCCGCAACGTTTCGAACGAACACTTCCACGCATCCAAAACAACAACATTATTCAAATCAGCTGCAGTGATTGTAATTTTTTCATACTATTATAATATTAGACGTGTGGTAACCTTTAAGCGCTATTTATTGTTTGTGATATTTTTGCATTTTGCATTGTCCATTCAGCAGCCAGCTACAGATGGTTATCTATCAGAGACATTGCATAACGTATCAAAGCATTGCAAACACATATTTTCCACGAAAATTTTACCTAAAAAGAGTCTTTTTTATTTAAAATTATTATGGTCCTAAAAATCAAATATAAACATATTGGACCTTAACAATAAATAAAAATAATCAAATGTAATTAACTCCCTGATATGGCAAAAAAACAAAGAATTTTTAACAATTAGGCACATTTTTTAGTAAAAGTTTGTCAACACAGTAATTTTTCAGAAGTAGTAGTACAAATTTAACTTTTTCTTAACCCTTTTGAAGGGTTTTTTGCCTTTTTAAAAAGATATGCAACACTAGCCACATAACTTCACACTGCTCACAAATCAAAATGACTTAGTGTAACTCTCATAGTTTTAATTTTGATGAAAAAATGTATGCCTAAATTAGACCCAATTGGCACCATCTTCTAGCTCCTTATGATGTGATGCACACAGTCGCTTGCCAACGGCTTCCAGAATTTTGAAACACTAAAGCAAATCCGCTGAAATTGATTTATTATGTGCAAAAACGGTATGAAAAGGGTATCTGGATAAACAATCGCATGCCCAGTCTTTTTTTTCACTCTGAAGCAGTCGCATTGGAATCCTACTCGCTCAGTGCAGCAAAAAACAAATTGATTTAAACAATTTGACCTCTGATTCAACACGTACACGTAACAAAGCAAGCAGCTAGCTGCAACAGCATTTTCAACAATACTTGAGATTTGCAGTATTTTAGCTATGCTAGTAACAGTTACATTTATAAACCTGGTCTTTAAAACAATAAAATTCAAGAAACTTAAACTGCAAACTGACTCAACCAATTTTGAGGTAATAACGGATAAAAATAACAAACTCTTCGCAACAAATTAACACTTGTTGGGCAGACATGATTTTCCATCTGTTGTGTAATACATTTCTAAATAATTTTTCAAAATGACAGTATAATAGAATATATTTTCACCTTTAAACATTTTGGTTCTAAATTACAACCTTGAACTTTCGAATGCAATCTGAAGCTACGTTCACATTTAATGCTTAAATGTTGTAATTACTCAGACCTTACATTCTTTAAGTAAAAAGCTTTTATGAAGTGTTTTCAAATGAAACTTGTTGGTTTCTTTAGTTTAACCCTATTTGGTATGGGCATTTTTACCCTTGTAAGTATGGGGGGAGGGGTGGACATAAAGGGCCTGCGGGCTGTAACTTTTGTTCAATTTAGTTTTAAGTGACGAAACTTGACACAAAGAAGCATCAATATGTGGTGACTTAATTTAGTGACAAAATATTTAGGTTGACATGTCAGCACACGAATTGATGACGTCATAATGAGACAATGGTTGAAGAAAATATGTCTTTTTTGGAAATTCTTGTTTTTGTATCTTTTTTAAAACTATTTACAGTGCTAGTCATTAAAAAAGTGATATGAGCATGTAAGATATTATTAGGAACATTAACAGGACAACATCGGATTTCCTTAAGGAGAAAATGGAAATGGATCAGAATTCAGATCTTCAAGTATTTTTTTTGAAAAACCTATATTTGAGAACCTTAGTGTAAGTAGCTGTCATGGAATAAAACTTGGTATATCTATTAGCACTTATGTCAGTAGGTACTCCATAAAGACAATTTGGATTGACATAGGAGAAAAGGACTTATGAAGTCATCATATGACAATAGAAATAGAGAAATTGTAGGAAATTACAAATATGCTGGTCAGTAAATTACCAATATTCTGGTCTGAAAATTACACAGCATGCATGTCAACATTGTATGATGACTTTTGTCACTGTCACATACATAATCCCAAATTCATACAATTGGTTAGTTTAGAAAGCATTTATTTTTAGCACTACAGTAAAAAAGTTGATTAGACTTGGAAAATGCCCCGGGCACTTTATGCCACCCCCCCCCCCCCCCCCATACCAAATAGGGTTAAGCGCTGCAATGAGTTCGATTGAGGGAGTGAACATGAATTCTATATTTGTAGACGATTACAGGGCAAGGAAAAGTAGCGTCATGTTAAAATTGAATTACATCCACACTTTAATATAAACAGATATACCTATGATAAACAGACTTTTTGAAATCATTAGTCTTTTCACTTTTAGGTTACAATGTCCAATAGCTGTTTTACTTTTATTATTTCAGAAATGTATTACGAAACTTTACCTTAATTACAAGCAGTTAGCTAAGTTGTTACCCGCAGTTCAATATTGGCTGCTAGGAGTTTGTAATAAATTTTGTTTGAATAAAAAGCATCTAGTTGCTTTGAATAAATCAATACCCCCGGATAATAAACCATATTATAATAAAATCTATTTGCAAGCGTGGGTTGGTACGTGCCCTTCCCAAGTGATTTGTGAGAGTAACTATGTCATTTGAATTTACATGGCAAACGCCTTCATATTATGAACACAAAAAGCTCCACACAAAAAAAGAGCAAATGTTGAAAATCAACCGCGATTTTCGATCTAAGCTTTGGAAACCGCGATCAACAATGCATCATATATTCCAATTTCTTTTTTATTTTTAATGAAAGTTGGAAATGCAATATACACACAACGGGGCGCTGTTTTCATTGGAATATGTCTATAAGATAACCTGCTTTCAAAAGAGAAAATAAGCTATTTAATTATAATAATAATGTATTTCATTGGGAAATCTACATAGCTTTTAAAAAGGCATGACAGTATGAACAAACATTTAGCTTTACAAGTTGAAGTATGTACGAACGTTGTAGATAAATTTTGTCAAGGTCAAATAACATTAGAGCATTTCGCAATTTGCAATTCGCAATTCGTGTTTTTGTTTTTGTTTTTATTGCTGACATATTAAAGTTAGGGTGCAGAACAAGATAGACCACAAAGGAAACTTAAGTATCTCTTTATGGCATAGTTATTTCACTATAGGTAAACTCTAGGTGTAAGCAAATTAATTCTACATTTACAGCAAGAATATTAAATGAATTTTTCTGATGTTTGTTGATTCTTGCCACCCTGTTTACTTATCTAACTCAAATAAACAGACAAAACATTTTGTTTTTTAAGTAATTGTTTATATTTCATGTTAATGTAAACATACATTCTTTATAAGCTGCTTAATGTGTACAAGCAAATCTAGTCGAAAATCCGTGGAATTCAAGCAAAGTCGATTAAAATATATCGCATTTGTTATTTGTAGCTAGACGATTTCTTGTGGTGTTTTGCATGACTTAGTGTTGGCCGACAGACAGACAACCAACGGCTATAATCAAAGACTAGTCGGTGGCCCGTAGATAAATCCACAGGTTCACCCCTTTATAATGTACTGCATCTTCTGTGTCTCGTTACTTGAGGTACCATTTTGCGCAGAGACAAACAGCATACGGCTATTATTACTGAAGATATTTTGAATGACAGGTTAAGCACTTAAATGCAGGTAAACCGTGCCATACATCCAGATGGAACACTTCAGTACATATATATAGCATGTTGCATATATAGTGGAGTGCCAATCGCAATACAGCGTTTCGCGTGTAATGTATATTTGAAAACATAACTTTCCCTCTATTTTAGCTGAAATAAAAACACAGGCTGCAACAACTCTTTTTCTTAATATGGTCATAAACTTTTTAAACTTGCTTGCGTATTAAAGTACCCCAAGAGAATTAATTTCCGCAAAAAATTCTTTGACAATAAAGTTTATGTTGGCAAGTTTTAATATCTGGCTAGAATTGAAGTTCGTGAATATCGCGAAAGAAAGAATTTGATTGTGTTTTGTTTTAGGATTTTTATCTCTTTTTAAGAGCTTTTATGTAGAGGGGCATAAAATAAAGACTGCTGAAGTTGAAAATCATACTATATCATATGCACTTCTGGGTAATTTTCAAAAAGGAAAATAAATCCAAATTTCGCGAGATATTAATTTTTGCGAATTTCGGGAATATCCAGTTTCCCAATAATTTTTTCGCGAAATTGACTAAAAATGTTTTTTTAAATCCGTATTTGTTAAACAAAATACTTTACAAAATACTAATTTATTTATTTATTTATTTATTTATTTATTTATTTATTTATTTATTTATTTATTTATTTATTTATTTATTTATTTATTTATTTATTTATTTATTTATTTATTTATTTATTTATTTATTTATTTATTTATTTATTTATTTATTTATTTATTTATTTATTTATTTATTTATTTATTTATTTATTTATTTATTTATTTATTTATTTATTTATTTATTTATTTATTTATTTATTTATTTATTTATCCTTGTTTACAGTTTAATCTTTACAATGAAATTGTCTGTAATACAAATTGTGAAATATGTTGGAGATTTTTAAAGTACATATTTATTATTGTTATTGTTGGTTGTTATGCGTAAAATTACATAACAACATAATTTGACGCATATTCAATGATGCCCTTAAATCACGTGAAACACGAAACGACAAATATAGACTAAACGAGACACATACAAATTAAACGTGATGAAATATATTTTATAGCTTATTAGGTTGGTAAATAAAAACCGGAGGTTTTATGTTATCTATATGACACAACTTTCATGACACTTGAAATAACTTACCTTAATTGTTAGTTTCGTTCAATTATGTGAAATTGTTTATCAAATTCTCCTGCTTTCAGTCCTGTCTTTAAGAAGTTTAATACAACAAGAAAAGAGAAGAAAAGAGTAGGAAAGTGAGGCACGGCAGTAGCCGAGTTGATTTTTAAATTTACAAGTACGTTGGACGGACAAAACACCACCGATTCATTTGAAAAAATGACCCGGTACTGTTATTTTTACTCTTTAATGTGTGACGTTTCCTTTAACAAAGTCAATTTCTTGTACTTATTTATATTTGAGTAGTAGTGCACCCAATATGAAATATAATTAGAAAACCTAAGCATGCTAACTTAACGATTGAGGTGGGATATATAAAAGTCGAAAGAAATACATATATATGCCTTGAAAGACAGGTTGTTGTAAACAGTACTGAAACGAGTGCTGAGAAAAAATCATGCGGACTACTGTTTAATATATCAGAGTCGACAAAAATACACATGTTGTAAACAGTGCTGAAACTAAGTTCTGAGGAAGAATCATGCGGACTACTGAGATACGAACAAACAAAAGCTACATGCCAGTAAGAGTTGAAAACATATAATGCATTTTAGCAAAGCATTTTTCCCTGTCGCAAGATTTTAACATGCAAGTACCAGCATAAATAGATACTGATAAAAGCGAAGTCTATGTTGAATTAAATGTTGAACTGTTATTGCAAACTAAATTAAATTGCAAATTAAAATATCATTACTAATTCCGGGGGTAACAACTTCCCTTCCAACACTTGATTTAAAGTAATAACATACACAAACGTCCCCCCGGTAATAGACAGAATTCTATTGTTTAATCATATCAGTTTACATAATTACATAGGTTTTTGTTTAAAGACAAACAATACTTGACCTAGTTGGGACAAACATGAAGTGAAAAAAGAGCTGATTTGTTTTAAAAATTGTCTTCTTAAATATTTCAACATTGGATACGCGTCAATGATTTTAAAGTCACTATATTATGTTTAAAAACTTAGCTTATGGAATTGTCTTTATAAGCATGGCTATTACATTGTATTAATTTATTTTATTACTATTTACATGGGTACATAGCCTATAGATGTGTTTTAGTGTATATTTTCAAGCTGAATTTAATGTCGCTTGATATAGTGAATGTGCTATGCACTTATAGTCTTTGATAATTAGCTATTTGTTTTAGTAAGTCTCGTGTTTAAGCAGCCAAATGTTTTAAATTTGACGTATTGCATATTAAAAAAAATTTTGTAAATTTTTAAAAATTAGATAATAAGATGTCAATTTCTTTTTAATCCTCATGGGAATAACTATAACACATTTATGTGTGAGAAGTTGGTCCAAGTATTTACGTGTATCGGAAATAGACCACTGAGAATATGACCTTTACAACTACCTCTTTAACTTTAATTAGTGTTTATGAACGTAATTATGGAAGTCAGGCTTTTGTCAGTCTATTAAATAATCTCGTTTAATTTAGTAATAACGAGAATACCAAACTTTATGACAATTTGAGATAAGGTATTGTCAAATTACTAATTGTTCGGCCCATTGCCAGGCATCTCCCGTCTTGTACCGACGTGCAAAAAGATCATTCCTCACCAAAAAAGACCATTCCTCTCATAGCTCAACTTTAGCTAACTGATTCGACAAAATTAAATTAATGTGAATTTACTGCAGTAATAACAGACTTCGAAACTATCGTTTTAATTGTACCGTGTTTATATTAGTTACTAGCCGATAAGACCCGTGGAGAAACCCACTTAGGCAGAAGAAAATGGGAAAAAATAGGTTGTTTTAGGTCTTTTGCTGACGTCAGCAGTGCAAGAACAAAAAAATTGCCGAGATTTGTTTATCTGTTTCCTGTAATGTGCAGAGATTAAACGCTGATGAGAAAAACGTATAGTATCGTGTGCTATACGTTTTTTCTCATCAGCGTTTAAAAAGGTTTAAAAAATTTGCTGATGTCAGCAAAGACCCTAATAAAACTACAAAAAAATTTCTTTTGAAATTTGTATACCTGTTGCCTTCATCATATAGATCTTGAAATGATGATCAAAAAAATGTACACCCTCATGTACATTTTACAAACGGTTGCAGAGAAATTAGGGTTTGAAGATTTTTTGATGATCAACCGGCCAATTCCGAAACGGATTTGAGGAATCAGGTTTGGGAAAATTACCCAAACTGGTCCTAGTTGGTCCTTAGTTACCCACGCAGTGAAAAATCATTGACGTCACTACCTCGTTTCTAAGTTATTTGTCCTTAAAGTTTTAGGTGCAGTGTAATGGCTTCACAAATGTTAATATACTTTCATTTGACGTTAATATTATTTTAACATAAAAGTTTATTACGGAGCATTTTTCTAGGCAATGGTTTATAGATTTTATCAAAAAAAATTGTGAAGAATATAATCCACCTTGCAAAAGTCACACACAGATAAATAGACAGAAGCTCCGTATTATTAAAGAGAAGAAAATATTACTTCAACTTTTACTCTAGAAATATAAACATTAAAAACCATTAAATATATCTGTATTCTTTTTATAAAGTTAGCAAAATCCATATGTATTTTCAAAAACATAAAAATTCATGAAGATTTCCGTACAAGTGTTACATTATCAAGTGATAATGTAATACTTCATAATATAACACTATTAAGAAAATCTTTGTGCATTTTTATATTTTTTAAATAGAGTGTTTTTTGAAAATACATCCGTAGTGGAAAATCTTTTTAAAACCAGTCAGTTCCAGATACCTTTAAAGTGCATGCGTCTTTATGCTATAAGGATGCGTAAGTGGAAATAATATAAGTTATATGTGTCTTTAATAATCGTGTTCTGTCTGTCTCTGTGCAAAACGGTACCACAAGTAGCGACACATACGAAATGCGGTAAATAAAGGACAGGCGACCCGTGGATTTATCTACGGGCCACCGACTAGTTTAATACACCATATCAGCGTACACTATATTAACGTGCGCTAATATATGACTAATATGAATAACATATGTACTGACATAGGAACTCTATTCCAGTTGGTTGCAACCTGAATGTGATGCTCTCATGCTGACATGTGCATGCTTAAAGATAAAGCTAGGATTTGGTAATGATCCAACTTATTAGAGTTAGCGACATATTGAGTTTATGTACCCAACCTTATGAATTTGAGATTTTTACATTCTGCCTGCTTTTTTGTCTAGGATAAAAGAAATATTACCACGACATTTAATTTCATTGTTACCATAATTACTTGTAAACATGAATATTTCATCTTCTGCAACAGATGAATTATTGCGAAATGCAATTTACGTTATCATTTTCTCACTGTTGTTGTACTTCGTTTACTGGTATGCATATGGACGACTTCAATTATTCAAGAAACTTGGAATTCCTGGTCCGACTCCAACTCTTTTTTTTGGTAACACCTACGAAATCTTGAGAAATCATCGAGACAGATTTCATTTGTATGTTCATGAAAATTTATCAAAGTATGGAGGGATGTTCGGCATGTTTACGTATGGTGTTCCGACTTACGTTATAACAGATCGTGCGTTGCTCAAAGAAGTTCTTGTGAAGCAGTTTGATAAGTTTAGTGACAGGCAGGTAAATCTTAATTTTATTTTGTTCAATATTCTAATTCCATCATTCTGTGGTAATACCTTAATAAAAACTAAATGGGAAAACTTTCCTTATAACAACAATCTTAAGAGTTAACTCAAATCGATCACTTACAAAAATGCGTTAAAAAATCTACATTTTTGTTAGAGAGTTTGTGTCGTTTGAATTTTCACCATATTCACTCGACCGAAACCAACGCTTCTGTATTGTCAATAATCATTCACTCGGTAAAAAAATATTCAAGTGAGTCCGCCGGTTGTTACTTGCAGGTACCAGGCATGTGTAACAATTTCCGTCTAATAAATTAAAATTAGCTAAACACTGAAATATCAATTCATTAGCTATAATATAATCCAACACGCCTATCTATAATGACTGTGCATATGGTCGTGTATCTAATTATTTTTCTATGTTGTCAAAATTTGTGGAGCTTTGATATATCGGGTCATCTTGAGAATAATAGCTGACGTTATATATTGAAAAGTTAATGTTTTCCCAATAACTATTAAAACAACCAATCGGAACGGGCGAATAATTTCTAGCACGTGACATAACGCTAACCATAGCGTATATTAACATGGTATCTTATGAAAATTCGTACAATAACGCAGATTTTTTTTTAGCATTCTCAAACACGTCCATATCCTTTAAATTTGATGCTGGGTCAGCTCATGGGTGATCATTGGAAATTTGTACGAAGCAAGTTATCGCCATCGTTTACAACTGCAAAACTTCGACTGCTTAACACTTTGTTCAATGAAGCCACTGATACTGCTATTAAAATTATAGAAAAAGAGAGGCATCATTCTGTTGATATGGCTAAGTATGTTCAGAAAACTATTTCTGGAGAGCTCTTTATGTGCTGAAACATTTTTGATTGCAGTGATCAAACATGTTTACGAGGAAGACTGGAAGATAATATTTAAAACTTACAAGTAGGTCGCATTCGGCAATATCATTACTTATTTTATTACTAGGATCTTTCAAGGATTCTCCATGGAGGCAATTGTTTCATCTTCATTTGGAATAAAGACTGAGTCTCATACACCCCTTAACACAAAGATGCTGTCTCTTGTCCAAGAATTCTTCTTGGATGCACCAGCCTGGCATCGTCTGATGAATTTACTCCCTATGGGTAATTTCCTGCAAAGAAATGTGCCTTGTCGATTTTACAGTGTTTTAACAGAACTTTTTGCGCTTACAAAACCTGTGCTTGTTGAACGCAAAAGCACTGAGAATAAACAGCAGGTAAATATGTTTAGAACAAATTAATGAGATCCTGAATGCATCCACTATAAAATTAAATAGGTTATTAATTATATACACCAGTTGGTAGTCTGTACACATTTCTATAGTGCATATTCCAAGCATCGCTCTTTCATCTGTAGCACAAAGTAGCGAGTTAGCATTAACTAGAGGACTTTATTTCTTAGATTCAATGTTGCACTATTTTTTTATTACCTGACTGATACAAAAAAACAGTTAGTATGAAAAATCCGATGATTTGATTGGTTTATGGCTCATTAAAACAGGGCTTTGTATGGAGCCGTGCTAACCGGTTTGAGAAGCCATTATTAAAATGTTTACATAAGAGCATAAAATTAAAAACATTTCCATAGCACACAAAAAATATGGAATCGCTCACCTAAAACTATCTTTTCGTTTTAATTCATATAAACAATGATTCGAATTTGTTTTGTGAACTTAAAAAAGCTTAAAATCGAACGATCTTAAATTCCAAACGTATAAAAATTGAACATGCGCTTTTATTTCGCCTTGGTCGCTTAGGAGTAGCAACTTAAAAAATAGCTTTATTGTTTTTTGTTCACAAAGGAGTGTTTATTTTCAGATAAGATACAGTCAGGTAATAAAACGGATACTGCCGGTTTTGATGTTGCACTGTAAAACACAAATCCCGCAGTTTTTGACCTCGAGCTTTGTATTTCACAGTACAACATCAAAACCGGTCAGTATCCGTTTAATGTAATGTTTACGACAACCTTGCCATTGGGCTCCTAACCTTGCGCCTAGAAAATTATGAATGTCTAGAAATAGACGACACGTATACGGTCAAAAGTATCATTGCGAAGATTGTGGATTAAAGGAAGTACTTTTAACAATCGGTAGTATCGTTGTTGATGAACGGAAGTATTTTAAACTTTTGCAACTAATACAAAATGATTAATAGAAACAATAACTTTGAAACTAATCATCCTTATATATAATACTTTATATAACATATTAATTATATTAAGCATTGACAAAAACAATTAAAGCAGAACTAAATAACCCCCAAAGTGCTTTTTTAACAACGACTTATAGTCTGGATTTGAGCAGGTAGGTTGTCCATAACGTTGCTCATGCTAGCAGATATCCTGTGCGCATTTAAACGTGTCTTTGCCTGTTACTATTATGTTGTTTTAAACTTTTAAGTTGTATTTTTTTTTAAAAAAGTTAAAATTTAGCTTGTTTCTTTCTTACTGTTATTACAGTCATTAAAAAATCGTTTTGTTAACATAGGACTTATTGCAGCTAATGATAGATTCACAAACAGCAAACAACAAGATTGGATTGTCAGACGACGAAATATTTGCTTCGTGTTGTATATTCCTTGCAGCTGGATTTGAAACAAGCAGTTCCACACTTTCAAACTTAATGTTTGAGCTAGCTAAACATCCAGAATATCAGGAAAAGTTGTTTGAGGAGGTAAATTATTATTTTACGCAGAAGCACATACACTAAGCCTAAGCCAAACTGCAAGAACCACATGAATGCATTTAATACATCAATATTTAGTTGTTTCCCATGATTGGAAAGTAAAATTAATTGAAATGATAAGGCAAAGTAGCTAATGCATACTTTCCTTGTGTTTTCCTGTATTAGATAAATACGATTTGGAAAGACAAGTCAGTAGCACCAAGTTATGAAGACGTACAGAAAACGAAATACATGGATGTTTTGATTGATGAATGTTTGCGAATGTATCCTCCAGGTATCACGTCTTTAGAAATGCTTTGCCAAAAAAAAAAAAAGTAAGAAGGGAAGAATGTTCTGTGTGAATGTTTGACGATGAGCCTTCTTTTCTCGTTTCTTTATGGTTTTGGTCGTACCTATTGTTTTTCCTTATGTCTCTATGTTCAATAGGCTTAGAATATCGCAAACCAAAAAAGCCCACCGTAAGTATATAAGTATAAATAATAAGTTAGCTGTGTATTAGGTCAATGTTATTTTGCAGTACTTTTCCAAACTGATCTTAAATTTTATATAACGAACAACATTGGTAACGTCAAAACTACTTTTTATTTCTATTTCAAATTAAGATTTAATTTTATATCTAAGAACTCGAACGCTTTTATTTGTTTAGTGCTTGAAAATAAAAGAGGAAATCATTTTGATTCTTCTAGGATCATTGATAGCACGTGCATGTAAAGAGGATTGCACAATAAATGGTGTGAAGTTCTTCGCAGGAAGTAATGTTATGGTGCCCATCTATACCTTGCATCGCGACCCCGCTGTCTGGGAGAAACCAAATGAATTTTATCCAGACCATTTCAGGTATTTAAATTTTAACCTCATTCAGTGTTCATGTACGTTTTAATTATTTAAAGGTTAAATCATTAAATTATACTTTTACGTAAAGCAGTTTTCTGTTTGATAAAATTGTTTTACTGTTGTGTAAGGAAATTTTCTATATCCCCCCAGGGGCGGATCCAGACTTTTTCAAGACTTAGTCAAGACTGAGTCTTGAATTTAGCAGCTGGGGGCTAAATTTTAAGCTTTGCGGGTACAAAAATCGCCGAAAAATTGTCTTCCGATTTATCTAGTTATTAATAAAATTGACCAAAAGAAACGCTAAGCTATAAGAAAATCTGCTAAGAACATCTTTTATAAGAATCAAATCTCCGTCTTACACGTCTTATTTTAGATAGATAAAAGCACTAAAAATAACAGGGATTAACTACAATAAAGTGAGACAATTGTGAATATATTTCATTATTTATAAACTCCTGCTGTTTCTGCCAATATCAGGCTTCATCAGCATGACTAGGTGAATCAAATGATCACACCAGCCATGGACAGCAAAATAAAACACAATAATAACAAAAACAATAAGAATATGGAAAGATCAGGATAATGAAGATGAAATATACGTACATGTGATATGATACAAACACACCTCAACCCATGTATTTGTTCAGATATATTTGTTTATTCATAGGGCTAAACTCAAGTTTCGTTTGAACTTTAAAAGAAGAATTAAGAAGGGCTTTTTACTGCTTTTTGCATGCTGAAATAGGAAAATGCAACTTTCAGTTAAGAAAGTTGCAACCTGGAAAAAGGGGAACGTAATGATTTGGCTTGAAGTCTACACCAGACTTAACAATATCTTCATAACAAAATAAAATTTTTAACTGATCTTCATCAGGTAAAATAGATGGGTGTGGCAATATACACTGTGTAAAGAAAGTTGTAACAAACTGTAACAAACCGAATTGTGGGTAAAATGTGTTAATTTTTCTCTTTATTACTGTTGACAAGGCAAGTATTGATAGAAAAGGAAACCATGTCTCGTGGGTACAGTTGTTGATTGCTTCTGCTTTAACTGCCTCCTCAGGAGAAAGAGTCATATCACAAACAATATGGGAAAGGGAAAATCTGAATAAACTTTTCTCAGATATAAAAATATTTGCCTTTTGGTTTTTAAAAGCAAATTGAAAACAAGGATGATTGGAATAAAAGGAAGGATGCAAGAAAAGTTCTATGGATGTCAAGATTCTCAAAACATCAACAAGAGAATTATCACCTATGCCTATACCAACGATGCTGAGCTGTATAGACAGTCTCCTGATGGATTGGATCTAAAAATAATATATTTTACCATGACCTTTTACTCAACAAACTTTGTTTCTTAATAGTCATTCGAAGAGTTGTTTATTTTCATCACCAACCTTACTTATCCAGATGTCAAGTTCTTGCTTCTAATAACAACACAAATATTAATTGAGAAAGAATTCCTCCGCAATGCTGAAAATTCTGTTCAAAGCTCATATTACAAAAACAATACACCTTTATGATAATTCAATTGTACATGCGTTCCTATGGCTCTTCATCGTTTTACAATATCGGAAAAAAGTTTTCTCCAGTTTTTTAACTTTCGTCGTATCAATTTCTTTCAAATTTTCAGGAAACGTTAATAATAATAAGATACAACTTATGTGTACTTTTCATTAAAAACAAAACGTGGCAAGAAAAGTTATCACGAAAAAACGTGTTTTCTCCTTAATAAACTCTTATAAAAGTGTAATGTTTACCTCCTCTGATTGCAAAATAAGCTGCGATGGAGTGTTATTTTTTCCGAACTATAGTAAAGGTGTATTAGCCCTAGCTATTAGCTAATTAAATCTTTTTGTATTTGGTTTTAATAGTCTTTTGTATAAAGCTCTCCCCAACTAGCTTTTCGTAGCAGATATACTGAAAACCTTTAAATAAATGCAAGGTGTGTTGGAGAGTAAAAAACATACTTCTCACCTTAAAGCAATAATTCCTTTATCTTCACACCTCGCCTCTCAGATGGATGGTATATATCTGGACCTGAATTCCGATGAAGACTTTTACCAACCAAGGGATAAATATCCCCAGACAACAAAAATGCTCGAGAATAAACACGTTCTAAAAGTTCTTTTTGCATTTTACGAACAGATTCAAAATTATCACACTTTAAATCAGTAAGCACCCGCGCCAACATATCTGCTGCAGCCATAATCAATAATAGTACGGAAAGAATCCAAGCCAAAAGGCGTGAGTCTTTGACTAATCCTGACGGATGGGAGTTAAAACTATAGCCTAACAGGTTATCAGTAACCACACAGTACGGAACCTAAATTTCCTTCGCCGGCTGCGGGCCACATATTGTTGGACTACGCATAGAGTGTGAAAATTACGTCACGATTTTGACGTCACAGGCCCCTTAGGTGAGATGGGGAGGGTTGCGGGCCATAGCTATTTGATTTTTGACTGACTGAGTGACTGATTAGTCAAAATGAATCAGTCAAAATCTGTAAGCTATAATTTGCAACCCTCTCAGTCTATATGGTAGCGACGTCACAACTTTGACGTCAACATCGCTATAGGCGAATTGGAGAGGGCTGTGAACCATGGCTTTTCGCCGTAAAAAAATTACAATTTTTAACGCCCTCCGTTTGCAACGCCTGGATCGTCGACATCTTCGCTTGGCTAACATTTTTCGTCAAATTTACACTTAGTCACGCGACTTATCTGACTAACCCTGGATCCGCACCTGATCCCCTTATTCTATTTCCAATCCATGTAACTTTTGCCTGTGGCAAAATAATACCAATGCGTTAAAATGTCCTCTAAGTTTGCAAAAAATAAGTTTTCATTGACTCTCAATCATAAACAACAACTGGTACTTCTTCATAATTGGAAAAAAATGAAGAAGCAGGGGAATAGCTAAAACCAAAAATTCTGAAATATATTGTTGCTATATGTTGCAATTTATTTTAGCGATGAAGCAAAGAAAACTCGACGCGATACCGATTACATGCCTTTTGGTTATGGTCCGAGGAATTGCATTGGTATGAGATTTGCCGTTATGGAGATAAAAATCATTTTGACAAGATTGATTGGAAAGTATAAGTTTTCAATGGCAAATGACACACCAGATGAGTTAAAACTAACAATGGTTATTACAAATATAGCACGACATCCTATACCATTAAAAGTGGAGGAACGTTAACATCTGCCCCTGTTTACGACGATGGAGTTTTTATGTGAAACCAAATTAATGTTTTGCCTTTGCTCATGTTAGAATTTCTGAAAACGTTTATATAAGCATTTTTAAATTTCATCTCGAACTAGGAGAAGCTGATTTCTTAAAATATCGAGATGAAGTTATATAAAATAATGTTTTTTGATAATACACGGTTTGTTTAAGAAATCTCAAAATTTTAACCGCCTAGTCATCTTTCTTTTTTCTCTATAACTTTAAATAATAGACTTATTGTTTTTAACTTAAAATCTCCTGGTAGGCAGATATTCTTATAAAAAGTGTATATTGTTCAGACTTTCTCTATGCAAAATGCAAAAGATAGAGAAAGTTTTACGAGAAAATTGAAGGAAAACTTATCCGACTTTGGATAATTTACTCTTCTTTTATAGTGTTAAATGTCATATGAAAAGGGGTACCTGTGTTTCCTAGGGGAAATTTATGATGGTAATTCGGTTACTAATTTTTAATAAAATAATTTTTAATAACTTTAAGGAGTGTTCATATAAGGTAAAGTTGACCGGTTGACCAGGCTGAATTTTTTTTTACGTTCATATGAGGCAGGCGGCTGACCTGGTTAAGCGGGCAGAACAAAGTCACGAAAGTTTGTTCAAAACAACGATAAATAACAAAATAATAAAATTTAATGATAATGTTATTCATCTGGAGTCTTTTTATATATTTATGGTTCTTCGTGTATATAATATAATATATAAGGTTATATAAATTGGCAATAGAGCTAAACATTCGATAATTTGTTCGTACACAAAAGTTATAGTTTTAGGCCTGCCTGTTATGTCTGTAATATTCTTTTAATAATTGTAGATGGTTTAATATTCTCTATAATGAAACATTTTGTTCTTGTCATGAGTTAGTTCAAAAGAATATGTGCACATAAGGGCAGCCATTTCAAACCTTCCATATCTTCTAACATCCTAACGTAACAAGGAAAAGAGCAGAAAATTTAAAGAAATCAAGTGTCGAAGAGTGTTGAAATTGAGTTACATTCTAAAATTCTTGCTTTCAGAAAGGAGACTTTTTTGTGGCAGCCAGAAAAAACGTTTTGGGCAAGAGAAATTTCTTTTTATATTTATAAATCCTAAAATTTACCAAGATGACTACTATAATAACAAATAAATAACTATATTTCACAACTAAGTATCTATATATCTTCCTAGCAACATTTTTACAGAATTCTCATGGCTGCATAAGGTAAAAAAATAACTAGGTTTTAGATGTATTTACTAGAAAACACCAAAAGTAAGATCTTTGACTTGAGTTAACTAAGAATATGTTACGTACTATAGTAGTAACAGCATTTTAAAACCTTCGCTTAAACTTCTTTGAACTTAAGAAATATCTGCCATGACTAACAGCAACGTATTTTTCATCTTTTGTGTCCCTCTGCCACAACATACTGCCAACTTCGAACGATAAAGTTTGTTATAATGAGATGGCGCCAATTTTGAATAAATAAACAGACCGGAAACAATCAACAACAAAAACAACGCGCAACAAATATGGTGGTTTTATTTTTACTCTCAAATCTTTACTTGGAAATTTGTTCAGTAAGTTCCGCAGTATAAAATATATAAAAAAGGTTCGTTTTTTCTTTGTGTAATGATTTTGTGTTAATTGAACGCTCACAATAAAGAGAAATATATTACATTGTTTTTTAATTTAGCCACTCGCATAGCAAACGTGTAAAAATACTCAATTATGAATAATACAGCACTCACAAAGATGTACACAAAATTGATTTATAGAGAGAGCTTCTTTTTGGAGCAGACAACCAAATCAGTCGGTCTGGTCTTTAAAATCAACACTTATCATGAACTTATATTCAGCAGCCGTGCTGTAGGGTAGTCCGTCTCTCCTTTTTGTTTCTTCGAAACGCAGATAATAATCGTATAGTCCTATTCTGTTTGCTTAAAATTATTGGGCACATCTTTATTTGGGATTCTTGAATACCAAATTAAAAAACGTTATGCTTGTAGGCAAACATGAATGCACAAAGGGGCTAAGGGGTAAATAGAAATCCCGTGGATTTTTCCGGGGTTTGACAAGTAGTCTAACAGTAGCCGTTTTGTTTTCTGTGCGATACCATAGTTGCGCCCGGAAGCATATAAACAAGAAATGTAAACTTTGAAAAAGTACGGATACATCAAAAAATACAAGTAAGAAAAGACAAAAAACAAGTTTTAAAAAGGTAAAATATTTATCAGATAAGCTTATTGTACACCTAAGTATATCATCAGACTACAAACAACTAAAATCAAATTTACATATGCACAGATATAAAGGTTTTGACAAAAGCTCAAGGGATCTCATGTTAACCAGTTCTAGATAAAACATAATGTCTGGCTGATAATTGGTTAAAGGTGTGAACTTTTCAATAAATGCAAGATCAAAGGAGCTATCGCTCCATAACCATTTTAACGTATGAACAAGCAGACAGGAAAAATCCACAGGAATTCGCCGTTGTACATATTTTTCACATCGGTATTTCGTGCAGTCGCTATGGAATCACTCTGCAGCTTCAGTTACGAGATTCTTAGGTCAATTTTACTAATATCACGTGACTCTTTCTCGGATACATAGCGCCTCAAACGTAATTTGTGTTAATCTAATTCTAAGCTTGATGGCCCTGGTCGGAACTAACGGAAGAGCGTTTTTCAAGAAAACGAAAAAAGGGTATGTATATCGGTATTATGTTTCGTGTGATGAATCCATTCTTAGCCTCACTCACACCTCACACCTAAAGCCAGCTAGCATAAACTGCTGACTGCTAGCATAAAATTAACTACTTAGCTGGGATAAAACTACCAATATAGCTAGCATAAAATTAGCTATTTTTAGCTTAAATTTCAGATTATACATATTAAAAAGTGTATAGTTATTTAACCAATAAAAAATTCGTTATCTGATTTCATGGACCGAATTTTTACTGATACGTTGTTAAATTCTAGTGCACCGTTTAGGTAAAATACTTTTCTAGACGTTTCAAGTTTTATACTTGGAAGTCGTAGGATATTTTTTTTGATTTTTGTGTTTTTGTCCATGATTTTGAAGTAGTTTCCTAAGTTTTCGCATGTTTTCCCCTCAATCTTCGTCTGAAACGTTTTTGAAGGAATTCAAGTGAGAGTCGAACAGTATGTAAGCAGAGGAATCAACATAGTTTTGTATATTGTTACGGTTGCATTGATTGTTAGTTGAGATAGAATGCGTTTCAGGAGGTACATTCTACCTGACGTGTTTTTGTATACTGATTTGATGTGTTTATGTAGGGATAGTGTTTGGTCTACTTGAACACCAAGGTATCTGTAGGTGTTTGTATATGACAAAATATGATGGCGATAATTGACCTTTAACGATTGTTTCCTGACACTTTGAGCAGTTTCAGACAACTTAATAGAGATAAAAAAGGGAATATTAGATCCTAATTCTTTATTTGAATTGCAGGAAATATAAAAAAGCTTTCAGACTTTGGTGTAAGTAAGGATTTTCGAAATTGGGAGTGGAAAATTTCGATCTGTTTTTTGTTTGTTTGTTTTGTAACATGAACTACGCTAAAGGTTAAGTGAAATGCATGTGCTTCGAAATATTTTTCGCAGTAGTGTAGATTATTATTGGTTTTGGGATACTAAGGCGGGTGTTGGGTGATACGGGAAATATCAATGTAAACATTGAATAAGGGATCCAAAAAGTTATAGTCGTTACATTTTTCCATTTTTTGATAACAAAGTAATAGGCATAAAATTCCGGTTTTGTTGAGAAGACCGTAATGCTTTTGTAATGTTGTTGGCGACGCCTGGAAAATTGGTGCACGCACAAAACAAACATGAACGCCGGGATTTTAGATCCCAATTTCTTATTCCGAGTTTCATGGCGTGTTAGTGTTTGCAGACGCTGATGCCAACAAGGATATTCGAATCCGGGAACGGGAAATTACAATCCGTTTTGTGCCTGATGATATAATTCGCCCTTTTTTCGATTTTTGAATCTTTGCATGTTCCCATTGGTCTTGGGATTCTGGGATAGTGTGCTTTGGGTAATAAGGTGTATAACGATAATGAACTAGGGACATGAAAAATCTTTTAGGTTTGATGATACCCAAATTTTGTGTGTTCAAAGTGGCTGCGCAAAGCTTTATGTCGGACCCCCTCTGAGTAATACATTATGCTAATGGGCGAACACATTGATTTTTCCACAGGTTCACGAAGTCTATCACTGCTGAGTTTCCTGCCATTATACCAATTAAACTAGATACGATTTTATGGTCATAACAGGGGATATTACTAGCCGTAATAAATACCGAAGTTTTCAATATCAAGTTTTCAATGTCACAGCTTTATAAAGCTAAAGTTCTTCATTCTTCTCCTCTTTACTTTCTCTCTTCCGGTAAAAAGACACACTTCGAATTTTAGAGTTTCGTAGAGTACATAATGCATTTTTTACATTAGGATTCGTCAAAGTTTGAAAATATACCAAAAAAACTCCGTAA
Source organism: Hydractinia symbiolongicarpus (assembly GCF_029227915.1). Taxonomy (NCBI): domain Eukaryota; kingdom Metazoa; phylum Cnidaria; class Hydrozoa; order Anthoathecata; family Hydractiniidae; genus Hydractinia; species Hydractinia symbiolongicarpus. The sequence continues at coordinate 26,550,054 of NC_079876.1, forward strand.
AACGAATTGATAATTGCAAAAATCCATTGAAACGTTTTACGCAGGTCTCCAATGGCTAATATACCGAACAGCCAAGTTAGTCCAAGTAGAACGACGCATGAAAAGGTAACTTTTACTTTTCGCCATGGTTGATTTGACGTGTGCGAGTAAGCGATTGTAATAATTGGGATGAAAAGAATCAGGTTAACTACTAATACACACGACACAGGAACTAATGTTGTAAAGATGAAAAGTTGACCACTGATGACGCAGCTAAAAAAAGAAATTTATGAAATTAATTTTAAAGCGTTAAGCGGGATTTATTTCGGAATTTTTGAGGACCTTTATTTACAAAACATAAATTATGCAATTTTACGATATATTAATGTCATAATGCAAGATGATTTTTGACCTGGCAAGAAAATGACTCTTTGTATATCAAAGCGTGATTAACGAATCGCCCCTCACAATTCTTAGTCGTGCCAATTTTTATTACCTTTAGAATGAGAGTACGCTGTAGGAGAAACCCAAATTCTTAGATTACCAAGTCTTCACAAAACTTAGCAAATAAAATTACAAACAAAGGAAAAGTGTGCCACACAAAAGTTGGCTGCCGAAATATTTTCCTTTGACAGGCAATAGACCAAACAAGAAATTTTTTTAATTTAAATTGAAAAACATCTCCGTGTGGGTTTTTGTTATGAAAAAGGAGAATGCACAGTTTTGATGTAAACTTAACAAAAGATTGAATACATTTGCTGACACGTGTAAATAAGCCGTTGCCAGGTGGTAACATCATCAATGCATTCCTAAAAATGCCTGACCTCTTTTAAGAAGTTATATAGACGGACAACATATAGACGTGTTGCATAGCTAACTAATTTGTTTTAAACAGACTTAAATACATGAGGGAATTAAAAGTAAGGTAAAATGAGGGAATAGTTACGTACAAACGATTTTCTTTTTTGAACTGATGAATTGAAAATGCACTCGTGATACTTGAAATTATCACAGGAACACCTAAAATTAACAAGCATAAGATTGAGTATTAGAATAAGTACGCAACTAATAAACTTAGATATGATTCTTTTGTTGTTGAAAGGCATTCATAGCCTTCAGGCTTTTTTCTTGATTAAACGCAATTAAACGTTGTGCAGGATTACACAACGACGCTATATTTGCGTGAAACGATGCAACGAATTATATCTCATGTGCAAAATAATTTAGAAGCAAATATAATACAAAAAAACAAAACACATAAGACAAGCCACAACAAACTAATTAGAATATCCCATACCCCACGCCACAAAAAACGGCTTCCAAAATAAACCTGTATATTTCTGGCTAAAGGTCAGAGGATGGACAACCTTTCCATACACACAGACAGACTGCACGCCCATCCACGCAAATGATGACAATGTAAAACAATGGAGAAACATCGATGTTAAATGACAACGACAGTGGTCTTTTCTTGCTGATACCCCAAACATGAATATCACCATGAGGAGAAACAAGGATATATAAATATTAATTAACGTTCTTGCTGCGGTGGACTGTCTAACTTCTCTAAAACAAGAACACAATAAAGAAGCTTAAGATTCTACTACAATGCAAGACAAAGTGTAATAGGAGCGATTTTGCACTGGGATGATTTTTCCATAAAGGTTTACAATCACATACCTACCTGAATGTGGCATATATGAGTAGGCCAAGTAGCAGTGTTATACTTGAAACAGAGCAACCAATATAGGTAACAATTTCTAATTCTTTTGTCGTAACATGTTTTTCGTGGCTATTCAAAATTATAGCGAAATTTGTGAGATGATTGCATTTACATGTCATAAAGCGATTACTGTTTAAATGGAAGATGCCAGTCTGGAAACAGCCTTCGGTCGACCAATGAGGGTACGTAGCGTCCAAATCTAAATTAAGAATTCTAACTTTTATTGCGGGACTTGCCTGGGGTTACAACATGGCTTTCTCTTTCTTATGTTTTTTCTTATTAACATTTTTTTGAGTTCAGTAAATTATACAATGGTAATATATATTTTTACATATTAATACATCAATGAATAAAGCATGACATTGTACAGAATAAGTTGTACATGATTAATAGGTATTTCAAACTAGATGTTTTCACTCCAACCTAATGCACTATTGGTGGGAAACGCAAACAAGGAATGTCTATGACAAAGAATGCTAAAAGTGCTCGTGACTGGTAACTATTTCAAACTAGAATCTAATGGCAATTGATATTAATCTGACGAACTGTGAAATTAAACATGTCATGCATGTCCATGATTAATTTATCATTGCGGTTAACAACGAACGAAATACCTATCATACTTTTTACATATAGGCCTAAATCTTTCTTAGTTTTAAAACCATCAATAAGGGGTTTTATGGTTAAAATCATTCATGTTAACAAGATTCTGTTGCAAAATATACAAAAAACCTACCTTTATCTTTCCAAAAAACACACTGGCCATCTCCTTCAGCGCCATTTGGTAGTTTAAATGTTAATTCAATCATGTTTGTCATATTTTTTATCGTAGTATTTTTTACTGTAGCGGATGTTATATTGTGTACAGTTTTATAACTTGAATAATTGCTTTTCTCTTGAACAAATAACTTGTCGTTATTAAAGGAATATGCGTATATGTTTGCAATGTAACGAACAGGAACTTCAGCTAACGGTATTAGCAATGTTACATCATGGTGCCATTGTACTTCCTTTTTGTGCTCACGTTGGAAGTTTATAACAGTTCGATTGGGAAACTTTTTAACAGAGATCAATAAGAATTTATCATATTGTCTTATGCTAGTTGTTTTAAAAGCAAGGTTTGTCTCTGAAAATTCGAATTTAGTTTCATTACTGCTGAAAAATATACCAGCAATATCGTCCAACATCGGAAGAATTTTTTCAGTTGACGATGAGATCCTTAAAATCTCACTTGGTACACCAAGGATCGAGTTTACACTCCCTAGCAAATTTTTACCCACCTGAAAATTTTAAGTTATGTATAAATCAATAACAACAACAACAACAACAACAACAACAACAACAACAACAACAACAACACCAGCAAAAAAACACACTAGTAACAAACAGACCAACAAAAAGAACAACAAACAACAACAACAACAACAACAACAAGAAAAAACAAACAACAACAACAAAAAACTAACAACATCAAACAACAACAACAAAAAAATAAATTAAAAGCAACAACAACAACAACAACAAAAATAGTATAAGTATATGTTCTATAAAATTTTAATGTATAACACCCGTTTACAAATTATCTTTTTTTATCTTTTCTTTTAAAAGCCTACCTCTTGCTGGCGAGTTCCTACTGCCAAACAGTTTTTTATAATAACTGCTACGTGATCAATATCTTTCGCGCATGTGATATAACTGGAATTCTGAATAACTGCGTTTAAGGTTGAAGATATACCCCTGATAGAGGATTTTGTGAACGTTTCCTTTAAAGAAATGAAAAATATACCGAAACACCGAAATAGAACAGAAAGGACTACTCATTAAAACGTTTGAATTTACATAACTTGCAAAGGAAGATCTGTCTGTGAGAAGTCGTAGGATCATGAATGATCACCAGTGATTGCATGGACACTGTACTTTTACAAAACAATGCTTTATTTTTATATAACATATTTATTTTAAATGTTATTTTATCGCATTTTAAATTTCATTTTTGACATATATAATATTGACAATGTGGACTGGATGACAATACAATTCTTGTCATTTGTTTATATCAATTATATTTCAATGAAATAACGAATATTTGTGACAAATTTTGTACAGACTAAATTCTCATTACATTCTTTGTTAAAATCCAACCATTAGATGCAGAGGTATTTGACAAAACGATTAAATAAATGTGATAATCACCTTTGCCAATCGTATTAACACATTGGAAGTTGTCGTTTTTGCTGCACATGAAGTCAAATCAACGTCCTGCCAATAAGCTTCTTGAGATGCTGATAACTTGCATCTTCGTGTTACTACCGGCTTGCCATGCAGAGAACCATACTTGCATGTCACTTGAAAGTAATTGTTCGCTTGAGTGGAATTAAAGATGTATTTACCTTTGTAGTTCTCGGTGCCAATTACTTCGGTTGGACAAAACTTTGATACGGAAGCATCGTCTGAAGAATTAATAAAACCAAAATTTAATTTGTATGAATGTAAACACCGAATGAAACTTAATGTCAAATATATTTCACCTTTACAATGTGGTAGTTTATCTTTGTAGATTTGATATACAAGTCGTTTGTTCTCACTTAAGTATTTGTGATGATCGAAGTTATAGTTGAAACGCTGTTTACTGCGATTCACCATTCCCATGAAATAATCTGGTAAAGGAATGTTATACAACAAACGTTACGTTAGTTAACATGAAACTTATTTCTCAAATCTAGAAGAAAAGTTAAACAAGTGACGGGGGTGGTGAAAATGCCATAAAGTGTTGGTATAATCCAAATTTGTGAATAGTGCAGTTTAATTATTAACTTAATTATTGATTTAAAATTAAGAACAAGAAATTTACGTCCACTTAATTAACTCGCTAAATTCAAAGCCGCGTGAATTAAGTGAGATATTAATTTCTTATAAGGTGCGTATATGTATTTGTGTGCATGTACAATAGCATGACGAGTAAAACCCTCTTTAAATGTTAAGAGTTTTTTAACCGAGCATTACTCTAATTATTCCATTAGGAGCAGTCAAGTTTATTACCAACAAACAAACGAACAAACGAACGAACAACAACAACAACAAAAGGTACTTCACGACTTACTAAGTGATCCAATCGAAGAATCAACGGACACAATATCACCATTGCAACGTGTTGAGTTGATTACAGAGCGACAGTTTTTTTTGCAGGACGAGACACTGGTCCAGCGCGATAAAACACATCCCAGCTCCCTCCTGCATCTAGCTGACTGTTGGATTTGAATTAGGTGCATTCGAGATTTCCTGACCTCACTTTTAAATGCTCCGTTACAGCTGACAACGGTACAATTTGGTGCACCGCTGAGTAGAATGCATGTATTTGCATTGCAATTTCCATAACCTTAATGAAGAAAACTAGCATATTAAAGTCTTTCACTAAAATACACAAGTTTAAATAAACGTCTTCGTTTACGTTCTGTTTTCAAAAACATTAAGTTTCTAAATTAGCAAAAACTTTCAACGTTTTTAGTACGAAGCTGCAAATTACGTTTATTTTCCAACGACACTTTCGAATTAAATCCAGGAAAAGAACCGGACTAAAACGTCTAAATAATAATAATAATAATATCTGTATTTCGAATGTTCCCTATTTCGCCACGCTTTTCCCTTGGAAAGTAATTCATTACTTCATGGTAACAGGCGCGGATGCACAAAGTACTCAGAAAAAATATATATGCAGCAGGTGAATTCTGGTCTATTTTTTCACTGTCAACAGCGACTTTGTGGTTAACATTGTTACGTTGGATATAATTCATACTATTTCGCCTTGTAAATAAAAAATAAATAATATTTTATCAAATTGGAACAGCATTAATAATTGGAAAAGACGTTTTACAAGTGTTTTGAACTAATCCAGTTACCCTGGGCTAAGTCTTTTATTTGGCTTAAAACAAAGCAATCGCTAAGGAATTGGCAGGGCTGGATAGTCTAAAACTGTTATGTAGATTAGTCGAATCTACATAACAGTTTTGAATAATTTCTAGGAAATCGTGACATTTAAGCACAAAAATAGCAAGTATGCAGCCAAAATCTTTTACTACTTTCCGCAACTTCTTATCAATCAACTATCAAAACTTTACTCTTAGCAACTGAGAGAGATATAAAAACTTATAAAAACGTGCAAAAGAAATGACAATAATTATTTCTTGATGCAAATTACTAAATTATAGGAAAAGTAATAGGTATTAAAAACTAGTCTTTTTATAATAAAATCAAGTTTACCAGAACTTTTAAGCTCTTCGCCAAAAGTTCGGAATTCTTTACATGTAAGAATATTTTCAGCAAAAAATAAGCAGCTTCAGCTGAAATTTAGACGTTCTTATAAAAATGTAAAGTCGCGAAATAAAACCCGAATTTAGATTTAGTAAATAAAAAACAATTCTCTATTTATTATATTTTAATTGGTAGTTTAAAAGGCGGGAATATAATAGTTAACAAACGAAAAATCCAATTACATATCTTAAAATTTATTGTTCTTCTTATCATAAATTAGTTAAAATGGTAGGTTCGAAATTGTTTCAACTCGCCGTAAGGGCACTATTACACATTAATATCTTTGAGGAACATCAAAGCATTCCTTTTGGACCCTAGGTAAGTACTTTTTGCTTATTGCTTTACATCAATCTAGTTGCTAGCCAGTAAAAAAATCTACAAGAGCACGCACACCCTACGTATTCCTCGCATCGCTATTTTAAGCAACCTTGACCACGTGAAGCGTAAAGTACTAAAGTCATTCTGCGATGCATTTTATTTTGCAGAGACAGACGACGGCTATTATTATAGAGAGTAGTTGTCAACCCGTGGAAACATCTAAGAGGTCGCTGGTCCTTTATATATCGCATTTTGTGTTTCTGTAACAGACAGACAAATAGGCAATGGCTATTAATGTGGTGATAAATTAGCTACTTTATTCTAATAGATGTTATGATTAATTCAAATTATAAATATTTTTACTATATTTTATTTTTATTCCATTAAAAACAACTTTGCACACGAAAAAACACTGTCGGTTCTTAAAAACATTTCTAGCTGTGCTAAAAGATAATTTACCTTTCGCCGGATACATCAACCATATGCACAACGTAAACAAAAACATCCTCTGGTGAAACTGTCTGTCTAAATACACTATTTCTTGTACTGATCTCAATGCCATGATATCAAAAAATCTCTATAGTTATACAGTTATTCAAATTCTAATAAATAAATCATACTGAATTTTTCATTAGAAATTCCCTGTCTTCCCATTTTCGTAGGAAGTGAATAATAGCTAGAAATTTGCCAAATATATTGTTTATGGAACGGCTACCGTTAAAATATGTATTACGTCTTCCAACTGTTTTTTTTTTGTTTGGTTATAAACTTTCGTATCAATTAGACACCATTCTGCACAATTTTATATATACAAAGGTAACACTTCTGCCATAACAGGATTCACCATTGCCATGCATTTGTTTTTCTTTTGTGGCCAGCAAAACGCATTGTCGATAATTTTGGTAAATGTTTACCCTATGCATATGCAGCTGCTGTATATTAAGATAAAAGTTCCTTTTAGAATTCCACTAATCCATCTGTCACAAGTACTTTCACGTCGCTTTCAACTGTCTAATTTGCGATTCTCTGTGATCATATTTTCTTTTTATTCTTCATTATAATGTAGTCCTTGTTACAATTATTTTCTTTAACGCGTGGACAAGAAAGTCTATAAGCAGGTTAAACTGTATATTTATAGCAACATCGCAAAACAAGAAAAGATGTAAAGAAAAATAGAACATAAAATATTTCTTTTTTATTTTCAAAATAACACTGAAACAAAAAAAAAAATACCAGAGAAGTACATTGCAAAAGAATGTCAATGGGAATCCTTCTATTAAACGCCCCCTTCTATTAAACTCCCCCCCTCGAATAGACACCCATCCTTTTCAGTCACTTTTTAAATAAACGCCCCCCTCGAATAGACGCCCCCTTGATTAGACGCTCCTTCCTTATAAGGGAAGTTTATGCGAGGCGATAATAAAAGTATACTTACTTACTTACTTTTTTCCTAAATCTTAGGTTTAAGGTTGAAAATTTAGCTTTTCGCTTCTGAAGTTTCTAAAGCATGTGAATATCTTTTATTTCCCGTGGTGCAGATATATTTTATAGGTATCCTTCAAAACTGCAAAAAAGAGGAAGTGTAAAAAATTTAATGACACCGATACCCGAGACCCGAGACCCAATACCCTGATACCGATACCCGAGACCCTGATTTTTTTTTTATTATTTTTTTTAATTTTTTATTTGAATATGAACGATAATAAAAACACATTTTGATATGTATATATTTCTTCATTATACGGAAATATTTGTTGCACGTAATATGCGAATATGTTGCTGGCTCAACAATGGTTTTATATCACCAGGAACTACAATGAAACTAGCATCAAAAAAGTTATTTTGTCTGATCAAACATGAATAATTAAACTGATAATAGACGTTTTTAAATTCATTAGAGAATGTTTGTTTTTTCGTTGTAGTGTCGAAATAACTCCTTTTAGTTTTCGAAACCACGATTAAATTTTCTATATTGTCTGTTGCTCTTTGCTTTTTCCTTTCCCATTCAATCCATCGAACAGACACTTTCATATGCTTAATCTGGACTTCCTCATTAATTATTCATTCGATCGAACGTACGTCTTGCTTCGAATAAACTTAACATATCATCTCTGATATGTTAGGTTGAAAAAACAAGAAAATAATGAGAAAAAATTAGATTTTTATTGAAATAAAACATCGCCGAAAAAAATTAATAAAAAAAAAAAATCAGGGTATCGGGTCTCGGGTATCGGTGTCAGGGTATTGGGTCTCGGGTCTCGGGTATCGGTATCAGGGTATCGGGTCTCGGGTATCACATAGGGTATCGGCTCTCACTTTTCTCATAGGCCAAATCTTCCTGCTCACCTTTCGAAACTAACTGGTTGAGCATCATCCCTGGTAGTTTTATACCACTCTCCGACATCTATGAGTACAATAACGTAGGAAATGCACCAGCTAGCCATCTACTTATTTAAGACTGTCAGCAATCAAACATCTTTTGTATCGCTAAGCCAGCATTTGTTATTGAAGGTCGTTCAGAGAACGACACTGTCCAATTGAGTAATACTGTCCATAAAAGAAGATCAAATTTAAAAATGGAGTTTGTGACAATTGTTATAGCGAATACACACTACAATGGAGTACAGACTATACGATGGAGAGCATGTCAAAAACAAGTACGAAAGAAGAACTGTAAATATTATTATTTTTGAGAATAGATTATGTTGAACACACGTGTCCTCAGTTTTTAACAGCAATGTAACAAATACTGACTAATTAAAAGTTATACGACAAATAAAGACACTCATGCAATGATGATCAAAACGAGATTGAAAACATTAAGAAGAAGTTTTCTTCTTCTTAATGTCAATCAATATGAATACGATCAATATGAAAACCAAAAAAACTTCTAAAACATTGAAAGAAGAAAGAGGGTTGGTTACATGTATGTTGAAGTTTTTACTATAAAAGTGTTACTCTTTCAGATACATAGCTCAGGTATGAAGCGTTGGTATTTCGCAAGTCATACTTTTACCAGTATGTTTTACGGAATAATCTATGTCGGAGTCCAAGAGAAATTCAATATAAAATGACTACACTGGCATCAGCGACAATTGGCGCATTTTGAGAGTTGGGTTCCAACGAAAATTTCAAATCAGTTGATACCAAAAGGAAATACCAAAAGGAATAAAAGAACAGGTTTAGAATTGTAAAGTTGATAATTTATGCTCCATTGCGCAAAACATTCAAAATTTTATGAAATACGAAATTAGAAAAAGGCACTTAAACCATCAAATGTGATCTGGTACACAAAACGTTGCCACAAGAATTAAAAAAAATCCAATTAGCAACATGGAAAATCTTGTTAACTCTAACCTACGTCCAAAACCTAAACGTAGCAACTAGACATGGCATAGCAATAGAGCTACATGCAAGAACGTCTATAAAAATAATTTTAAAAGAAAATAATCACAAAGGAGTCTATTGAAAAGACATGGGTATTCACTATGGGCGTTGTAATTTCAAATGAATATCAATTTTTATATGCAATGGCTGTTTTAAAAATAAAATTCAATATTTTGCTTCGAACAAAATTCTTTCAGAACATATTATATTCGACTAAAATAAGAAGCTTTTCGTAGCATATTATTACTATATCATCGGCTTAAAATATTTTACCTAATGATGTGGTAATATGCTACAAAAAGCTTTAAGAGCATAATATCTAAAAGAATTTGGTTTTACTTGCAATGACATCATTGTTTTGCTTCGTCAAAATAAGATGCTTTTATTAAATTCGTGATAGTTATGATCCAGGCCATTTGCCCAACTAGCAAAAAATGATGAAGTTCCAACTAAGTATAACAAACCCACTCTTACAGACACAAAATGAATAATATTTTGAAAATGTAGATAATGATGAGGTGACAGAACAGTAGGCTGTAATGATACTTGTCTTAAGACAGATGGTTGTTGTTATGTAGAGGTTACACCCTCTAAAGATCGTTCTTTAGGCAAATGATTTTAAGAAAATAAATTGGTTTGTGCATCTCAGAAAAAGCAATGATGTGCCCATGAAGCAAAACACTGAATGCCAGTGAAAATACACGACATTAGTATATTCCCACTAAAAGTATCACAAATCCTACCGAAATAACGAAATCTCAATCAAAAGGCAAGTAGATTAATTTAAAATTTATTCTTTGCTTCATGTTATATTCTATTTTCAATAATTATTCCAGACCATAATTTTTTTCTTCTATTATATTATCAGGTCGACTAGGTGTTGATTTAAAGATGACAGCAAAACATCCTCTTGATCTTTCCAGTGAACTGAAAGAACGTTGTCCTATTCATAAGAAAAATCCAAGAAAGAAATGCACTCTCTGCGCATATATATAAACTAAATCCAATAACTGGAAAGCGACTGAACACTCGTACTATCGATTTCTGTGAGAAATGTAACAATTACATTTGCAAGAACTGTTTTTGTTCTTACCATAGCTCAAGCAGCTTGAAGTAAATTGAATTCTCACTGATATTGTCTGCCAATTCAATTCCATAAGTTCTCTTTAGTATTTTATTCTACGGTTTATGTTTTATGGCATTTGTCTTGTCTTTGTTACCGAGTGTTTTGAGTTGTTAAAAGTTGCCATAACAACCAGGATGGCTTCCATGTTCTATTGAAACCATAAAACCAAACATCGATAAGGATAATAGTAAGTTGGTTGAAAAAAAGGTGAAATTTTTACTTATTTTTCTTAAATTTATTAACTTTACGAAAGGGTGAATAAATTGGGATAAATTGGGATTTCACGATTTTTTTAATTTTTTCCCCCATTTTTGTTGCCATATTGGTTGCCATAGCAACAATATTTTTGAGAGTTTTTTCACTTCTAGTTTTATATTTTAATATACTCTCAGAATATATATAGTTTTAGTGGTCTTACGTTTAAAGATAGAGAGCTATCAAGGCATCTTTAGGTATGGTGTGTTCTTAATTTTCAAAATAAATTACAGGCTCCAAAGGGTTAAAGGTAGAATAGGAACGCCCAAGAAGCGTGAAGACCAAATCGTTGGGCATCGGGCTCGCTGTCGCTATATTAAAAAAGAGAGTGTAGGCGCCGGGAACAAGGTTGCCGTGGCGACTAGTCGAGATTTTGCGTGAATATCTCCGACTTATTACTGAACAAAAAAGGCGGCTATGTAAACTTAGCTTGTTATTTCTAGCAAAAACCTTTCTAATATAATAAGGATAATTGCGGCCTTTAAGTATCATATCAACAGTGGCTGCCTCAGTTTTATGGAGCGTATTACTATGGGGACATAAAACAACAACGATTCCGAGTAAATACAATTTTTTTTTTATTTTCAATAATATTAAAAATTAATGCATTGAAAAAGCGATAAATATTGTAACAGATACGTAGTGTGAAAATTTGATGTTAACGCCAATATAACAAGGATGAAAATTCACGCGATCTTTTTATTCTCCCATTTCAAAAACGCAAAAATTTATGCCCACCTGTTTTCTTCATACCCCGGCTCTATAATCCTAGATAGGTAGGCCATGTTAACAGTTTTAAAATTGCACCACTGGGAATTCCTCCAACACCCGCAATACGAAGAAATACACGCAAGAACCTGTTATAATCCGAAAGCGAGAGGTGCAACAACTAATATGGGTTAATACATTGAAACTAGATAACTTAAAGATAGTACGTCTGTTTGCGATCATCGAAAATTCAGTAATCTTTTGCAATCTGTATTATGTCCGGAAATATAGTTCAATATAGTTCAATACGCAGACGCCTATTTCCTATCCTCTAAACATCTAGATGTTCCAGACGTATCCGCTGAATAAATTTTGAGTATAGCAAATTTATAATCCAAATTCATTATCATGTCAGTTTTCGTAAATTCGAGATTGTTTTTTTTTATTGTCACGCACAGTGACGGTGGGATGTTGATTGATTTGATGTTAAATTGACATTGACGATTTCTCAAATTACTAAAAATTGAATTCTTTGTTTCTCCTTGTTGTAAGCAAATGCCTCTGCCACCCTTTTTGCTACAAAGTAACGCCATATCTCCAGGATTTGATTCGATATCTTTGACTCTCTTGTAATAGATTTTACCTTTACTTTTTTGATTTATCACACCGCTGCCGCCACTTTCAGTAATCTGCATGTAATATTCATGTAAATATTTAGATACGCATTTTTCTAAACCTTCTACCAGATATGGACCAAATATGACCATCGGTATTTTTGATGCGTATGTCGATTTGAGTGTACCATATTCGACTTTCATTCCTCTTGGAACAAAAATAGAGGACATCAACGTTCCTTTTCCCCAGGGCATTTGATTTATTCTTTCAAGGCTGCCATTTTCCTTTGGTATTGTATCGCACCATCCATTTTCTAAACCAAAATAAACCACATTACGCAAGAAATTCTAGTGGATGGTTAGGTTGCCTTTTCCCACATGCCCTTATAAGATCACCATTCTCCAAATTTCCCGATTTTGTTACCTTCTGTCTACTTATATTCAGTCCTTCGCAGACTGTTGAAGGACAAAAGTGGGAATAAAAACAATAATTGTCTCAGATAACTGATGCAGAAATTAAAACGAAATTAAATCTGTTTTTTAGACAATTTGACCCAAATTTTGCATGACAACCATAACAATATTTTTTTGAAAAAAAATTTTTACATGTAGGACAAGACGTGAAATTTTAGAACTTACAAATACTATATATACATATATCTGCCAGAAAGTCTAACTAAATTGTATTGATCTTACTTCTGCATATGCGAACATAGTTTGACGCATCGATATTATTATCCACATTCATTATTACAGTTAGTTTATTTTTTAAATTTGTTTTACTCGAATAAACAGACATTCCTTTAAATGGCCCAATGGAAACTTTCTTGTTGGATATTATCTTTATCGTACCATCTGAATTCCATTTTATTTTTCCTGCCAATTTAACTTCCTCACGAGGAGGAACAAACATTGATGTAAGATTCGGTAGGGAACCCTAAAAAAGGGAATTTTTATGTGAAAAGTTGAATGTGCAACTATAGTTTAGTTACAGCGAATATTGAAGTAAAAGTTTACACTAGCTAGCTAGTTAGCCAGAAATTAATTTTTCTCTCGTAATAACAATGACAATCTGTTTTTTTTTGATAAAACGACAGTAACACTTACCGCCTTGTCTCCCTTAATGACAGAACATGTTCCTTGTAACAATTCTCCGTCGCATGCAAATATGCTTGGTCTCTCGTACAAATTGAATTCCTTATCCAGTGATTTCAAGTAACTCACGGTAGCAAACTTATTCTCCGGATGACGATATAATTCTGAAAGTATAACCTGTTGAGATTTTTTTGTGTTTTCAAAGCTGAATAAAAACCGTAAAGCATCCTTGTCTTCGTTGCGATATTTTTTTATCTCTTTCTGTATTTTTTTGAAGTTAGCCTCATCTGACAAGGTGGCCAACAAAGTTTGACTCGTTGTATAGGTTGATAACAACTCCAGAAGGATTATGCATTTTCCAAGATCTACTTTCCCGTTCACACCACAGTACTCTTTGACTCTTGTGTGTATTTGTATACGTTTCTTCTCTGTTTCCAAAAATATGTTGTTAATATCATTGACCAATGCGCTTGATTTTATGGTTTGGATCGAAATTAGCACCTTTTCTTGCAAATTCTTTATATCAGTGTCTTTCAGTGCGCTATAAAAAGAGAAAACGTTATATTAGGGAATTTTTTTTATAGTGCAAGATGACCTATTTTGACGGTCCCACTAGGTTAGATGCGATAAAATTTGTGTTTATATAAAAATATTCATCCCACTTATTACGCCGACTGTCAGAATAGAACAGAATGCGAATTATGCAATGATTTATAATGCTTAAATGTCATCTCTCGCGAGAGAAAGGAACAATGTCGCCAAAAGTTGAATACATTTAACTTTATCACGGAGCTCAAGAGCGTAAAAATATCTCAACCAGCCGTTGCATACGCTAACTAAAAACTTTAAAACTTATTGCGTTAAGAGAAAAAATTAGTGAATTGAGAACCATCCTTTACCAAAAAATATCCCGTCCAGTTCTAATACCATAGGCGTAGAAGAACCCTGGGGACGGGGTTGAACAATAACGGAAATTTCACTAAGCGAAAACCAGCTGTAACTGTATAACAATGTGCACTGAAATCCTTATGGTTTTTAAAGTATCTTTCTCACTCTCCGACTTGTGTTTCATGCATTCCAATCAACACGTAGCATAATGTCTCAGTCTCCTGCCATGCGCCAATCAAATTAAGCTAGAATCTTCCTCTCAACTCGGAGGGTTTGAATGCATGTGCTTTAAATCCCTTATACTAGAAGGGAAACTAGCAGAATGAACCAAAAAATGTATGAATTCAATTCAATTGTTATTGATAATTAAAAATTGATATACAAAATTGTCTGTGTTGGGAGCGATAAGTTTATTAACCTAGTGAGAAAAGGACACATGACAACAAGAGAGGCATTACCATTATAACAGAAATTTTTAATGATTATGCTTTACTTTTTAAATTTGTCCTCAGAAGGTGCAGGTTTAATATCGTCAACAATGTTCAAAATTGATTGGATTATCTTGACAATAGGTGTTGCAAGAGCTGGATTTTCAAAGAGCGGTGAGATGAGATCAATTGTGGAGGTGATGCCTAAAAAAAGAATATAACTCCCCTAATCTTGGTCAAAATATGTTGACAAGACAGCCAATTCCGAAGTTCGCCACCACAAGTAATTGTGTAGGCTATTTCTATATTTGAACTTGTCAAAGTTCACTTGTGAATGTTCAGAGCTGAATTGGGGCTAAAAATCTTAGATTAATTGTTAAAGTTTAAATTCTTAAAATGGGCTATTTGTTGCTGACATCAGCATGGCCATTTTTCACGAATATCGATGTCTTTTCGATGTCTGGATTATTTTAGTGTGCGGGCGTGCTAGAGAATGTGACTAGCAACTTTTTAATGCTGTCTGCCTGGCCTACGTGTGCAAAAGTAGCGACCTTGCAGCCTGCCTGTTTTGTCCATATTTGAATTATGAGGAAAAAACTGCCTTTGTCTCAATATGTTTGTCCAAGAAAAACTAAAAAAGGATTTTAAAAATTCCAAAAGACTTGCTAAGCAACTTTTAATCCTACATAAATATCATTTTTAAAATAATCTCTTTAAATTTATCACTGTGAAGAAGAAAAATTAGTTATTCGCAAAATAATTTAAATGTGGGATTAAAGTAATTTCTTCTTGGAGGACAACAAAATCTTAGGCATTCAGATTCCCTCCTTCCTTCCGTTTTGAACACATTCCATGAAAAATTTGACCAGAATGCGCGTTAAACCATATCCTACACAGGTGAACAAATGGACCATTCCGTCTGAAAACGAATCAATTTACGTATCATAAAACCTCATCAATGCTTGTGGTAAAAAAGAATACGTGTTTTTTCTTCCCCTCCCCGGTTGCTACAGCTTGTAAATATGAAATTACCTTGCAATACAGCGAAATAATTCTTTTGCTTGATACCAATCAAGATTTCAGTTGCACTATTTAACACATTCTTGATTGATTCTGCAACAATTTTCTTGTCTTTTTCTTCTACTTCTTTTACTGCTTTATCTTTTTCTTCAGTTAAGTTTTTGACACTTTTCGCCAATTCCTCATTAAATTTAACTTCATTTTCTAAGTTGTTGGAGCATGTAACATAGCTGTTGAAAACCAGCCAGAAGGCAACGCACTTCAACAGAAACATGCTAACGTACATGTTTTGTCTACCTTTATGGAATAAAAAATAAATGAAAATATTTTTAAATCACAGCTGTGATTTTAACTTAACGGTTGAATGGAAGAAAATTTCACGAATCATTACGCATTCTATAAACGAAGGGATCATCTTATTGAATCAGAAGGTTACGAGATGGTTGCTATTCAACATGTTACTAGTTTCTATCAGCTCATACCCTATTAAAATAGTTGCGCATTACTTAGCTATTCATTTACTGTGAAAACGTGCTTCGCCAAATAGTAAATTAAGAAAACAATCACGTTTTGTATGATTTGTACTATAAATTTTTAGAAATTGTTTATCAGCTGTTCTTGATGCATTCTGGATTTCTAAAAAGCAGAATTCTATTCAGCCGACGCTATACATATATATATATATATATATATACTATAAGCGTGCGAAATTCCAGAGACTTTTAGAGCTTCTTATGTCTAGTCATGTAAAGTAATGCTAAATAACTATTTGTAAACGGGAAATTATTTTTGCACTTCTCACCAATTCTTGCCAAATTCGCGAAAATAAATCCACAGCAAATGACTCTCGAAAATAAATCCACGCAAAAATCCTCTCCTTAAGGTATCTCTGTTGTCGAGGATTTAAAATCGTGAAAAGATGTGACTTGCCAATGTTTGCAGAAGTTTGCAAACCTTGTACAAAGCAAAAAGGTTTATTGTTCAATTATTTTCTTATTCACTTTGTCAACCGAAAATAAGAGCCTTATTGTCTACGTAATCTCTTCAAGACTTAGGGCACTATTCGAGAAATAAAATTTAGTGAGTGCAGTGCGCATGCGTATCTTGCCTCGATTACTACGAAAATAAGTTGCATTCATACATATTTTTTGGAAGAACAAGATCCAAAAGCCATCCAAAGTTATTTTTGAAGTATATTCTCTCTCTATAAAAAAAGTTTCATATAACGAATATTTCTTTTTTTTAACCCTATTCGTTCAAAAACTATCCCCTAGTTTTTTTATGAAATCCTACAGTATAACGGAATTAGCATAAATAACTTTATTAGCTACAGCTTTCGAGTTTCCGGAGGTTCAAAGGAATTGGGAATTCTGAAATTCTTATGTACATTCTAAGAAAATTACACAAAAGGACCAATTATACTACTTTTAAAAACACAACGTTGTGTTATATGACCAGGTATGGATAGCGACGTTTCCACTATTGCACATTGTTGGAAACTAAGTTTCTTTTTGGATTCCGTACGGCAATGTTTTGCGGGTTTGATTGCACATGGCCAGTACTTTAGTATTTAAGGCCATTCTCGCAAGGATTTTTTTGCTAACAGTGTTTCATGTTCTTCATATCTTTTATTTTTCATATACAACAAAACTTCGCGTTTATGACGAAAATCGTGAAAAACAGAGTACAAAGATATATATTGTAAGATGCACGTCATAACAAATGGTCATTTTCACGGTTTTTATTCTCCGGAAAAAAGGCATATGAGAAAAGTGAGACCCGATATCCTATGTGATACCCGAGACCCTGACACCGATCCCCAATACCCTGATACCGATCCCCGATACCCTGATTTTTTTTTATTATCATTTTTTTGTTGTTGTTGTTGAATGTGTACGATGATAAAAACACATTGCGATATGTATATTTATATGATTTATTTGATATGTAATATGTATATTTCTTCGTTATACGGAAATATTTGTTGCACGTAATATGCGAATATGCTGGTCAACAATGGTTATATATTACCAGGAACTACAATAAAACTAGCATCGAAAAAATTATTTTGTCTGTTTAAACATGAATGATTAAAGTGATAATGGACGTTTTTAAATTCATTAGAGAATGTTTATTTTTTCGTTGTAGAGTCGAAATAACTCCTTTTATTTTTCGAAACGACGATTAAATTTTGTATATTGTCCGATGGAATGTTTGACTACAATTTTCCTCCACAACTATAGCAAGTTGATACATTTTTGTGGGTGTAGTTGAGAAGAAAAAGACATAACCATTATCTGTTGGCACATGTGGTGCTGCTTTTATCCACTGATGTTGAAGGTGGAATAGGTTGCATTGATGGTAGTATTGAAGATGTTTGTATTGAAGGCGCAGATGATACTAATGGTTGCGTTGAATATGAATTGCCCATGTTCTTATCCTCAGAAAATTCTACTAAGTTTCTGATATTAGGTGTGCCTTGGAAAGTTACTATAAATTCACTAAAAACACTTCCTTCGATCCATCGAACAGGCATTTTCGCATTATCGCTTAATCTTGACGTTTTCTCATTAATTATTCATTCATCGAATGTGCGCCTTTCTTCGAATAAACCAACATATATGTTACGTTGAAAAAAACAAGAAAATAATGAGAAAAAGTTAGAATAAAAATAGTCGAAAAAAAATCAAGAAATAAAAAAATCAGGGTATCGGGTATCGGTATCAGGGTATTGGGTCTCGGGTATCGGTGTCAGGGTATCGGGTCTGGGGTATCACATACGGCATTTTTTTCTTTCTTTTTATTTTTCCGCTGAAGAATTTACAGTTTTCCGTAAGAATAAAATACAAATCTTAAGCTATTATATCGTATAATCTAAAGATAGGATTGCATATGCTAAAAATATTAGCTAGAAAGGTAAAAAATGGCAGGAGCGAGAAGAAGGCTATAATAGCCTTATCAACAAGCCCCCAACCTATATAAAAGGTTAGCATTGAAGATGATGAGGAGTTGTGTTATGTGTCGTACGTTGTAACTGTCGTGTGTTCTAAAATAAATATAGATTGTCAGTAGTCAATAGTTTATGTTTTAGTTTAAGTTTGAATTCGTTAAGTGATGTAATAGTTTTCATGTCGTTATCAAGAAATGTATTCCACAATTTAGGTCCTCTGCTAGTTATAGAGAACTTTGTGATTGTGTAATTTATCCTAGGTTGATAAAAACTGTTAATTGAAAATCTGGATGGATATTTATGTTGTATCTTCTGAAACATATTGTTTTCAAGCTTAAACGTAAAAATAAGAGTTTGATAAATGTTTAGTTGGTATACATTCAGTACACCTATCTTTTTTAATAACTCTCTGGAGTGAGTGTACCTGTCAACATTTAAAATAATTCTGATTGCATGTTTTTGTTTATTTTGTAATTTTGTAGCGTTGGTGATGCACAACGCAATATTTGCATAATTTAGATAGCAGCGAATTAAAGAAGAATATATGTTTTTTAAACAATTCTGATCTAGAACAGATTTTGCTTTGAAAAGGATGTCAATATTCTTTGCGACCTTTTCTTCTAAAATATTTATATGTTCTCTCCAAGTAACATTTTCATCAAGAATAATCCTAAAAATTTCATGGATTGTGCTCTTTTTATACTTATATTAATAAAAGATAAATCAGGAAACTTTAATGGCATGTCATCTTTTTCATTTTGCCTGTGAAAAAGTGTGTACTTTGTTTGCCACCTTAGAGAGTTCATTATTGACTGTGCGCAATAATGTTTTTATATCTCTACGTGCATAAAACAGATTTGTATCATCTGCAAATAAAATTGCATGCAAAATATTCGAAGCTTTGTTTAAATCATTTACATATATAAGGAATAAGAGTGAACCTTGTAGAACTCCACAGATGATTGTTTTGTCATTTGTACTTCCACCGCCAAAGTAAATAACTTTCAAACCTGCGAATGTTGGAAATATGGATACCATAGTTTTTGAGTTTTTATAGTAGAATTTTGTGATCTACGGTGTCAAATGTTTTGCTTAGATCTATAAAAATTCCTAGTACGTACTTGTTTTCGTCAAACGCTTTTGATATTTCATTAACAAATTTAACTATTGCGTGATCAGTAGAATGACCTGCTTGAAAGTCAAATTGATTGTCGTATAAAATATTATTAGCAGTTAAAAAAAAGTAAAATCTATTGTACATTATGCGTTCTAGTATTTTTGAGAAACATGGAAGAACTGATATTGGTCTATAACTAGATACATTAGTCATTTCGCCTATTTTGTATACTGGTAGAACTCTTGCAATTTTAAGTTTGTCAGGAAAATATCCTTGCAGCAGGGAAAAGTTAAATATATGCATTAGTGGAATTTTTATAGCATTTTTTGTTTGTTTTACAACGTTACTATTTACGTCATCAAAACATGGACTTTTATTTGATTGTAGTGAGTCGATCGCTTTGAATAATTCATTTTCACTTAGTTCGTTATTTTCCATTTGTGTGTTATTAACAGTGAGAAAGGATTTAAAACTCAAATAGCTAGGTTCAATCGGGTATCGGTATCAGGGTGTTGGGTCTCGGGTAACACATACGGTATCGGGTCTCACTTTTCTCATAGGCCTGGAAAAAAGGCTATAAAGCTCCCACATTTGGCTCCATTGGCTGGAGAAGTTTTTTCATCTAGTTGCTGATCATCATGCCGTTCATCATAGTGTGTGTATTGTATATGTGCTGTGCCAAGTCAACGAGGCGAGAATTATTGTATGCGTGCTTTGCCAAACCAACGAGGCGAGAAGGTGTATTGTATGCGTGCTTTGCCAAGCCAAAAAGGCGAGGCGGATCTAGGGTTAGGCAGCCTAGAAAAAAGGTTCTATAGATAGAATAGTCTATAAAAAAACAGAATTACTTTTGTACATTGTTTTAGCATCCGCCGATTTTGATTTAATGACAATATGCGGTGTTTTATCGATTTTTCCATTGATATATTTTACCCAAAAGCAAACCCAGGGCGATCTTAGGCAAAATGTCAATTCGCCTAAAACGTCCGGGGTTTTTAAAGTTTTGAATGAATGAAAATCACAGATGGAAGAAAAAACGCCTAAAACGTCCGCGGGTTTTCAAGTTCCAAATGAAATTCTGAAATGGGAAGAAAAAAATGCCTAAAAGGTCCGTGGGTTTTCAAGTTAAAACGCCTAAAACGACCGCGGGTATGGTTACATGGAGGTTAAGTGGATGTTTCTTTTTCAACATGGTTTTAGCTTGGTCTGGTTCAAATGCAGGAAGCACCTTAAGTGGCTAGAATATCAAAACAATTGTATGCTAGCTAAGTTAAATAAAGAAGTTTTCATTTGGAAACCCTTTCAGATATTAAAAGGATTGGAAATGCTGGAGGAAAGTCTTTTTGCCACGTGTCCCATGTTGTTGTTTCAAACCAAACCTTCATCCTGCCTTTGCAAAAGACGATAAATTCATTGCTTTAAAGTAAGTAATACTTTATATATTTTTTACTGCTGCTAGATTTAGGGCTCTTTTAGGAACTGTTCTAAAAGTGGTAAACCACCAGATGTTATTACAAAACGTGTGATTTAAATCTCTTTCTTATCAAAACAAAAGGTTTTAAGTTGACCTCGATCAAATTGATTATGTAAACACTGTCGTCATGTCAGTCAAAAAATGTTTCGAGGTGTATGTTAAGAAGTTTGGTATAGAGTATTGCTAGCTACAGCTGCATGTGTATTAGTTGAATTTCGTTAGATTTTTTGTTTATTGACTTAAGGTCACAGGCTTCGTGTAGCCGTTTACGCAAATGTGTATCTTTTTGCCTGTGTGAAAGAGGAATAATTTATGTAAGATATGGGACAGCTCTTTCATAAATGCATAAGTATAAGCTAAATGTAAATAGGTCTATAGATCCCCTTTCCCTGGGGACCTACAGATAAGTAATATTTAAATGTTGTCAGTCCCTGAAATCATAAGCACTCGGATGTGTGCTCCTTAAGCAGATAGACGACAAAAAAATCAAAGTACTTTGTGTTCTCTAAAAAATCGATGCTTACAGTATAAGATATACTTAAATGTAAAATGATTCTATCTCGACCCAACGCCAAATTTATGTCTAGCATATACTTTTTGATTGTGAGTGTCCCTAAGAACTAAGGAGTGTTGGAACTTTTAAACAGTACATTTTATATGCAACTGCTCATTTTAAAACTTTTAGGAACACGAGGAGATCCTTAACTTTCCAATGCTGCTTTTAATTGTGATAAAATTGCTAAAAGCAAAAGAATGAAACAATACCTAATCTAAAAATAGTCCAAGTTTGTTGTATAATATTCCTTTTTTTTTCGTTGAGCAGTACAACATATATTTTTTGTTTTAGGATAAGATATACTGATGTCATCCTGGTACCTGTGATTAATATTCTTCTGACAATGAAAATAACCATCAATTAAAAAAAACATGAGATTTGTTATGAATCTTTATAATTTTGAAAACTGTAAACAAAGGATATATATCTATATATATATTGAAGATGGCGTCGAAGCGAGCGGACGTGTTTTTGGTTGTGTACGTGTTTTTATACTTGATATCCATTTTTGCTATCAAGCGACCATGTTTTATTACAGCAGCTGGAATGAGTAAAACTTTGCTTGTGGATGATTATGGTGATACGAAAGAAAATCATATATCCTCATGTTCATGGTGTTCGAAAAATAAAGGCAGAGCATACATTCGTAAGGTCTCAAAACATAACATTAATAAATGTTCTTTTGCTTGCTTGTGGAGATATAGAATGATGCCCTGGTCCTACGTCATTGACCCGAAATGAATTCACAAACTATCTGAAAACAAGAGGGTTGAAAATCGTTCACCAAAATATGAGAGGTTTATTTTACAACTTTAACGGTTTATATGAATTGATAATTCCGACTAAACTTGACATCATAACACTGTCCAAAACACATCTTAGTGTGGATGAGGCTAATATTTACGAGATTCCAGGTTACATATTTCTTTGAAGGGACAGAGTTGTAGGCAAAGGTGGTGGAGTGGCAATTTATATTTGCGATACTTTGAATTGGAAACGGCGAAGGGATCTGGAAAAGCAGGAATTGGAAAGTATTTGGATTGAAGTTTTTAATAAAAACTCTCGCAGTGTACTTGTAGCTACTTTTTACAATCCACCCATGGGATCTAAGTATCTATTACCGTCGTTTAATATAATCTTTAACGAAGTGTTATTAAAAATCATCATCAGAAAATAAAGAGACAATCATCCTTGGAAACCTGAACGTTAATTATCTTTGCACAAACACTGGAAAAGAATATAAATCTTTATTGACTACTTATGAATTCAGTCAATTAGTTAAAAAGCGACACGTATTAGCGACTCTACATCTACGTTAATCGACATTATAGAGACAAATGTGCCGTCAACTATAGTTAGTACCGATGTCGTCGCTACGTCTTTGAGTGGTCACGAAATGGTTGTCTGTATGAAGAAGGCTAATCACCAGAAGTTTATTCCGAAAGTCGTTACTTGTAGATTATGAGATAACAAAACAGCAAGCTGTAGTGATTCGACTAGTCTAATGACTCTTATTTTAAGTGGTAGAGGTGAAACCCTTTAAAGATCTCTATGCAAAGCAAGATCTCCGTTTTACAAGGATGGTCTGTACAACCAAGTTAATTGAAAAAGCAACCCTCTGGACAATACAAATATTGCAACAATAAAACAAAACAAAAAAACAAACAAACATATATTGACATAAAATGCATATATATGCAAATAAATAAAAACTATAAAAAGGGGGCAAACAACTACCTATGCGCCAGGACTTGTGAACCTCGCTGTAGCTTTACACGTGTTACAGGATCCCAACACTCAGCCTTACACAGGTGATTGATGCTTAATTACAATAACTATTGTTCTGAAGCTATGTGTAATGACATTGATAACATTGACTGGAGTCCGGTTTACAACAGCAGTGATGTAAACTCTGCATTATTACGGGAGAGCGTGGCGTATCCCGTTTTAATTTCAACTGCGACTCCCCCTCCTCCTCCTAGGCGAAATTCGGCAGGCGGTCGGGCGAAAGAAAGGGCGTATGAATTTTTGGTAAAGTTTTCGCCGGCTGACGAAGAATTGAGGCCTCAGAGTTTCTTCAATTTTTCACTGGAATAGAAGTCAAGATTGATAGCACCATTTACGGATATAATCGCCTGACTAAGAATTATTAGATTCGTGAAATTTTTTCTATCTTATGATTTAAATGAAATGATGCTATGCGTCTATTACTTGACAAAGACAGATTCAGTATTCTATTCCAAAATATTTCTTTTAAGCATAACAACAATGCTCTCAAAGGCGTTGCTCTCCCGTCTCAAGCTGTTGAGCTTCTAGTTTTTCTTCAACAACCTGGTCAAGGAGATTTTTGACAAACACGTTCCGCAGTTTACTAAAAATTGAGAGGAAAACATTGTCCTTGGATCATTCACGAGAATAAAAAAGTAATGAACCGTAGAAACCAGGTTCTCCGAAAATCTAGAAAGCACAACAATGTCGAGGATTTGAAATTGTATAAACTCTACGGAACAAATGCGATGACAACATTAAACGTAGCCAAGAAGAATACAATAAGAACCTATTACAAGAGAACAACTTGAATCCAAGGAAATTTTGAAACATCATAAAAAATTTTTTCCAACGAAGAATAAAGAGAATTTCGCTACAACCACGTGCAGCAAGGCAGAAAATATTGCAAATGCAAATACGTTTTGTGATTACTTCTCGACAATAGTGAAGAAATTAAAATCTAGTGTATCTTTACTAAATTACATGTCTTGAAGACTCCGCATTACACCGCTTAAAGAACTGTTTAAACTTTCAGAATGGAATATGTATCTAAGCTTTATATTAAAAAAGAGATAAAAAAAGCCACTGTATGAGATGAGTTAACAATCAAGCTTCTTAAAGACTGTGCACATATCATCAGCAAACCACTATGCCACATCATCAATATATCATTGAGAACTGGACAAGCACCATATATCTGGAAATCAGCTAAAATAACACCCGTCTATAAGTCAGGTGATATTAACAAACCAGACAGTTACCGGCCGATTTCTGTTTTACCAGCCCTCTCAAAAGTACTCGAAAAGGCAGTCCATACCCAGCTAAGCGGATATCTCGAAGCCAACCAACTCTTACCGGAGTTTCAATTTGGATATCGATCAAATAGGTCAAACATCAGAAAGGAAATTGATAATGGAAAGTTAACGGGAGCTGTATTTATTGACTCAACTAAAGCGTTCGACACTATAAGTCAAGCTGTTTTATTGCAAAAACTTCAAAGTTACGGTGTCAGAGAAGTGAAAAGAAAAGTTGATTGGAGGATAATTGGAGATAATCTAAAGAGGACACACATTTATAGTAGTACTTAGCTTACTGAACTGTAACTAATTTAAATTCTGTATAAAAATTCAATAATAATAATAATAAGAATAACTAGAATATGACATGATGATAATAAAGAATTATAATATCCTCAGATCTGCAACCGGATAGATTTGCATCGTTTTAGGATAAATTTGCATCGCTATCGGATAGATTTTGCATCCTTATACGATAGAATTTTATCTCTTACAGCCGCCATACAATTTTTAAAAATTTAATAATATAAAGATGGCAACTTGAATCGGTGAGGCATTAGTGAGAAAATGACCCTTTTAAATAGAAAGGTAATTAATTTGATAGTTATAGTTTCTTAAGAAGAGATATTGTCTTTTTTGTAGTTACCTGTTTAGTTAGTTGTATTCATTTAGTTCCTACCTAGCTAGTAGCTAAGCAGTGTAAGCATTAAGAACTGTAGCTAGCTAGGCTAAAATAACAAGTCTGTATGTTTTTACTTATCTCATGGCTAGGTATCAATTGATTCATATTTTGTTTTGTAGCTAGCTATCATAAAAAAAGTATAAACTAAAGTGAAATTAAATTTAGTAGAGTGTTAAACGATTTTAATTTAGACTTGTTTCCATTAGACGATTTACTATCTATACTTGTTAAATGGATTTACTATCTATACTTGTTAAAAAATGTGTTGTTTCGGCATAGATTGACTATCGGATAGCTATCACTCTATGCCGATCGTGAAAGTGACACAACATGTATCGTATAGCTCTTAAGACGATATTTTTTAAAATGGAAACAGATGAATAAACGTTTCGGCATACCTGAACATAATAAAAGTAATGAAAACTTGATCAGTTTTGTTTTTGCTCAAAATGGCGTTGAGTAAAATTGATTTGAGCAAATTGTTATACTTTAAAATGTTTGGATTTCAACATATAATATGTTCAGCTGGGTGATTTCATTTTTCAACTGAAAGACAGAAACGTTGGTTGCTGATTCAAATAAAAAAGAAAAAAGAAGAAAAAAGAACGAAAAACTCAAAGATACAGGGTAAGACCAATTAGAAGTAATACAAACTTCACAAAAAGATATGAAACAGAAGAATCTTCAAATCATCGGGACTCTCCCACTGATTTACTTTTCACCTAGTACTCAAACACGTGTTTTTTGACAATAGTATCCATGGTGGAGAACATTAACAAAACTTATCATAGTGCTCATACTAATGAGACGTATAATGGAAACAGC
Organism: Hydractinia symbiolongicarpus; assembly: GCF_029227915.1. Taxonomy (NCBI): domain Eukaryota; kingdom Metazoa; phylum Cnidaria; class Hydrozoa; order Anthoathecata; family Hydractiniidae; genus Hydractinia; species Hydractinia symbiolongicarpus. The sequence continues at coordinate 26,576,572 of NC_079876.1, forward strand.
ACTTACCGTATTAAACGAATTTATAGAAACTGTTTCCATTAAACAAAAATATGGTATTAATTTTTGAGACGCAACGCTTCGCTAAATCGTCTAATGGAAACTTAGTCATATTAAACTATTTAATTTATCGTTGATGCTACAAACGAGCAGGCATGCTTAGGCAAATATGTCAACGACAGTGGAAAGTTTTATGCAAATAGCACAGCCAGAGTAAAATACTTTGGAGGCAGTCTCTACCTTTGTCTTTTTGCAATTAAGAAAATAGAGATTGGTACAGAAATAACGTATTTATTTATTTGTATTTCTAATGAGCCACCTAAGACAACCGGTTTACATAAGGAGCTTAGCCCTTCATTTAGCTATATCTTTTTTTGCATACGTATCCAAAATTCAGGTATCAAATTAGGGAATTTTAAGGATTATTGTTCAGGCGCACAATTTTTTTTAGCATTTTAGACGAAGTTCTAACATCAGTAATGTGTAAACTTGCTTTTATTTTTGCTTCAGCATTTGTTAGTACAACTAAAACACATGTTTGTGTCTTCACATAATACAAACAACAATTAGGTCCACGAATTTTTCTTTGTGCAACATAATATCATTAAACTCATATAGAATCACAAACAAAATTTTAATTACAGATAAGAACAGTTGTGATGCTTGAATGCAATCAGAAGTAAGCATTAAAACTTGGAAATACACCTCCTAGTTATCGCTCAGTGGTTTGCAATGGTCAATTCATTGACGTTGTAATGGACCATTATGTCATAAATTATACTGTTTTGAGAAAGTGCGTAGTAAATGCCGAGGTAAATCAATAAACTAATAGAAATAAGGCGAAAGAAGTCGAAATAATATTTTGCTTTATTCAATATTATATATTAATTGCAGTAAATGACCAATTAAACGTAATGGATTTTTATTGAAACAACGATTAAATGTTACATATAAAAGGGAATAGATGTTACATATAAAGGGATTACTAGTTACGTTGCTTGAAACCTACTTTTAGCTTCATCTTTTTATGAATGTAAACCCTGGACTTTCTTCAAGAGAAAGCGGTTATTCATAATTATTGGTCAATTACGTATATTTATATGACCGAAAGAAAAATTAAAAATATTGTGGAATCTACAAATTGGGGAATAAGTTTGAAATTAACTAATAGTCTTGGGCTTTTAAATACTATTACCATAGCAAATTCTTATTAGTTACTACCTTGAAAAATAATAACATCAGTTCACAAAAGCAGTTATGCAATATAAAGACATGGCAAGAATATTTTGCGAAGTTTTGTCATGCTACAAAGTTAACTTGGTGTTTTAGTTTTCTAGACTTGTAGGTACTAAAAAATGTAAAACTAAAAATAAAGTTTAAAGGTAACAATTCACTGGACTCACAAAAAGTAATCCAAACGTTTTTATAAGTCTAAGCTAGCTCAGTTTCACTAAAAAAGCATTTAAGTAATTTCGCGGAAACAATTTCTGTGAAACTTAAATCTCACAAAAAGTGTAAACAAATGTTATGTTCGCAATGTTTCCCATTTCGAAGATTTCAGGAAACAAAGTTTCTTTTCGGATTTTGCCATGCAATCAGTGCGTAAAATATAGGAGCGCGTCTAATATATATTCAACAGTTAAATACTGTTCTTTCTCTCTTGCAATAAGTTGTTATCGTTAACTCGTGTAAATCAACATGAAAGATATTAAGAACAAGATTAAAAGCATTGTGGACAATGCCCTCTTAAAATACTAAGAACAAACGCTGACGCCGCTTCCAAAGTAGCTGAGAAGATTGCAAGCGATTTCTTGGCCAAGCAAAAGAAAGACAACGAAGCCCTCCACGATGACACCAATATGTTGACCGGTGCTGTGGACCTAAAAAGTAAAGGCAACATATCACAATTAGAGTTTTGTCGGCAACTCAATTCTACCCCAACTAAGATCGAGGAAGGTGTTACAACCAGGAATTTCGAATTAACTCAAAAAATCCTGGAGAAAGGTCAGAAGTTAATACGCAAACGTGTGAAACTGATTAGACTGACCGATAGAGAAAATTGGGCTATAGTTTATGACTTAAGCGACGATATGGTCTCAGACTCTGACGACGAAAAAAGGAGAAACAGGGCAATAAGATCAGCCAACGCGACAATAGAAAAGAAAAAGAAATCCAGAAGTGAAAAGAGAGGCTATGATAAATCTAAGGTTACTCTGAGCAAAGTTGTTAGGGTTGTGGTAGGACTGGACATTTCTATTCGCTATTTCCATTAAACAGAAACCCGAACAATTCAAGTTCCTTCAGACATCTTGCTTTGGATTTCAGCAAGCGAGAAAGACCCATGTTCACCAAAAAGTGTTTGTTTTTTGTGTTTGCCAGGAAGATGTGAAAAGAAATAAATTTTCTTAAAACAGAATGTCTTGATCTATAAAAATAAAGTGTATATTACGCATACGTAAAATATGGATTCAATACCACATTTGCAGCGACCTTGAACGAACATATATTTACAGTAGAACTTTTGTATATACCAGATTGATATCAGTTTTTTTATATACTCATACGCTGTGAATTTCATATAAAAAAGTTAATAAATGAATAAATTAGTAGTTTTTGCATTGATTTATATAGTGGGGCATGCTTCCACCGCGCGTGTCATATTGCTCATTAAATAGTGCTAAACCAGAGCGATAAAAACCATGTATGTGAGATGGGCATATTCCGAGCCGAATCCAAGTCAGTCACCTGGTGAGGTCAAGTTAAGAGAAAAAATTACCTCAAAAAATAAAGTAGCTAGTCAATAACTACAATGGTTTCCTTATTTTTTGTTGCTCTTGTTTTTTAATGGTACAGTTCTGCCCAATCTTAGGACACCGATCGATCTTAAGACACAGAATTTCGCAGTCTTCAGGGGCGGATCCAAACCCCGTCAATTGGGTCAAAGGACGGGGTTTAAAAATAACAAGTATAGTTTATCTAATTTTCAAATATTTCAAGACGAAGATTTGCAGAAATTGATTGAAATATTTAATATTTATTCTGAGAAATGGATAAATTCAAATAAAAATGTGTTTTTAAACACAGAACAGCTTTATGCTGTACTTTCTTGTGGAGAAATTGGTGTGAATGAAGATGCTTTGAATTATCTTCCTGCATCAGTTTCTTCCAAGAATTGTGTTGCATTGAGGTAAGATTTTATTTTCTGTAATTTCCATTTCTGATTTTTGCTGACCATTTGTTACCATAGTAATTAAGTGTACATCACTATGTCATCACCATGAACTACTTATGGCTAGCTAGCTAGCTACATGTATTCGTGGTTTTTGTTTTGATTATTACTCTTGGAGAGCTAGCAACCGTATCTATGGTAGATAGATAGATAGATAGATGTGCATATTTTACATGGCTAGCCTCACAAATATCGAGGGATATACCCTGTCTATTATTTCCAGGAGGGGCCATGGCGTAGATGGAGAGTCGAGTATTTAATGCTCATTTTGAGCTACGCAGACCCAATTAGAGCCCGCGCTCTACTAGACAACTCCCGGCAACATCCAACGGCCCACACAGTGTGCCATCTTCCCAATTTCCCTCACATGGCTTGGGTTAACCCGGGGCTATGGTAACATTCACTCGCCCATGTTGAATCGCCGTCAAGAGGAATCGAACCCCGGTCTCCCGCACAGAGTACGAGAGCTATAACCACTAATCTACGGCGCCACATAATCACTAATCTACGGCGCCACATAACCACTAATCTACGGCGCCACAAGCTAGCTGGCATGTGTGTGTGTGGAATTAATAATGGCTTTGATTCTTCTCAAAATGTTAAAACTTAGTGTCTTTGCTCTGAGGAGTGAATTCTCTTTAATTTCTCTAAGAAATATTTATTTATTTTTCACTGTTTAGGTCCGAATCATCTGGAAATTGCTTGTTTAGCTCCATATCCTTATGTCTGGTAGGAGATAATAGTTTGACGCAACAGTTAAGGCTACTTGCTTGCATTGAACTTTTTGTCAATTCTGAGTATTATAGTTCTCACCCCAATTTATTTGTTGACAAATATCCATCTTTAAGTCCATCAAATATTTTAGCAATGTCAGTATCTCATGCTGCTGTTGATACTAATTTTAAGGCTGCTGAACTTGTCAAAGCTGAGGCTACTTTTTGTTTGAAAAACATGAACCAGTGGTCTGGTTTTCTCTTTGTTTTGTCATTGTCTTCTATAATTCGCAGAAATATTATGTGTTATTATCCTGATTGTGGTCCTCTCAAATACAAAGAAATATTCAATAAAAAGGTTTTTCCACGTGTGCCAAAGGTTGATGAAACTTGCTTCCATATTTTGTTTTGTTATGAAGGTCATCTCATTTCGGACCTTGCTTTTAAACACTTTAATTTATAAGCCTCTATTTAAGAAGAAATGTATGTCTACCATAAATGTATGTCACCAAGAATAAGCTTATTTTACCAAAGGTATCTCTTCCTCAGCAATTGCCTACATCAAGTCAGGATCCCCAAGCAATAATAAAAGGTACTAATAATACACCTTCAAGCAACATTTCAAATCCTTCTACTTCTTCTGTATCTAATGTTTTTAGTAATCTTTTACAAAATAGTACTAGCCATGAACCTAATTTTTTTCCAAACAATAATAAATCAGTCATAACATCAAAAATAGTTGATTCCCTTCCACAAAATTTTGATGTAACTGATGTTGCATATTACAGACTTCGTGTTAAAGAAGGGATGACAGACAAACAAATTTTCGATCTAATAAATCAGACTTTTTCCCCTTCTGCAGATTATACCTACCCTAAAACTTTAAAACGTCAGTTCCGTTCAAAGTGGTTGAAAGATTACCCTTGGCTTCGCTACTCACCAGCTTATTATGGGGCTTTTTGTTTACCCTGTGTTCTTTTTGGATCAAAGTTCCCTGACAAATGTGGTAAAATTCAAAACCTTTTTTTACAACCTTTTACAAAATGGAATGATGCAACTAGATCTTTTAATCAACATCAATCCACAAAGAATGGTTTACATGAATTTACTTCCACTGTTTTTAATAATTTCATTAGTCAGATGTTATCTAAATCCCAGCCCATCAATGTTTTAGTCAATGATCAGCTACAACAGAAAATAAACAAAAATAGAGAAGTTTTGAAATCTATTGTTGATACCATCATTTTATGTGGTCATACCAATTCAGCTTTGCGGGGGGACATAGGGATGATGGGAAATATCTCCCTGAGGCAGGAGGCTATGCTAATCAAGCCGGGGTTGGAAATTTTCATAAGTTTTTAAACTTTTCAATTCGCAGTGGCAATCAACTATTAAAAGATCAGTTAGAGTCCAGTGCTAAAAATGCCAGGTATATTTCTAAAACAGTGCAGAATGACTTAATTGGATGTTGTGGTCAAGAAATTACTAATGAAATCATTTCTGAGGTTAAATTAAATAAGTTTTATTCCATAATTGCAGATGAAGCATGTGACTCATCAACTAAGGAGCAAATGGCTCTCATTTTAAGATATGTTGATAGCACTTGTGAAATAAAAGAGGACTTCATTCGTTTTTTACACTGCTCTGAAGGATTATCTGGTGCTGATCTCTTCAGTACAATTATGAAATGTTTAAAAGAAGATCTAGGGCTTGACATAATGGATTGCAGAGGACAGGGCTATGATGGTGCTGGGTCAGTTTCTGGTCACATTAATGGTCTATCTTCTCATATTTTAAGACTTAATTCAAAAGCCATTTATACACATTGTCACTCTCATAAACTTAATTTAACAGTGTGTGATTCCCTAGACATACTGTTAGTGTCAGAAGTGTTTGATAAAGTGAAGGAATTGTCATACTTTTTCAATTTGTCTGAAACAAGACAAAAGGTTCTGCAAAAGTTTGTTGTTGAGTGTAAGCCTGATACCTCAAAATCTAAGTTGAAAGATATTTGTAGGACAAGGTGGGTTGAACGAATCGATGGTCTAGAAGACTTTTTGAAATTGTACACAACCATTGTGAAATGTCTTAAATATATGTCTTCTTCTGATTGTATGTGTAACAGAGATACAAAGTCTAAGGCTTCAAGTTTTGTCAACTTAATTTCCAGATTTGATTTTTTAATTTCTTTAGTGTGTACTACCAAAGTTCTGTTGGTGACTCTTCCTGTCACACGAAATTTACAATCTAAATCTATAGATATTCTTAAAGGTATCAATTTAATTTCTGCATTGAAAAAAGAGGTAATTGATACTAGAAATTCTGTAGATGCATTTCATAATAATGTATTTTCTGAGGCAGTTGCTATTGCAAATGAGCTGGATGTAACCATTAAAGCACCAAGAATTTGCAAAACACAAATCCATAGGTCAAACACTCCTTTTGACTCAGTATCTGATTATTTTAAACGTTCAGTAACAATACCACTTCTAGATTTTCTTAATACTTCTATTAGTAAGCGCTTTCAACCTGAAACAGTTGCTGCTTACAAAGGATTGGCATTAATTCCATCTCATTTATTTTTCCTTAAAAGTCAGGGTAAAGACTGGAAAAACGAAGTTCAAGATTTTGTTACATTTTATACGTCTGATTTTCTTAGTGTTAATGCCCTTCAATCTGAACTGTCGCTCTGGGAAAAATATTGGGAAGAATATACTGATACTCTCCCTGATAGCATATCCTTGGCATTTAAAGCAGTTTCTTTCCCTGGTTTTGAAAATATAAAAATAGCCCTACGTATTCTTGGGACTCTTCCTGTTACTTCCTGTGAGAGTGAAAGGAGTTTCTCTGCATTAAGAAGGTTAAAAGAATACGCACGGAGTACCATGACCAATGATCGTTTAAATGGGTTAGCATTGTTATATATCCATCAAGAAATTATCCCTGACAAAGATAAAGTCATTGATAGATACGCTCTTTCAAATCGTAGGCTTGAATTTTAATTGTTATGTATATTTGTTGCAAAGGTTGGTATTATATTATACTATTGGTATTCTTAAAAAATTAATTTAATAGAAAATATGTTTATCAAAATTATTAAAACACTTATATTAATACTACTTTGTCACTTTGATTGTTAACATATTTCGTGTTCCATTTCCATTTTTTTAGTCCATAGTTCATTTTCATTTAATTGACAACTGTCAAGAAATAGTAGAACATAGTTGCAGGGACTATGGGGTTACTCAGTTGTCATTTTATCCTGCATTCATTTTTATTCATATCAAACCATTTCATTGCAATATTCATTATCATTTAATTGGCAACTGTCAAGAAATAGTAGAACATAGTTGCAGGGACTATGGGGTTACTCAGTTGTCATTTTATCCTGCATTTATTTTTATTCATATCAAACCATTTCATTGCAATATTCATTATCATTTAATTGAAAACTGTCAAGAAATAGTAGAACATAGTTGCAGTTGTCAAGTTATCCTGTATTTTTTAAATATAAATATGCCAATGACAACTAAATTTTTCTCTATTTTTTCCTCATCATTGTATCTTGTTATCTTAATTCTTTACTTCTTTTTTATTTGGCTGTCCATGTCTGGATGACATTTTTTGTTATCCTAGGCATGCCGATGAGCTCTGATATTGAGCGAAACGGCCTATTAACATCTATAAATTATATGAGATAATCTTGTTTCTTTAGTTCATAGGCTTCATATATAACAATAGAAACTCAGCAAGAAAGAGAAGCAACCAAACAACATTGTTGAAAAGATGACACGGTAACAATTTTCGTTTTATGCTGTATGAATGACAAATAGCCTTTTTATTTTCAAAATAATTTACAATTTAGATGCGGGAATGTTGTTTTCAGACAATCTAGGATCCTCCAATGTTTAAAAATTTTCTTGACCCTCACGCCCACCCGGTGGGCCTTCGCGTGTCACTAATATAAGTACATTTTATGACGGGGTACATCAGAAATCCTAGATCCGCCCCTGGTCTTAGTAGTGGCTGGTATATCTTAAGAGCGTCATAAGATTGGACTAAGTCATTTTCGGACGCCTTATCAGATTGTGTTTTTAAGCGTAAAGCTAATTTGCCAGTCCTGTCTAAAGATTGGGAAGGCTGATCTTTGGACACAGTTAAAAAATAGCACATAAAGACCTTCACCCAGATCTCCTTGAATCAGCTAAATCACACACTATCTGGTGCATAAAAGGATGGGGAATAAATGCAAGTGTTTCTTATGCCTAAAAAACCCAGCCCTGTCCTAAGATTGGTCAGGCCGATTTTCGGACACAGTAAAAAAAAAAAAAAAAGCACACAAAGATCTCGACCCAAATCTCCTTGGTTGACCAACTAACAATTATCTTAAGCAAAAAATTGATCGCGAATATATAAAAATCTTTAATCAACCTGCTGCCACCAGTTAGGCACAAACATAAAGCCCAGGTTCTAATAAAAATTGTGTAAAAAATTGAGAAGGGCAAGGATGTGATATGACTAAACTTTCCAAACACTTGTTATTTAATGATAGATAAAGTTGTGCTTAGACCTCCTGCATATTTATTTACAATATAAAATGCAGTTAAAAACGCAACTTGAAACAAGAAACAAATAAATCCCAACTGAACTGCGATTAAACGCACATGATGTCTTAATTGAACAATGAAGTGAAATTTGAAAATTATGTAAAAAATATCAACCAGCTGACGGTAAGCTGATTAAAAGTTCCATGTGTTTGGGGAAAAAATGTGGAAGTTTTAAAATCCGGTGGGGAGGGTGTTGATAGAAAGTTTAAATTTCTTGTCAAGAAAAACAGGTTTTTAGATAATTCAATATGTCGCATGTAAGTTTTTGACTGTTAGCTTTCTTAATTTTTAAATTCTCCTATTAATTTTAAATTTTCTTATTTTATCTTCTTTACAGATTGGTTACAGATGGTGCGTCGAAAGTATACCCCATGGATTTGCTCGTGTGGCGCACGTTAAGAATTTTACAAGATTATAATGGAAATACATTGAAAAACATTAATAAAAACAAGTGTAGAGAAAACACAGACAAAGGTATGAATTCGTTTAATTAATTTTTTTTACCAAAAGCCTAAAATATTTGACACTTCTTTAGATATATTCTTTAAATTGGGGAATACCAAGATGCGTCGTCGAAGAATTTATTCGCTTATGTGCTACATGTGACTTTAACAACGTCAAATTAAAATCTCCTTCTTTACAACTAAAAATATCAAATGGTTTTATGAAGCGTTTACATGTATCAGGAATGTAGATAAACTCTGCACGAGTGTTTATAAGAAAAACTTTTTTGGTTTAGCCTGGATGTTTTTTAATTTTACAAAGCCTTGATGCTTTCAGGCTGATCGCATTGACATGATGCACTTTTCTGATGGTGATTACAGATATATCTTACATTCCATCGACCACTGAAGCAGACATAAAGAAGCAATTACCATTTATGTGGAATTGGAAAAGATTTTTTGCTACTTTGGTTCGCCCAGTATTTTCACTCGATAATGGACATGAGTTTGTCAACAAATGCCTACATGAAATGTTGGAGTCATGTCCATCAGAAGTTTAAAAAAACACAAGGCAGATCAAATCACCCTCAAGGTCAGGGCAGGGTGGAACAAGCCCATATTAATGTGGAGACTAAAATAGCAGCCAAATTAAAAAAAGATGATAAGATGTCCAGTTTTATCAAAAATACCAAATACAGGAAGACGAATTTATAAGAAATACGTCACCTTCATTTTCAGACTTGTCATTCGGCTTTTAGTAACTCAGTCAATTTAAAAATTGTCGAAGCCCATGTCATTATTGACTAACTAGTCAAAAAGTTTTGTTAAATAGTAGCTGTAACTAAACCTTAGTTGCGCATTTAACTACACATTCTTCTGTAATTGTCGAACATCGTGATGTTTTGTTTTGAAGGATTTATTCTATACGGCCTTCGAATTCTGCATAGAGTGTTTCTGCTTTTGGACAAGACTGATTCGAATTTGTATCTTGGAGTGATAACAGAAGTAGTGAATTATATTATGAACACTAAACCGAATTTCGCAAGGTCGGTCGGCACTTAGACCTCGGGCAATATTTTGGGGTACAGCCCGGGGTAATTATTGTATTAATGTTATTTTTAGCATTTCGATATTGAAATATAAAAATGTTTTTGTATACTTTTATTTATTATTTTTAGTCCATGGACGTGATGCAAATCTGGCTAACACAAAAACTAAAAACGCTGGACTTTCTGAAGCTGTGGAATTAAAAGAGAAAGATGTTAACAAAGCTGCTATTGACAATGAAGAAAATGATTTTATTAGTAAGTTTGAAACAAATATTGCTTTGACTTTAATGATATTCAATTTTAATTTTACTAACTGATGTTACTAATCTCAACTAAATATTTTATTCATGCTTTTAGCAACCATGAACCGTCATAAGCAAGTGTGTCAATCTGTATCGAAAAAACAAAAAGAGAAAAATCTGGAAAAGCATACTTTGTTGTTGAAGATAATGTTTCTGTCCGCATTCCACCAAAAGACAGGACAAGCACAGACCTATTTCGTTTTCCAAGCGTTGTTATTGAAGTAACAGGTGATAAGTTAAAATACTATAAATTGTTATCCGAGTTTAGGTGGCTGAATTGTACTTGGAGAGCCTGTGAAGTACAAAGCTCACTTTGACATAAGTGTGGAAGAAGCAGGAAAAGAGTGTATTTCGCTGCGAAGTGCAAGCATTATGACAAACAGTAGAAACACCACAAAGCCAGTCTGAAGGTAAAAAACCTTTATTACACAAACCACACCTTTTTTCTAGACATGTACCAATTTTTCTGATATTGACAGCGAAAGTGATGAACCAGATAATGCAATACTTTCTAAATCTACCCGACTCTATTCGCGACTCAATCATAGCAATTTTCTTTAAAAAATCTGCAAAACCCGAATTTATTTCGCACAATTATAACTTAGTAGCACAAAAACAGAGAAGTCAGCAAAAAAAATATTGGGGATGCATTGCAAGTGAAAACCGGTTAATATGGAGTTATTTTAGTTGCACAAAACTTAAAGAAAACGCCACACAGCAACTTGGTTTGGCAAAAATGGAAGACGTGGGTAAGTCAACGTAACACATTTTGTAAAAATACTCAATTCATGCTTTGGTGGGTAAATTATATTATCAATTACAGCTGATCTTGGATTGAATTAATGATTATCTCATAATATCTGAGATAATCTCAATGTGTGTATTACGTTGTCGCTAACCTAAAAACGGATGAACCGGAATTGGCTAAGCAATTAGAGAACTTCCACAGAAGCTCATACAGCTCAGAATGACATGAAGTGGGGCAAAAATGCGATTTCTAGCATTTTCTTACATTTATGAGAAGCATTAAATTAAGCCATGAATTAGTCCCCAATTAGTATCTAAAAATCTTAGGTCAGCAAATCCAACTATGATTTAGAGCCGTATTCTTTGTGGGACTCACATCCTGCTGAACGCTCGTCGATTATCTTTCAGCAAGGTTACCATTTTTTCATGCACTTTTTCGCCTACTTCACTTTCAACCCGAGTCTGTGCACGAGAATGGTGCATTGAGTTTGTAAAAACTTAAGGTTGTTTTTCGTTAAAGATACAGCACTTTGTCTGCCCCTAGCATATTTTTTAAATGTTTAAAATTTAGATCCTTCAAAGTTTATTTTTATTAGCTAAGTGCATGAATTCAGAAGGGAGGGTTAAAGAAAGTCTCCCATGTTGGATTTTATAATCGTTGTTCGATAAAAAAATGTAATTGAAAAAATTGTGTAAGTGGAAACTGCTTTAATTAATACTTTCTTAAGTTCTCACTTCTAAAAATTAAACGATTTAAGATCGCATTCAATGAACTATTAACAAGTTTTATTTTATACTTTAGATTAAACGAAATCAAACCGGGTTCGCAGAATAGATTAGCGCAGGAACGGCTCGAAACACAACTGCGAGTTGGCGAGGTGTTTGTCACTTTGTCAGACCTGGAAAGTGAAAAAGATGATGATAGTGTACTTTTATATATTTGTTTTAAGTTTGAAATTTTCTTCAATAAAAAGGATTATTTGATGACGTTTGGTTCACTTTCCCCGGCATTTAGTTCATCAAAACTTATTGCCACTTCCTTATTATTTTTTGTTGTTGTTGAAAAAGGAGGTGGGAAGGAAGTCATTCGTAACTGGTCCACCGTAAAAAAGTGAGCATGCGCGATAAGAGCTAAAAACAAAAATAAAATGTCCATCGTGATCGCCAATCACCATGTATGTGCTGATTGCACATACAGAAACTTTGTTTCGGTCTATTAATCCATCACTAGTGAGAAGAAAACTGGAAAATAAACTATAAAATCATACAAATGTGTTATACCATTACAGTGTCTAAATATGCTGAAAACGCATTTTCCGCCAATCTGAAATCCTGAAATCCGAAATTTCCCCTCCTGCAGCCATATAAACTTTTCAGACAAATTACCATTTGGGAAAAAATATTGTAATACACTACTAGACATAGTTGTAAAACTTTTTTCATTGCTATAAAAAAAACTTGCGATCTTTTTGCGCTATGGCGAAAAATGTTAACCAGTCGTAACACGGTATTAAAGAAAAAAGCGTTCGTTTCGCAAATACGTATCGTAAAAACTAGCAATTGCGGATTGAGATTGCGTTTGCCTCCGCCATAAGAAAACTTTTTTATCAAACTTATTTTTATCCTATTTTGAAGTGATTACGTTGCTGCAGGTGCGATAGTTATTTAGAAAGAACAAGCTCTAGGGACTTTGCATCCACTATAACTTGGTACATGCTTTCATTGACTTGGCGCACTTCTTCCACAAGTGCTATTGAGCGGGAACCTACTTTCCACTACTCCAATAAATATCATTACAAATAAGAATTAAACTTTAAGTTGTCTCCGTACCTGCCACTTGTGTTAGCAACCGACTGAGATGACAATCGGGGACAGAAATATTAAGACAAAGGTTAATACATTATGTAATAGGTAGATCATGGAACCCATTAGAGAGTTTACACCACAGCAAAATCGTCAACGCCAAAACACAAAAAAACAATACTAAATAATCCAAACTGATTTAATAAACACACAAAATAAGTTTGTCTTAAGTGCAGTAACCAAAAACTTGACAAAGTAGATTTATGATCTGGAAGTTTTCTCCTCTAAGGAATATGCCCTAGTACTAGAACACAATTTTTCATTTTTTCAAGGACTGAGTGTACATATTATGAAAAAAACATTCCACAAACAAGCACAGAATAGGACAGGAGTTTACTGGGTACAGAGATTTCGATGCATGTTCCTGAACAAGAGTACCCAAAATAATGATGAGGTGACAAAACAGCAAGACGTAATAAAAAATTGTCATGAGGCGGTGGTTATGATTATGTGGAGGTTGGACCCTCAAAACACTCCGCATTGATACAAAATCTTTTTTGTTACAAGGAATAGACAAAAATATGCTTTGACCTTTTAGATTAACATACGGAAAGGAGAACAAAGAAAGGACAATAAACAACAAAACCATCAAGCAATTTAAACTAAAATAAACAAGGATAAAATAAATCAATCTTTAATATACTTGAACAGATTGATTTTAACGAATGTCGTTATAAAATTAAAATAGAAAACGATCTTTGTGCCAAACTTTTGACTTTGGCAGTAGCTTTACACGTTATAATGGCGCTTGCACTCAGCCTCACACAGATCATTGTGGCTACGGAACTACGCAACGACAGTGCTAGCCTATCATAGTTCAGGTTTTGAGCCACAATTTTGGACAAAAATATTGAGACAAAGGTAATTTTTCCTCTTTAATAAAATATGGACTTAAGTGTCAAACAGTCACTGGTCTTTTGCACACACGTAGGCCTGGCAGACAGCGCTCAAAAGTGGCCAGTCACATTCTCTAGCATACCCTCACACTCAAATAATCTCAGTGGCCCAAGAAGACCCTGAAAGACCGTCAAAAATTGCAATGCTAACGTCAGCAACAATTAAAAACCTTAGTCATAAGTCCACTTTAAACATTGACATGCGAACTTTAAGAAGTCCAAGATGCGTGAATGTTATATAAACATCACCTACTCAAAAGCAAACTTTTGAAATTAGCTGTCTTGTCTTCAGATTGTATAGCTGTCCTGTCTCAAGATTGTATAGCCGTCTTGTCTTCATATTGTAGACCAAGAGTAAAAAATCAAGAGAATTACACTTCGGGCTTCTGCAACTCAGGGCAGCAGGGTTTCAAAATATGGTTCTGATGAGTATAATTCAAATATGTCTAATTACAACTATTGTGTACATTGTAGTTATAGACAAGAATACCAAGAAAGATAAGAAACAACAAGCAGGTAAATGTTATTATTATAATTATTATTTTAACAACTGGTTTTGTTAGCACAATCGATAATCAATTACTAACAAATAATTACTTACAATTTTAGGATAATATTAATTCTGAAAATACAGCTAATTTATTTTTAGTAAATTTGTCCAGAAGAGTGTTGAGAGAACATCGGCAGGAACATCCTGGTCTCACATCAAATAAAGCTTTTAAATTTTGGAAAGCTAATGGGGCCAGGATAGACCAGATCTTAAATGGCGCAAAAATGCAAAAAATCTTCAAGCAATAAAAACACCAAGACCTCAACCAATTTTACCACAACCACCAACAATAACACTAATGCAAACATATTTGATAACTACTAAACAATTTAACAATTTTAGTGGAGGCACCTTGTCAGTGACTTTTAAGTAAATAGAAAATTTGAGCTTTAAAAAGTCATATCATATATAAAATAATTTAAATAGTTTATATATATCTTTTTACGCTTAGAAGTTGCTTAGAACTATTTGTTCCATTATTTTTCTATCTAACTGAATTTTTCCACGGCCTTTTTGACTGCAAGTGAACCCAATATCTTAAATCACGAGTTACTTATCCAATTTAAAAAAGAGAAAGCATCTTGTGATGGAGTTGCCCGGAAAGCTTATTCAATATTTTTGGAGCCACTATTATTAAAAACATTTGAGGGAAAAAACACTTTTGTTCCTATTTTTCAACCTTAATTTTCAGAAGAAGATTAGGATGTAGTTGGAAGAACTGTCTTCCATTTTTGTATTTTCTGTTCACCTATGCCATGTTTCTAACAAATATGCTACTTATAATTTATACAACAAAGAGGAATTATTAGTATCATTCTTTTCGTTCGTTATGTCCTGATTACAAAGCCTTGTCCTGTTATTGTATCAATATGTTCGAAATTGAAAAATCTCACCGTCTGGTTTACGAAGTGAGACTATTACTGTGATATATGGCTCTAAAGCTCCGATCACAGAGAAAGTGTAGGAATACATATCATTTCCTGAACTCGACATTAAGAAGAACAAACAGCTTCAACTTCATGAGAAGATACGTGGAAGAAGCATCAACATCACTTCTTTAGTTGTTGCTTCGTTACATCACTTGCTCAAATTTAAATTTGCCTGGTATAAAGACTCTTATATCAGCTCGACCAACGGCTAGGACATGCCTAAAACTGCTGATTATTCTCCGTAATATAACTACATATCATTTAATTGAAACAAAAATGACTTACTTTTACAAGTAATCATCACCAATTTCTAGCTGGCATGGGTAGTATGGGGTGTATTAATAAGAGGAGTAACTACAACGCAATGCAGATATAACTAGCCTTCTAAGACAGAGATGTCAATGAAAAAAAGGAGGTTTCTCTCTAAAGAATAAGAAGCAACTGGAAAACTTTTGTATTCTCCCCCTCACAGGGATGATCGAAACGCTAATGTATTTCGGCTGTACTGAAACAAACACCTATGAATGTGAAATCATGAGGATTGGTGAAATTCACTTATGCTTGGGATCTGGTGCGAGCCCTTGAGTAAGCATCCCCTGCCTTCTGCAAGACACCAGCCACATTCATTGACACCATCTGCCAAAACCAATAACTTTTGGTAAACGTTGGAAAAAGAAGAGTCGACAACTACAAATAGTATCGTTGTTGCTTTTACCTACTGACACAGAGCACGGGGCTAAGAAAGGTAGAATTGAAACCCAGCCCTTAGACAGACACCTGGAAACACAAAAGCTTTCCGACCTTAGACATGAACACGTTTAATTGGAAGAAAAAGAAAAAGGTGCGTCATTGAAAATAATTTCGTAGATGAAAATAATGAATTAAAAAATAAACAATGACAAGATTGGTTATTATGTAAACAGGTTGGAAAAGGCAATTAAACAGCGTCAAGTTAAACAATAAATCCTCGTCAAACTTGATGACTGAAACTGTGGATCTTCACGATTTACACCTACAGTGATGTGACAAGTATAAAGCATTTGCACTCTAAAATATACTACCAATGGATCGAAAGTCTTCCTACAATCACCACAAAAAGTTGTCCCACCTGATTCCTGTTGCAGACGTAAATGGAAAAATGTCCAAAATATTGAAAATGAATTTTGGAATTGTTGGAGCAAGGAATTTCATGTGCCACTATAGAACGAAGTCGTTGTTACAGGACAAAACAGACGCCCAATGGCAATAATTGCGGATAGTATAGCAATGCCAATGGTTTTGTTCGAAATGTCAGATTAAAATGGGCAGTACTAAAACGTCTGATAACAAAAATTGTTTTGTTACTAGAAACAGGTGATCTCATTAGAAGCAATTTATTTCTGAGGAGCTAAGTCTTTTTATATTCACATTTAACATTATAAATATCTTGATGTCGCGATGTACCTTATGCACATTTTTTTTGTACCATAGTTGTGTGTAATCTTGTCTACAGTTTAGTCACCATGTTGTTTTGTTTTGTCACTTGTAGGTGTGCCCTCTGTTATGGGGTCTCTTCCACAGTGGAATGCCCATAGACAGGCTCATTTAATGTACATGCATAATTAATGTATACCTGTGTGGTTAATTATATGGAATTAGTTTTATTACCCCGCCCCCTAAATACAACCATGTTGACGTTTTTATCTTTGTAGTAACATAGGCTAGAAATAAACAGAAACTTATTTATGAACTCTGACCGTCAAACCTTTTAATTGTAATTTAAAAAGCATTTTGGAATTTTTAAGATTAAATTCTAAATACAGCATGTTCTGTACGACGGTTCAGCATTATGTATGAAAAAAATTCAACTAACTGGGATCAGGATCAGTTGGAACTAGAAAGTCGGTAAGGAATGCCGCTGCTGCGTTCATTGTAACTAAAGATAGCTTGCAACAGCGTTTAGAAAATGCATTGCAGGCATACCTACGGAAAAGATGCATAAGAATAAAACACTGGGACTTTACCGTAGTATTTTGCCTGACCAAGGTCAAAAATATCTTTCGGATTGTATAATTAAAAGGGTGAATTTTATGGGTGGTTAATATTGGAGATTAGGTAAGTTGCTTACCATTCTTAAGCCTCTATAGAATAACGTGGTATTCTATAGAGGGTTAAGTAAACATATAATAAACAAGGAATATAAGAATATATAAATAGGTAGACAGCAGTCAGTTAGCATAGAGCTAAGGTACGGACAGCATGTCAAAGAAGATTCAAGAGTACGCAACAAAAGATAAAGAAGTATTAAAGGAGAACATTGGAGGACTTAATTTTATATTGAGTCACGTAGTAATATCTGGAGGAAAATATCACGATGCAGAAGGAGAGTGCCACGACATTGAAGGATTCGAACGAGAGGTATGGGTGGAAATTTATGGGTGGAAATTTTCCAAAAAAACGCAAAGAGTTTTTTAGTCGGTACTATGTATAGACCACAGGTAGGTTCTAAATATCTACCAAGGGAATTTAAAACTCATCTTAATGACTTGTTACAGCTTGTTATGTCTGAATCAAAAGAAGTGAACCTTTTGGAGATCAGAATATTAATTTCTTAAAGAAATCAGATGATAAAGACATTAAAGAACTTTTACGTCTTTATGGATTGAAACAGCTTATTGAAAAACCGACTAGAATTACCGATAATACACAAACGCTAATTGATTGTATTCTGACTACTCGAAATGATACGACATACCAAAATGACGTCATCCCCATCGGTATCAGCGATCACGATATGGTCGGTTTCGTCAGAAAATTAAGAAGAGATAAGTTACCACCAAAAATTATCAAGACTAGGAATTATGCCAAGTACTCTAGTGAGCAAATGGTTGACGAAATTAGTAAACACGACTGGGGTGAACTTTATGGAATGAACGATGTGAACATCGCATGGTCATATTTCAAAACTACTCTCACCGCATTGTTCAACAAACATGCCCCTATCATCGGGAAGACAGTCAAAGGACAATTTTGTCCGTGGCTTAACAATGAGATATATAAATTGATGAACGAAAGAGATAAGGCTTTACGAAAAGCGCGAAAATCGAAAAAGCCAAGCGACTGGAAGGCTTACTGCAAAGTTCGAAACTTATGTACACGTAAAATACGAGAATCGAAGTCCCAATTTAGTAAAAACTTACTAGCACAGAATTGTCATAATCCAAAGAAATTTTGGGATACGATAAAGAAAATAATGCCAACTAAACCACGAAACGTCGTAAGTGATGCTACAGCAACCAATTCGAAAGTTGAATCAGTATGTTTGTTTTTCTCTTCAATAGCAGCTCAAATCAAGGAGAAATCGATTCCCTTAAAAGATTTTGTATGGAAACAACCACAATGGTCGAAATTACGAACTACTTCCATATTTACCTTCAAATATGTATCGAAAATATCGATCAAAAAAGAACTGAAAAAATTAAAGAGAAGTAAAGCCACAGGTGTAGACGATCTTCCACCTGGACTGCTCAAAGATTGTTCCAGTCAAATCGCTGCTCCACTTTGTCACATAATAAACTTATCGATACAAACGGCTATGATACCTGGAGAATGGAAGCATGCTGTAGTTAAGCCAATTTTTAAAAAAGGTTCGACTGACGATAACAATAACTATAGACCTATATCTATATTGCCGGTCATCTCAAAAATTCTCGAAAGGGCAGTATATGACCAAGTTATCGAATATCTTGAGAAGAACAACTTACTATCTCAGTATCAATTTGGGTATCGTCGTCTCAGATCAACAGATTTGGCTGCTAATCTATTGTTAGATGACATTAGAAAGGAAGTTGATAAGAAAAAATACGTTGCTGCAGTTTTCATGGACTTGTCAAAAGCCTTCGACACGGTTGGTCATAGTATTTTAATTGAGAAATTATCAGCTTATGGTATACGTGGTAACGAACTAGAATGGTTTTCTGATTATTTGTTTGGGAGAAAGCAGGAAGTAGTGGTAAATAACATCAAATCTGACCCACAACCAGTAAATTGTGGTGTTCCGCAAGGGTCCATACTCGGGCCATTATTATTTTTAATTTTCTTTAATGACTTTGATAATGTCCTACTTAAAGCTAGCGTTATTAAATTTGCAGATGACACTGTTATCTACTTCTCAAGTGAAAGCTTTCTCGTCCTTGAAAATGTATTAAATGAAGAACTTCTTGCTGTTGAGACATATCTACGAGAAAATGATCTTGTTATTAATTTAAACAAAGGGAAAACAGAATGGATGATATTCGGGACGAGTAAAATGTTGAAAAGTGCTGAAGGAAAAATATCATTGTCATGTAATTTTGTGGAGATTAATGAGACGAAAAGCTACAAGTATTTGGGATCAATTATTGATCCTAAGTTGTCTCTAAATAACAACTTCGACTCTACATACAAAAAAGCATCTGGAAGACTCCGTTTACTGACGAGACTACGATCCGAAGTTGACGATACAACTGCTAAAAAGATTTACGAAACAATGATAACTCCAATCATTACATTCAATAGTATCATCAATTTGAACCTGAATAACACCCAGTTGAACAAACTGCAGTCCTTGGATAGACGTGCCAGAGTAGTAACTAACAACAACAGTTTACAACCCATTTACGACAAAATTCAACGAAATGCTTGTAATGTTGTCAGAAAATGTATTGATCGTAAAACATGCTCAAATTATTGGAACCACTTTCAGCTGCTAAACCATCAAAGACTGACTCGAAACAATTCTTATTCGCTAAAGTTACCAGCAGTACGTTTGGATATGGCAAGAAATGGTTTTTACTATATGGGTGCCAGTATATATAATTCTTTACCAATAGATATACGAAGGGAGCCTAGTTATATGAAATTTAAAAATAAATTGGATAACCATATTTTTTAATCGTTTGGCCTACTTACACACTTTATTTGGACTTTGGACCCTAACACAATATGAAGCTCTTAAACCTTGTCTAGTCTTCCTTATTTATATGTTTTCACCTCTGTTTCTCACCCTTTCTACTCGATGTTTTTAGATACTGCAAGCTTATGACATACGCGGTTTTGAATTAAAATGTTTTTTGCCGATTATTCATTCGACATTTAGCAGAAGGAAGCATTTGTGATATGGCATGTTTCATCTTTCGTTTCTTAGTATAGCATTTTCAATATTTCATATATTATACTAGCTTTGTTGCCTCACCCATTTATACCAATTATCTCCCATTTGAGCGCTTAACTCATGGACACCTATAATCTTATCTTTAGTGTATTTTCACCATTTCATCTATGTGCTTAGCGTTTTTCTTTTTGTTTTGCCTATTCCTTTTCATTTTATTGGATTTTAGAACATCGACGATTTTATATTAAATTGTATATAATGTAGAGTATTTGATTTTAATTTTAGCAGGACACATTTGAAAAGCAGAAATTTATTCTGAAATGTATATCCTGGGTAAATATTGATGATAAATAAATAAATAAATAAATAAATAAATAAATAAATAAATAAATAAATAAATAAATAAATAAATAAATAAATAAATAAATAAATAAATAAATAAATAAATAAATAAATAAATAAGGTGCGCGACTTGGTCAAAGCATATGGAAAGTCATCCGACACACTATTCCACAGAGGGTGTAAGAGTAGCGAACGATATCACGCCCACGCAGTTATCTCGCGGAGAAGTGACGAATCGGGTAAGAGACTTATTGACCGAAGAGTTATCAATCGAGCCTTCTTCAACAAACTTGGAAGTATGTGCTGTCAAGGATGCAACCAAAACCGCAAGACTGGTAACACCAATAAGTGCAAAACATGCGGCTGCAAAATCGACCAAGTCATGGTCAAGAATAGAGAACACCTCGACAACTTGCGAAAATATCTCAAACGAAGAGAAGCAGAAAAAGAAGAAAGAGATTTCGTTAAAGAGGAAAATAATCTTCGATCCTGCACTAAAAGACACAGAAACGATGAAGAAGAAGAAAACTGCGACATCTGCTACAAAAAACGATGCACAGAAGAACTCCTCGACATGTAAGCAACTAACAGAAGAAGAATTACGAGAAGCATACGAAGAAGAGATGGAAGAAGATTTGCGAATTGAAGAAGAACTAAACAGAGATCGAATGAAAGATATGATGCAAAAAATACGATACCACCAAACACGACATAGCGAATGGGAAAAGAGAGGCAACAAAGCATCATCATTGTGGAAAAGACTACGAACGAAGTACTACGACAAAGAATGGGCAGAAGAAAATGTCTACAAAGATTTAAATGGAACATTTAGATGCAAAAACTGTTATACCAGATGCGACATGCAAGGAATACATTGGAATGGAAGAAATCAAAAATTCGATCAACAAGAATGCGCAGAAGATGAAGATTCAAGAGACGAACGAGAACGAACAGCACGACAAACACTGACGGTAGAAGTTGAGAAGAAAAACGAACAAGATGATGGTGAGGAAATACACGATACTGATGATATTTTTGATTTTGATTATTCGCCTGAACTTATATATATAATAAGAGGATTTGTACACTATATCTTAAAAGATTAAATATATTTAGAATGGATGAATAATGCTATATTTACTGCGCCAACAGACAGCAGCGGCGAGCCAAACAGCAACATAGCCTTCCAAAGCGTAAAACAACAATTCGTAACAATACTATCAGAAGAAAATGTAAGAAATGAAAAACACTTCCAAACAGTATTAGCAACAAGCGACAGATTAGTCAACGCAATAACAAAAATGCAACCAGGAATAGTGGAATCACTAAAGAAACATATATATCAAATCAACCGACAGAAAGTGGAACAACTAACATATCATCAAGCAATCGGACGAATGGAACCGTTCACATGCAAATGCAAAAAGGTAAGATTATGCGACGATTGTATAACCGACGAAGAAATCATCATAGCAGCGGGATCGATGTGTCAGTTCCTGGAATCAGTAGCGAAAGAGAACGAAATGGATTTCATGGAACTAATGGAAATGATCTACACAATATTAGATGGAAGAGGAGGAAAGAAAAATACATTGATATTCATTGGATCAAGCGATAGTGGAAAAACAACATTGATGGATCTACTACTAACACCGTATGAACAACACGAAATCGGAAACTTCAAAACACCGTTAAAGAACGCAAACAACACATTCTAGCTGGAAAACTTACCGGGAACAGATATATACAGATGCGAAGAATGCCTGCTAGAAACCGAAGACGTGGTACAAATACTAAAAGCGTTATTCGAAGGAAATGCAAACTTGGAATCAGATGTGAAATATAAATCACCAATACCAGTACCAAAAAGACCGGTGGTAGTAACAATGAATGGACACAAACCAAAAGATGTAACAAAACATGTAAGCGCAGAGTACGACGCAATCAAAAACAGATCAATTATTATAACAATGAATGAACCATTAAAAGATCGAATAACAGAGGGGAGTATTGTACTGATGAAGAAACACGGAAAACACATTGCAAAAGTATTGTATGAGAAGTACGGACACTTTAATTTACAGGAAAACGCAATAATAGCAACATCGTATTGTAGTAAGATTGTAAATTCTTTCCTTTAAGTATAATATATACAAAAAATAAAATGTTTATTCACTTTCTTTATCCAACTCACCAACAATAACATCGGTAGTACTGTAAACAAACGGATTGTATATAGGCATACTGTGAAATTGAAGATTTTGACGACGATCAAAACCACCTTGATTAAGAACAAGCTAATCACCAGAAGTATAATAAATAGGAACTTCGCCAAACATAATAGGTGTATTGTTAACCTGACCAGTTTGGTTAGGCCACCAATTATCAGAATGATTCGAATGAAACATAGCGTTCTTAATAATCTCAATCTTGTGAGTAATCTGAATCTCACCATAAACACGATAGGGTTGAACATTATCACCCTTCATAAAACGGCTGAATGTAAACAAAATAGGCTTCATAGGATGAGGATCATAAACAGGAACAGGTTTCATACCAGTAGCGACTTGACAAAAATTACCCCAAGCATGTTGAATATTAGCAACAGTTTCGTAACTAGTAATATTACCGGCTTGACCAAACTTACCATGATCTTGAGACAATAAGGTCTTCAAAGTACCAGTAATAGGATTCTTATTATAAACACATAACGGGGTCTCATATTGATTACCATCATAACCAGTACCATGAGAAGGAGGATCTAATAAACCTCCTAAATAATCACAACGAATAGTGTTAGTAAATGTTTGATAACTAGGAGTACCAGCACCAACACGTTTACGAGCACAACGACCAAATTCCAATAAGTCAGTACGATGACGCCAATAATGAAGAGTAGGCTCATAATGAAAATCAAATTGATCATCATTCCTTTTCAGTAAATATTGCTTGACATTAAAATTATTTGTGGGTTATACAGCAAGCTGTAATAATAAAAGTTATCTTAAGATGGTAGTTATACTAGGTTTGACATATTAAAGACTTTGCATTCATACCAAATCTTCCTTGTCACAAGGAATGAACAAAACATTAACAATCCATCCAAAAAGCGATAAGCAACAGATGCGGTAAAAAAAAAACCAGCAATTCAAACTGAATTAAACAAGGATAAATGAAAAAAATAAAGCCATAATCTTTAATGTGCTTGAACGGATGGATTTTAAAAAACAATCATAGGAGAGTTGGATGAAATATTAATAATAAAAAAAATGTTTTGACTACGTTTCGGATGTTTGCACATCCATTTTCAAGTCTAGTAACAATTTGTCTTAAATTTATGTAAAAAATACAATGTTTTAAACAAACTAATAATTAACTATTCAGTTAAATAGATACCATGCCGCTAATGTGATATTGTTGTTAAGCAAGGAACCTCGTAGTATGAATAAACGTCTTAATTTCAAGAGAGAAGCGATTACTGTCATGAGCGAGTATGCCAAAATTCTCAAAAGATGCTACGTGATCACATATCTGTAGATTTGAGCTTGATAGTTTTTTTTCCTTCTTCTAAGTTTAGTTTCTTTCTTGAGGCAAACTGTTTAATGATTTTATTATTTTTGTTTATCTTGTTAGGTGTGCATAATCTTAGTGCAGGAAATACGAATTCCCAGAACAGAAGTCCACACAAAGTTTTGTGCCAATCAATATCAACATTGGAAGCAATGGAAAAGCAAAGAGCCACAAAAAATTGTAGCTATGATAACAATCATAGCATTAAACAGAAAAAGCAAGTAACCAATTTAGTAAGAAGTCGATGTTTGATTAATTGCGTGTTAAGTCATCAGCCTACAATAGTCCTGTAAGATTCTGGTGCACAAATCTCACTGGTTAGTAATCACTATTGGAGAAACAATTTTAAAATGCTACATGTAAACCGTTATCGTCCATACTGGATGAACACGATTCTTTACGTGTCCAATAGGGAAACAGCAACGATATTCTCTTTGACGGCTATGTATCATGAAAATGAGTAGTGTTTTGGTGAAGTACAATTTCTTGTCACATCAGAAAAGATCCAATACCCAATAGTTGGGTTTAACGCACTAAAAGTTTTGTTAAAATGTAACTCTAGCAACAACATTTTCGAAGTTGTTTCGGAAGCTCTATGCAATTTCAACTCTACAAATTCTGCATTTGTCAATCTACTTCAAAACTAGATGAGGATACAACTCCAAAATTTAAAGTGAGAAAAGACATTGCCATTCAAGCTGGCCAAAAGAAAAACATTTGCTGTATAGCAAATGTCGGTAACATCTAGAAAAGTTTGTCCATGAAATTCCAGCATTTTTCTTTCCTTCACCGGTGAAGAATTTACAGTTTTCCGTTAAAATAAGATACAAATCTTAAAGCATGGTTCACACGAGTGATAAAGTTATTTTAATCATATTGCGTATGATAAATTTTCATAAATTTGTTTCTGTGGAACGTCAACAGTACTGGATAAACTTATGAAAAGTCGTCTTAGAACAGTGTTACAAAATTTTTTAGAAACAAAAACTTTTGAATTTAATGATTATGAGATAACAAAACAGCAAGCTGTAGTGATTCGACTAGTCTAATGACTCTTATTTTCAGTGGTAGAGGTTAAACCCTCTAAAGATCTCTATGCAAAGCAAGATCTCCCTTTTACATGGGTGGTCTGTACAACCAAGTTAATTGAAAAAGCAACCCTCTGGACAATACAAATATTGCAACAAAACAAAAAAACAACAACAACATATATTGACATAAAACGTATATATATACAGATAAATAAAAACTATAAAAAAGGGGGCAAACAACTACCAATGCGCCAGGACTTGTGAACCTGACTGTAGCTTTACACGTGTTACGGGATCCCGACACTCAGCCTTACACAGGTTGCTTAGGACCAGCCTTGGTCAGGACCAGCCTGAAGTTACTGGGGTGATATGCGTGGGCGTAAAACCACGAAGATATGAAAGAGAAATTTCACACACCCTTGCAGAGATTCTTACAAGAATAACTATGGGTACAGCAGGATCGTTAACCCTGTAGACCAAGTGAGCAAACTTATTTTATTCTAGAATACCTTTCATAAACAATGTGCGGATTTGTAAATTTTATAAAGGATTTTTTAAAAGATGAGTTAGTTGACTTTTAAAATGCAGACGAAAATAAAGAGAAAAGTTCTGGAAGTAAAAATCTCTTCCCAATACAATAGGAAAGGTTAGCTGGGCAAGTAAGATTGTACCCGGTAATATACGACAAATTCGACCCATTTCACAAGTAACGAGATGTTATACAAAACACTTGGGAAGCCGTCGCCGAGAACCTAGAATTAATGATGTTAATTTGTATACTGTATCTGGATCTGAAGAAGAAACGTTTCCAAATGAAACTCTCTTGTTTATATCTCTTTTAGGTCTCAGCCTAGGCAATTATTTGAAGATCTTAAAAAGAAATACAACAAAAAAAGACTTAAAATTACCGAAAAAATCTGGGACGTCATTGTACTAAGTCAAAAAAACCGAAAATGCTCTAGAATCATATAAATATCTATGCTGGTTGGACAATTTCATGGCGCGCAGGGAAGGCAAATCAATTTTGACACGTAACAGTGAAACTCTGACACTGATTGACAGTGAATGAGAGATGTGACAACAAATTCACTCCAGAAGGCAGTGGAAATCATAAAACAGTTGAGGATGATGAAGGGTTAATTTCTCAAAAAAGAAAAATTGATAACGGCAGAATTTCTGATACAAAACTGCCACCAAAAAAAGAAAGCTAAGTGCAACAAACAAACAAGATGATGAACATGGTAGATCTTCTTTGAAAATCTCTAGGTGCAGACATCAGAGTTACCTAAGTTTGATCAGTTAAAAGCTATGATTTTGAGATAACAAAACAGCAAGCTGTAGTGATTCGACTAGTCTAATGACTCTTATTTTAAGTGGTAGAGGTTAAGCAAAGCAAGATCTCCCTTTTACAAGAATGTAATATCCGCGAAGCAGTCTTCAGATACAGTATTGGCCATTACGATACGTCAAACGTGCAACCTTTGACGAGCTCACCAATAAGGAATTCTCCCCCATTAACACCTATAAGTGGCCAACAGCAATACTCCTATTCATGAAAAAAGACTACGCATGGAATTGAGGCCAGGGCTGCTAAAAAACTCTTTCTTTCAAGCCGGGCACAACAAAGTTGAATGAAATTATCAGGTATACACTATAATAGAGAATATCTATTTTGCCGTATAATTTAATGATATCTCCATAATATTGCATGTGTTTATAACAAACCCCATAATAAAACGAAGACATGACAACTAAAATAGCTCAAATTGCCGATTGTTAGTTGTTCAACTAGAGAAGAGAAATATGTTCTGCCTGATCAGTTTCAAGTTTGCCAGTTATACTTAAACGTTTTAAAATTTTACTTTTGGCTTTTAGTGGTATTAATACTACTAGCTATGGAACAAGAATTAGTAGTAGAAGAGTTTTTTGAATACTTGTGGGTAAGTTTGTTTGGCTAGCTAGCAACTTGTTTTTTTTTTTGCTATAGTCTTGTCTTTTTTGGTTGTGTAAATAGATTTATTTTAGGACATAATAACAATTTGTTTGTGTGTAACTTGATAAATGCTAGCTAGCTAAAATTCTGAAACTTTAGATACCGATTCAGTACTGTTGGAAGAGGACGATATTGATGATGAATGTGTGCATGTTGATATAGAAAATATAAGTCGTTACACTCAATCACATTTAAAAAAGTGGCTTTTATACCGTGGGGATAGTTTAAGGAAAATTGATACATTAAAAGATGCACAAGTGAGGTATGCATAAATTTTTAGGTTTGGAGTATATTTATAATGTGCGTATAAATATTTATAAAAAGCTAAAACAAAGAAAAATTTCTCACACAAAAAAATTTTCTCTTAGAGTGCTGAAGTACTTTAAGTTAAAGACACACAACCTTGTAAACCTAACTGAAGATAAGAAGTGGGTTAAAAAAAGGCTGAAAAAATGAACATACTTTTGAGACCAATGGCTATGTCGAAACCTGAAATTGAATGTCCAACTATCTTAAAATACAAAATATGCAATGCAACAAATTCAGCTGGACGGTCAAAGTCATAGTCAAAATACACCATATCAACATATAGCCCGTCATTATGAAATTGCGTTAGAGAAGGGGCCTGGGCACCATAAAGGGGGAACGGTAATTGAGCTCCCTTACGGATTCTGCCACTTAACTTGAGAAAAAGAAGTATAGACATCACATTTTTACACTCTTTAAAAACAAAATAAAATAAAAATTAATTTATGTATGCCTAACGTAAATTGCGCTGTTGTAAGTTGCTTTAACAACCCTAAGAAAATCAAGAAATCGAAGGAGCAGTTATGTGAGGTAAATGAAAATGTTAAACACGAACAATGTGGTTGTGACCGACCTTTTAAAATGTACTGTTTCCCAAGTATTCGATACAAGGAGCAAAGGGATAAATGGTCTAATGCAATGAAACGAGAAAAAAGTGACAAATCAAAATGGGAACCAAAATCAAGTGATCGTGTGTGCTCTATACACTTCGTTGATGGTGTCCCAACAGCTGCAAATCCATATCCTACACTTAAATTGGGTTATGAAACTCCAATTAGAAAACCAAGAAGAGAATTATATCAAAAACCTTTACCTCTAAAAGAATTAAAACTGTGTTCATCAGATATGGAAAATCAGTGTAACTTTTCCACATCTGATATTGATGGTGATGCTGATGGCTTATTTACTCCACCATTCGAAAACAGCTATTTTAAAACTCCTACTTCTATAAGCTGTAGTGGGTGCACTGGTACACAAGAGCTAATTCTTTAGTATCCAAAGTAAACTCCCTTACACTACGAAACCAAACATTATCTGGAGAAAAGATGTTAAAAGCGTAAAAAGTTCGACATTCACATGGCGAAAAATAAAGTGGCAAGAAGATGAATTTTTACACAGGGTTCACCACCATTGCTTTATTTAATGCAATCTTTATTTTTCTCAAGCCATATTTATCAAATTTGAGGTACTGGAGAGGTCCAAAGGAAGAACTAATTAACAAATACAAACATACAAAGCCAAACAAAACTGCATTAAAAAAATTGACACACCGTGACGAATTGTTATTGATATTAATGGGCCTTCGATTAGGTCTTCCTAATGAAGATGTTGCAGACCGTTTTGATATTTCCACAGGATTGGCATCCAGTGTTTTTACAACATGGATCAAAGTAATTAGTTTGGTTTTAGGCAGAGCTTTGGTCGTTTGGTTACCAAGTGAAAGTATCCGTGGTCAAGGCTGGCTATTCAAAATGTCGTGTGATATTGGATTGTGCAGAGGTTTTTATTGAACGACCGCATGTACTTGGTCTGATTATAAGCATCATAACACCCTAAAGTTCTTGATTGGTATATCACCTACTGGCTTTATTTCATTTTTGAAAACTGCTATGGTGGTCGTTCAAGTGATAAATTTATAACAAAGGACAGTAGTTTTTATGAACTTTTGGAGAGAGACGATGAAGTTATGGCAGATACGGTCTTTAAAATACAGGAGGAATTATTATTGAGCTAGTTGGTCTTCCTGGTGCACGATTAAAGAGCCAAATGACCAGTGCAGAATGTCGTGAAACAAAAGAAGTTGCAAACCTTAGAATTCAATAAACAATAAACCGAATTAAATTTTACAGGATTCTAAAAAGAACATTACCAATAACTATGTTGCGGCACGCTGATGATATTTTTTTATCGTGTGCTGCATTGTGTAATTTAAAGCCTGTTCTTAATAAAAAGAAAACACAATCCTGGTTTTTTTTTATATATATAGTACTCTATCAGCTTTTCTCTCCAATCACTCCATAAATTCTCATCAAAAACAATTTTGTCAACAACTTTTCCATGTGGTGTCCATACAACAAAGTAAGAAAATTATAGTCCAGTTAAAGACATTTGTATCTGACAGTGCGTAAAGTATTTGTGTGTTTTTTTAAGTGAAACACTACATTTTCATCTTTACTCAAATATGGTAAATTTGCATCCAGGGCAGTTGGCGATATGTGATTAATTGAATAAGGGTACTTGATTTCTAAGCATGCTTGTTGGCAGCAAGAACAACTTACGTGTTATTTTCTCAATTTCTTTTGACTGACTCCTTTTAACCATGTTTTTCATATGTTCAATAAATTCTGATTTATTTGATGACATAAGAATTATGTCATCTATGCCGATTAAATCTTGTGGTTTCGTTTGCTCATTCTCTGTCTCAATTGATTCATGAAAGAAGTCAACTTCGGGTTTAGGAACTGCAGTAAATAAAATACTCTCTGGTACAAAATCTTCAATAGCGGCAGCAATATTATTTAAAGTTAATTGCTTTATATGGGTTAAGGCAGGGGGTTATACTTTTCTTTAGTTCAGTGCACCAGTGGCCTTTTTTGCTTACCCCGTTGTTCAAAGTTTTCACGTGAAAAGTCCAAGTTTCTTATGTTTGTTGGAGCGACGTCTTGACGACTTGGTAACCATTCATTTGCTTTACTCGTACACGATGGTTTTGTCAATCCTAAACGTACAGCCGCCTTAATTCTACACAATGCAGCTGCAACATGGTTGCAGCTTTGACCCATTCCTGCCATACATGGGCAGTGACAGGCTCTGATTTTGACATTTTTTTCTCAATCACCAACCACAATGCATGATAAGGATCATGGATTGACTGAGATTTTCTCTTTGAATAAACAAAACTTGCTTCCTGATAGCTCATGGTATAGTGAAGGTTTTAGCCAATCACTTTTGTAATAGCTGTATACTTTGGAATTTTTATAATCATTCAAATCTTTGCTTCCTAATTCTGCTGGGTAAAACATAAGATAATTAAAAATGTTTGGGTACATAAGCATTGGCCAAAATGACATCCCTTCATCTTCATTAAACCACCCATGTGGGATTTTATAGGGATCAGGAATAGCTAAACCATCAATTTTTAATTTCCTCTTGTATTCAATACTAAGCTGATGCTCTACTTCTGCTGCAGTTTTTATAGGCTGTATGTTGTTCTCCATAGCCGAATCACTAGTGCTACAAGTTCCTTTTTCCTTCCATTTAATAACATTCTCGAACTCTTAAGTAATCCTTAAGTTCTTCTACTTTTGAAGACTGAAAATTACAAAGTGCACGCAGAATGATAAACTCGACCAGTTAAGTCTTAAAATTTAAATTCTACAGGTTTTGCTCCTCTAAAGAATATGCTTATATATAGGAACACAATTCTTCCTTTTTCCAAGGAGATAATTGGCACAAAAATTGAACAAACAAACAGACAGAGAGAGTAGGACAGGTCTTCTTTAAAGGGTACAATGGTTTTGACTCATATTCCTGAACCAAGGTACCCAAAATGTCTAGCTGAGTCACCTCAAAAGAGTCTGCGAACTTATTTTTTAATTAAGTCATAATCAATTTTAATTACTTTCTAATTGTTGAATATCTGATTTTTATACTTCGTTGTCTCAAGTTAAATTGCGGGCCTCATTCATTTTGACCCCCACTTATGGAGTCCAGGCCACATATCGAACCATATCACAATAAAATTAATAAATACATCGTTGATAATGCAGTTTCTATTAAAAAACCATTTATTCGAGTTAACCAATTTCTTGCTGAAAATTATGTGGATAAATTATCGGTACACACAAAAGAAAATGAAAACAGATTTTGTGTTAAAGGTTTGTGTGCGGCAAGTTTGAAAAAAAAGATCATAGCTTCAGTTATGCACATTGTCGGTGTCCTGGAGGAAAAGTGGGTACATGCTCACATACATATGCAATGATGAAGCTTCTTGCTAAATGGGCATACGACAAATCTGTGGTTGTTCCTGAACCTAAGCCGTGTAACTCCAACTCATGTTTGTGGTCTATTCTAGAGACAGGCTAGAAAAAATACAAATTGCTGATATCAATATTGTTTCGCATACTATTAAATGGAAAGACGCCAAGAAAAAAGGGAATAAAGTCTTCTCTATTTGAAGCTTGGACACAAAAAAACCCCAAATGAATAATATGGACCAATTAGTGTCAACAAACAAAAACTTTTCAAAAATAAAAAAAACAATAATCCTAATAAATATGTAATGAATCTACATACATAATCTATGTATGGATATGCCCTGGTTGGTTCCTGTATAAGCTATCAATGCTCTTTAATGCCCCCATACTTTAAGGTCTACGAAGAAAATCCTCAAATAAAAAACTATCCTAATTTCCTAATTTTCAACCAAATGATTGTATTCTCGATGATTACATCAATAAGATTTCCTGTGAAAAAACATTAAAACTTTTGAATATCCTTATAGAACAAGGATTGGAAAGCAAAAACATTGAAAAAAGTACTCGTGAGCAAGCCGATAACCCTGATTGGTTTCACTACAGGAAATACAGATTTACTGCTTCACTTTTTAACAAAATAGGTGACCTAAGTAAAAAACTGAAAAGGCCTTGCCTCATTAACACAAGGGATCGCTAAAATGAAAATGGCTTATGGGAAGTTCTACCAGCCAATTGCAATCCAGATGTATGAACGGTATTTTAGAACGACAGAAGCAACAATCAATGTGGAGGACTGTGGATTAATAATCGATTCTGCTAATTACATTTTTGGTGCAACACTAGATGAGAAAATTAATCATGGAAATAAATTTTGTATACTGGAAGTCAAGTGTAGTTAGCATTACAAAGATCTTGATCCAAAAGATATTTGTTTTGTAGCCAAAAACCCATGCATTGTTTACGACAAAGAAAATGATGCTATAAAAATTAACAAAACACACACACACTATAATCAAATTCAAATGCAATTGGCTCTATCAACACAAACATGGTGCGATTTTGTTTTATACACCTTTAAAGGTCTTGTGATTGACCGTGTCTATTTCCATCCAGAATTTTGGAAAAATATTCAATCTGAAGGAGCAAAGTTTTATTTTACAAAAATGTTACCTGAGTTGGTTGAAAAGTATATGAAGGATTAAATATTTTACTTCACTGCAAGCACGTATATATAGATATATATAATTGTATGTACATATTTTCACGTTATATTTTTTAAAATAGGATTCTGAAAATTTGGCATCAATCGACAAACAGTAATAATTTGATTTATGGATCCAATCATGCTGACCGGTGCTACTTGATCAAATATATGGTAACTTTTTAAACGCTGAATCATTCGTTCCACATGTATTCGCTCTCTTGCAATTTGTTGACTTTTTACAATCTTCTTTGTGGTGAATTGTCCACGTCCTTTTAAAAAAACTGGTATTATTAAATTTACATTCAATGGATTTAAATATTCTTCAATCGTGAAACCTGTCTGCCATTACACTGTCCCCTTTCTCCCCATAAACCGGGATGTAAAAATACACTTTTAATCACAATACTTTTATCTGAAATACTTCCAGGATACGCTGAAGAAATAAAAGTGAAACCACCTCCAGGAGCTATTCCAACCAAAACTTTCACTGTGGTGTGGCTCTTATAATCTGAATACAACATTCTGATGATGAAAAAGGGTTACTATACAGCAAGCTGCACTGAAGTATCTTGTCTACAGAGAGGTGGTTGTAAAAACTGGGATACGGCTCCCATAAGAAAGTGCTGAACACAATTTCTTGCTTCTTACAAGCATTAAAGGAATGACGGAACTTCAACTTTAAATTCCACACAATCAATTTTCCTTCATTGAACTAGGCATTAGCATTTGTATTTTTTTTTTCTGTCTGGCCAGATGCACATTGATCCCAACTTTAGATATATAAAATCAACCCATGTTATGACTGTGTTGCTTATTGTCTCTTCAGAAGAATCGAAAAGGTATAACAGATGCTTAACAGGAAAATTTCTTCATCACTGTGATCAGGTAACTTTCTAGTGGTGAAAAAATATGTTTACGCCAACGATTTGAATCCCTTTTACTTCTGGGTTGTTAAAGAGAATTACGTTTTCCCCAATCTCTCCTGCATCCAGAATTATCAAGACTGACCGAAATAAGGCCAAAGTAGAAAATCCTGTATAGTAGTTGCAGATACTATCACTGCTTAAGCAATGTGCAACAAAGTTACATTTAACTGATGATACATGTTTTATTTCCTGATGTAAACTATTAACTGTTTGTTCAAGTTGTTCACACTTAGCTTGTACACTTATTTTTTATTTTTTTAAAGAAACCAGTCTTTTACGTGTCCCTCTTGATGGTTTATAAGTCACACTAATGTCAAAGCGCTTCTAGCATAAGCGAGTGCTGTTTGTAATGTTAAAACCATCTAGGCCATCCTGTCGTTTAAGAAAAAAGCACCACGATCTCTTTGAAAAAGTATCACGGGGAAAATTGAAAAAACTAACATTATTTCTGTCTTTCTTCATTTAACACAGAATACTCGTGAGTTGAGCAGCCATAAGCAGCACATTCACGACCTACAGATTTGTTTGCCTTTTTCTTTAGGTTCTCGTCCGCCATCTTATTTGTTTATGCAGCCTTAGCCTCGATTTCACGCGGAACAGTTATTGCGCAATCGAATTTATGAATATGAAGTATTCGGTCCATATCTGAGCAAGCTGTATAAATATCGTATGTCAAAGGAGCCTTGTAAGTAATAATAAGAATACGAGATATAACTATGGAAGGTTAAAAAAGTTACATCACTGACTGTATTAGCTACTTTTGTTGAATAAAAATATAAGTAAAACATTAGTTTAGTTTTTTTATACGATGAATGTAAATTATTAGTCATGGCAAACTGCCAAGGCTGGAGTTTACATAATTCTTTAAATTATCACCCATGTAATGCCATCCTCTGATTTTTTTAACCAGTCAATGAATCCTTGTGGCGAGTAAAAAGCATTGTTCGTTTATCAGGATATAATGCTGATGCAAAAATAATCAATAGATCATCGAGGTATGATTTTTATTCATAATGAATTAAATGCATGGTGTTATTTATAATAAATGCTTTGATAGCATATGCTATATCAACTGCATGGTGTGTCATTTATAATAAACGCTTTGATGGCACATATTATTTGTGTAAAAAGAAAAAAAAAATTCAAAAAGATCTCAGGTGATGAAGCAAAAAAGTCTTGATGGCAGTGCAAAATTGGTAGTCAGCTGATTCACGCAAATTCAATATGACTATACGTCGACTTTCGGCAGAACCTCCAAAACCATCAGTGTTTAGGCTACTTTTTCATTGAAGTGTAGCCGGTCAGCGAGATGAAGAAGTAACACTGCTACCAACACATCACGCAATGGCGTTCTTTCACCGCACTTGTGAGGAAAAAATAGTGATATCATACAAATTATTCTGTAATGAGGTGGAACCATATATTATAATACAAAAACCACAATGTGATTTAAGTTTTACGTGCCAGAACAATAAAGATTTGATTATTAAGAGGAGTATTAATGACAAAGCTATAATAAAAATCCGTTTTTTCAGCAGCAGCACCATCTGACCGATGCAAGGGAACAGAGAAGCAACTACAGGATAAAATATTTTACGCAGAAATCGGTAAGAGGACTGCAAATAGTCAAAACATTCTATGTTCCTATTCATTCTACTTTGCTAATCGGTGCTACATAGAGCTACATTTTCTAAAGTCCCCCGTAAATGTCATATTTTCGGTGTAAATTTATGAGGCTGTAAACAACCAGGTTACAAATATCATCAACGAAATAGTTGACTGTTGAAAAGATTCAAATGCCATAAACAATGGAAAACTTTAGCGACCAAATAAAAATAACATTGGTAAACGCAAATTTTGTTGGATAGCGATTACAAATTTGCATGACAAAATTGATTCCCATTTTATGCGCTTTGGTAAAATCAAACAGAATTTTGAAAAGCCGTTTGTTTCATATGTTTTTGATGTCGCCAGTGTGGTTATAACAAATTATCTGAGTGATGTATATTTGCGCCAGTTTGCTTGTGCAATGGAGATCAGCTTTGTAATTTTAAAACCAGGTGTCTGTATGAAAGTTTTCCATCTATTTCCACCGAAAGAATTACCTAAAGAGAGAAACAACTTGCCGCCAAGACACAGAGGATGTAGTTGTACCGTAAATTAAATTCTATATTAGCATATTGTTTCCGCAAAAATTCTTTAGCTCATTCTTCGATTAATACTTGGCATTTAATAAGAAAATAATTTACAAAGAGGTGGCAAGCCACCACAATGATGAACTCAACCTGTTAGGTCTTTGGAAATAAGCTAGAGGTTGTACTCCTCTAGAGAAAATGCCTCTAAAAGCACAATTCTCCCTTTTACAAGTATTTAATTAAAAAATAAAAAAAAATAAAAAGGACACAACACATTTGAAAAGATGAACAGAACTTTAACCAAGGGCAGGTAGGTTTCGACCCATATTTCTGAACCTAAGTACCCTGGATGTCTAGCTGGGTCACCTGGAAGAGGTCCACGGACGGTCATCAGCAGAAACTAGACATCCTATCTTCCTAAAGTAAACTTTGACCACTTTCTGTTCAACTGTGCTATTCTTTTTTTTAACTCGGGTAATAAGTGGAGTCGTTACTCTCCAAAGACAAGATCATGTGTGATCAAACCCCCCTGCTAATATTTTTTTCTTTTTTCCCAAGCTCCAAATTTAAAAGATCCTAAAATTAGTGCAATTAAAGTAATATTCTTTCTGACGCGCCTAATTAGGCACAAATACAAAACTTCAGCACTTTTAGCCTGTTAGTATACTAAGAGAATAGGAGTAACTACATCGAAATGCAGATATAACTAGCCATTTAGACAGCTGATAATGTCTACAATTTTATATCCAGACTGTCGTTGCGCCAGTTATAACTTAATCATAAGTTGAAATTAAATATAGCTTACCATACAATTGTTATATAAAGCCTGCAAATTTTTTAAACCATTTTGGAAACGAAATGGATAACCGTGTTGCATTTTTTGATTCAGAAAACGAGAAACAAAAACCAAGGCAAGGGTCTTGTAAGTTGGAATTAGAAGTTGACTATCCTGTTGAAGGTTGTAAAAAATTAATGTCATGGGGCAAACACAGCCGTTTAAAAAAATACAACTTCTTAAAATCCATAAAAATGAAAAAGCAGCTAAAGGTCTGTAACTGACTTATATGTTATTCAAGTAATAATCAAAAATTAAATAAATTTCTTAAAGCTGAATAAATGGTTTTTAAAGAATTTTTCTTTTCTAGTCCTTTTCATTTGAAACCTCTTTTGGTAAATAAAACGTTGTTGTGTCCTTTTTCAGATCATGACAATGTAAACAGAGAAAACAAATCAGTTAGGTGTAAAGATTTGGCAGGCTGGTCTTCTTACAAAAGTTATACTAATGGGGTAAGAATGAAAGTTACAAAGTGCACGCACAATGATAAACTCGACTAGTTAGTCTCCAAATTTAAATTTAAGAGGTTTTCCTCCTGCTCATATAAAAAGCACACAATTCTTCCTTTTTTCAAGGAGATAATTAGGGTAATAAGTGGTTTCGTTACACCCAAAGACAAGCTGAAAGCAAACCCTTGCTAGGCTTCTTTTAAGTTACCAGAGAAGAGTGAGCTGAACTCTTTACCCTCTGGGTATTAATGGTAAACTGGTTCGAATGAACTAGCTGGGGTAATACAAAACCGCCCAGATTTACGTTTTCCTCCGCAATGACCCTGGAAGTACATGTTTTATAAACGTAATGATAAATGCAAAGAAAGAAAGAAAAAGCGGATCAACAGCGAACGTAACAAAGAATATAACATGAATTGTTGGTGAGGATAGGTGGAGAGCATTTGCAAACTGTTCTATTGTTGCAGTGGTACCGAGAATTTGTGGCAGGATCCTCAACATAAGCCCAATAATGACCAGCGGTCAACGTAGAGTCGTGACCCTTCAAAGATAGTCAAACCTGGTAATCAAACCCTCTTGCTGGAGTTATTTTTATTTGATTTTTTTTATTTTTGGCTGGGGTAATAAGTGGAGATGTCACTCTCCAAAGAAAAGACTGAGTGTAGTCAAGAGAAAAAGGAAAATAATTTACAAAGAGGTGGCAAGCCACCGCAATGATGAACTCAACCTGTTAGGTCTTTGGAAATAAGCTAGAGGTTGTACTCCTCTAGAGAAAATGCCTCTAAAAGCACAATTCTCCATTTTTACAAGGAATTAATTAAAAAAAATATAAAAAAAATAAAAAGGACACAACACATTCGAAAAGATGATCAGAACTTTAACCAAGGGCAGGTAGGTTTCGACCCATATTTCTGAACCTACGAAGAGGTCTGCGGACGGTCATCAGCAGAAACTAAACATCCCTATCTTCCTAAAATTAACTTTTTTATTTTTTTATTTTTAATTTTTTTTTAACTGGGGTAATAAGTGAAGTCGTCACTGTCCAAAGACAAGTCCTAGTATGATCAAACCCCCTTGCTAACTTAATTTTTATTTGATTTTGTTTTATTTTTGACTGGGGTAATAAGTGGAGTCGTCACTCTCCAAAGACAAGACTGAGTGTAGTCAAGCCCCCTTGCTGAATCATTCTGGTTAAAATATTCTTATCTCAGCTCTTCTAAAAAAAAAAACATATGACTCGTGACTGTTAATAAGGCGGTCATCACAGAAAATTACTGCTCTATCGTTGCAATGTATCCACCTGTGTACCATTTGGTCGAAGGCTATGGTTGTGTAGTGACCATTATTTAAGTTGCCGCAATGGTTGATAATAGCCCTTAATTGAAAATTTTTACGAAATTTCACTTTTCCATCTACGGTTAAAGGTATGGAAAGGGTACCAGGGTAAGCAGTAATACATGAGGCAATTTTTGACACAAGGCCGTTGGCGCTGGCACAACGTTTTAGCTGTAAAATGAGATGGGAACCGCACAACACTACTTCTTTTTCAACTAGAGCAGTTTGATGAGCGTTGCAAACATGGCAGAAGTAGGCATTGGTGTCTGACAACTCCTCGCTTTCGAAGAAATTATCTAAGGAAGATTGTAACATAGGGTGCAGAGAAAGTTAGATGCATGGTGCTATAACTTCTGAGGAGCTGGTAATATGACATGAATTGCAAGTGGTTGATGTCTTGATGCCAATACTAAAAAGACTTCCAAGAAATGGAAAGTGTAATGACAGACCAGGTAGGAGATATTCAAGAACCTGGGGGACGTCGTGCTGAGCAAAGATAGCTGAGATATGATGTTTCATAGCACGCAAAAAATGGGAGGGATCAACTGGACTTCTAGAAACAGCCAAACTTTGAAGAACACCTACAAATGCTTCGCTTAACTTTGAGGTTGTTTTGCTGACAGAAATGGCTTCTTTAACTTTTGGAAGGTTATAAAAACATTGTAAGATGGAGTTTGCATAACATGTGTTTCCCAAGTTTTTTAGACCGCTATTCCTAAAATCAGGGTTAGATGGCACTTGCTGACTCATTCTGGTTAAAATATACTAACTAATATACTATACTTGATAATGGCAACATCTTTGGTCCTGGAAGATTAAGCTGGTTTCTTTCCAAAGCACTCTAAAATGCGCTACATCTGTATACACCACCATCACTGATGCGACCTTGGCAACCAACATCAACGAATATGAATTTGTAATCATAAACTGCAAGTGCCAATAAGTGCCTATAGAAAAAAAACCTTTGTAGTTAAAAAAAATCTGATCCACTGTCAGCTGGATGAATAATAGCAACATGCTTGCTGTCAGCTGCGCCAAAGCAATTTGGAAACTGCCAGCGTCGCCTTGTTTCATGTTCGTACTCTTCCCACTGTTCTCCTGTACTTGGAACTTTAACGTAGATTTCTCTCAACGTGTTATATATCTCTGCACAAACAACAGGTATAAACTGTGAAATAGTAGTTTTATGAATCCGAAATTGATATATTAGGCTTTCACGCGACTCGCCAGTGGCCAAGAAACAAAGAGCAATAGCTATTATTTCTTCAGGGGAAATTGGCGTTCACATCATTGTTGCTTGCTTGACCAACTTGGCCCAACCAATTCCACAAGTTTCTAGAAGAGGGTGGAAATGTCTGCTAGTTATAGCATAGATAGAATTATAGCATAGCGATTTTATCTCATTTTACCTCCCTGCAGGGAACATTTTTTCCTCCCCTTGAAACACACAATGTAACTTCGTTCCCAGGGTCCTCCAAGAGCCACACATCCCTGGGCTCTAGGTTGCCCAACTACACGCATACCCATAATAGAACAGAGGAACATGGATTTGAGGTTCAAAAAAGAAGTACTATGCATCTGAAAGCTGTAGTATTCATTGTGCGCTTTTAACGAGGCTTTTTTGTTTTACTATTTTTTATAACGCTATTACAAGTAGCAATGATAGTAATAATGAGAAAAGCCGCTTCTTCCTCAAAGTTATCCATAGTTGCACTCTGACTGTAATAATCGCCCTTGTATATGTTTGAGAAATAACGAAAGAATATGAAATTAGTAGGCAGGTTTTACAATATTCTTTTAATATTTTTACGTGTATTTACCAAAAAAGTACCAGAAGAATATTGAAACAATATTTAAAAGTGAATATTCCTTGTGAATTTTCTTCTGTGTATATCGGTCTTATGGTCTCTAGTGCATTATTTATTCGGGGTTATGTTTAACAAAATCGTGTAGCAAACTTGTCGTTCATTAGCCAGGAGAGGTTGCGAAACATTTCGTAACTTGTAAGCAAATTTCAAACAGCTCTGTTACAGCCAAACACCAAGGAGCAGGGTCGGATCCAGGTTTTTTATGTAACTAAGCAAAAAAATTTTTTGGGAGATTACCGCCCAGAATGGGCGTTAAAATACGCCGAATGGGCGGACCTAATAGTAACAAAATTTATCACCTTGTTAAGGCTTTTTCCAGCGTTAAAATATACAATAAGTAACAATTAGGTAATCTGGATGGGTTATCATCCACTCCACCTCTTTTGAAATCGTTTCCAGTTTCTCTCTTTAAATATGAAGATTTTATGAAAGTTCTTGTCACTCCGCGAAATGACTCTTCCCCAGGTATCAATGGGATACCTTATAAAGTTTATAAAAAATGTAATAAAGTAAATACTGTTTTGTTTAATGTTTTTAAGTCTTGTTTCAAAAATTGTGTTGTCCCTATTCAATGGTGTATATTCGTTGATAACTGAATGTTATTCTCTGACCTAACATACTAAGATAAAATACAAATCGGATCGGGTTAACTATTGGATAAATATAAACGGGATACATATACACGTCCCTTCCTACTGTTTTTTTTTTTTTTTTTTTTTTTTTTTTTGTCCTAGGAAAAATAAAAGAAACAAGTGAAGGAAAATATATAAATCCTTCATTCCTATTTCATAATAAAATCGTTGTATCGAGACGGTAACCGTCTCTCGTGTTGAGCGTCTTGGTAAGGGAGCAGGTGGAGGAGTTGATCCCTGCTCAGTTGAATGTTCATTGCTTTCATCGTTATTTGTGTCTGTTGTGTTCATTATTTCTTCCTGCTGTTCTTGTATATGTGGGGGAACAATCGTGTGTTCACCATTTTTAGTTTCTTTGACATTCAAAATCGGGAATAAGAACATCTTTGGTGCATTCTTGTGGAATTTTGCGAAGGAACCGGCGGTTTCTTAATGTTAACCTCCGGCTTCCATCCATAATAACCCTGTATTGTTTGTGAGGTAATGCTTCAGCAATGCAGCCAGTCTTGTCCCATTTATTGGGATGGTTGCTGTGTTGGTTTTGGATCGCGACCGAATCACCGACCTGTAGGGGTTGTAGCGAGTGTCGATCCCCCTTGTTTGACAGTTCAAATCGACGAGCGTGTGTCATTTCACGTGCGTCAGCAAGGTCAGACCACTCCCTTCTGAAAGTGATTGGTTGTGGTAGATGGTCAGGGAGGTTTCTTCCAAACAGTAACTCGGCTGGAGAAATTCCCATGTCTGGTGCAGGCGTGTTCCGGTGAAGTAGGAGTGCTTTGGTGACTGCTTCGGTATTGAGAGAACCAGTTGGACTGACGTTCGATGTGAGGATGCGTTTCATGGTTTTTACAGCTACCTCGGCTCTTCCGTTACTTTCCGGTAGGTATGCTGACGATAATCTGTGACGTATTCCCCAGTTGTTGAGGAACGCGTTGAACTCGTTTGATTCGTATGGCGGACCTCCATCAGATGCAATTTCTTCTGGAATACCAAAGGTGCTGAAGTATCGACGCAGAATGTTTTTGACGGTTGCTGCATTCGATGAGGCTCGTAGACAGGCGACTTCGGTCCAACCAGAGAAGCGGTCAGTGTAAATCAGGTATCTTTGCCCTACCATATTAAAGATGTCCGTGACGGCTAGCTGAAACGGGTAGGACGGTTGAGGTGGCTGTTCGGCTGGTTCTTTCGATTGTGATGGGGCGGTCTCGTTGCATCTTCGGCAGTTGAGACGTTTGTTTTGAATGTCCGAGTTCATACCTGACCAAAAGAAACGTTGTCTAGCGTTGCTTTTCATTGAGGAAACTCCTTGGTGACCGACATGGAGCTCATCGAGAAGACGTTGTCGAAGAGATTTCGGTACGAGTGGTATCCCCTTGGAGAAGATTAAATCATTACTGGTATACAGGCGTTCACGTAGAGACCAGAACTCGCGTAGGTTTGGTGGAACTGATTCTTTATTCGTTGGGAATCCCTCTGGCAATTTTTGTCCGTTTGTGCGTGTTTACGGATAGTTTCAAGACGAATAGTGTCAGTGGGTCGTTCGAGGGTAATTTCCTCTTCAATGTAGGCGATATGATTGTTGAGGTCAACAGATGCGATGGGTTTCATTCGTGACGTTGCGTCAGACGCAGGATTTAGTTCTCCAGGTATGGGATAACTTTGAAATTGTACATAAGCGTTTTTTCACGGAACTTAAACACTCTAGGATTTTCGATTTTCTCTAGAGCGCGACTGTTGAAAATAGGAGCGAGGGGTTTATGGTCGACTGTTACGATTAATGAAGGGCAGCCTAGGACGAACATTCTGCAGCTGTGAAGTCCGAACATAAGGGCTAATGCTTCACCCTCGATAGGGGCGTATCGGCTTTCCGAGTCTCTCGTGAATTGGGAACCAGCGTAAATTGTTTTCCAATGATCGGGGCCACAGAAGACGTCTTCTTTATTTGGGCAGTGGCAATGTTTTTGAAACAGGGTGAAACCTATACCGGTTTTTGACCAATCTGTTGATAACCAGGTCTGGCGGTTGAGCTGAAAAGATTTAACCCCGTCTTTGATAGCGTCAATGATTGCTACCTTCAATCGTTGGAATACAGTTTCTAGGGTATCGTCCCAATAAAATTTCTTACCCTTCTCCAATAATTCTCGAAAGGGTGCCATTACTGGGGCTTGGGCAAAGGCGTATGTAGTTTGGTTGATTAAGCCGAACCAGGAACGTATATCTTTAATGTTTTTCGGTGTTGGGAATTCTTGGATGGCTTGTAATATTCGAGCTGGTGGTCGGTAACCATCCTCAGTTATATCAAAACCCGCAAACTCTACAACGTCCCCAGCAAAGTGAAATTTTTCTGGATTAAAGATGATACCGTTTGTGGCACACAGGTTGATGTATCTAACGCAATGCCAAAACGATTTGGTAATGTCATTATCCCAAAGGATGGAATCGTCAATACATCGAGCTACTCTAGGAAAGTCTTTGGTGATATCATCAAAGCGCTTGGTGTATCCGTCCCCGGAAGCATGGAAACCTTGAGGTGCGCGAAGGTATCTATAGCGTCCCCACTCGGTGATGAACGTTGTTGCATCACGGGCTTCTTCGGACAAGGCGACACTGTGATATCCGTTCCAAGCGTCTAGGACGGTTTTCTTGACTCTTGGGGGTATGGCGCTGACAATATTGAACGGCGTTTGGGTGTGGTGCGTCTCTCGACGAGTAGCTTTATTCAGCTCCTGGAGGTCGACGGTTCGCCTGGGTGTTCCGTCCTTTTTGGGGACAACGACCATACGAGAACACCATGTTGTTGGGTGACCAGGAGGAATGGGTTCAATGATCCCAAGCGCCACGTCGGAATCGAGTTGGGATTTCACGGTGTATTTCCAATGATGTGGAATCGGGATTGGGGTGTGTATGGCCTTGGGTGGATGGTCTGGTAGGAACGATATGCGAAGAGGTTCACCAGCCATTACTTGGAGCTTCTGGTGTTTACATACATTAAACGCGCTACTGGCGTAATAGTCTTTAATCCATTTCTCAACATCCATTCGGTGGTCATTTGTTGGCGGAAATGGTAGTTTGTCAGGTAATGGCGGGCATTCTGTTCTAATCTTACAACCACACGGTGCGATGGAGGTGTCTGGTGTGCTGGGTTTAGTTATAGCGGCGTTAACGGAAGGATCGTTGGGAAACGAATCACGTAAAATGTCTAAGCGTTTCAGGGCGGTTTGTGAGAGGTAGGTGGTGCTAACCCCCTCACATATGTATAATAGTTCTGTAGTTTCGCCGTTGGCTGTGATAATAACGACGAGGAGGGTTCCGATAATTGTTAGTTTGTTATTACCCACTCCCCTCAGGCGATTTTTTGTAGGTAGAAGCCATCGCTTGGCTTGCGTAATGTTCTTGAGTATATGTTGTCTGGTAGTGCATATCTGTGCACC
Organism: Hydractinia symbiolongicarpus; assembly: GCF_029227915.1. NCBI lineage: Eukaryota > Metazoa > Cnidaria > Hydrozoa > Anthoathecata > Hydractiniidae > Hydractinia > Hydractinia symbiolongicarpus. Next base: position 26,621,062 of record NC_079876.1, read on the forward strand.
GGTGTCAGCAACAGCTTTCTCGTTGACTAGATGTGGGATTTCAGGCCAGTGTTCATTAGGCCGTAGGTTCATATAAGCTTTCTTGTTTATCTTAATTTCAATATCTAACGTAGGTGATTTTTCTGGTGTGCTTGGGATAAAACGATTATCGACTAGATCACCATGTGGGAGTCCATCTAGTCACAATGGGGATGCGGTATCTACTGCTGACAATAGGAATTCGGCAGATTCATCGGGTGGGACTTCAATCGCCGAGGTCTTGGGGCTACGGCAGACGTTAGCGAAGTGGTTCAACTTATTACAGTTTCTACAAGTCCTACCGAGGCAGGGCAAGTTGAACGACCCTTTGGGTGGAAGGGCTTTCCGCATCCGATGCAAGTTTTGTTGTTGTTGTTGGTGGTGGGTGGACGGGATGATGGCTTTGATTTCAAGGCAGATACGTCAGATGTCGACTGGTGTGGTGATTGAAATTCGGATGAAGCGCGTTCAGTTGATTCCAATGTCAAAAGACGGGTTGTAAGCTGGCTCAATGTTGTTAATATTTCCATTTCAGAAAGTACTTCGATTGATGGGACGAATTTCGGAGACCGGCAATCAGCTGAGATCGAATCATTTCGTCAGCGTATGAAGGGTTGCATCCGTTGTCTCCACAGGTTCCAGAGCAACTAAATCTACAAAGCATAGCTTGGGCTTTCAAACGGGAAATAAATGAGGTAACTGTTTCACCATCACTTTGTTTTAATTTGTAAAAGTGTTGGCGATAAACTTCGGGGTGTACGGCTTTTACGGATACTGACTTGATGAATCCAAGCAAGTCATTCTCAGACGCAGTAAGCAGAGTGTCAGGGCCGATAAAATTAAACAACATCTCGTTTACCTTTAGAGAGCATGCAGCTCTGAGTTCGTTTCTGATGTCCTGCCCACTCGACAAGCCGGCCATCTCCTTATAGCGGCTCCATTCGTCCTTGAAGATGATCCAACGGTTATCGGTGGAATCGGCGTCAATGATGGGTCTCGTAAGCTTTGCACGTGATCTTCCTCCGACAGATGGGTTGGCGGCGGGTAGCAGGGACGGGAGTTGGGCGAACAGGGTGGTCATTTTTTTTTGCATCTCGAGGTGTTGCTGCTGCATTTGAATGATCATCTCGGCTTGACTAGGGGACGGAGCGGCGGGCAACGGGGCGGTGGGCGGTATGCTGTTATCTTGTGACATGGTCAAAACAAAATGGCGGTGTGACCACGGATGAAAATCGGATGAAAACGATTTAGAATGTTTTGTAACCCCTTTGCAACAATTATGAGCAAAAAAGATATGAAAAGTATGCTGAAGTGAGTTTGAGTGTTTTATACAATATACAAAGTTTCAATAATTAATGGAATATTCAAGGTGCGTTCGATGTGACGCGAAGAGACTTCGTTTAGAAGATATAGAATGTTTGTTATGTTTTTGTTGTTGAACGTGTAAACGAATGTGTTGAATGTCTGTTTCTGATGTGTTCAGTTTCTACTTACGATGTTTTTTTGTTGATAAGAGAGTGCTTGCTTGCGTGCAATCTCACCAATTGATGGAAAAATATCCAGGAGTCGAAGGCTCACTTCTGACACCATGTATATTCGTTGATAACTGAATGTTATTCTCTGACCTAACATACTAAGATAAAATACAAATCGGATCGGGTTAACTATCAGATAAATATAAACGAGATACATATACAAATGGCGTTGTGCTCGTGAAGTTTATATTCCCAAATCAAAAACTCCTATGGAGTCTAATATTAAAGACTTTCGACCTATCGCATTATTAAATGTCGAAGGCAAGCTTTTATTTAGCCTTGTATCAAGGCGATTAGAAGCTCACATTATACATAATAACAAATTCATTAACACTTCGGTTCAGAAGGGTTGTATGGAGAAAGTCCCAGGATGCTGGGAACACATGTCAATGGTTTGGTCTGCACTTAAAGAGGCCCGGGCCAAAAAATCACACCTTGCAAATATATGGCTGGATATTTGTGATGATTCAAAACATATGTTTACTTTTCAGGTCCATCTTACGATCTCCTAAACAATGACCTACAGATCCGTAACAAAATATAAAAGCAAAGGCGATGTCGGAAGGCATGTAAGCTCCGCGTGCGCGAGAGGCAAAACAGATATCACATCTCTCCCAACTTAACAAAATGGTTCCTAGTAGAATTAAATATCAACATAAGACTATGTGCACCAGCAAAGCACAACAACTGGCTAGTTGAGGCATAGCGACGCTGCCCAACTACACCAAGCTACAAACATAAAAGTCTTGCAGTTCCAAAATAAAGTTCATGTGTTCGTAGTTACGCAGTAACGAAATCTTTGAAACGAGGTGGTGGTTTAACGTTTCGAGTACGTGTGTTTCTATTTGGAACGAAGAGTTCTTCATCATTCACCTCTTCCTCGCCATACGCAATGGTCTCGTCACTGGATGGGCTTTCTGTGACAACGGTATCACCAGATGACGTCAAGTCGGTTTCGTTCCCAGGGTCGTTTACAGTTGGTGGCAGGTCAAAATCGTCATCAGAGCTTTCTGTTGCAGAATCGGTTGTCACTGTCGGTTGTTGAAGATGTCGTTTATTTGACCGCTGGTTATTTCGCATGAAGTAGGGTTTGACGTGAGAGGAAGTGCGCATCATAGTTTTTGTACCGTCTTCAATGAAAATTGCATTTCCTTTTACAGCAGTAACAGTACAAGGTTCATCGCGCCATCTAGGGGTAAATTTGTTGCGATGTGTTGACTGATTGGCCACGAGAACCTTTTGCCCAGGTTGGATGACATGACTGCGAGCATTGTTGCGTTTGTCTGCATATTTCGCGATTCTCTCTTTTTGGATGCGGTTTTAACGACAGACATGGTGTTTTTGGAACTTGTGGTTGAGGCTGGTAGCTTGTCTTTAACCGGTCTGTTAAACAGAAGCTCTGCAGGAGTGGCACCAGTGGTTGCGTGCGGTGTGGTACGGTATGCTAATAGGTAATTCTGGAGGGCAGTTCGCCAGTTCTGATTTTCAGCAATTGCAGCTTGGATGGTTTTCTTCAGATTTCTGTTGATCCTTTCAACCTCACCATTTGCCTCGGGTTGGTATGGGGTAACTTTGCGGTGCTCCACCCCAAATTCTTTCATCAAAGTAGCGAAATCTGTATTGCTCCGGAATTGTGGTCCATTGTCGGTCACTATTATCTCTAGCGCACCATAACGACAAAACATTTTACGAAGTTTGTCAACGATATTAGCAGCATTGTAATAATCAATGCATACTAGCAGGTGTTCACCAGTAGGGAACGGACCGCAAAGGTCACAACCCAACATCAACCAAGCTGAATCAGGTATTTCTGTCATTACTACTGGAGTTTTGATTTGTGCACCAGCGGTGACTTGACATCCATGACATGACTTAATGTGGGCTTCAACCGAGGAGCCCATGCGTGGCCACCATACTTTTTTCCGCAGACGTTGTTTTGTGCGTACTTGTCCCTGATGTCCTTCATGTACAATGGAGATGATGCTTTCTCGCAGGGTTGGCGGGATGACAATTTTGTTGGCAAACATGAGAATGTCATTGACAATGGATAGTTGCAAACGTGAGGGATAATACTCTTTAATAACATCCAATTTTGGAATGGTTCCAGATGCAAGGTGTTTCTTAATGAGGGCAATGGCAGGATCATCATTCTGTGCATCACGAATGTCTTTCTTTGGTATGGCAACTGGTAGTTGTTTACTTTGAATAAAGTTGACAAATTCCTCAGTCATTCGGTGCGATGGTGTATTGTCTTGCATCGGGTTTGACCGTGACAGGTAATCTGCTCCATTGGTTCTGCGTGGGTGATACTCAACCTTGAATGCGTATGGCATGAGTCTCATAACCCAGCGTTCAATGCGTGGTGGAAGCTGTTTCCTACGAGGGGAGAGCATTGTCACTAGCGGCTTGTGGTCGGTTTTAACAACAAATTCTATACCATAAAGATAGATTCGAAACCGCTCTATTGCAAATAGGATAGCCAAGCACTCCTTTTCAATCTGGCTATATCTTGTTTCTGCATTTAGTAGTGAGCGACTGGCATATCCAATTGGTTTTAAGATACCATCTGGCTGACGTTGCATTATAACTGCGCCAAGCCCAACAGGGGATGCATCAGTAAAGATTTCGGTGTATGCGTCAGGTTGATAGTAAGCAAGTGTCGCACTGGATAACAGCATGATCTTAAGATCATTGAACGCTTGTCGTTGCGCATCACCCCAGCTCCATTTGGTGTCTTTGCTGAGTAGTTGACGCAATGGTGCAGTCACAGTTGAGAAGTGTGGTGAGAATTTGGAGCAGTATGTCACCATGCCGAGAAAGGATTGCAATTCTTTCACATTAGTTGGTGGTTTGAGGTCAGCTATAGCTTGTACTTTCCTCTCATCCGGTACAATTCCATCTTTTGACAACTTGTAACCCATGTAGATAAGCTCAGTCTTCAGAAACTCGCATTTCTTTAGGTTTACTGTGAGATTTTTCTCTCGGAGACGCTCAAATACGCATTGCATGCGATCCAGTAGATCTTGATTACTAGTGCCACCAATAATGATATCATCTGAGATGTTACGTACTTTAGATAGTCCTGATAGTGCAAGTTCCAATTCTCGTTGATACTGTTCAGCGGCAGAGGCGATTCCATATATCAGCCTTGTGAATCTGAATATACCACGGTGTGTTGCAAAGGCCGTAAGGTCTCTGCTAGCCTCGTCTAGAGCAATTTGGTGGTATCCCTTGTTCAGGTCCAGCTTTGTGAACACTGTGCACCCGTTGAACTCATGCAGCACTTCTTCCAGAGTTGGTATCTGATACGGTTCTCTTATGACTGCGGTGTTTGCAACACGCATGTCAACACACGTATGCCATCAGGTGTTTTCTTAGGTACGATTACAAGGGGATTAACCCATGATGGTGGTGATTCTATGGGCTCGATGACACCGAGTTCTAAGAGTTTTTCTAATTCCATGTCCAGTTGTTGCTGCATTAGGATCGGTAGACGTCTGGCTTTCTGTGCGACTAGAGTTACCGTGGGATCTATTTGGATTTTGAGGTTGACATCTTTCAGTTTTCAAAGGCCCTCAAACCTGTCACCATAATTGCAAAGCAGTTGTTTTAATACACCGTCCTCGGAGGTAGAGATGTGGTTCACCTTGTCGTTCATGGTTCCACCTGGGCCAACTCGGAGTAGGTCCAATTTGCAAGCAGTTTCCACACCCAATATGGTGACAGAAGATTGTGGTACAACAACAAATCTGGTAGACACGACTTTCTCTCCAGCACCAACGACAACCCATATGCAGCCATTAACTTTGAGCGGTGACGACGCACCAAAAGCAAAAACTTTCTTGTGGTATGGAAGGATAGGTGACTTTAATTTTAGTGCACTAAGGGTGCTTTTGCTGATTACATTGATGGTACTTCCACTGTCCAAGAGCACATTGACACGTTGTCCATCTACATCTACTGGGTACATGGAATTTTTATGGTTGGGACAGTTAGGGTCATTGTCGATGGCTAACACAAAATCATCATCCGAGGAGGAGGTATCAGCAGTGACATAGCGAACAGTTGCCTTAGTTGATCGACATACATTGCTAAAATGTCCCTGTATTCCGCATTTGTGACAAGACTTTCCTTTTGTAACAATGCATTTGTCTGCACGATGATCTTTTTTACCACACCGGTAACAGTACGGTTGATTATTCTGCGACGGTCCTGTGTGAATTGTAGGTGGTGTTTTAGCAATTCCACTTTTTCTTAGACCGGTGCGTTTTATCTTTCTTGAGATAAAATTTACATCATCTTGCTCAGAATCTTCATCTTCTTGGTTGCGACTAAGGGTCGATTTGGTATACTGTGCCACTTGGTGATCAGCAGCTTCCATTATTGTTGAAATGTCGCATAGTTTTACCAAAGTTAACTCACTCTCCTTTAAAAGGCGTTTTCGGAGTTTACGTGATGTACATTTTTCAATAACTTGATCAACTATCTCGTCATCTATGTCTCTGAACTCACATGTTTTCGCCAGTGTTCGCAAACGTGTGACATATTGTGAGATAGATTCTGACTCCTTTTGGGCACATGTACGAAATACATGACGTTCGTAGCGTTTGTTTTTCTTCGGAAGAAAATATGTATCTAATGCAGTACATGCTTTAACATAATCATTTTGGCCATCTGCGGCCTCTGGCTCAGGTAACGTGTCAAAAAGTTCACGTAAATCTTCACCCGCACAGTGTAACAGAAGAGCTTTCTTCTGGGTGTTATCGGTAATACCTGCAGCTACTAAATACAGGTCGAACCCATTTCTCCACCTCTTCCAGCGGGTGCCTAGACTAGTAACGTCGCCATTTGTATCAAAGTGTGGAGGACAACTGATGTCCACTGCCCTAGCCATAATGTAAACACAACACGTCTCTGTGGCTAGCTCTCGAAGTGGGTAAGCAGAAATAATTGAATAATATCGTTCTAGATATCACAAAGGAAGTAGAAAAGTAAAATTGTCCTGTATGTAGGGAGATTCGTCAGGATTAACAAAGATAAACTCGCAGCGCCAGTGTGATGATTCAAAACATATGTTTACTTTCTAGGTCCATCTTACGATCTCCTAAACAATGACCTACAGATCCGTAACAAAATATAAAAGCAAAGGCGATGTCGGAAGGCATGTAAGCTCCGCGTGCGCGAGAGGCAACACAGATATCACAATATTGCAAATGCGTATCCTTCAATTCCACACAAGCTTATATTTTTTGCACTGGAAAGGTATGGAGTCCCTCAGAGTTGGTATCATTCATTAAGTCATACTGCGTTGGTTTATATACCAAATCGTTTTCTTTGTCTGCACCAAGCAACTGGCACAAGCATATGCGAGGTATTTTTGCAGGTTGCACTCTTTCCATCATTTTGTTTCTTGCTGGTATAAACATTATTCTTGAATACACTATTGTGGCACCGGCCCCAAATTATATTACTTCTAAAAACGTGCCCCTTCCTTTAGTCAGAGCTTTTATGGATGATATCAACCTAATGTCATCCTCTGCCTGTGGAGCTCAAAGTCTCCTTTCCAGGTGCGTCACTGCTTTAAAATGGGCTGGCATGAGTTTTTGCCCTCGTAAGTCAAGGAGCATAATCCTTATAAAAGGTAGATCTGTAAACTCCACACCTTTTTCTGTGTCTCACATCTCGTCACAAACCGACTTCTATTCATTCATCCCGTCAATCCATTCATCGCCAGTTCGTTTCCTCGGTCGCATTATTGATGGTACGATTTCAGATGCTAAAGCAATCGACGAGCTAGATAATAAGCTAATAACCGGTCTTACAATCATAAACGGTTCGTGTTTCAAAGGGACCCAAAAACTATGGATTTTGCAAAACGTTCTAATTCGTCGAATCCAATGGCCAATTCTTATTTATGAAGTTCCAATATCTCGGGTTACAAGGCTGGAGCAGAAGATATCAACTTTCATTAGAAAATGGCTATCTCTGCACAATTCCACGTCAAATATTTGCCTATATAGCTCCTGCTCGCCTTGTCCAATGCCAATTAAGAGCTTGACGTCATTGCTTACATGCTCTAAAATAAGTGGTCATTTACTTTTACGCGATTCCAAAGATCCTCTTGTGTCTAACAGTGCACCTACTTTGAAAGTTGGCATGTGGAAAGTGGGCAACGCAGTAAGAACAGCAGAGGCAGAGGTGAAAATAAAGTCAGTCGTGTGAACTCCCCAGTATGGCAAAGCAGGCCTAGGGATCAACAAATCTTTCAAAATTCCGATTACAAAACAGTGCTATGCGTATCGTAAATTAATATCGAACACAGCTAAAGATATTGATGAGGAAGGCAACATGGGTAGAGCATTGCAGTTGCAAGTGCAGGGTCAGTGGACGAGATGGGAAAATTACACAAAAAACGATCTATCTTGGAAGTCCATTTTTGCCATGTCCCCACACTTGCTTTCCTTCTGTCTTGCTTCTACTTACGATGTTCTTCCCTCACCTAGCAATTTAAAGCGCTGGAACGTTTGTACTGAATCTGCTTGTTCCTTATGTTCCAAACAAGTATGTACAACAGCGCATGTTTTAGGCGCTTGCAAGGTTGCTCTATCACAAGGAAGGTTCACTTTCCGACACGATGCTGTGCTTCGCGGGCTCCTGTTAAGTCTAGAGCGTTTTTCATCTGAAGTTGTCCCGGAAACGAAAAAGCACCTTAAAGTGTCATTTGTAAAAGCAGGTAGCTATTCGTCCGCTAAAAGATCAAAACCAACTGGTCTATTCCACCATGCTAGTGACTGGGTGATGTTAGCAGATCTGAATGAAGGATTTGTGTTTCCTGGCCATATTGCAATCACATCCCTCAGGCCAGACATTGTAATATACTCAAATTGTTCTAAGCGCATCATCATTATTGAACTTACTTGTCCTTGTGAGGAAAACATGGGATCCTGGCATTCCACCAAGCTTTCCAAAATACTTCCCTTTGGTCGAGGTAATACGTAGCAACGGGTGGTTTCCGCATCTTTTTGCAGTAGAAGTGGGTGCTAGGGGCTACTCTTCAAGGTCTCTAACTTGCTGTCTAAAAAGCCTCGGTTTCGCTAGCAAATCTGCGTTTTTAACCGCCCACAAGCTTGGCGATATAAGCATGAAAGCATCCTTTTGCATTTGGATTGCACGAGACTCACCACATTGGTCACAAGATCTTACCCACTGCAGTTCGCCAACATTGCTACGACCAAAGGATAGTATACCTCATGAAAAATCCTCGTCTGTTACCAAATCCATTAAAAGTCCATCTTCAGCCATCTCTTACATGCCAAAACCCACGGAACACCATAACCTTAGCCAGGAACTTAAACAAAAGGTAAGCATCGTTCACGCTGGTTTGATAAACAAGGGGAACACATGCTACACAAACTCCATCTTGCAAGCATTAACGGTTCTTCCAAGACTTTGGTCTCAATTACCATCAGAGTCCTCTTTGTCATCTCCTCTAGTAAAGTCTATAGTCCTAAATATGTCACTACTGAATCGTTCTCGTTCACCAATTGATCCTTCCAATTTCTTACGAGCACTGCAAAACAGAATGCATGCTCTTAACAATAACGCGTTTTATCACAATCACCAACAAGATGTGCCCGAGATCCTTCAAGTTGTTTTTGACGAAATTATTGGATCTTCCCCTTTGGTTGACAATCTACTGTCTGTAACTGTGACCACAACAACGTCATGCAACTCCTGTTGTTTCTCCACTTCCAGCGAACAAAAGAATTCAATTTTAATTTTACCAACGTGTAAGTCAATAACTCTTTTAACAAATTTTTACAACCTCAAGAACTTCTAGGTGACAACAAGTGGTTCTGCCCCCAGTGTTCATCGCATCAAGAGGCCACAATTGAAACTCAGATTTCCAATTGCGGCGACTTCCTTGTTGTACAATTGTTAAGATACCATCAGTAAATGGGTCTTCTTTTAAAGACAACAAGTTAGTCAATTGCGATGCATTTTCTCTAGAGGAGTACAACCTCTAGCTTATTTCCAAAGACCTAACAGGTTGAGTTCATCATTGTGGTGGCTTGCCACCTCTTTGTAAATTATTTTCTTATTTTCTTCATAGGGTCCTTAACCATCTGCATTACTATGGGTTCGCTGTGGTGTGAATGCATCATTCAGAAAAGAAAGGCTTTCGAAAAACTTCAATTGACTAACGTGAACATCATCCGTACCACAGCCACTTGCTTTGGAACTTTCACACATTCTCCTTTGAGCACCATAGTAATTCTTCAGATCAGTTAACTTCTTACTAATTTGCTTTGTAGTAGACGTGATGCTTTGATCATTGAGAGCTTTTTCGATTGCTTCCAAGCTTTTCTGTCGCTCATCTCTGTTGGGGTAACACAAAACCGCTTGGGAAGATAACCCTTATCCTTTTATGTGAATGTTAGTCAGACGATTTTTACATTTTCACAAAAAACAACACATACACAGAAGATTTATTTAAATCAGATATTGCAACTCTAACAACTGCTTTTTCGTCACATCTTAACCATGAGCCACAGCTGCGATCTTTAATGAATGCCCAATAGTGACCTGCTCCTAGGGTGCCCGAATGATTAATAGTGGCAGCAACGAATATTTGTTGTGAAATGATATGTCATCCGTTGGCTGAGAGCGAACTCTAAAAATGTCGTAATTTGAAGCAAGGAAGGTAACAAATTTGTTATATTTTAGGGTTCTTCCATCAAGAAACGTAAACCTCTTCAGTGGGATAATTAGAATGTCTCCACACTGGGTGAAAACTGTTTCGCTTGTACTGTCTTGATAAGAAGACTACTGCGGGCAAAGCCACCTGTCATTTCCAGACAAATTTTTGGGCTGCAAAAAACAATTAATTGAACCTGTATTGCTGTTTGAGATAGGGAGTGGCACAATAGGCATACTTTTCTCCCTGCTAGTTGATAAGAAGCATGCATTACATGACGTCATAGTGGTTATATTGTTGGTGATGAGTGCTTTTGGAAGACTGAAAGGACGATGGGGAATTTTAACAACAACAAAAAAAAAAATAGACCTTGATTTGAACATTGTACCACTGATTGTTATGACATGTTTCACTTTACATAATTTCTGTTAAATAAATACAACAGTTATAGATGAAGAGCTAGTCAAAGCTAACATTGAAAAACATAAGAATGATGAAAGCTTAACCAAAAACATTCCAGACCCAATATACTCAAGCAATACTTCTGAAGGACACGAGATAAGGTTATTATTGACTGAATATATCAATGAAAACCTGCCGGTCTCATACTAAGTGATAGTGACTTGTTGCTGAACTATATAATTGATATATCTATATTAGGAAATTTTTGTTATTTAAAGTTTGTGTTTATGCATGTTTTAAGTTTTTTAAAAAGTTGCAATTTCAAATAAACACTAAAACTGAAGTTTCCTGTGGTTGTATAGAAAAACAAACTCGAAAAGGAAATTCCAGTATGCAGTAATATCTTACAAGTCAAAGAAAACTCTATTCGTAAAACAAAACACATTTAACAAAATTTGGGACTTTAACTATATAATATATATTAGTAGTTCACTACTTTAACTTAACTAATGTGGTGCTTTAATGATGTAAAAACAAAACAAAAACTTTATGTTAATAAATATACATGGCAAAACATTAAAAAGTTAAGTTTGTAATGTCTAGGAATTTAAAAAATCCAAGTATGTGGTACTGGATTGTGTGCTTTGGCTATTTGTCTTATTGGGGGCATTGTTATTACTATTAGATTGACTTAAAAAAGTGAGGTGCGGGTAAACCATATTATGTGAAGTTTCTCTTCTTGGAGAGTTTGATAAAGCCTCAACTGATCTTCTTATACTTTCGGTTACTTCAATGAAAGAGGTACTCATTGCACGTATTGCTCCTGCAAACATTTCATTAGATTGCTTGATCGAATCACAAAACTCTTTACGGAACATTGCATCTTCCCTACTTTCTTTTAATAACTGATCCCGCTGTTTGGCCGACAAACTTTTTTCCAGATGTTGCCTTTTGTCGTCAATTAGTTGGAAAGGGTCCTTTGCATGAGGTCTCTTTTGCTTTCCTTTATTCAAAACTGTTTACAAATTGTTTCACATTTACAAATTGACAACCAAAGCGTAATGGCTGTGTGGAAGCTGAACCACCATAAATACTAACAAGTTCATAGTAATACTCCACCATTAATTTTCCAGACCCACTTCTAGAACCACTTAATACAGCACTTGAAAATGCTTGCCTAATTTTTTTAATCTTCTCCATAACACGATTGTATCCCTTTTTAATTCGTCCTTTTTCGATTTTTATGGCAGCTATAATGTTGCTCCTGTCCTGTTTGCACATATCGTTTGTTATCATTGTAGTTTTTTCTGGGCCAAAAAGATTAACGTCCTCTATATTCTTTCGAGCCATCATTGCGCGAATTTCCTCATACTGCTTATGTTTATCAGCATCACTATTATTAAATGTCATAGTGACTTTGTATTCCTTTAGGGAAATTATTAGCTGCTCTACAAGTTCTGAAGTCCATTTAAACTTCTTGTCTGCTGCTTCGCTCGCCATTATTGTTTTCTTCTGTTTTGGATGGCAATGCGCATGCTTGTCTTTTCCAACCCGGCCCTGGCTCGGCAATGTGATATATGAACCGAGTCAACTCACCTTGTCTCGGGTTGGAAAAACCAGCGAACTCGCCTAGGCGGGTTGACTTACCTCATATAATTATGCCGAGTTGTTTAATTTTATCATGCTGAGCATGTGGCGAGCCAACCCGCCTCATATAATCAGGCTCTTTTACAACAGCCAACAAGATATCCCTGAAATTTTACAAGTTGTTATTGATAAGCCGATCGGATCTTTGTTGGATGACATTCTCTCGGTAACATTGACTACAACAACGTCCTGTATTTTTTGCTTTTATTCATGTTCAAGAACCCAAAAGGAGCCCATTTTAACTGTACCAACGCTTATGTCAATATCGGACTCCTTACTGTCTCTGCCGCAAAGTTTATCTTCGTTTTGCATCGGCGCAACCTATGACACGCTTCCTTCTCCTACAAATCTTGTCAGGTGGGGAATTCAAAATAACAAAAGTTGCACCCTATGTAAAAAACCCTCTTGTAACGTGTCCCACCTTTTAGGCGCTTGTAAATTAGGCCTTTCACAAGGTAGATTTACGTACCGCCACGATACTGTTCTACGTGTGTTAGTGACAGCCATTAAGAAGTTCTTATCTGATTATGAGCCAGCAAAACCATCTAGACGTCATAAAATATGCTTTTTTCCAGCTGGTACACGTCTTCCCACCAAAAAGCGTTCAAAAATTCAGGGAATCCTTCACCTGGCCTCTGATTGGAGATTATTGTCAGACTTAGATTCGACCTTAATAGTACCACCTTATGTTGCTGTAACTTCGTCCGGACATACTTTTAACTTCTGCCATGACCAAAACTGTAATTATCCTTGAATTAACTTGCCCATGCGAAGAAAACTTGGAGACTTGGCATGGAGTTAAGGTTGATAAATACTCGTCACTTTATTCCGTCATGAGATTAAACAATTGGTCTGTGCATTTCTTTGCTGTTGAAGTAGGAGTAGGGGATTTTGTTCCGAAACAGTTAGAATCTGCCTCCGTCGCCTCGGCTTTTCTAACATGTCTGTGCGTTCCACTCTGAAATCTCTTACTGAGTCATCTATGCGATAGTCGTTTTACATCTGGCTATCTCGAGATTCTTTGTCTTAGATTCATCCTGGTAGGGATCCACAGCATACCACTCAATTGATACCAACTGTTTCAAAGAATTTATCCAAGTCATAAGCAACTCTGACCACTAGCTTTAAGGACACGAATCCGCAGGGCATAACAAAGAGCTCCACTACCTTGCCTGCACAGGAATCACTAGGCAGCAACAGCGGCTTGTTAAATTTAGGCAACACATGTTACATCAATTCCATCTTGCAATGTTTGTATGTGTTACCCGCAGTCGCCACAGCCATCTCTGCAAATGATTCCAATATGGCGATAGGCAAAAGTTTTGTGAGTATTCTACGCAAACTATCCTCCTCCTAGGTTCCAGTAAACAGTTCTTCATTTCTAAATGCATTAAAAGGCCACGTTTCTTATGCAAGGGGTGCTGCTTTTAATCCGTTTTCTCAGCAAGATGCCCTAGAGATTCTTGAGTATCTCATACCAGAGTTATCCTTAGTCTTTCCTTGCTTTGGTAGATTATTCCACACTCGTGTGAAAATCTACACTACTTGCAGCGCTTGCAATAATATTAGCACCTCTGAGCAAGTAAGTCCATTTCTTCAACTTCCCTTGACATCGACTGTACAATCTTCAATAGATAACTTTTTGGAGAGCGAAGAATTGTCAGGTGTCCACTCGTACTTCTGTCACTACTGCAACAGTTGAAAAGAGGTCGCAGAGTGCAGTTCAATTTTGGTTCTGCAATTAAAGCGCTTTGCCTATAACTAAGGTCTTGTGTCTAAGGTTTGTTCTCCTGTCACATCTTACCCGGGCACTGTTTCCATACCTATCACTGTAGACAGTGAAGTCTCTGGTCGCAAGCACTACAACTAAGGGCTATAATTAACCACTCTAGAAATTTGAACAATGGCCATTACACTACTGTTACTTATAACCAAGTGGATGGTAAGTGGTTCCATTGCAACGACAGAGCAGTGGTCCCTTGCAAACAAAGCTTGCTCAATGGTGTACAACCTTACATGCTTTTCCTTGAAGAGCTTAGGTAGATTGCAGTCAGCGCCACAACTTCCGGCTTATGTCAGCAAGGGGGTTTGACTATTCTTATTTTTTTATTTTATTTTTTTATATATTTTTTTTTGTAGTTTTGTCTTTGGAGAGGGACGACTCCACTTATTACCCCAGTCAAAATAAAAGCGAAAAACAAAAAATTACGCCAGCAAGTGGGTTTGACTGTACCAGGTCCTATCTTTGGAGAGTGACGACTCCACTTATTACCCCAGTCAAAAATAAAAAAACAAAAAAACAAAATAAAAATTATGTCAGCAAGGGGGTTTGACTACACTGGTTTTATCTTTGGATAGTGACGACTTCACTTCTTACCCCAGTCAGAGTAGGACATGTAAAGTTATGGATGAAAGAAAGGTCTAGTTCCTGCTGAAGACTGTTCGCAGACCTCTTTTGAGGTGACTCAGCTAGACATTTTGGGTACCTTGGTTCAGGAATGAGTCGAAACACTTGTACCCTTTACAGAAGTCCTGTCCTACTCTCTCTCTCTCTCTCTCTGTGTTTGTTCAATTTTTGTGCCAATTATCTCCTTGGAAAACGGAAGAATTGTGTTCCTTTATATGAGCATATTCTTTAGATGAGCAAAACCTTTAGAATTTAAATTTTAAGACTTAACTGGTCGAGTTTATCATTGTGCGTGCACTTTGTAATTTTCATTCTTTACTGGTGACTTTTGTGTTCTCCTCGGGTGTTTTGTTCTGTTTTATGCTCTAACACCTGTATTCTGTAACACCCATAACTATCCACTGCCCTTTCAAGCTCCTTCACAGTGGCTAATGATCCTGTCTGTGATGCATTGTCCAAACAAAAGCTCATGAGGATGAAATCTCTCACGTTTTTAAATTGCCATAGTGCTGGCTGATTTTCTTGGCAATGGAAACATTTCAGGGCTGATTTACAGTATGATATTAGCTCTGAATTATTATATTGTTTAATTTCTAATGATTTAAACAATGGCATGAGTTGCACCATATTTCTTTCCCATCAGCATTTTTTAACTTTTTTACGATAACCGGAGATCCAGTTAGTTGTAGTAATTAAGTGGTAAAATATTCGCAGAGCTGATGCAACTCTTAACAGTAACCGATTTATATTTTGTTTCAAAACTGATCAGCCCATGAACACGAATCTTTTTTCTGTCAAAATGTGAAACTAACTCATATGTATCGTTACCACTGTCTCTTAGAATGATGGTTACTTGGTGTTCATGCTGTCAAGCTTGGAGCGAGTTGCCCTTGCATTCGGACTAGTCGACCAATGTAAAAATTGATCAAAAAGTGGGAAACTGTTCCAAGGTGTTACGACTAATGCTAATGACTCGTCATCCTCTACTTAATTATACTTAAAATATTTGAACTTAATATAAACAAAAACTGTTCACGGTAAGGTGCCGTAACGGTAAGGTACCGCAAAAAATTTCTTTGTTTCAGATAGGGAAAATAATCTAAAACACTAGTTCAAAAAAGTATCAATTAGTAAAAAATAAGACGATCGGACAAAAAAAGGCTGTCTCATTTTGAAACAGGTTTCAGTTTTTAAAAGTCCTCCCTATAAAAACATTAAGGCTTACTAAACACATTTGTATATTTAAGATGGTACACCGTAGTGACTCTGCGCTGCCTGGGATGTGATAGCAAAGGTTTAGTTGCATTCGAGGAGAAACGTATCGCAATTGGTTTAAGTTTTTAAAAGATCCTGGTCTTAGAATAGTGTGGTTTAATCTTATACAAAGAGTGAATAAAAAACAAATTATAATGATACGAAAAACATTTTCAAAAATGTGATAAAAGTCGTCCAATTGGTAGCACAGTAAGAAGATTAAAAAAGGAGCGAAAAGTATAATGTTTGAAGCCACGTAGTAAAGGAAACCTCCTGTCAACAGACACTCTCCCTGCAAAAAAATTAAAAACTCTGTGTCAGATTATAAACCTCCGACAGAGCCATTTATGATAAATATGCCAGATGTTGTGATATGTCAAACAAAACAGAAGAAGGCTTTTCTGACACACAAAGCAAAATCGAAGCGTTGCGGAAGGAAAATGAACAACCTAAAAATGTCTACAAAATGTAAATTTGTTGAACATGAGCTTTTGTCAGAACGGCGCATGTAACCACTCCATTGGTTTACCAAATGCTAGAGTTTTCAAAGGCATACTAAGATTTTTTGAATACTGGTGACAATGGAGAAAATGGGGCATTATACAACAACCACAAGGTAAAAGGTGATTAACTGAGAGGGAGGCCCCAAAGGCTATCCCCTTTAGTAAGTTTTTTGTTGACCCTGTTAGGCATTAAAAGAAACTTCAATATTTTTGTTTTTGGTGACTGAAGAGTATGTGTTCTTCATTGGTTTGGATGAGTTTTCAATGGCAATCTCGGGACGATTGATAACACCTTCCAAAGAATGGAGTGTGGCAGATTTCGAACTATTAAAGTTGACTGGGTGGTCAAGTGAATTCCTTGTTTAAGTTCGAGACGATATGTAATGGTTTTCTGGGTTGCCGCCGCTGGGTTCAAAGTCTACCTTTCTGCTTCACTTGTTGTCCGTAAATTAATGTATTCAGATTACAAAAGTCACACTGCAGTGAAAGTTCTGGTTGAAATTGCACCAGGAGGTGGCTTCAATTTTATATTATC
This sequence comes from Hydractinia symbiolongicarpus, assembly GCF_029227915.1. Lineage (NCBI taxonomy): Eukaryota > Metazoa > Cnidaria > Hydrozoa > Anthoathecata > Hydractiniidae > Hydractinia > Hydractinia symbiolongicarpus. The sequence continues at coordinate 26,638,061 of NC_079876.1, forward strand.
AGCCACCCTAGGAGCATATCTCATAGCAATATAGTAGTGAATAATGAATTATTATTCCCAGAACTCTGAGAGCCTGGTGATGCGATCATAGCAGATTGAGTTTTTTTTTTATAGCAGAATATGTGAATCAATTTGTTGTGGAGCTAATAATACCATCTTTTTTAAAAGGACGAAACCAGTTCAGTGAAAGGGAAGTTATTAAAAGCCAACAAATTGCTATGAAAGAATATGTGTCAAAGGAATGATACAGAGTGGAAACTTCACATTTTTGATCCAGTTATTTCTGTTAGCATGCTAGACTTTCTTACCAAGATCAACAATGTTTGTGCAATGTTAGCAAGCAAATTTTCAAGAACCAATTTTAAAGATATAGAATGTTTCGAAGAAGAAAATCTTAACAATTATATGCATAAAAATATCTAAAACGTTTTTACTGCTACGCACACAATTATAAGATATACCTTAAGAAATTAATTTTTTGTACAGCTTCTTTTTGTCATAATATCCCAATCACGTAAAAATCAATCCTTCCTTTAAGGTATATTTCATAACTTACGAGGTTATGATATGTTTCAAGAATTTTTTTATATGTAAAGTATCTGAAAATGTATAGATATGTTCATTCCTCCAATTTCACAGTTTCGGATAACATGAAATTTCAAGATTCGTTCTGCAATGTGTCCTAATATTTTGTGTCGAAGGAAACTCTGTGAATGGCTAATCCTTTTGATGTGCTAAATATGAAGTCACGCCATGTGCATGTGTTATAGCAAGTTGCATTTGTACTAATACAATATAAACTGTTTTGCCTATCTATACCGAGAAATATTACCCGAGGTCAAAAGTATAGACCGAGCTTGCGACAGTTTATATTGTATTTATTAACTGATGCTATTTTCCGAATGTACGTGGAAATCAGGATGATTTCCTTAAAGATTTAATTGCGACATAAAAACCAGGTTTTGTTAAAAAAAGAAAACGTGCGATTAGAATTCATTGTTTCAATTTTTCAATTACATATACAAAGAGAAAACAAAACATTTAGAATTTTTTTAAACGTTTTTTGAACCAAAGTTTATTCTTCATCAGAAGAAGAGTCCATCACACAAATTCTACGTCTTTTTGCTTATTGCTCATTGTGCTGATCAATGTTTATGTTAGAAACGCAGTTATTTATATGTGCACCATCGAACATGGATTTAAAATTATGAACATTTCTTGATGATGAGATGGATGTAGTGTTTGCGATATTTTGTTCAAACTGATTAGGTTTGACATGTGCTTTGGCTGTTTACTTGAAGCCATTATTTTAATGATACTTGAATCGATCATGTTTTTTTTGGAGCTTTAAAAAAGCTCTTTTGTAAAATTATAGTTATTAAAGTTTCAAGACTTGTATGTAGCTAGGTTTTTACGATTCTCTGGCAATGTGATTTGTTTGCATTTATAGCTACCATTATGGTTTCTAAGAGGTTAAAAGTTATAAAGCCAATCAGCGCTACGGATTTCCCATATTAACTGGTTAAAAGTAGCTATCAGTTAATAATTGGTCATAATACGTGTCGTTTTTATTTATGGTAATTTGATTCTTTTTTTGTTATAAACTATACACGGGTTTGGTGAAATAAGGGAAATAGTTTTTGTATTCACATCCCTGTACTGTTTCCTGCATTTAAACTCCAATATACCAAAACAACCATCCCATATAGCTTTACCATCAAGTGTAGCACCCAACACAAAATTGATGGAGACTTAACCTAATTGTTCTACAGTTATGTTTAAATTGTTCAACTTCATATTGGCTAATATCTTCGAAGTTTTTTTTAGTTTTTCGTCCAATTTTACCCAATTTGGTGCATAAAGATGCTGTAAATTTATTTTTGCGATCTAAAAACCAGTTCGGATTACCAGGTTGATTTTTTGTATTTGTTTTAATCAAGTTAACACCTTTAGAGTGAGATCCTTAGTGAAAGTGTTTATAACATTGCCCGATGATTGGAATGGAAATTGTAGATAATACAATAGGAACTCTTTTTCATCCTGTCTGTCAATGCTACAGTATGCTGTGAAATCGGGCGGCAAAACTGGACACAGATACGTGAGGTATGATCCTGATGGTAAAGTTCATAAATTTTGTCTGGCTCTGTTGAACTGGATCGGGATTACTTAATTTGGTGCACATATCTGTTCGTGTTTTATGTTTCATATGTCTTATGAGAAAATTAATATCGTCTCATCAATATTATCTATCATCAAATGTTTTTAATTATTCGAGGTTTGTAAAGAGATGAGATAATACCCTTTTTGACTTGAACATCGTTGTGTTTTTTGTTTTTTTTCGATGAAGGACACTTGATCATCATTTTAAGGTCAGGAACCTTTTCTATTCTATCTCTGGATAGCAGAACATTCCAGACACAGGACTTTGAAGTACATCCTTTAGTTTCAACTACTCGTCGATATTAAGGAAATTTCATTTCCCGGGAATTAAATTAACTCGCGCGCCGCGTAGCTGCGAGTTTTTACTCGCCTTATCTGGTCTGGATTTTTGCGTGCCTAACGTGGCGTTTTGCCGTAAATGGCAGCTGGTAGCATGCTCCTTTTTAACGCAAGCAAGTCAACGAAATGGGATGGATGGTCGAATAATATTAGCAAGTACGAAGTAAGTAAATATTTATTTATTTGGAACTCTCTACTCATAATTATATGTGTAAAAAATACTAGGAAATACAACTTGGAACTAGATAGGTGTAAGTAACTGGTTAAGACTTTTCAAGTAGCTTTTAGGCGATCCCCACATTTTGTCTTCTGGATGCTTTCTTTTCTTAATAAATAAAGATTGTTTTTCACCACAAAAATAAAATATAAAGCTATAGCTATATGCTGCGAAATATAATAGAACATGTGTAGCTATAACCTATGGCTAGCTAAGCTAGGCTAGAAAGTAACTTAAAAGAATATGTTATATTTATAGCTAGCTAGCTATATTTATATATATTGATGATCTTTTTACTTTTATAAACACTGCCCTATAAATACTAATGGGCTATTGAAAAAGAATTCTCATTTGCTTTACTGGCTGAGGTATAAATTTTCTCCGACGAAAAATTTATCAGTATATATATTATTTACTCAGTGGCTATTCATACGTTGTACGTGACCGTACTTTAATTTTTTTTCTTTTCGTACGTGACTCTCACATACTTTATATTTTTTTCTATTTGTACGTAACATTCGTGTACTTTATTATTTTCTTTTCATTCGTACGGGACACTCACGTACTTTGTTATTTTCCTTCTATTTTATTCAATCTTGCCATATTATTGCCCTATAAATACTAATGGGCTATTGAAAAAGAATTCTCATTTGCTTTACTGGGTGAGGTATAATTCGGCCGTTCTAATTAAGTTTATTTCACATTGGCAATTTTTGAATAAAATCCTTCCTTTTTATTTTAATTTCCTCCAATGACAGAAAATATTATAACTTATTTTCTGACACAAATATAATAACAACTTATCTTCTTTCCGTGATTTCTTTTTTAATCTTATTATTCACTTGTTGTGGAAGTTCAGAATATAAGTTCTTAATGTGGTTTGATACATCATGCAAAGGTTCATTTTGGAGAATTTCATATTGACCAAGGTTCAGGTCGTCCAGAGTTGTGAATGGATTGGCATACAGAAGTGCTGGCAATCTCTGCATTCCTCGCATCTCATCTTCCAATAGCAATTGCAACTGCTTCACAGGCATCTGGCATGAAAATTTAACATTCCTTTCATGCAGTTCATCAATAACATCGGATTTCTGTAGATTGTTAAGTAATTTCACTTTTCCTTGTTTGATTCGTTGCTGAGCACCCACAGATTTCAAAACTTTGTCAATTCTTTGTTGCAAGGTGATATAACGAGTTTTAAAAGATCGCGTAATTGACTTCGACATAGATGCGTGCAGAGGACACGAATGACAAAAGTAGTTCCCTCCCTTTTGTTGACCAGTCTCGAATTGAGCAGCTGGGGAATCTTCTTTGAATATACGGACTATGTCAGTAATTTCAATATCTTCCACTTTCACTTTTGTTTTGAGATCTTTAAGGTCATCAACACGATCTTCTGTATAGAGCAATTGTTGATCGGTGGCTGGGCAACGTGCTAGGATATACAACTGGGGTTCTTCTATGATGGCTTGAACATTTGTTTTGACTTTAAATTTTTCGTAGTATTCATCATCTGTTAAGTGAATTGCAGTATCATAAAGTGTTAAGACCATCATAAGAATGTGACTATGACTAGCCAATGAGGAACCATCATGCCAAAACATTAGATGTCTTCTTCTATTGAAGTGTTTCAATATTTCAATCAGTTCTTTATCTTTATAATTCATTAGATCATACGGTAACTCATTAATTTTTGTTAATTCGTGAATAACTGTGTCTCTGGTCGTGTTGTTCAAATAATCGTCAGAATAAGATTTCATATATTTTTTTTGTGTAATTAATGATTCTTTTCGAATTTTGTATAACTCTAGTTTGCGACCTGGAACACTGATTTCTTCTATACAAGTTTTATTGTTGACAATCTGCACTCTATCAAACTTTTGAGGCACTATTAATTCACCCAAAGAGTACACACCATCCTTTATCTGCTGGTGAAGTCTTTTGTTGAGCTCTTCATTTGTTTCCTCAATAGGTATCGAGGTATCTGTTAAACCTGGCAAATTCAACCTATAAATGTAAATATATAAGTTATAAGAGTTTATCAGAGGTTACTTTGAAGGAGTTTGTGGTACTATTTTTATATTAATATTTGGCTACTTAAAATGCTTGTGAAACAAGATTATAGCTTCATAAAACAGCCGTCACCTTCTTTTTTTTCTACGTACACGAGGAATTCCAAATTTTTCGTGTTCATTGTAGCAATATATTGTGCTGTTATTTAAACATGATTTAAATTTTGATAACTGGCATCCACTTTCCTGTAGTAGCACTTTGACTATTTGGCCAGCATTTTTGGGTACCATTCCTATATAGTAAAGATAATTAATATTGAAAACACTTCAGACATAAAAAATTTTAATTGACGTATAACCTTGCTACAATGTTCCACTTTTTTTCTTGAAAAAAGCACTTGTTGGAAAACTCAAAATCAGTTCCATATTTTTTTTCACGAAAGCTTTCAAATCGCAAAAATAAGTTACACATTTTGGCAAAAAAACTTGATCGCAAAAATATGATTCACAGGTTATTTATTTAACCCTGTTATTAGCAAAAAGGTTCCAGAACTTTCTTCAAAATTTTCATGGGAAAACAAGAATGTTTTTAAAATTTTAATCATTGTACCTTTTCCATTTTTCAATTGAAATCTTCTTGCTAAGTCACTGCAATTTATAACTACCATCATTATAACTCAAAACCTCTCTTATACATTCATCTTTAGCCCAAGTGTAGTTTTCTCTTTTACCAACATGATCGTGTGGTCTTTTTTTCCCCTGTAAATGTTAAGGCATCAAAAGTTATTTTAAGTATTATCAACAGGTTGTAGTTTTACCAATTTTAGGACTTCTATGGGAAAAGTTTAATATAGTTTATTCATACCTCTTTAATTTTTAGGATGGTCTCTTTGGTTCGTTTTCCAGCTGCAGCTATTGGTTTAAAGCCTTGAGTTAAACGTAACTTCTTTCGCATTCTCAACTATTGTGGCAATCCATATGCTCTAAAAAGTTAGTTTAATCTTTAGTTAACTTATGTAATAAATTTTTGTTTGTTTGTTTTTTGTGAATTGTTTGCCAAACGTATTTTTATGAATTTGATAAAAGTCATGGCTACCTTTGAATAGATGTTTCTTTCCATTGAGTTGCAATATTTTCTTTCATTGATTTGACCAGCTGTTTTGATTTTTCTAAGGTATTTTTTTTTTTTTGTATCTTGGTCGGCTGTTGACTAAAACTAACACCATACTTTTCTTTAAAATCACTGTTTAACTTGTTAACAGCGGAATCTACAGCGTCCTTCACTCTTGTTTCTTTTGTGTTGTGTAAGTCAAACTTTTCAGCTTTGGCCTTAGCAGCAAAACTTTTGGTTGGTAGCATGCCTAAAACTGATTTTTTTGAATCATCTTGTAAACAACCTTTGCAATTTACTAAAGAATGACACTTATTTTGTGTCCCAGTGAGTTTATTCCAACTCTCGCTTGAAAATGTTTCTAAAATTGTATTTACTTTTTCAGAATGACGTTTTCTTAATCCTCGAATGGTTGTGACAATTGATGGAAAGTGTGTCCTAAAGGATTTATAACCGTTATTACCCATTTCAAAAGTCTTGTTGAATGTTGCATATTGTTGTTGAAGGATGCGCCTTTTGTAGTGCTTATCGTGTTCACCAGGTTCTTTTTCAAGTTTTGGAGGATCAACAAATAAATTGTACGCTAATATTTTCGCATAACCACATGCGACAGGATCCAAAATAGACATGATTTATGTATAATGTATATATACTGCAAATAACAGAATGAATAACATGTAAAAGAGATGACCTTTTGTTAGGATAAGTTCAAATACCAAAATTGCAGAATACACATTTTTTATATATAAGAAACCTAGCAAAGGCTCTATTTCGAAAGGTTTCTTCACTTCTTGTCGCTTTTTTAAGGCTCGTTTTTACTAAGTTAAATATCAATAATTTTGATAGGCACCTTTTGAATGGTGTAAATTTCTGACAGCCAATTAGAATCTTTGAACTTTTCCCTCCACATGAAATATTCCGCCATAGCAGAGATTTTAAACCAAAAGTTTCTTATTAACCAGTTTCTTGTTAAAAAATACGTGTATTTTGTTAAAAAAATTCTTTTTCTGACTTTTCGTCATCTGATTCATGTTTGTAGCATTGTTACATATATATGTATATATATATATTATTAATACTAATAAATGTGTAAAATTATTAGTTTTATTAAAAAAGGCTTTTGATTTGATAGTCAGAATTCTATGCCAATTTCACATATATACACTTTTTTAAAAATAACCATAAAAATGTTTAACCTGAAATTGTTCTTATTATAAAATTGATTCTGCGAAAGTGTCTACATCGCTAAAAGGCGTATTTTCATATTTGTTGTGTGTGTGTCTTTTTTGTTCCAAAATAGAAAACCAGTAAAAATCAGCCTTGCAATTGTTCTTATTCTCATTTATCAGCCATTCCCAGCCTCAATGTTCTTATAAAATTGTTTTTATAAAAAAGTGTAATTTTTGTAAAAATGGCCTCAAACAACAGTATTTTATATATATATTTTATATATATATTATATATATATAATTGTCTTGGGTCATGTCTCAATAAGATATCATGTTATTGTAAACACTGTTTTAATCATTTAAATCAGCAAATTCTATAAAAATTGCCGTCAACCTCGTCCCCAGGGCTCTGAAAATGAGAATGGTACTCCTTCCTTGGCTTTTCTCGGTTCAAAAGAGGTTTTATAATGTGGTATTCTTTTAAGTCATCTACTCAGTGAATTCTATGAATTGGAGACCCCGTAGTTCATATTTTCTCAGTATAAAAAATTGCCTTTAACCTCGTCCCCAGGGCTATGGAAACGAGAATGGTGCTGCTTACTTGGCTCCCCTCGGTTCAAAATAAGATGTTATTTTATGGTATACTTTCAGTCATTTTATCAGTGAATTCTATGAAATGGGGACCCCGTAGTTTTATGTTCTCTATACATATGTACTTTCTTTCTTCCTCCTTTCATTATAAGCATCGTTAAATATTGGCTAGGCTTCATTGGGGGGGGGGTGGTGCTCATTTTTTAAAATTGGACCTATATCTTGATTATACAGTGTTCATTTACAACATCCAAAAGTAAGAATTATGTATTGTTAAAATTTATAAATGTTGGCCAATGTGTTGCCCAAATTTTCTTAATTAAATAAAGCCAAAAATAATCCTATTCAAACTTTTTGTTTTGATAAAAATATTTAGTTTCCCGCGATTTGCTACCGATTGCGAAACATCTGCTGTCTGATTGGTTCATCTTTATTTGTTTTGTCGTAAAAAACATAATGGCTGTCAGTGAAATTTTCAGGATCAGGCGCTTCGAGTTTTGAACAAGTTTTGTTTATGTGTTGAAGATTTTGGGATGGGGCTCAATTTTTTTAAAGAAAAGTGCAAAAAATAATGGGGTAGAAAGTTTGTCAACATATTGTTTTACGTGAATGAGAACTTGCTTTAGTATTTGCAAAGAAATAAGTAGCTGGCGATCATTTCATATACCAAAGTGAAAAATGACAAATAAAATACTCGATTTTGCAATCTGACTACGCCGTTGTGCCAGGGCAAATATGTAATAGTTTTAGATTTATTGTAAGGTACCAAAAAAGTCCAAATGTCAAGGTTAAGGAAGCTTATTCAGCTAGCCCAGACCGATATTTTGAGTTCTGTAACAGCAACTCGTCTGAAAAGCCTTTCCCAGATTTGCCTACCCGCAAGACTGCATCAACAACTTTGCATGTAGAGCTTATAAATAAGGGTAGTACGTGCTACGCCAAATTCTATTTTGCAAGCTTTAACTGTAACTCCTACACTTTGGTCAGAATGTGCATCTGAGTCCTCTTATGTTGCTTCTCTCTCCAAGTCTGTTTTACTGAACTTATCTCTGCTGTATACATCTCGCTCTGATATAGAGCCGTCCAACTTTCTCAGAGCTTTGCAGTGTAAGATGTGAAGCATTAGGGATGCTTCATTTAATGCTAACACCCAACAGGACGTTCCAGATATCCTTTTACACAGTTTGAATGAATTAACAGGACCGTCAGTTATTGCAAACAATAGCATTACTAATACTTTAACAAGAACCATGTCATGCAAGTCGTATCTCTTTTCATCTAGTTGAGAGGAGAGGATGACTATTTTGCCACTTGCTACCTCAAGTAGCGTTACTCCTTTCACTTGTTTTTCCAACCCCAAGACCTGACTGGCAATACGTGTGGCTTTGTCCACAGTGTTCTTCCCTCCAGGATAGTACAAGAGAGATTTGTTAATTCTCTAACTAAAAAGACTTACCTGTCTCGAGGGAAGATCAGTGAAAAACAACCAATTTGTTAATTGTACGTATCACTCTGGCAACATATTGGATGTACCTTCACATCCTGCAGACCATGTATTCTTTACCAACTACCTTATTGGTAAAAAAAAAGTCGGCAAAAAGTGACCAAATTTTGGCTAGGTGACTAAATTTTTTACCGACCAATTTTTTTACCGACATTTTTTTTGCCGACCGAAAATTTTTACCGACTTTTTTTACCGACTAGTAATATTTGCCGATTTTTTGAATTACTTTTTAACCTCCAATTTTTTAGTGTTTTGACTTTCCAAAGTGATTCCAGGGATTCTAATCAAATTTAGACTTTGTCGTTTTATGAAGCCTCATCCGCAATATTATACGGAGTATACACCAAATAGCGGAGCTCCGCTATATTATGTCTTTGTATACACTAAGTTTGAACCAATTGAACCAATAGCTTGCTCTTAAACCCACGTGAGATGATAAAAGGAAATAATTTCTCGGTTAATGATTGGTTCAATTATTTATGACCATATTTGGTGGAGAGCTTTTTCACAGAGTTAGTGTATAATGATCCTGTAAAACCAAACCTGGTAAAGGAGAAAGAAAATTAAAGAAGTTCTTTTGAATTCCTACTGTTTAATTTAATGCTAACAATGGTATCTTTGTAATATAAACATCAAAAACAACATAATCAACAATAACAAACTGTTCATACAAATAGCAGAGAAAAATAAGTAAATATTTTAACAACGAAAAGGGTTTTCAATTCTTTCCAAGACAGCATTAGCAGATTCCACTGCTTCTGTTATACCAGCAGCTTTGAAGCCATTTAATATCATTTTATCTTGAGCACATAAGAATTCATAAAGTTTTGAAATCCATTTAGCATGCATCACCTTTAATTCGGTTAGATTAAGCGACACTTAATATCTGCAGGTCTTATGCCTTTCTCCAACTGCTGGGAAACTTGATGAGAAAACCATTCATTGTAACAATTGGAAATGAACGATTTTGCTGGCTTGTTCAAGGTTATATCCAGTGGTTGAAACTTATTTGTTAGGTTGTGGGGCACTATTATAACTCTGCAAGAATTCTTTCGGCAAAGTTGAAGAGCTTCGTTATCCTGCCCCTTGAATGTATCCATGATTATTAACGATAGTTGCTCCTTTGGATAATTCAGATTTACCTTGACTTTATCCAGGTACGGAAAAATAATATCTTCAAATAGCTCCATTGATTTTTCAGTATTTGACCAATGATTGCTGGAAAATGTAACATTAAAGCCAGTTGGAAAATCAAACTTTGGGAGGCATCTTTTTGTTTTGCCTTCATAGATAAGTTGAATCGGGAGAAACTTACCAGTCATGTTGATAACAAAAGTAGCTGTTATTTGTCTCTTATCATCGATGCCTTTAATTGGAACAGTTTTTGCTCCTTTTGAATTGAAAGTGTATTTTCCAGGAGACACATAAGATAAAGGAGTTTGGTCCAAATTTAATATAAGATCCTTAGGAATATCATCGTCGCTGACAACGTTGAAATGTGAGCTTTTCTTCAAGTAAAAATTGTTCACTTGGCTCGATTTTGCCGGTCGTTCCTTTTCGTTTAGACCATGCCATTGATTTCAATACATTTCTAGCCCAGCCTTCTGTAACTACAATATGACCACCGAATTCTTTAAGTTTTGATGGACAGTTTGCCTTGACGACTCCATTACCAATTGCTATGACCATTTTTCTTGAAATAGCACCTCCAGCCTGACGTACTCCAGTTATCACATATCTCACTTTAAGCATAAGTTCGTCTGTTAAGAGGTTGGGCCCACCTTTCTTCTCGTGTACAGTAGATGAAACAGAGTGATTTTTGTTCTTCTGAATCTTTTTTTTCCAATTATTCACTGACGTTCGGAAGAAAGTATATTTTGGATACTTTTTCTTGAATTTCTCCAGTGCTGATTTGGTGCCATTCAAAAGAGCGTATTCTCCAACTTCATTCTTTATGTTGCTTGGAACTGATGAGTATTTCTTTTTGGTTTTTGATTGAACAAACGCTTTCATCTCTTTATTAATCGCGTTGATTTCTGCTCCATTAACAGTGCCAGATGCAGAAGTTAAAAACGTTGGTACTTTTTCAGGAGATTTCCCATTACAGCTTCTCGATGAAGATTTATAAAAATCTCTCAAATCTCGTACTTTAGCCATTTTGCTATTCTTTTTTATCAATGTTTTTATTGATAAAGTGATGAAACAGAAAAGTTACATAATTTGATTTAACTCCTTCGCGCCTTAATTGAAATCGATCGTCTTTTGTTTTTATAACGTAACAACAAAGGTGGAGAGCAACTTATTATGTCACGATAGATTTCGAAAGCATTCGAATGTTCGAACGTGTTTTTTTGCACTCATTTTTTTCACAAGGCAAGTTCGTTGATTCATGTTCGTAGAAATATGCCTTCATTCGACAGAAAGATTGCAGCCAGAGGTTATCATGTTTACAAGAACACAACGTGGAAAAATGCTGAAGCAGGTCAAAAAGTCCAAGTACAAATTGAGACTAACAAATCGTCCAAAGAATGTGATCCTTATATGTGCCATTAAAATAAAGAATAATTTCTTTGACAACTGGATGACTGTTGGGCACATTCCAAGGGAAATTTCACGCCACTGTTTTTATTTCATCAAAGAAGGTGGAAGTATTTCTGGTGAATTGCTCTCCACCAACTACAAAGTGTCCCCGATCCCTGCAGGAGGACTTGAAGTACCGCTTTTACTTACTTTTACAGTGAAAGAAGACAGAATTTTTTTTCTAATGAAAGACTATCAACAACCTATACGACTATGATTACACTGGCGAGAAGGAAGACAAAAAAAACGACGGAAGTGATGACGACGGCGAGAGTGACGACGACGAAATTGATATTGTTATTAACAATGATAAGGCAGAAGGGAGTGTTGAAGAAGAGAAAAATGATGAAAATGAAGAAGAAGATAATGCGAAGGAGCCGGGAGATGTCCAAAATATTATTGATTAAAATCATTAATACAGATGTTATTGAAATAGATTAGATTGTTGTAAAATCTTTGTTCTCTTTTAATTCAGCGGTGTCAAAAAAGTCGGCAATAAGTGACCAATATTAAAAAAATTAACCGGTAAAAAGTGACTAATTTTTGCTAAGTGACTAACTTTTTTGCCGACTAAATTTTTTGCCGACTTTTTTTTACACCGACTTTTTTTTTTTACCGATAAGGTAATACAAACTAGTGGCAACTATAAATCATTTAGGCACACTAGCAGCAGGTCATTATTGGGAATTTATTAAAGATCGGAATGTAAACGACAGGGCAGTAGTTTAGGTTAAGCCATGTGAGATAAATATCAAACAGTGTATGTGTTGTTCTTTCTCAAGCTGTGAAAACGCAAGTTTCGCTTTGCAAAAGGGGGAGGATTTGTTTTCTTAGCAGTTTTATTACCTTAGCTGTTATTTTCACCGGCAGCCTACCTTAATTAATCAAAAGAAGTCTTGTCTTTGGGTATGACGGCCCCACTTTAACCCCAGTGCAGTGAGGAGGCCAAGTTTTCTCACTTTGTCTACAGTGTTAACGATCCTAATGTACCCACAGTTATTGTTAGAAGAAGCTTTGCAAGGGGATTTAAAATGTCTTTTTCAGGTCTTCAGGTCTCCCATTTTACCCCAGTAACTTCAGGCTGGTCCTGACATATAGGGCTGTTCCCAAGCGTCAATCATCTGTGTAAGGCTGAGTGTTAAGCTCCCGTAACACATGGAAAGCTACTGCCAGGTTTACAAGTCCCGGCGCATGGGTGGCTGTCTGCTCTTATTTATAGTTATACTTTTTTGTTCTTTCTATGTTGTATACTACTATGTAACTGTCAGAAGGTGTTTGTTATGCATTGTGTAGAGAGGGTCTTTAGTTTAGTTACCTTGATTCTGCAGACTATCCTTGTAAAATGGGAGATCTTGCATTAAATATAGATCTGTGTAACCTCTATAATTCAAAAAAAGAGTCAGTAGACGAGTTCCATCATTGCAGCTTGCTGTTTTGTTATCTCACAATCAATTAATTGAATATGTTCAACTGCAAAATTTTGCTTTTCTTTAAAGAATTTCGACCAATCAGTTAAATCAGTTGGGTTTGGCATATCAGCTTTGAGTTTCAATGGGACTGATGGAAGCATTCTTTCTACAACGGTTTCAAAATTCTGCTTTTTTGTAAGTTTTTTAAAATCTATATGAATATGTGTGTCACTAATGTCATCCTCTGTCAATATGATACACTTATGATTGAATAGAGTCAAGAAAAAACTAAGTAGAGGATAACTATATGTGGTGTTGTGGTAGCTTTAATTTTTTCTACAAGATTCGATCTGCTTCAAATCAATATCGAAAGGGTTGCGAAGAGGTTGCCAGGCAAAGGTTTTAAGCACGGCAAGGAAACAAGAAGAGGGATTATCAACCTAAGGCAGGAGTAAGAGGAACTAACCAGGCAAGGCAGGCACTGCAAAAGGCATGGCATGGGCATGCACCTTAATAGAAACTCTCTCTTCTACAACATAAAGATTATATTCTCAATATAGCTATATATCATAATGACTCACGGATTATCTGGTCGTGTGCATGATAATTTTTCCCCCAGCTCTGTCCAGGATTCTCTTTTGCATAAAAGTCATAGCCGTTAGACCAACAGAGCATAAAATTGTTGGAACCTAACGCCATAAAAACTGCTTTCACTTTGTAATCTTCCTACCCACTGTTATACAAACCTATCTTCCAATACTTTTTGTCTATAACCAGCACCCAAGAAGACAAATAGTCCTGAGAAGTTGTCGTTATTTCTGACATAAATCCTGCGCACGAATCTGTGAACAAGTGGGTTGTTAATTTAATAAAAGGCTAATGAACAACAATATAACTTTACGTTTTCTCTTTGTGTAAACATTTTTTTTTTATTTATTTATTCTGTAGACTTTCTGTCAGCAAAACAACCTCAAAGTTAGGCGAAGCATTTGTAGGTGTTCTTCAAAGTTTGGCTGTTTCTAGAAGTCCAGTTGATCCCTCCCATTTTTTGCGTCCTATGAAACATCATATCTCAGCTGCGAAGGGAAGTGCATTTAATATCTTTGCTCAGCACGACGTCCCCGAGGTTCTTGAATATCTCCTACCTGGTCTGTCATTAGACTTTCCATTTCTTGGAAGTCTTTTTAGTATTGGCATCAAGACATCAACCACTTGCAATTCATGTCATATTACCAGCTCCTCAGAAGTTATATCACCATGCATCCAACTTTCTTTGCACCCTACGTCACAATCTTCCTTAGATAATTTCTTCGAAAGCGAGGAGTTGTCAGACACCAATGCCTACTTCTGCCATGTTTGCAACGCTCATCAAACTGCTCTAGTTGAAAAAGAAGTAGTGTTGTGCGGTTCCCATCTCATTTTACAGCTAAAACGTTTTGCCAGTGCCAACGGCCTTGTGTCAAAAATTGCCTCTCGTATTACTGCTTACCCTGGTACCTTTTCCATACCTTTAACCGTAGATGGAGAAGTGAAATTTCGTAAACATTTCCAATTAAGGGCTATTATCAACCATTGCGGCAACTTAAATAATGGTCACTACACAACCATAGCCTTCGACCAAATGGTACACAGGTGGATACGTTGCAACGATAGAGCAGTAATTTTCTGTGATGACCGCCTTATTAACAGTCACGAGTCATATGTTTTCTTTTTAGAAGAGCTGAGATAGAATATTTTAACTGGAATGAGTCAGCAAGGGGGCTTGACTACACTCAGTCTTGTCTTTGGAAAGTGACGACTCCACTTATTACCCCAGTCAAAAATAAAACAAAATCAAATAAAAATTAAGTTAGCAAGGGGGTTTGATCATACTAGGTCTTGTCTTTGGAGAGTGACGACTCCACTTATTACCCCAGTTAAAAAATAAATAAATAAAAAAATAAATGAAAAATAAAAAAAATATTAGCAGGGGGGTTTGATCACACATGATCTTGTCTTTGGAGAGTAACGACTCCACTTATTACCTGAGTTAAAAACAAAGAATAGCACAGTTGAACAGAAAGTGGTCAAAGTTAATTTTAGGAAGATAGGGATGTCTAGTTTCTGCTGATGACCGTCCGCGGAACTCTTCGAGGTGACCCAGCTAGACATCCAGGGTACTTAGGTTCAGAAATATGGGTCGAAACCTACCTGCCCTTGGTTAAAGTTCTGTTCATCTTTTCAAATGTGTTGTGTCCTTCTTATCTTTTTGTATTTTTTAATATAATCCTTGTAAAAAGGGAGAGTTGTGCTTTTAGAGACATTTTCTCTAGAGGAGTACAACCTCTAGCTTATTTCCAAAGACCTAACAGGTTGAGTTCATCATTGTGGTGGCTTGCCACCTCTTTGTGAATTTTTTTCTTTCTCTAAGCACTTTCGAACAAGTAAAATAGATTGCTTTTTAATCTCATTCGCGACTGATGTTTTGTACCGGTTAACTTGATCGCCAGTTTGTCAATAGATCGAAGTTTCTGCGACTGTCTGCCACTCAAATTGAAATTACCAGTAAGTTGGTGGACATTGATAGAGAACTATCCAAGATTGTCCCTAAGTACTTTACGATTTTGCATTCTGTGTTTCTTCACCATTGTAATGTAACAAGAAATCTTTTCCACATTTAGTCAATCATTTAGCCGTACCAAAGATCATCGCTTCTCTTTTTTTTTTCAGATTGATCACTGATTCGTTATTAAGTAAATATGAAGCAATACACTGTAGATCTTCATTTAATTGATCTTCACTCTCAAGTGTTAGTTTTTATCTTTCACATAAATTACTGTATCGTCAGCAAAGTTCAAAGATTTTGAATTAATTAAACAATGTTCAAAGTCATTAAAATAAAACAAAAATAGTATGTGCCCCAAAGTTGACCCTTGGAGCACCCCACAAACGATATTCATACAATCAGATTTGGATTTCTCAACCATACAAAATTGTTTCCTATTGAATACATAATCTAGTCAAGTCAAACGAGTCAAGAGTAGTACCATTTATGCCCACATTTCGTAGTTTGTGTAGAAGAATTAAATGACTCAAAGTGTCAAAAGCTTTTGACAAATCAATATAAAGCACTCCAACAACTTAAAAAAATAATATTTTGCAAAAAACTAATCAAAACCGACCAAATATTTTTATATATTTACAATTTAGATGAAAACTATAATAAATAAATAATGGATAAATAATAAATAAAAGATAAACATTCCCCCTCTCCCATTTTCGTATTGATTACGCAAGTTATGGAATCAATTGCCGACACTCTGTGCGTGAACAGTGAGAGCCATTCCATTTTTTAATCATTTGCTTAAATTTAACTAGATCTTCGCAACTCTTCGTATGAAAAGGAAGTTTATTCCAAACTTTTGGGGCTAAACATCGCAAACTGTTTAGACCAAAGGTGCTTGTTTTTACACTGATGGTTTTTAGGTTGTTCATGTTTTGACTTCTTACTGGCCTATCAGTTTCCTCAAGAAGGAAAATATCTTTCATGAAAGAAGGACTAATGTTTCTCCGAATTTTCAATATTTCTATGCATAAATATCTGTGCCTTAGTAATTCCATATAATGTTTATTTGGGAGGCAATCAACTGGTCTTGGGTCATCATGAATAAAACTTAAAGCCCTGTTGTGGAGTTTTTCAATTTTAAAAGAGATTTCGAAGAAGAGAAATGCCAAACTAAGGGACAATAATTAAAATTTGCATACACGAAGCTTTGTGCTAAAATAGATCTTGTTTGCGAAGATTCTACATTTTTAAATCTAAATAATGCATTCAGCTGGGCTGAGGCTTTTCGACAAAGATTACTAATGTGCAAGTTGAAATTTAATTTATCATCAATTGTTACTCCTAAAAGTTTTACGGACCTTTCTGATTGTATGACTCTATCGCCAATGTTTATTTCAAGCTTCGAGTTATCAATTTTGGCTCTTGATAGAAGGATCGAATGAAATTTGTTTGGATTTGCTATCATTTTGTTATTATTTAACCAAGAAAGGGCAATTTCGGATTCCCTTTCTAAAGTCTTAATGAGATTTTTAATAGTGTTTGAATAAGCTGATATCGTATTATCGTCTGCGTAATTATGTAGGTCACTATTTACAATAAAATAAAATAAATCATTCATAAATATATTAAAATTGATTTATATACAGCCTTGCGGAAGTTGTCAGTTAACGGGACGGTTGCCAATTCCGTTGATCTTTGTTTTCGGTATCCAAACTGTTTTTTTGATAAGGTATTATTTTGTTCAAGATAGGTGGTAAGTTGCTTGTGTACTGTTTTCTCGAGGAGTTTTGAACATACGTTTAACACTGATATCAGGCGAAAGCTGTTGTTATCACTGACAGCTCCACCTTCGTGAATTGGAGGCACTTTGGCAATCTTCCATTTGTTCGGATATTAATTAAATGAATCAGTGGCTTGGACAAAGGGTAAGATTTTGCATTTTTTAAAATTTTGCATCCTGGCAATGCCTTGCTATTGTTAGCACTAAATCGATAAAAAAAGGTACTTACGTCCTCAACCTTATTTCTCTCTGTCTTATCGCGTTCATTACACTAAGAAAATTTCCTAAAAAGTATCTCGAGATCTGACCAAAATCCTAAGTTGCTTATAAAAAAATCGTGAAATCAGCTAAATGCGGTAATGTAAATGCCTTGGCCAAATGCCGAGCCAAATGCAACCTTGTTCAGGTTGCATTTGGCTCGGTATGTTATTAATCAGCATAATGCAGAAATGTTAATGCACCTTGTTCAGGTTGCATTTGGCCCTGTACTTCCTCCTTCACACATTCCATAATCTGTTTGTTGCAGTAAATCGAAACGATATGGTAATTGGACGATCGGTCACATGTTATAACTGCTTGAAATCGGCTGGCTAAAAGGAGCTCTGGATGTTCTTTAAAATTCAAAAGGAATTGATGGCAAAATATATAATAAGTATGGAACTACATTCCCTGTGTTTTTGTGCAACACCTGGAATGACTTTCACCTGCTTTCGCAAAATATATTGCTCACAGAATGATTTTGCAATTAATTGTTTGAAAACAAACTTAATTTAATCGCCAATGAATTGATAAAAATGAACTTAACTTACAATCATATAATAAAAAACATAATGAAACTACTATAAAACAATGTAAATAATTTTTATGGAACATTCTGTTTTTTTATGCCGTCGCTTTCTTAAAAAAGTAACAAGCAGTTCACCTTTTCCCAGTTTACGTTGACCACGACCACTTTGACCATGACCACATTGTTCACCTCTTCGCCTACGTAATATGCCTGTCCCTTGTCCGCGACCTTGTATGCCTATCCATCGTCTGCAAACATATACTTGCCCACCATCTTCGTATCTCCTTTCTTGGTTGCGTAAGGTTTGGTTCATTTGTAACACTGTTTTCACTTTAATTATAGCTACTTGCCATACTACTGGTACTGCTACAGCTAGTGGTGTTGCTTTTAGGATGTCAATTTAAGTCCTTGGTGACAGAAAACGAAAAGATTTATTTGCTTCCAGTTTAAAAGATCGCAACAATGCGCTAAGATTTCTCGTCTCAAGATATGTGTTCTTTACCATCGTGCAGTTTCCGAGGCGCCTTCCGTTTTTTTTCCAACTCTTTTTTGTTTCTTTCATGGCGTATGGAAGTGTACCAAGTTTGAGTCAATTCAGACTAGTTTTTTGAAAGTTTTAAAGTACCTGTAACGATGAACTTAGGACAAAGTGGTTAAAGCTATGATGTCAACAAAACGGAAGCTTGTTGTCTACAAATGTCCTATTTATCCTCAAGATAACAAGAAATACTTTAAAACAAGTTAAATAAAAAAGTAGTAATAATACGCCTACGCTGATACAGGCGAAACACCTGTAATAGAATGAAATAAGTAATTAATATAATGTTAAAAAATATTAGCACTCTCTTAAATTCATTTTCGTACAAGCTTTATGTTCTGTGCTTAGTCTATATTGCCAACTCTTGCTACATTAAGTTTTTTACAAATATCCTTAATGGTGGACCTCCAAAGAACTCTATAATAAAGCACGTTAATCCAAAACAATACCATATTTCAACACGCTTTTACATGTATCTCTGTATCATGATTCTGGAATACCAACCGACCAGTCCCGTTATCAACGTCACCATCTAAAAGCATTTAAACTTGTCAACCATTATTCATCCTAGACAATGCTGATCTAATATTCCTACAAATATTTGTGTGTAGAAATTCGAGTACGACTTTTTTATTAATTGTGCAAACTTTTAATGAGCAACTGAGTCTGCGCAATGTTTTAGAGAGAAGATCCCTGTTCAATATTTCATATGCCTTGTTGAAATCCACGATGTACATAATGTAAATATTCCTGCTGTCAATCTTGTTCCATCAGTTATTACTGTCGATAGTATTTCTACCTTCACGATACCCGGCTTCCGATGGTAGTTCTCTGTAATAAGATGTGAGCGAAAACTTTGCCAATAAAACTTTAAGGCTTTAACTTTATATCATCATAGGGAAAATAGAAGTGGTAAAGTTCATCACAAAAGTTATCCACATATATTAATTTTACATCCTTATGTGAGTTTCTCCTTCAGATGATTGCCACGCAATTTGTCAAAGGCGCCACTGAACAATTTGACAAAAATCGATCAAAACAATAAAACAAGGCTTCACTGATGAACAAAAGCATTGTCATATTCCTGATAATAGCTAATAGATTCATTGTCATTTTTCCGTTAATAACCAATAGACTTTCCAGACTTAAATATATGCTCAGTCGACAGTCACATTTCAAGGTCAACTCTATTCATTTCACTTTCAATACCTGTTTTCCGCCTTGACACCTGCTTTAAAAATAAGTTCATAATCTTATCCTTAATTGGGAAACAAAATTGTGAGCCTTCATCTTCCTCTTCCGTTAGATTTATAAATTAATCAGAGGCTTCAAAATCATTTACATTCATGTTTTACATTCCTTTGTCTCCTAAATTAGCTACTTTGCCCCAATTTTTATTGTTAAGTACCGCATTTGGAATGCCCATTTCATTCGTTGTAGTGCAGTAATTTATTGTATTGTGTTCTTCCTTAGGTCTTCTCCCTTCAAATACCAGTATGCTTTTTTCTGTCATCTTTTTTTTTGACAAGTTTTTTTTCGATTCTTCCTGACTTCTTTGAATCGTTAAGAGTTTCGTCTGCTTTTTGAGCATTGCAGTCGACTTTTTATTAAATTGTCAGTGTTCTACTTGCCCGAAAAGTTAAAGTTGCTGGCAGTGTTGCTGGTGTTGATGCCGGCGTCGGTACTTATCTGTAGTCTTTACTTTAATTGGTGTCTCTCATTTGTCTAACTCTTTAGCTTTAAGCTTTAATTCGTGTATCAATCTTTCCGCGGTAATTTCTAAACTTGTAAACCCTTGTACCTTTTACAGAAGTCATGTCCTGCTCTCTGCTTGTCAAAGTTTTGTTCGTATGTGACAATTAACTCCTTGGAAAAAGGAAGAATTGTGTCTCTTGGAGCACATTCTTAAGAGAAGCAAAGCCTCTAGACTTTAAATCTAAGAATTAACTGGTCGAGTTTATCATTGTGCTTGCACTTTATAATTTTTATTCTTCCTTTCTTATTTCTTGTTAGTAACTCCTTTATTTCAAATCTTTTTCAGCTTTGTTTTTCTTTACTTTGTCCAATTCGTTATTTAGTTTTGAATTATCCCGTAGTTTTTTGACGTTTCGAACTTCATTTTTATGTTCAGTCAACCTTTTTCAGTTATTCTCTAGGTTAATTTAGTTAGCTTCTGAATTTTTCCTTGATGTTTTGCTTTAATTCTGGTTTATCCGCTCTTTTGACCATTCTAGTCCAATGTTCTCCTTCTCTTGTGAGTTCTTCCCTCTCAAACAGGGTTAAGGTCTGTTTTTTCTTGATTCCTTGCTTGCATCTCCTATCTCTCGATTATGTAATAGCAACTTTGGTGCCATCTACTTTTCTAACTTTAACCTTACAAAAAAATAATTTTACCTGAGAACTACCTGTATGATTAACTGGGCAAGAAATTTTATGCTTTATAAACCATTCCATATAATCGAGAGAGGTTATTGTCTCTTTGCCTCTTTTATTTTGTTTTATTATTTACTCTGCGCAAGAAGAGGATATTTGTGGGCAATGTCGATAGTTTTTTTGTAATCCTGGTTGATTGCGGTGACTACGCCTTTTTTAGCCTGCCATCTACGGCTGCTCCAGCTAGTGTCAAAGCTCACTCCAACTCGAACATAGTCAGCCGAGTTATCGCAACACAATTTTTTTTACATCTTTCACAGCTTTTTGACATATTTTTCTCAGAAATCTTTTCCACGCTTGGCTTCAATATTTCCGTATTATTTCGCCATGAAGAGCGGTACATCCGTCCGAGGTTCAAGATCGCAAGCAATTTCGCAACTGCCGCTTTTTCTCCGCCAATAATACGAAAAGTTAACGTAGCAGGGTTGATATGAAAATTTTTTTTCAGACAAACTTTTCTGGTTGAAAAAAAACTGTGATCAGAATCTTTTGAACTGCACGATTTTTCACAGCATTGGAATGCCCATTTTGTTCCCAACCCTTGTTGAAATAATTTCGTTTCTTGTATTTTTATTTTTTCCAACGCAATTTTTCCAGCCAAGATACTCTTTTACAGCTTATTCTAATATTGCCATGTCCTTAATTAAAAATCTTTTGGAGCGTTCATCCTTGTCATTGCAATCACCTTCACTTCCTTCGCTATGGTCAAAATCAAAATCATCGTCATTTTCATCTCAAATATCCTCCTCTGGGAGAACAATTTTACGGTAACTTAGGTTTGACTATTCGTTTTCTATCATCACGTTTACTTACCATGACGCTTTGTTATAATTATGAAGTTGATGTTTCAATTCTATGTTGAACTCTTTAGTTTTCAACATGCGACTTCGATTTCTTTTTTTTCCCTTAAAAAGTTCTTTTGCGACATTAAATCTACCCATCTCGAAGAAAGCTTATGAACTATGCTGAATAATTTAGCTTGTTTAGATAATAATATGCACACCGTGATCGTCAGAACTTATAGAATGTTCAAAGTGAGATTAACACATATATTTAGTTCGCTTTTTAAAAAAAAATGTGTTTGAAGCTTCCCGACCATAAGAAGTAAATCCTTTTTTAACCTACTTCCAATTGACATTTTGAAAAAAAATAATTCAGAAGTTGGTAGAGAATATCAAACTCAACATAATTAAAAAAAAATTGTATTAAAATTATATTTATACCATTACAGTATCCTTAATAATGATATTCAATAAACCTTATGTTCGATAAATAATAAAAATTATTACCTAAAAGAATATTTCGTTATTGACGAGTTGTTTTCCCTTTATTTTTTAGTTACTTAAGCTAAATAACGCTGTAATTTTTTTAAATTCTTTAAAAGGCGACCATACAAAGATTAAAATATTGTTGCATTTTTTGATAATATCATTAAAATGAAACTCGCAAAGCCTAAATATAGCCTTGTGTGTAATAAGGACTTGTTCTGCTGCTTTTAATTACTATTTTAGAAACATTTGGGAAGAGACAAGGGAAAAAAGACATCCTAAAGTAAAGTTGCATGTCGTGTTAGATATTTACAGAAATATCAGTCTTCAAAAGTAAAACATATTAATCACTTAAATTATCCGAGTCTGAACAAATAATGACTGAGTGGTCGTCACCATCTTCACCTTCAGAAGAAGTGTTCGCAGTGGCTTTACAACTTTGCTCTTAAATTCAATCTACATTTGTTGGTGGTTCGTACATGTTTTTACTGCGGCGCTTACACAAAAAACTATTTTCTACTGAGTTAATTACTTCTTCTCGCTCTTTTTGTGCCCAATTTGATGTTTATCAACAACAATTGTTCCCTTGTAGCGTGTTTCATCGATAAACGCTTATCACACAAAAGTTCTGTTAACAAGCTGAAAGCTCTCCACCGTTGAGTATGGTATTCTTTTCTCCTATAAGTCAAAATTTTTTTTCAAATAGCTTCAGCTTCCCAACCTGTGTAGTTTACACGTTCAAAGGCTTGAACTCTTTTACAGCGGCTTCAAGAACACATTTGCCAAAATGAGCCGATTCCTCAGAATATTTTGCTAACTCCTCGATTTGGTCAACACCATATGAAGCATTGGCTGACCAGTTTTTTATATCAATCCATAGCATGTTTTTAAAGACGGGGTTTTCAAAATCGTCAAATTTGTGTAGAAATATTGTTTTTAAGTTGGCTAAGGCATTTTTTTTAAACGAGACCTCTATTGCTTTTTTGTCTAATCCCGTCATAACCAAGAATGGTATAGTTATTCTCTCTTTATCACTATTCGAACGATGTTTGTCCTCCACTTTTTTAAAAATGATGAAGATAGCTCTCCGTCAATGACACGGAATGAGGCACGGGGTGACTTGAAAGCGTATCTTCGTCAATAGTGTCTTGGATGTTTAAAGCTACTTCACTAACGATTGAGGAAACATTATCTCACGCGGTTATGATTGCAGGCCACCGTGAAAGAAGTCGAGTAAACACAGTTCTGCGATGGCCTACAAATCTAATCCCTCTAACTTCTAGGTGACAACAAGTGGTTCTGCCCCCAGTGTTCATCGCATCAAGAAGCCGCAATTGAAACTCAGATTTCTAATTGCGGTAACTTCCTTGCCGTACAATTGTTAAGATCACATCAGTAAATAAGTCTTCTTTTAAAGACAACAAGTTGTCAATTGCTTGCTTAAAAAACATCATGTCCTAAAGGTACCATCTCACCCAACTGACGATGTGTCTTTCAACAACAAGTACAACTTGGTTGCTACCATTAACCACTCAGGTACATTGGGCCTTCATGAAGGACCAACAAAACACCTGGTTCAAATGCAACGATCGCTGTATTTCTCAAGCAGACACATTCCACTTGAATAATTCTTCGTCATACATACTTTTCTTCTCCAAAGGTTAACTTATTTGTATGTCACATAACAAATGGGGGAGGGAATCCATGACCCTAGCGATTTTATTTGCCCCAGCTGATTATTATGATTAGGTTGCTCAGTGCACCATGAAGCCGGGTTTGCTCACTCCTCTCTTTGTATAGAGACACTAAGGAGCACAGCAAGGGGGCTTGACACCATATCTTGTCTTCGGGCTTGATGATCCCACTTAATACCCCAGTCCAGTAGGAAGACAGAGTTTGCTCCTTTTGCTTTCAGGATTGACAATCCTGCTGCCCTTGGTAATTTTAGAAGAAGCTTTGCAATGGGGTTAGATTTTCTTATCTGGTCTTCATCGTGTTACGCCAACGCATATTACCCCAGTTACGACAGGCTGGTACTGTCATTAGGCAGGTCCACAGCAACAATTACCTGTGTAAGGCTGAGTGTTGGAGCTCCGTAACGCATGTGGAAAGCTACACCCAGGGTCCCAAGTCCTGGCGCACAGATAGTTGTTCGCTTTAACTTAAACACGTTTCGTTAAGAAAGATTTTAAATTTAGCTGTTTAAGGATATTCACGTTATGATAAGTTTTATTTATCTCATTTGTACCTATTTAATTCATTTCGAATTGCTTTAATATTTATTGTTCTCTGTTGTGTTCTGTCGCTGTTGTATTTTTCTGCCTCTTTGCGGTCAATGTTTTTAGGAAATCCTTGCAAAAAGGGGTATTTTGCTTTTTTGAAAAATCTTTAGAGGGTTGCACCTTCTAACTATAGTAGAACCAGCTGTTATTAGAGAAGAATTATCATTACAGCTAGCTGTTTTGTCACCTCATTTTCGATTGCCTTAGCTGCTTGCTTCATTTAGCTTTTTATCTTTCCAGAATTTTTTAAAAAATTGCTATAAAAAAATCATCAATGCTAGTAAAATCAGTCCCATTGACTGCATCCTTAACAGAATTTTCAATACGGTAATAGGCACAATGTATTTTGATAAGCCAGGGACGAGTACAGGCCACCCTAGTCATTAGGCCAGACTTTCTGCCAGAATTTACACCAACACCATCGGATCCAATATTTTTGTGTGGTAACTTCCTGATCGAGTTTTATTGACTATTTGTTTCATCAAAGATGCTGTGAATACCATTTTTTAACGAGAAATGCGTCAGTTCCATCAAACTCTAAAATTTCTAATAGCTGTGCTTCAAAATAAACTGGGATTCCTAATCCAATAAAAAATTAATTACTGATCGTTTAGTTCGTATTCCAAACAAAACAGCGCTTCCACTAGTCTTTTTTATATAAATTGAAATGGCGAGACAAATGTACCAGATATAAAAGAGACAAATGGCCCTAAGAATGAGGTTTACTGCTAACAAGGTTGTGATTACTTAATACATACTGTTTCATCCTGCTCTTGTCAGAACTATTTCTTTGTCGCTACCAGTTTCCCTTGCTTGGAGACCATCTGTTAATATACTTATAATTGAGCCATGGGTAAAGTCAGATACAATTTCCACATTTACCTAAACTGAACAATCAAAAGAGAATATCGACATTTTCACCATTAACTCAATGTTTTCATTGGTTCGCAAAATTTGAAAGAAAAAAGAAACAAAATTGTTCAAAAGATAGCGGCCACACGCTAGGTCGTTAGCGACCTATATCTGTTGTGCATAATACCCCATGGTTACCACTCCCAAAAAAAAGAAAAAAAAAGCGAACGGTAGCAATTAAATTCACGTTATCAACATTTATGAAAGACCGCTCACGTGCGATCTATTGTAAGTTCAATAAAAGAATGATAGTTTATTTTCAAGGTTTGCATTTTTTGTTATAAACCATAATTTTTAATTAAATAAACGTTTTGCGCGTGCGATGATTCGCACGCCTGAACAAATCTGCGCGTGTGTTGGGACGTGCGCGTGCGATCACACGGCTCTCACTAAATGGTCTGAATCAACAATTTACTACCATACGTCTAACATGTTTGGTGTAAGATCACTTCCCCAGCACAACGTATCAGTTTGGTGAACGAGGAGAACGACCTACTCCGAACTCTTAAGAACACATCAAACCCAGTTGCGAAAAGCAACTTGCAAAACCTTTTAGAAGATATGGCCAAGTTAAGGTCAATCTTTTCTGTCTCGTACACAGAAAGAACGACTGATTGCGATAAGAGTTATAAACGAACTGCCACAAGAAGGCCGAAGGCGCAAGAAACGTGAAGAGGACTGGGGACTAACAGAAGCGAATCTAAAAACTAAAGAAAACCTAACATCCTCCCCCGCCAGGCAAAAGAAAAAGCCTAAAATAAACCGTAAAGCATAAAAAAAACCTATAAACTATAAAATAAAATAAAAAGTTTAAAACAAATGTCCACAAATATTTACATGTTCTTGACCCTTGAAATGTTTGCATCGTCAACAAAGGAAACGTCTACCTTGGATTGCTGAAAATCTTCGTTCGATTTCACTTCGAGTGGAACGAGTTTGTTGATAGGTCGGTTGACGAATAACGTTTTTCCATTGCGTGCGTATCGAACTCTAGCAACTCGAATCTTTCCATCTGAGGAAGGCTTGATATTTTCCACAATTCCGACTTTCCATAACGTTCGTGGCCGTTTTTCGTCGTTTATTAACACCATATTTTTCACTCGGATGGTTTCACCACTTCGTTGAAACTTGGATCGTTTTTGCGATTCGCGTAGATTTAGCAGATATTCGTTGTACCACGATTCCCAAAAATAACGTAAGTTTTTTGAGATATCAACAGATTCTTCGATCGTATAAGCTTGTGTGTTTAATTTCCTACCAAAGAGTAAGTGATTTGGTGTCAACACTTCGACTCCTGGTTCGTTGTATAAAAATGTTAATGGACGATTGTTGATTACCACTTCGATTTCCTTGAGAATTGTTAACAATTGCTCGTAATCAACTCTTTTATGTTGCAAATATTTTTTAAGACATCTCGTAGTTGATCGCACCATTCTCTCAAACATCCCACCCCACCACGGGGCAGCTGGCAAGTTGAATTTCCATAAAATCTTTTTCTCTGCAGCAAAGAGCTGTGTTTCTTCTGAGATAAATGGCGAACCATCATCAGATATAATAACATTGGGAACGCCACGTGCACTAAAAAATCGAGATAAGCCACGGATGCATGTAGTCGCGGAATAATCAGGAACTAAGTCCAAGTAAATAGCTCTTGTCGAGGCACAAGTAAATAAAAATATCCATGATTTATACATAAGGGTGGCCGCGTCAACAGGAGCGTAGATACTTCGAACATAAACGGGACCAGCGTAGTCCAGGCCAGTGCAAGTGAAGGCAAAAATGTCGTTAACTCGTGCAGATGGAAGATCAGGTAAAGCTGGATAAGAATACGGTTGTCCATCGACAAATTTACAAAGTACGCATTTACGAAGGAGGAGCTTGATGTAATTTCGACATTTAGGAATTCAAAATCGTGATCGTAATTCGTTAAGTGTTTCGCGTAAACCATTATGTGCAACCGTTGCATGACAAAAATATACTAACAACGCAGTGAACGGATGGTCGGGAGGTAGCAAAATCGGAAATTTAGCGTTGTAGGAAATCGGTGCATTTTTCAGTCGTCCCTTACATCTATAGATCGTCTTGGAATACACGTAGATCTCGTGACAGTTGGTCAAAATCCGTTTGTTGCACCAAGGACTGTTGCGTATACCGGATCCATAATCGTTCAGCGTAGGCGAATTCATCGTTAGTGATGGTTAAGGAGAGTTGGCGATCCTCTTTCTTCTTCTTGATATTGTCAATAAATCGAAGTGCGTAGGCGGTGACACGAATCAGTCTTCTTAAAGATCTAAACTTAACAACATTAACGCAAATCAGTTCAATTGGGCTTACCTGTGTAGTGTGACTTACTAAATGGAGTACCCCCGTCGAAGAATCACTAGAATCTCTACAAACCCAATCAATATCACTACATCCAACAACACGACCAACTTCAAACCCGCGAAAATCAACATCAGCATTTGACAAAAAAACCGGACCACCGAACCACAAATTACTGTCCTTTAACTCTGACAACAAACAACCTCTTGAGATGATATCTGCAGGGTTTTCAGTGGACGTAACATGATACCAAGAGGAAATACAAACCACTTAGCGAATTTTATCAACACGGCGCTGAATATATGGCTCATAACGCTTCTGGTGATTTGTGATCCATGACAAAACAATCGTTGAGTCAGACCAACAGTAAACTTTAGATATCGGTAGAAGCGATGACAAGTGGTTAAAAATAACATCGATGTGGGTACTTAATAACCAGCATGCTTGTAACTCGAGACGAGGTATGGTTGGCGGTTTGAAAGGAGCGATTCGAGATTGTGATGATACCAATATGACACGACAATGACCCAACGCATCAATCAAACGCAAGTATGTGCAACAACCGTAACCCTTCTGGCTAGCATCACAAAATCCATGGAGTTCAACCAATGACGCATTTCGAAAATCACCATACCATCTTGAGACACACACCTCCAAACTACCCCTCATATCCTTAATAATGGCTTCCCATTCAACCAACAAGTCTGCCGACAACCTGTCCTCCCACGAAAGTTTAGCTTAACAAACACGTTGAAACAAGACCTAGATATAACTGGATTATTGATGCCTACTGTATCGTATATCGAGGCTGTATATCGTGATAATTCTCTCTTGGTTGGTATGCTGGACACTGAAGATAAAAGCTCCTCCATAGAGAGGTTTATAATGTCGGTATCTTTGTGCCAGGTCAATCCTAACACTTTCGTAACATGATTGGATGATGGTCGATTGTTAACCATAAACTCTAAAGATTCGGAATTTGATTCAAATTTGCGTAAATGAAATGACGCCTCGGCCAATCGTGATTTGCATGTGTTGAAAAATTTATAAGCTTGACTATCGTTATCTGCACCACTAGTTAAATCATCCACGTGTAACGATTTCAAAAACGATGAAGCGAAATCCGGGTCAGAATTATCGTACGAATGAGCGTGAATAATCAGAGTGCTCGATAATAAAAACGGCGACGATGTTAATCCGAAAGCTAAACGACAAATGCGATAGCTGCAAAGTTGAGCGTCCATGATGTTACTCGGAGTTACACTGTCAATATCTTCAAAATAAATGAATCTAACGAACTCGCGAAATTCTGAGTCTAACTCAATCTTTAGAAAGGCCTTTTCGATGTCGGCGATAAAAGCAATTCTTTCGGCTCGAAAACGCAATAAAACTCCTAGTAGCGGCTCAGTCAAAGTAGGTCCTGGATGAAGACATTCGTTAAGAGATGACCCGTATGTTCTAGCGCTAGCGTCAAATACGATCCTTACTTTAGTCGTTGTTTTGTCCACGCGTACAACCGGACGATGGGGTAAATAATGCGCTTTTTGCCAGGGAAGTTCTGTACCAATTTTTTCAATGATATTCTTATCGAGTTGTTCCTTTAGTATCGAGTTGTAATTACTTAAAAGAGAATCATCTTGAGCTAGCTTATCTCTCAAACGGAAAAATCGATTCAAACAAAGTGCATAATTATCCGAAAGAACTTCGTACTTTAAATGGAAGCTTCACTTTATAACGACTTGTATGCTGATCAAAGGTTATAGATTTGTTATAATCGACTACATCAAATGAGTGTTCTATTTTCGACTCTTCAAGCGGAAACACATGTTCAAAATCAGAAGCTAGTGCATTAGTCGAATCGTTACGTTCACTTTGTATAAATAAAACATGAGATAATAAAACAGAGTGATTTGCAGTATAATCGCGATTGGACCTTGCTCTCCTCTAACAACTTCATTTTCTATAAACGACCAATAAAAATCAGCGCCAATGAGTATATCAATACCTAAAGTAAGGTTGTTCGGATTGTTATCTGCCAACCGTAAATTTCGCAAGTGAGAAAATGTTTGTTTAGCAACGTCGATATTTTGAGAAGAAACTGGTGCGCATATATCCTTTACAAAGCAGCTTATGTCGACTTCGGAATTATCAGAAGTTTTTAAACGCAGGGTAACCTTCTCAAGCGTTTCTTGAGAATTCTTTTTACCAAAAGTTGTATTGAGATGTTATCTTCGCCGATAGGACGCAACTGTAACCGTGATTTCAATGCAGGTGTAATATAAGAAAGTTAAGAACAGCTATCAAATAGTATTCTTGCTGATTTCGAAATGTTTTGTGCAGAAGGATTGGACACATTTACATAAGCGGTTTGCAACAAAACACTTTTAGATAAGTTACTGCCTGCGAAGCATGATGTCGATCCGGGATTATCCTTATCATCGTTTTCTTCATTATCATTAGATTGCTTTTTTGGCGCACAAATAGAAAAGTGATGTCGCCTTTGGCAGTTAAAACATTTGATTTTTGACATACAAATTTTTGCCATGCGTCCAGATCGTAGCCAAATGAAACACAGTCTTTTCTCCTTGACTATATTACGCTGATTACTTCCAAAGAAATAAGCTTTCGCATATGTGCAGAAATTTATAGTTGTTTGTTACCGTATCTTTCTTTTAGTAAATATAACGCTACTTCGTAATTATTGTTTGTTAACTTTGTACCCTCTAGTGTCGATAATTTTTGTATGGGTGACAGAGAATCATTTTTGTCAATTGCGCATTCAAAAGAATCAATAAAAGTTTCCCAATTTGAGGGTTGGCCGTCAAATGTTTTAATTTCTATACGAGGTAATTTTACGTTTGATGCTGAAGCACTTGAAATAAAGCTTCTTTCTGATGACGCAATTTTATCGATGAAAGAATCAATCTTTCTGATTTCAGTTTTAAACATTATGCTACATTCTGTGGATAGTTGTTCTTCAGCATCTAAATCTGAATCTTCCTTGTCTAATAAAAAGTTCATGACAGCTTCGTCCAAAGTTTTCAATTTTTCAAATTTTTCACTTAATGTATTCTTAAACGATAATATTTTAGAATAGTCCGCATTTTCGGTATCTTTGATTTTTTCTATTTCAGCGTTAGCTTTGTCAAACGCAACAAAAATGCCCCTCTTAACCGTACCTCTCGACCTTTCAGCTTTTCTTAATGTATCCATGTTTCCTTAAGCGCAAAAGACAAAATGTAAATAAATAACGTCAAGTCAAAACAAACCTCAAAAACAACGTAAAAACATCAACCAATACCGTAGTATACCAACTCAAAGATTCAAACAATAAAACAATAAAACCTCTCTTACCACAAACAAACCAATGTAGAGAAAGTGATCTCTCCGAGGGCTCCAATTTTCTGTCTCTTGCACAGAAAGAACGACTGATTGCGATAAGAGTTATAAACGAACTGCCACAAGAAGGCCGAAGGCGCGAGAAACGTGACTGGGGACTAACAGAAGCGAATCTAAAAACTAAAGAAAACCTAACACAATCTGCCAGGCTTGGGCTAAGCATCCCTATTCTCGCAAACATTCAACCTTAAAAGATCCTTCACACCATGTACATTTTCAGATCTCCTTGGATTGCCGTCAGCACCAAATCTAGCTTCAGCTTGCTTCTTCTAAGCTGAAATTCAACATTATCGTAGAAGTGCTTTTTCTCCTGGGCTGAACTAAATTCTTACACAGTTTATAAGACCACTGACGGTGGGAAAGACCTTAGATTGTGAAGGCTTTTTGTTTTTGGTGACTGAAGAGTGTGTGTTGTTTATTGGTTAAATGGGTCTTCAATTGTAATCTCTAGACGATTGATAACTCCTTTCGAAAATGGAGCGTGGCGGATTTCGAAGCATAAAAGTTGACTGGGTGGTGAAGTGAATTACTTGTTTAAGTTTGAGATGATATGTAATGGTTTTTTTGGGTCGCCGTTGCTGGGTTCCATGTCTACCTTTCTAAGGGGCGGTTGCTTGGTCAGCCCAAGCATTACGATACGATTTCACAAGTGTTCATGTCTAAGGTCAGAAAGCTTTTTTGTTTCCAGGTTTGCTGCTTTTCATTCTTTGTCACAACCTTTCTAAGGGCTTGGTTCCAAGTCTACCTTTTTTAGCCCTGGGTTCTGTGTCAGTAGGTAAAACAACAACGATACGAATTGTAGTTGTTGACTCTTCTTTTTCCAACGTTTAACAAAAGTTATTGGTTTTGGCGGATGGTGTCAATGAATGTGGCTAGTGTCAATGAATGTGACTGGTGTCAATGAATGTGGCTGGTGTCAATGAATGTGGCTGGTGTCTTGCAGGAGGCAGGGGTTGCCTACTCAATGACCTGCACCAGATCCCAAGAATGAGTGAATTTCACCAATCCTCATGTTTCCAGATTGATAGGTGTTTGTTCCAGTACAGCCGAAATCCATTAGCTTTTCGATAATCCCTGTAAAGGGGAGAATGCAGAAGTTTTCCAGTGGCTTCTTATTCTTTGAAGAGAAACCTCCTTTTTTTCATTAACATATATCTGACTTAAAAGACTAGTTATATCTGCATTGCCATGTAGTTACTCCTATTCCCTTTGACAATTTTAGCTGTGTGGTGTTTTTGCGCATCTTTAGAAATATTAAGGCAGGTAAGGTGTGTCAAGTTAAGGCACTGAGAATATTGTAAACGTTTTTTGTTAGTGCCACCCCATTCTGAACATTTCGCGGTAACTTTTCGATTGTGTGTACCAGGACCTTGGTTAAGTTCAATATCAATGAATTTGGAGAACTTTATATATAGCTAACTTTATTTCCAAACTGATGGCTTTTATACTTATAGTTTTATTTAATTTACACTTCGTAAAATATGTGTATATCTCAACACGCCATATATATAAGATACTGATAATTTTAAAATAGTGACTTCTGCGGTAGCCATGTTTTCAACCACCCCCTTGTCATTAACAACATCAATATGACCATATGACCGTTAAGTTGCAAATGATTGTGACAACACTGCAGTAATCTATATATAGTACATGCAATACAATTTGATAATGACATGTTTTAACAATCCCGTTACAACCTCACTAGGAAGTAGTAACATTGCCCTCACGGTATTCGACTATCATATTTTTTACAACTTGCTTCTGATGTTCTTCAGCCCTTCGAATGGGATTCCTATTGAGAACAGCTGTAGCATTATTTGTCTGAAGAAACTCAAAGGGAAGCAAGGGACAGCTACCTTCACACTCACATTTTTTGTTGCAGAAAGAGCAACAATTATGCCCTGGTGACAAAGGGATTATTGTATTGACATCTTCATGAAATGGAGGGAATAGAGCTGTCCTTACGCAACCTTGCGTTCATTACGAATGTAAGCCATCATAGATTTGCTTATTCTTCTCTGACCTTGTGAAAATGTGTAGAGTATTGCGTGACAAAGTCCAGTGCAAGCTCCATAATGGATAATATACTTAACATTTTTTTGTATTTACACCGTATCCCAAGGAACTTGCAGCAACTTCAAACCTGCTCACACCAGTGGGTAAAGTTTCTTTCTTTAGCATCTTTTGCACATGGTAAAAAATAAATCCGGACAAAGACACAAAACGACAAAACAACATAACCTTAGGTGCATCAAGACCTCTTACTAAAATATTAATAACCCATCTTAAACTTTCAACATTTTCGCGGTCAGGGATGTCAACGATTGTGTCAAACGGGATGTCAAAACGAATGTTCTATCTATCACTACAAGTGGATTTGACAAATTACAGCTGCTGAATAGTTGAGTGAGATCAACATCAACTGTTGCACTGTGGGCAAGAACTGGCAAATTTTTAAATAAATATTGATCTCATCTCACTAATTCTACTAAATGCTTCACGGAACGGTTCATCATTTCTGTTCGCTGCTACACCCTATATAGAAAATGATTTCATACTTTTGCGTTAGTTTGACACTGGTATAATCAAAATATAGATAGCTAGCAATTATTTGTATATAAAAAATAACACATCGCAAGTTACTTTGTGAACTTCGTCCACAAGACAAACAACATTATCCACCACATATTTACTGCATAAAAATTCTCTCCACTTTAAATTATCAAGCCACGACTCTGGTGTACCAAAGAGAATATTGTACTCTCCACAACATTTTTTTTGAGATAAAGCCACATCCAACTTGGAAGCCTTCAATCCCAAAGCAAACAACGAATTTGCTGAAGCTACTTAATCTTCTATCTAAAACCTAAGGGAAGAAGATGCAGTTCAAACTTCCATAAGACGTGGGAAACACACACAACGTAGCTACGCCATTTAACACATTTAGTAGAGCCTGTAACTGTTTTGGCTTGATAGAAAATTTAAAGCTAGCTAGTGCTTGTGCAACAGTATTAGATTCGTCTGGTAACGTCGCCATGTTGAAAGTAATGATTTATAAGCGCAAAAATCAGTCCCACTATAATATAATAAGTGTGCGTAATATAATTATTTCTTTAGGAAGTGTATCCACGGACTACAACACCTTATGTAATTATTTCGAGAGAATATAAACCAATCAGAGAGAGGCAGTCAACTATTGGCTTCGGGTTGGACCTGTCTCTCTTTTATGTGAGAGCGTAAAAAAATACAGCGCAATAGCGAAAGCAGGAAAGAGAGGCAGGTATCCTTTCTACTGCTACCTGAGCTATTTCATCAGCCTTAATTTCAGGCATGTATCTGTATGCAGCAGCAAAAAAAGCTAACTCTGTGCATTACACACTGAACAGTTTGCATCACGTCTTCTCTACAGCCAATATTTTCGGAAAGTGTCATTCTTCTATTGAGTACTCTACCTGCACCATGAATATAAAGTTGGTTAAAAACAGGAGATTGTCCCTCAGGAGGTTGAAAATCCCCAACATGACGAAAGCATGTTGGTCCACCTCCAGGTCGAAGATTTGCTGCACAGGAACCAAACGAAACTGCACTATTATATACTTACGTATATTGGCTTGAAAATTTAGTGTCTGTGAATTATTATTATTTGTTGTGTTAACTGCTCAAATTCACTTTGCGATGGGTAGATTCTGTATATAGTTTATCATTCATATTATGCATCCGGTAAAATTTCTTATTGGGTCGCGCACTATCTGAAACTACAGCTATAACTGGTAACTTGTATGTAAGTTACACAATATCGCTACAGTCTCCCAAAATGTTTGCATGATTTGGTATGATGTAACTTTTTTTGTAGCAAAATATGCCAAAATAAACTTCAGGTCAGATGCAAGACCGCGGATGTGATAAACAAGTCGACTTGGTAGAATAAGGACATTAGAATTTCGTAATTCATCATAGCAGGAAGCTGATTTAGAAGCAAGTGACAAAGAGATTCGAATTATCACTGGATGGTACTCCCTTGCATTTATTTTACACTAAATTTTTTTTTCTTTCCCAAAAGGTTTTTATAAAAAGAGATGCTTTATTAAAAGTTTTCTGACATTATGGTCTCCATGTCTGTACTAAGGGTGTTATCAATTTTTACGCTAGAAATTTTTATTTCTTTTGGAATTTTTTTATTTATTTTTTAGCTTGATGACTTATCGACAGTGGCGCATACCGTTTAGCTGGTGTATTTATAATTGCTGTCTTTACACGTTGTTGTTTCTCATCATATCACAGTCACTGGGTGTGTGTAATTGTGTGTAATTTTTAGCCTGATTAGGACTGCTAAAATGTTATCAATATCAATTTCACATTGCACTAAATGAACTAACAAAGCATTGGATTCTACGTCTCATTAACTCAATTACACACTGCGTGAAACATGCCTGAATACGGGAAAACGGAATATTTGCTATACGGAAAATGCATTACACAGGATACGTATATATTTTCGTATTCGCCAGAATTAAAATTGTTCATGTAAATACGGAACCCGTATTCTACTAAATCCGTATGTGGTACAGCGTATCGTTCCGTATGCACGAGATTGTGGACTGAAATTTCAGGGCGCTTGGTATTCTGGAAGTACACCCCAATTTTATTCTAAAAGCGGGCGCGGGGTTTGCATTTTTGCTCTGTAAAAATTAAAAACTACTCTGAATGTTTTTTTATTACTGAAACAAAGTAAAAACTTCAATTAAATTTCAAAATTACATATACATAAATATGTTACAAATCGAACTTAAATTCCGCCGTAGCAGACAACACCCGCGCCAGTAATGAATCCCAATGTTGAAAATAGGCCTTAACAAAGTTGCTGAAACGTGATCATGTTTCGTGTCAAGCTCACAAACGTATGCTCGCAGCTTGTCTGATGGCTCCATCCACTACACGCGTTAAGCCAAACAGTGCACTTCCGATGAAAAACAAAAAGAATTGCTTTGAAATTAGGTTTTGGAGCAAGAATTTGCATGTTTCTTGTCATTATAAAGACATGACTAAAAAATAATTT
Organism: Hydractinia symbiolongicarpus; assembly: GCF_029227915.1. Lineage (NCBI taxonomy): Eukaryota > Metazoa > Cnidaria > Hydrozoa > Anthoathecata > Hydractiniidae > Hydractinia > Hydractinia symbiolongicarpus. The sequence goes on from NC_079876.1 coordinate 26,674,478, forward strand.
TTCTAAGATGATTCACAACTGATGGTAAAAGTGGCTTAGCTTTTGTTTTTTTTCCATTAGATGCAATGCAATAAATGACAATTTTTCAAATTTAATTTGAACTGACAGTTTGTCCATTAGGTACCCAAGGGAATAAATATCTGTTGCTTCAGAATTGTAAGAAGCAGGCACATTTCTTAGTTCATAAGCAAGATGACGATGAATTCTGTTATATGTTTTTTGTTTTTCAGACCCAGGTTTGACAACGTACACTACAGGGTCATGAATGAGCATAGCTTTACCAAATTCTATTACTTTAACATATGATCCATCACGAAGTAACACATTCCTACTATGTAGATCATTGTGTACAATGCCACGGTTGTGCATTTCTTGAACTGCTTTGCATAGTACGATTAGAACTGAAATCCATTGTTTGTGCGATAATGAATCAGCTGACATTACATCATAAAAAGTCGGTGATCTACTGCCATCAGCATTCACAATCAGTTCTATGACAATTCTACGATTTCCAATTCTTTAAAACCAGAACGCTTCAATAATTCTTGTATAGCAGTTTTGATACTACGAGTACTGTAAACCTTTTTAGGATACAAGAAAGTTTAATTTCCATTGAATCCAATAAGACTTTTCATGAGAGTTGTACCACACGGTTTACGATAACGAATCTGTGTGTGACTTGGAAATTCAACATAAGAACAATTTTTCTCATGTCGGCTAAGGCTTGTCTTTTTTTCCACCGCGATCTAGGAAATGCTACTTTGGGCAAGTCGCGCAATAAATATTTAAAGCAATATTTCCTGGGAATTTCTTTTCAATTCGTTCAAGTAAAGTATTCTTTGTATATCTGCCAATGTTTTGAGCAGGCATATAGCTTTATTATTTATTTTACCGTCAAGGGTTACAATTATTGTCAATAGTGATTTGCGTTTATCACATTTCCGTTGTGTTTCTTTTTGTTTATGACTAATCTCAAATGCTTCGTCAAATTTTTCCTTGTCAGCCTTTGTCGAATGGTGAAGTAGCTCCTCAAAAAGATTAGTTATATGGCCCCCAATGTCGTGCATGGGCTCCAGCATAGCGATCTCGTATTTTTCCAGGTTCAGACTTGATAGGCCACTAGTTGGATTATTTTTTAAAAGAATTGGTACTCTTGTAGTATCCTTTAAGTGTTGTTTTAGTTCTTTAGCAAGATTTATTTTCGTTGTTGCATTAGTGGATATTTTTCTTGAGTTCAATTCCTTCTGAAGTTCCTTAGTTGACAAGGCAGCAAAGGGTTTTAGTTTACCTTTATTACTGTTTATCAGTCCATATTTTCCACTTATAACTTTATGCCGTAATTCTTGCAGTGAGTTTGATTTAAGCTGATAACTATAAGTTATATCATCCGTTTGGTATAGAAATATGTCACACGTTGGACAAAAATAATGTCCACCTTTTTGATTACCTCCTTCGAGTTGTGCTGCTGGTCCATCACCATGGAACAATCTCATTTTGTCATAAATGGTGACTCCTTCATCAGTAGTTATTGGAATATTTAGGTCTTGTAAGCATTCCACCCTTGTGTCAACATAACCTAGTTGCTCATCAGAAGATTTACATCGCCCAATTATGTACAACTCTGGACTCTCTATTTCACTTTGTACATCTACCTTGTTTCCATAAATCTGCAAGTACTCCTTATCCGTATAGAATACTGCAGTGTCATATAAAACATTCACAGCAAACAAAATGTGGCTGTGGTTAGCAATAGTGGAAGCATCATGCCAAATTTGTAAATTTCTTGTGCACTCGTATTGTTTCAGCTTCATTTTCAGATTTGAGTGGTCCGCACTCTGCTCTTGTAATAACAATAAGCGTTCATTTATATCTTTTTCAGACAAACTTTCATAATAACTATCAGGCTGTGATCTCATATATTTTTTGTGCTTCAGCAGCAGTTTATTGCGTATCTCATGCAATTTGTGTTTACGTCCTTCCACTGTGAATTCTGTTGAACTAACCACTCCATCTTTTATTGAAAATCTAGTGTATGTTTTCGGGTTGACTAAATGGCCAATTAAGATTTTTCCTGCTGCTATCTCATCATCCAGCAGTTTTTTCACCTTTGAGAAAAGCAAATAAAATCTGATACAGTTGTATATACTATATATATTATATAAACTGGCATATTGTTGTTTAAAAGTAAGAATTACCTTTTTTGCACTGATGTCATTTGGAACCGTTGTATTTGCAACTCTTTTTAATCTTCTTCTAACGATATCTTTTTTCTCATCTTTGCCTTTATACGTTAATTTAAACCCATTTTTCGCTTTGTATAGGAGGTACTCTTTCGCTATTTGACCACCATTTTGAGCAAACTTGCCACTTTTATTCAATATTTTGTATTTTCTACCAATTTCTGACCAGTTAACTTCTGTATTAGAATCCCATAACTTTGCCTGTAATTAAAAAGTCAGTTGAAATAAATTCACTCGAAAATTTGCTTTTCTTATCAATCTCCAGAATTGAATTTAAACCAATTTACTTCTTCCTCAAGACCACTTTTATCCCAAGAATAGCTTTTGTAATTTTCTGCGTGATTTTTCAGAGTTTGTTGACCAGTTTCAATTTTTTTCTTCACCTCTTTTGTTCTTTTTTTTTGCTGTATCAACAGTTTCAAATGACTGTATTTTCATTGATTTATCCCAACGTTTTAAAGATTGACGCATACTAAAACACCTAAATACATAAGTAATATATTATTTTATAGGTAACACAAATTTATTGTAACAACTTAAATTGTATTTATTCATATTTCTGGGTTGTTTGAAAGTTAGTAACTTTTAAATCAAAATTTGTACAAAAGTTTATTAAGCTTTTATAGCATTTTTTTTCACCAAAGCTTCATTCAGAAATTGCTTCTATCAGACGCTTATCCACCAAAAAAATCTGCTCAACGTAATTTTTAGTGTTATCAGTAGTTTTACAATTTTTCACAATATATATTGTAGTATTATGAAAGATTTTAGCTTAACTGATCTTGGCATAGCAAACAAACAAAAGCTTTTTGTTAATTTTTAAAACTTGTTTTACATTATGTTTTGGTATTTTATATTGGTCAATATTTCACTTCTATTGTATATATTATATATGAAGCTTTTCCGTTATTGTTGCTAAGAAGCTGTAACCTTACCTATCAACTGCTGTTTCATCCAAATTTTTCTGCAAGGAATTGATCACGTTTAGCTCTTTTTTCTTTTTTTTTTCTCATAAGTAGTTGGTCTTTTCTGAAGATTCAATTCTTTTACACTAGCCAAGCCTTTTGAAAAATTAACTCCAAATTTCTTCTCAAGTCCAAAATTAATAGCAGCATAGATTGTATTTGTGCAGTCTGTGAGTGTTTTTTTTGGGGTGTATTTTTTTCATTTCATTTGTAGTGTAGGATATGTTTTCCTTTCTTGCTTGGCAAAATCTCTTTGTGCTTGATGGGAATAAGGATTGCATTTCCGCATGATTTAAGGTGCATTCGTCACAAATTAGTAAATGTTTGAGTTTTTCTTTATCTTGGAGTTTTTTCCAATTAGTAGGAGAGAAAAAACTATAGTATTGGTTTTTGTTTCTTGCATTATTTCTGCTCCATTTTTTGTTTGTATTTATAAATCGCTGATTGTTTTTTTGAAATAGATTATACTGAAGTATTTCCATGTCAAAATGATTTTGAAATAGTATTTTCATTTTTTCAAATCCCTCATCCATTGGAACAAATACACACGATTTTTGTTTGCATTTTACATTTGGTGTGGAATGTAGGTTGTTTTCGGATATCCCGCTACGAGTGATGCTTAATTGCTCATTTTCGTCAACAAAATTCAAAAGATCTGTTGGGGTGTTGTTCAAATCAGAAATTTCGTTTAAGCTTGAATAGCCACTTTCGTTGTTGTTAAAGGACTGACTACGTATAGCAAGAGGTAAAACGAGTTCGGTATTTGATAAAATCAAATCAACAGCAGTGCGATAGTATCCACATATTCGTGGATCATGAAATGCATAATTACTCATTATTTTGATAATAAATTAGATTATAATAAGTCAAAGTTTGTTGTGCTTTTTATTTCCCGCTATTATTCAGAAGCATTCTGCCATTATGAAACTTGAAGTTACGTCATTTATGTTCAACTTGATTGGCTTAAATTTTAATGTTCACGTGAACAAAGCGTGTACAACAACAACTTTGGGAAGGCGCTTGTTTAAGAAAAAATATAATGGATAGTAAGAACAAATTGAACTTTCGCAACATTTCCACGAACCCTTAACTTCTGAGAAATATTTAGTAGAGTTATTTAGCTATCAGAAAAAGTGAGCCGAAACCCAGTAAATCACCCAAAGAAATGCTATAATTGGCGTAAAATAGCGGTTTTTTATGATTATTGTACTTTTATTAATTTATACATCAGTTCCTCAGTTTGTAAACGTGAGAGGCCATGATGTTTAACCTTATTTATACTGAACCGCAACTTGAGAATGTAGCATAGCTAGCGAATATGCCTTGAAAGCCTAAAAGTACGATTTGTTATAATACTCCTAGAAGACAGTCCCGAAGTGGAAAGATGCAGGTGCATACAAAAACTTAGCCGTCTATGGTCACACTTTCAATAAAAAAAAGAGCGCGCTTATAGCATTTCTCTGACGCAAATTATGACATATACATTTTTTCCATTTGTGTTTGTTCTGTAACCACAGTCCGTTTATGTTGTTAGATCTGTCTTGTGTCGTATTGTTTGTGATTGAAGGATTGTTTTTTCTCTTTAAGATTTTCTCAGTGAATAGTTATAGGTCCAAGTTGGACAGTACTCAGGCTTGTAATAAGCAAGAAAGTGTATTCAGCACCTTCTTCTGGGAGCCTAATCCCAATTTTATTTACATCCACCGTCCCTGTAGACAAGATACTTCAGTGCAGCTTGCTGTATTGTAAACCTTTTTCATCTTATTGTTGACCGCAATGGTTTCAACCTGACACTGGGAAAGACTAGTGACACTGGGAAAGACTAGGGACACTGGGAGAGACTAGTGACACTGGGAAAGACCGGTAAACTGTTTGCAACTGGATCGACATGACCGTTTTAAAGGACTCGATTGTGTATACTGATTTTGATTTTATTATAACCGGACCCTAATCCACGGTACGCGTCAACGGATGAATGGCTAATGGGTTAATTAGTCGCTAGCGAATCCTCACAGTCTTGGTGCCGCTGTGAAAACTATAGCCTTACCCTGTGCGCCAGGCAACGCAGGGCTGACAATCTTATCCTGTGCATAATCAACCCCTATAGTTATGACTTCTTTTATACCCAACTTCGAAAAGAATCATTGCAATAAACAAAATGATACAGTACTCCAAAAGCACTTGATGAAAAGCTGTAAAGTTGTTTTGGAGGATGTTTGTTCTCTCAGTGGTGCTGAAAAGCTTAAGATCACAATCTCTACTTCGGTTTCATCCCACAAAAGTAAATTGTGTCACACGGAAAAAAACAAACTTCAGAACCTCGATGAGAAAGCCCCCATTCTATGGGGTAAGATGAATGATAAGCGTTGGAGTGACTTAGACAGTGCTGTGCATAGCAAGCTAAAGGCTTGTACCAATCTATCCATTTCTGAGAAAGTTAAAACACTCGAAACTTTAATTTACGAAGAGGCTTCAAAAATATTTGGTTGCCGCTCCTCAAATAAAACAAAAAACATTGCCAGTATTAACAGGCGTACAATACGTTCCATTAATCTGGTTAAGGAGAAAAATGTTCTGTTAGCGCAGATTGCCTCATCAACCATCAAGGAGGAACTAACTGCCTTGCAAGAACTGTTGCAACAAGTTCGAATAAAAATAAGGGTGATGCGTCGAGGTGAGAAACGCAGAAGAAGAAAGTGGAGCTTTAAGAACGCCCAAAAGGTTTTTAGGAATGATCCCTACAAAGCAGGAAAGGACCTGCTTAACCCTAAATCAGATATTCGTCTTTGTGTTGAACAGTCTGTTCTGGACAACCATAAATTATCTAGCTTATCTGATAATTTTCACGACTCTTCTCTTCCCCTTCTTCCAGGTCTTCCACCACCTCCGCAGATCAAGAAAGCTTTCTCAGCCACATCTTTCAAATTTTCTGATTTCGCAAGTGTTTTATATACGCGTAGGAACGCCTCAGCTCCTGGGCTAAATGGCATATCTTACAAAGTGTACAAAAAATGTACGAAAATTTCATCCTTCTTGTTTAATGTATTTAAGTGTTGTTTAAAAAATTGTGTTGTGCCTCTTCAATGGCGTCATGCCAAAGAAATTTACATTCCCAAATCCAAAACTCCTGTACCATCTAACCTAAAAGATTTTCGACCTATAGCCCTCCTAAATGTCGAAGGAAAATTATTTTTTAGTATTTTTTCAAGGCGACTAGAAACACATGTCATCCATAACAATAAGTTTATTAACACGTCTGTTCAAAAGGGGTGCATGGCGAATGTTCCTGGCTGTTGGGAACACATGTCGTCAATCTGGGCAGCTTTAAAAGATGCACGCTCTGCAAGAACTGATCTTGCCACCATTTGGTTGGATATCGCAAGTGCGTATCCCTCAATACCGCACAGATTAATCTTTTTTGCTTTGGAAAGGTATGGTATATCTCCTAGTTGGATTGCCATTGTAAAGGGTTACTATTCTGGGCTGTACAGCAAATCATTCTCCAAATCTGCTCCAAGCAATTGGCACCAGCACTTCAGGGGCATCTTCGCTGGCTGCACCCTGTCTATCGTCTTGTTTTTATCAGGCATAAATGTTATTTTGGAGTATACGCTGGCAACATCTGTGTCATGCTACATCACCTCTAACAGAGTATCCTTACCTTTAATAAGGGCTTTTATGGACGACATAAACATCATGTCTTCTTCTGTTGCTGGAACACAAGTACTCCTTAACAGGTGCACCACAGCTCTAAGTTGGGCCAATATGACATTTCGCGCTGAAAAATCCCGTAGTTTTGTGATCATCAAGGGGAGATCTATCAATAGCACCCCTTTTAGTGTAAGTAGCCCTGAAAACGACATTGATTTCTCACAGTATATCCCATCTATTCATGCCTCGCCAGTGCGATTTTTAGGCCGGATTATTGATTGTTCTATCTCAGACAGGAAGTCCATCAACGAATTGGAGGAAAAGCTGATAGAAGGGCTTGGTGTCATTAATAAGTCCTTATACACTGGAGCGCAAAAACTTTGGATCTTGCAACATCTTTTGATCCCGCGAATTCAGTGGCCACTGTTAATATACGAGGTCTCGATGTCTGTTGCTGGGCGCCTAGAGCAAAAGGTTTCAGTGTTCATACGAAAATGGCTGAACTTACACCGTTCCATCACAAACATTTCCCTATATGCTGACTCCTCTCCTTGCCCTCTGCCCATTAAGAGCCTCACTTCTATTTTAAAATCCGCAAAGATTAGCGGCCACCTACTTTTGCGTCACTCCAAAGATCCGATTCTGTCAACACTCGATCCATCTTTAAAGGCAGGTTCTTGGAAGGTGAGCGATGCAGTTAACATAGCTGAGGGTGAATTAAAGTACAAGACCATAAGGGGTCCTGTACAGCGTGGACGAACCGGTCTTGGCATTTGTAAAGTGGAAGTAATACCACCAAAAACCACTCACAAGTACAGAAAGTTAATCGCAAAAACATCGGCTGAGATTGACGAGGAAAGCTATCTATCTAAGGCACTGCAACTTCAGGTGCAGGGCCAATGGACAAGATGGGAGAACTACGTAAAGTTTGATCTTTCATGGAAGAACATCCTAGCAACTCCTCCTAATCTCTTATCTTTCTGCCTGCAATCCACTTACGATGTTCTGCCATCACCAAGTAACCTAAGGAGGTGGAAAATAAATACAGAACCATCATGTTTCCTATGTCACAAAGAAATTTGCACTTCTGCTCACATTCTTGGTGCTTGTAAAACTGCTCTTTCCCAGGGTAGATATACCTTTAGACACGATTCTGTACTTACCCATTTGGTAGAAACTTTGAAAAAGTTCATTTTTGAGCTTCCTTCTGAACCTCCTAAAAATTGTCAAAAAATAACCTTTCTGAGAGCCGGGTCAAAGGCACATACAAAATCTAAAGTGTCAGGTATACTGCACCTTACCAAAGATTGGAAGATTGTTGCTGACACACACTCGAACTATGTGTTTCCTAGCCATATTGCCATTTCTGAGCTTAAACCGGACCTTGTGTTATATTCAAATGACCTTAAGCGCGTTATTATTGTAGAACTCACTTGCCCATGTGAGGAAAACATGAATGCTTGGCACTCCACAAAAGTTGCCAAATATTCCTGTTTAATGAATGTGATTATGGTTAATGGCTGGCAAGTTGATTTCTTCGCAGTGGAAGTAGGAGCAAGAGGATATTGTGCAAGAACCACCACTGCCTGTTTAAAAAGAATGGGTTTCACCAACAAACTTGCTTATTCCACTGCAAATGATCTCGGTAAAATCAGTATGAGGTCTTCTTTTTGTATTTGGCTGGCACGTGAATCCAATGTTTGGTCAACTGACTCCTTAATGCAATTACCCAAATCCAAGCAGGCTTTGCCCATTGTGGAGACCAAGGGTGTTTCATCTCGCCGAAAGGGGCCATCTAAAAAGGTTAGCCAAAATAAAAATGACACTCAACCAATTAGTGTCTATAAAAACATCGGTTTTTTAAACAAAGGCAACACTTGTTACGCCAACGCCATTTTGCAAGTATTAAGTACCATTCCAACACTCTGGTGCCAGAGTGGGTCAGAATCGTTTCATTTATCACCTATTGCGAGGTCTATTTCGCTTAACATGGCGAAGCTGAAGCAATCATTGTCACCTGTTGACCCTTCGAATTTTCTCTGGGCCCTTGAACGTCAAATGCACTCTGATGGGAAACTGGACTTCCAATTTAATACTCAGCAAGATGTAGCAGAGATTTTGTTTGTGGTTTTGGACGCCCTTAAGGGATTTTCCCCGATTGCTGCAGATAAAATCTCAACTGAAATCTCAATGTCCGTAAGCTGTAACACCTGCCTGTGCACCTCGGTAAATGTCGAAATGCAGGACATTTTAACACTGCCAATGACATCTAAAATCCAATCTTGTGTCAGCAAATTTTTAGAACCGGAAATTCTAACTGATGGAAACAAGTGGTTTTGTCCGCAATGCTTTGCACATAGAGAGAGTACTAGAGAAACGCAAATCAGCAGGAGTAGTGAAATCTTATTCCTGCATCTTAAAAGGTTTTTAAAACATGGTGAACATCTGGTAAAAGACAACAGAGTTGTTGAATGTGTTTCTTTACGTGACTCTCTCCTGCAACTACCTCTCGTCAGTGATACGGACACAATGTTTAATCAGAACTACTCATTGTTAGCAACAATTAATCACTCCGGTACATTAACCGCAGGTCATTATTGGGCTTATGTTAAGGATCCTGCCACAAATTCTTGGTACCACTGCAATGATAGAGCGGTTTGCAAATGCTCTCCACCTATTCTCAACAACAATTCATGTTATATTCTTTGTTACGTTCGCTGTTGATCCGCTTTTTCTTTCTTTCTTATACATTTATCATTACGTTTATAAAACCTGTACTTCCAGGGTCATGGGGGAGGAAAATGTAAATCCGAGCGGTTTTATATTACCCCAGCTAGTTCATTCGAACCAGTTTGCCGTCAATACCCAGAGGGTAAAGAGTTCAGCTCACTCTTCTCTGGTAACTTAAAAGAAGCTTAGCAAGGGGGTTTGCTTTCAGCTTGTCTTTGGGTGTAACGACCCCACTTTTTACCCCAGTTCAGTAAGGTGCCCAAGTTTACTAACTTGGTCTTCAGGCTTGACAACCCTGCTGTCCTTAGTCAAAATATGTACAGGCTGGTCCTGTCATGACAACCTCCTGTGTAAGGCTGAGTGTTGGGGCCCTGTAACACATGTGGAAAGCTACAGCCAGAGTCACAAGTTCTGGCGCACAGGAGGGTTTTATATAATTCTTTTTTTATATTATATATTTTTGACATATACATTTTTTCCATTTGTGTTTGTTCTGTAACCACAGTCCGTTTATGTTGTTAGATCTGTCTTGTGTCGTATTGTTTGTGATTGAAGGATTGTTTTTTCTCTTTAAGATTTTCTCAGTGAATAGTTATAGGTCCAAGTTGGACAGTACTCAGGCTTGTAATAAGCAAGAAAGTGTATTCAGCACCTTCTTCTGGGAGCCTAATCCCAATTTTATTTACATCCACCGTCCCTGTAGACAAGATACTTCAGTGCAGCTTGCTGTATTGTAAACCTTTTTCATCAAAGTGCGAAGTTTTAGGTAGGCGATACGACCTTAGACATGCCTTAGCTCACATGAGTTGGAAATCATTTTGCCTGAAAATAGAAATAGTTATCAACATTAAAACAATTAAACTGCGTGTGTGAATTAAACTTCCTAATTTAATTAATGTCCAGATAAAGATAATCACTGGAAACTTTTCTTTTTAGAAAGTTTGCAGGAATAAACTTTCAACAATTTGTGTTCTGTGTATTTTTTTAAATTCTTTGTTATAAAACGATTGAAAAAAAGGTGTAAATAAACTTTCTCTTTTCTTTTAAAATAATTTTTTTTGCAAGAATAAACATTCACAGTTGTTCAGACTTCCCAGCGTTGCAACACAAACCTACCAGCATAATTGCAAAAGCCTAAACCCACGTACAGGGTTGTTACTATTATTATTACTACTCTCTTCCAATGGGTTCGACAATACACAGCTTAGTAGCTATAGTTACGAAGAATTTTACCAATAAAATAAATAAGAAAACAGTTAAACTTTGCCTAGCTAGCTATTAGTTAATACAGTACTGCAGCTTGGGAAACATTTCCCTGGTAATAAGCTAAGGAATGCAGGCATAAATCTCTTCAAGTTGGCAAATTTTCTGTACTTAAAACAGGAAGTACTCAAAGTGAATTTAATAAGGCTTTCACCATAGGCTTTCTAAATAAATAATGGCTACTTAGAAAAAATATATTTTACTTTACATTATGATCACAACCCTCTTAAATGCATAACAGTTTATCCCCTTTTTCAATTCTCAATAGGAGCTTTGTAGCAAAAGGAAGATATCTTTAAAAAATGCTTATCTGTAACTGTGAACTCGTGTATTCTCAAGAAAACCAAGCATTGAAAAACATTTTGTTTATAAGGGTTCTCTTGCTTATTAAGAAGTCACATTGTTTATATGATAATGAAATTTGGCAATACAAGTCAAAATCACCATTTTTTTCTTTTCCTCTGATATAAAGCAGTTTTTTGTTAAAATGTAAACATTAATGGAAGAATAGTTTTGTTTTGTTTACGCGCTGAAAAAACAATTTCTTGTACGAGTAGTATCAGTATTCTTAAAAAGTGTTAAAGCTTAAAGGTTAATTTGAAATTTCTTACTTTTTACACTATGCTTTGTTAATCTTGTGGCTACAATCCCGGTCAAAAATAATGGCAGTAAACCCTTTTTACACGTATAGCAAGAGCAAGATAAGTACAAAGCCCCCTTTTCCCCAGTATCAATAAACCAGTTAGCTAGCCAACTTTATTTAAAAATTATAACAAATCTAATTGCAGTAAAATAAGCAGCTTACTTACTAAAAACTGCATTTAAAAATGTATTCTAGCTAGTTATTATGATATCTTTCTGTACCATACAACCTAAAACTTTCACACTTCAGAACAACCTAACTTCCTTTTAAAACTGCTTTCTCACTTAAACCAAAATACAAAACGTGGTACAACGTATAAATTATGTTTTTCTCGATATTTGTAAATGTATATCCCAAGCAACCTACTTCCTTCGTTCACTTTCCTGAATTTCAAAAACTTACGGCTGCTTTGGTCGTCAAGGGAAACTTAGATTTTTCGAGAAATAGAATTACTCTATTTTGATCACGTGATTTTGTCCAGCAAATGAATATGTTTTATGTTGATCAAATGGCATAAAATGTAAACAAAGAAAAACTCGCGGCATTTCTCAGCAAAAAAGACATGTCAGGCACATGCCAAATATGGTGTTTTCATTTATACCCTGAGCGTCAGATGTATGAAAGAATTGAGATGCCCTGAGCGTCAGGCCCATCGGCATGTCCTGAGCGTCAGGCCTATCGGTGAACACATGTATACATGCCCTGAGCGTCAGGTAATGACTTTTATCAACATATTACTTCCATAGCCTAGTGACCTAATAAATATCGGCAATGCTAGTACATCAATTTCTAAAACATTGTGAATTAAGTGAATATATCTGCGACAACAGTGGCTAGACCAAACTTAAATCTGGTATGTCACCGGTTTGTAGAATAAGCCAGGGACCGGGGTCCAAACCACGAAATGACAAGTAATGAGCAAATGCATTTGTGAGATAAAGGCGTCCACAAACCTGGCTAAACGGATGTTAAAGCCGACTCTAAATGGATCAGTTTTTGAACTTTTGATGTTAATGTAAAGAATGTTTTTCTCCTTTGAAACACTATAATCATGCGATGATATGTGTGTGAGAGGTCCCATTTGTGTTTGGAGAGATGTGCTCTGATATTCGCAATAGGCCAAATGCGCCATTAATACTAAGTAACACAACATAGCGTTATCGTAGTTAGGAAATTGACTATTTTCCAAAACGACAAAATTTCTGATAGATGAGCTGGGGTAATTGGTAGGCGAAGTATAGGTATGTTAGTCAAATTTCTTTGTATACTACGCATAGTCTATTCATATTTGGTATTGTGTTATTAGCCACATTCACGGTGCGCGCTTTTGAGGTATAGCCAAACTTGTGTGCGGGGAAAAAATCTGAAAGTCGTGCGCTTCGGCAGTTCAGTTTGTAAACAAGTCAGTGTAGGTTGTGTCAAAATGAAGTTTCATTGCAGTTCATTTTTGTGGTTTAACAATTATTTATCAAAGGTCAAGATGGAAATAAACTAAAGTTTTATCGTCTACCTCGACAGGGTCGGATCCAGCTATAGGCGAGGTAGGCTAAAGCCTACATTGAGATGGAGCTATTAAAATCCTGCATATGATAATTCTATGGAGAAGCAGCTCGTGAGAGAATCGACAAGAAATATTCATAGATCGCGCGCAGTCATCGTGTACGTGAATATGTTATAGCCAGTGGCGCTTTGAATCCCGTTTGTTTACGTTGTCTCGATAATCTAACAATTTTTGTCTTTCCAATCGAGACACGCCAATCTGCCTTAGAAAATCACTTGTCCTAAAACTCGCAAGTAGGCTAAAGTCTGGACAGCTGTTTTTAGTAACCGATGGCACACAGTTATTTCAACGGGGATTTCAAATTCGCGAAAACACAGTCTAGTTGCCTAGTACTTTTCACTCGCAAGTAGGCTGAAATTCAACTCGCAAGTAGGCTCAGAGGACTGGTGACAAAACTCAAATTCGGGTCAAAGTTCAGTGAGCCAGAGAATAGATGATCAAACATGGCTTCTAGATACTGCTCAGATATGTGTGTTTCGTGAGATTTGTGTTTCAGGTGAGTTTTCAGAGTTTTTGTTGGTTTCATATTTTATAAAACACCGGAATAATGTCATGCATGAATCATATGTCCAGCTAGCTAGGAACTTGTTAGTCTTGTTTGAGTTTATACTACCTGGCCTGTGGAAGACATCATCTCCCCCCCCCCCCCCCCCACACTGCCAACTTATTTATGTCTACATGTAGCTAGAGTAGTATGAACAGAGTGTCGAGGAAGATTGAAAAATAGTCAGTCCAGTTGTGCATCGAGAATAGATCTTATTATTTTTAGTAATGTATAGCTAGCATCTTGAAGAAACATGGACTTTGAACTTATTCTACAACAACAAAAAGACATCAGAACTCGTTTCGAAGGCAACTAGAGAACTAAAAAGTTGTTTTCACCGTCGTCACCATCTATTTTGAAGACAGATGAACTTGCACAAACTATATTCATCTCTACTGTTGAAAAATTCAAAAAAAATGTTAATCCTGCTCTCAAGCCAGTTAGGTATCAAGTTCTTTTTGTTTATTTACACATTCTCGAAGAAAGTGAGCACTTATTCTGTATGTATAGTTTCAATATAGTAGAAAACATACCTAGACCAGTAAACATGTATATAGCTATACAGCAAAAATAAAGTTTTGTTTTGTTTCTGTTAAAAGTTTTTTTTTACTTGTCAGTTGCAACAGTATATTTATGTGAAACACAGTAGGATAAACCACGATTAATTATAACCGGAATTTGTTCAAATGGCAAGATATTTTCATTGTCAATGACTGGATGCATGTTCTTCTAGAATATCTGGTCATGGTAATTGTTTGTACAGTGCAGTGTCAGTTGGTTTGGTTGGTAACCAGTCATTAGCATATGATTTGAGAGTCTTGACGTCAAAAGTTGTTCCAAAATGCTGAATTTTATGCTGATCATCCACACTTTGAAATTATTGCAAATCAGTTGCAGTGCAAAAATTCAAAAAATCTGTTTACACAGGCTTTATCAGATCATGGTTGCAAAGTTTATACCGAAACGAAGTGTCGCATCACTGCTTTAAAAGAGGAGGCTTCATATACATCACGGAATTATAGTTGGTCATCATTTGTCTGTGTTATGGCATTATGTAATGTTATTGAGGTAACTAACTTCCATACGACAGTATATACAGAGTAGACAAAATGTAGAATCTACTGTGGATATATATCTGGGAAATTTCTTCACTTAGTGGGGAATAGTCAAGATAGTCATGGTCCTAATGTGTTCCATATTTCTATAAAACTTTTTGAAATACACCTGAAATGGTTGCTAGTTATCATAGCTTATGTAATTGATTTAGTTCATAGAGATATACAATATTTTTGTTTATATTAGTTCCCTATTCAGCTTGTATATCAGCCACTGGGAGATTCAAAGTTGGATTCACTTTTCAATAACGTGTTTTCACCGAAAAAAGATGTTGAAAGTAAATCCCCATTGGTGTTATTATGGTACAATTCCTGTGTTGATCGTCCAAAGACAGTAATGCGACCAAGTCATTTTGTTGTTTTATTGCCCCTACCAACTGGTAAAAGAAAATTGGCAAAGCATAGTTTAACCTTGGTGTCTAATCTTCCAAATATTGTGGCTGGACAACCTTCTTCACAAAAAGCAGTGAAAAAAAATCGTGTGGTTCGAAAATCAATAACATCCTACTTCAGTCAAAACTTGCTAGGTATATAACACTTTTGATGAGATAAAGGTGCAAACATTTTATTTATATCTGTTCTCATAATGGATTTTAGTAGGGAATCAATTTTTCACAACAATTTTCAAACAATTACAAATATGGAATGATGAGTTATCAGTATGGCAATTTTTACTGATTCAATCCTTTTTTCAATTTTACAGAGACTGGTGAATCTTCAAAATCTCTTATCGAACCATCCAAATCTACTGTTGAACAACCTACTGAAAATAAATCTGACGAAAAGGTAGTGGAAGTTGATCATATCCTTGAAGCTGATGTGATTAATATGATGAATACTGATGATTCAGTAAATGATGGTGCTTTACAATTTCCTGAAGTGAACAATGCGAACATTGATTCATTTGATATAGGAAATTTGGTGAACAATGTTGCAAAAAAGGTCACTGAAAAATTAGCTTTTTTAAATTCTGTTTGGATGCCTGATGAAAACTTTCATTACCCAATCTCAAATCGACGTTTCATTCATTCTTGGTTGACTTCTTATCCATGGTTATGTTACTCAAAAATCCATGATGGGGCATTTTGCATAAATTGTGTGATGTTCCATAATAACTCACAAAATGTTGGGAAAATGGAAAAATTGTGCAAGGAACCATTAGGAGATTGGAAAAATGCAAAGGCTTTACTTGAAAAACACCACCATAAATCTCCACATCATAAAAAGTCTGTTGTAGATACAGCAAATTTTAAAGCTACAATGGCATCAACAGACACCAGAATTGATAGGCAGCTCAACAATATTGTGCATGTACAAATTACGAAAAATCGTGTTGTATTGAAGTCATTGATCAAGATTCTCATTACAATGGCTCAACAATGAATTTCGTTAAGAGGTCGTGATGAGACAGATCCAACTGCACACTTTCAATCTAAAGAGAATGTAATGAGCAATTTGAGAGTCTTGGTAATTAGTAGTACTTGGTAATCCTGGTAATTTTCTGGCTTTTGTGAAACTAGCAGTAGAGTTGGAATGCCCTGCTTTGAAGGAACACATGAGTAACTGTGCCAAAAATGCTATTTATTTGTCAAAAACTATTTAAAATGAACTCCTATCTCTTATTGCAAAAAACATTGTCACCCAAGTAGTTGCACAAAAAAAAACGATCTAAGTATTTCTCTGTTCTTGGCGATGAGGCAGTAGATATAAGCAACAAAGAACAGATGCCAGTTGTGTTGCGATATATTGACAGTAAAGATGAAATTAGAGAGACATTTTTAAAGATGGCAGAATGTAAACTTGGTTTTCTGGTAAAGGGCTGTCAATTACAATAATTGATGCTGTGGAGCAAAACAACTTGGACATGAATTATTGTAGGGGACAAGGCTATGATGGAGCAGGTTAAAATCTGATACAAATAACCATGTTTATCATTAGCTATCCATATATTTTTATCTTCATTTTGTTCTATTTTTTCAGGTGCAATGGCTGGAAAATGTTCAGGAGCATCCACATTGATTAAGAACCTATGTGTTGCAGCTGGCTGTAAGCTCCCCATGGTTGCTGATATGATGTCACAGTTTCAAGCAGTGGCATTGTTTTTTTACTGCTCGCCTGTCAGAACTCATGTCCTGAAAGGTGTCATAGAGGCTGTGTCACCTGAGATTGTCCATTCAGTAGTTTTGAATATTTGTCGTACAAGATGGGTAGCCAGGCTGGATGGACTTGACTCTTTCTGTGATTTATTACCATCTGTCATGCTCACTTTGGAGAAAATCACAGAAAATAGAGACAAATCCTTCAGTCGTAGTAACGTGGATGATGCAAGACCACCTTCTAGGCATAGTTCAGTTTGAATTCATTGCTGTGTTGGTAATTGTTCAAAAGGTTTTGGGTTACACTCGTGGTCTCACTGTGAAATTACAGAGTATTGAGTCTGATCTTGTTAAAACATCAAGTAACGTGCTTTTGTTGAAACGAACACTGCAAGTGATCAGATCAGATATTGACACCCATTTTAATAAGTGGTATGAAAAAGTTCTATCTTCAGCTACTGAGCTTGATGTTGTGGAATCAATGAAACGTCGATGCAGCATCCAGTTGTATCGAGAGAACTATGTTGCCAATGGAGTGAAAAAGTACTACAAATTGGCTGTTGCTATTCCCTTCATCGATCATATATTGCAAGAACTGGACACTAGATTTTCTATTGACAATCTCAGTGTCTACTCTGGTTTCAGCATCATGCCAACTACCATTCTTTCAGATGAGGGTCGTGTTCTTTTGGGAGACCAACCAACATGGAAAGTTGAATTTTCTAAATTTATTCAGAGATATCGTGATGATATTCCTGCTCTGAGTAACTTGTACGCACAGTTAGATATGTGGAAAGTTAAGTGGAGAACATTCACCGGAGTGTTACCTACCACATTGCAAGGTCTGTTAAAACACACTGACAAACTTTTATTTCCATCGATACATGAAGCGATACGAATTCTAGCTACTATACCTGTCACTACTTGCACCTGTGAGAGGAGTATTTCAGGTTTACGTCGTGTGAAGACATGGATGAGGAATACAATGACAAAGGAAAGATTGAACAGTCTTAGTGTTATAATGTTCAATCGAGATGTGACTGTTGATTTAGATCAAGTTGTAGATGAATTTGCAGCTGCTAACAAACGTAGAATGACGTTTTCTAATATTTTTAGTGACTGAGTTTAAGTATTGTTTTTATAGTTTTAGCACACCTTTTTTATATGTCACTTCAGCCATAAATTATAGGTTAAACATGGTGTACACAGTGTTGTAAATACCTATTTTCATTCGATTGTAAACTTTATGTGTATAAAAATAAATCTATCATTTCAGTCTTTTGATGATGTTGCTGCTGTTATCTTGTATGAAATTGTATGACCAGTATGAACTTCAATATGATGATAAATGTTTTCTTTGATATTTAGTTGAAAATTCACAATTGTAAAATGAAAGAAGTTCAAATGCTCAAACAATGGAAACAAAAGTTCAACGGTGAGTTTTTTTTTTTTTTTACCTTCTATTGTTTTGTCTTGCTGTATCATTCCTGTTTTCAACGAAACTCTTGTATTTCTGGGTTCAATTCCCAGCAGGAGTAATTGTTCATTACTGTTTCATTTCAGAAATATTAGAAAGAAAGAAATGAAAAAAGAAAGACAGACAGAAATAAGGAAGAGAGTTAGTCAATACAGTTGCCTATTGAAATAGAAAGTTTGTCCTTTTTGTTATTCAGAAGACTGTCAAAGGTGTGAAACAATTTTTCTGTGTGTCAAAATTTATTCGATTCTTTGTATTTTCTGTCATAAAAACAACTGTATTGTCGTCATTTTTCGACACATTTAGAGCCATTTGAGGCATTTAGAGGGCTCTAAAAGCGTTGGCTTCCAGGGCTCCGCCCTGAACTCGTTGGGGGGCTCACAACGCCCCCCAAACCCTCAGTTGTTCTGGATTGCGCCCGATAGGGCGCAATGCAACGCCCCGTTGGGGCGTTGTAAATTCAATTATTCTAAAAAAAATTTTTTAAGAATTTTTTTATATAGGCCTACATCCAGTAATTCTCTGGATACGACCCTGCTCGACAGCCTGATATTCAGAGAAAATATAAGATGTTTAAAACAACAGGAATGAATTTTAAAAATGGCTTCATATGCTCTCCACATTAAAAAGGTGGCGTAAGAAAAGGCACAGATGATTTACCAAATATAATTGTACCCGAAACTCAGCTAGCAAAATTGAAACTTCGCTATAGCAGAGCTAAGAAAAAATTGGATGCAGCTACCGACCCTTCAATTAAGATGAAGCTAGCTTTTAAAAATTCAAAACAAATGTTAAATGCTGCTTTAGAAATTTCCAAACATTCGCCTGTTAAAAAAAACACAAGGAGAGTGCTTATCAAAAGTGCAACACCAAGAATAAAAAGGAATTTAAACCGTCGTTTAAATTGCAAACGAAAACTGGCAAGTACAGAAGATCTCACTAAAGAAATCATTGAGGTCAATTGTACTGTTAGAGAAATGGAGGGTGAAATTGAAATTTTAAAAACATCTTTAAGTTAATTGCAGCAAAAAATAACTACACTTGAATCTGAGAATGCTGATATTAACAGAAATTTGCAAAGTGTACAACAAAAGCTATTTACATACGATAACATAAAACAATTTCCACAAAGGTTCAAATATTTGTGCGGCTTTGAAATAAAAAAATTCAATCTAGTCATGGAAATTATGCAACCTTATGTACATCTTGTACCTTGGCGATTGCAAACCTAGTGCAAAAAATAAAACTGTTGATGTTGCCACACAATTCCTTACTGTTTTGGTAATTTGTCGCCATGGAATTGATATAAGATTTATGGCTTATATTCTTGAAAAATCTGAGACAGCAGTTCAGCGAATTTTTGATGCCTGGGTAATTTTCCTTGCTACGTTATTCAATCGTATCAAATTAAAACCCAGTCATGGTTATTTGTTATGAAAAATGCCAAAATCATTCACCGAAACTGATCATGGTCTCACAGATATTGTTATTGATGCAACCGAATTCAAATTTCAGCATGCCTCAAATTTTGAATTAAACAGTTTAATGTTTTCAAATTACAAAAACACAGTCACTGGCAAAGCACTGATTGGCATTTCACCACATGGTATGGGCTTATTTTTCAGTGATATTCCCAGGATCAATTTCGGACTCAGAAATTACTGAGAAAACTGGTATTCTGGAATTTGTACAAGAAGAGCATGAGGTTATGTCGGACAAAGGCTTTTCAATCCAAGAATTATGTACAAGTAAAGTATCACTTAACAGGCGGAAACAAAAAAATAATCCTCAATTCAGTGAAGCAGAAATCCAAGACAATTTTTTACGCGTATACACGTTAAAAGATTTATTGGCCGTGTCCGAGATTGGACTATATTGAACAATGTTTGGCCATTAAATAAAATGGATCTCCTTAGTTCTACTTGGATAATGCTTTGCCATATTGCAAATATAACAACGCCTTCAATTGGCCCTAAAGAGTAGTTTGATCTGTTATCGTCATTTTTCTTTAAACAGTGCGTAAAAAACGTACTCTTTCCTAGTGGAGGTATTGTTTTATTTAAGTTTGTTTTTGTATATATTTTTTACTAAAGCATAATGTTTTTTAAAGTCATATGGTATTAAAATCGTCTATAAATTCAACAGTTTGTACCGATTTAGTGCAAGTTTTGACGTAAGTCCTGAGTGATTTTAATGCTTTAAAGTCCAAATTTTTTTCTAAGAGTGCTTTTCCAAGTTGTTCCAAAACTCTTGTCTCTGTGTATGGCCAATCATATATTTTTTGATCATTTATAATACTGTCGCAAATAAGTGTTATGATGTCCAAAAGCAGATCATCCCTTTTGATGAGGAAAAACGTACCATTTTGAGTCTCAGGATGGTAAGAAACCAAAACACAAAATTTCGCGTCTGTGCATGACATCTGCAATTGACATTGAACAAAATAATTTGGAAAGGAATTCAAAGATTGAGTTGGGCCATCTGAATTCTTTACTCGAGTTTTAATTTCGACCAATAAAGCACATGGGCCAAAAGCGTCAGGGTACCATATCTTTTGTTTACTGGATGCGTGAAGAATCCACATGTTTCTGTTGAAGCTTTGGAAATTTTTTCAAAATATTTTATCCCTTCTGCTTCGTATGTTCTCACAATATTTTCAATTCCATCCAATAAACCTTCGTCGCTTGCTCCACTTTGTACAATATTCCAATATTTTTAAAACTTTTCCTGCCCGTATAATCCCAACAATGATGGTAATCGGTTTCCCGTAATCATAAATTTGCTAGCCTTGTGTCATTTTTCTGAAGTCTGACAAACATCAATGTAATCAGAACCGCATGGCTTCGGATCAATTAGAAAACTGATATTTAATTTGATTGGGTTTAAATTGTTTTGTTTACAAATAGCCTTGCAAATTTCTTGTGTTGAGTTATTTTGTATGTCGTATGTTGTAGTAGCCGTTTCAATATGTATAGCAAACAAATTTTGCTCCAGAATTTGCTGCACTGTAATTTTACTACACTCAGTATCTTGTACACTTGACAACAAAGAAGTACCTTCAGGCTCAACTTGAAACCCTGTGCGGTTTTTGATTTGTTCCACTTTCAGCGGTTCAATCCCTAACACATGACTTTTAAAAACTTCTTTACTAACATACTTATGGTCAGCTAAATAATGAAGTTTGTAGGTATAACACAAATGCTCACCCACTGAAGTTTTACGTCCAATTTCTGATTGAGAGAGAACAGTGCAAACATGTTCTGATACAGGCTTTTCTAGATCTAACTTTGCATTTAGGTCCTGGATTATTGAAGAAACATTTCTTTTAAAGTAGGATTTGTCAGAATCTGCAGCACTAATAGCCATCTGCTTGTGTTTCTTCATACTAGCTGATTTTAGATTAATATCCTTTAATGGTATCATGGGGATAGATCCTTTTGAAATTCTGCGAAGTTTTTCTGTACATGTTAATTCGAGTATTTTCTCTTTGGTATCAGTCAGAACATCACAACATAGTCCACTAGCTCCCACAGAGCAGACACGTGTCTTACGCTGTGGTACCATTTTGCTCAGAGTCAGAAAAAAACTACAGCTGATATTGTAGAGACCAGTCTTTCGCAGCGGTATTTCGGGTTAGCATGAGTAGCGACATTACTTTACTGGAAGCCGAAATAAAGCTATAATGGAGCCATTTTGTGCAGATAGACTATGTATATTAATGTATAGATATAAATTTATACTTAATTTAGGAAATAACATTTTTGCGCTAAAAAACATTCCCGTTCTGATCTCCGAGCTTAAAGGAAGTGGGAAAATACTAAACAAAGTCGCGGGAAATTGCACGTCCAGGAGAAATACAGAGAGTTTGCAAATATCATAGAAAAAAAGCCAAAGTATGCATTTTTTTTAATAATCAGATTAATCGCCAAAAAAATACTGCTCGCTAATTACCGCTACTAATCTAATCTGTTGTTAGAATGCCCGAACCCATTACTTTGTCCCGTTTTCAGTTTTATTTTACATTTTTTGAAGGTTTTTGTAATTTCTGCTGCCATTATCATCGTGTACATAAGATTTTTTAGCGTTGAAAATAATGTGCATACAGGAATCGTTGTTAAGCATTTAGTAAACACGACTTAAAAGTACCACAGAAATCATGTCTTAGAGGGGAAGACATTTAATTTAATCAACAACTAAATGATTTTGATATCTTTTGATGCCTAATAAATCTGTCCGAAAGTTTAAATGATATGCTGAATGTCCGAAATTGCTTTTAAAAAGTTGCGAGGGTTGAAGTTATAGGGAAAAATATGCCGTTACTAAAACATGTTCGTTTGATCGTATTTTTAAATATTTAGTGAGATTACATGACACTGCGCACTGCTAACTTATCTAAATTTATTCAACAAAAAGGCTTATTTAACACCATGTTATTATGTTCTAATATGATTAGCAAGTAATCCAACTCAATCGAAATGTCTAAAAGAAATAGTTGTCATGTACGGAGAGCAAATAAAAAAGATATATCACGGAATAAGGACAAGTTCATCAAAAAGGTACTTATTTTCTTGTATGAATCTCTCCTTCTACTGTTGCGAGAGAAATATTGGTATGATACATATTGTAAAACACTCAAATCTATGTGCAGGCATGCAATGGTTGCGGAAATCAAACAAAAACACTTTTTTATAAGAAGGCTGGGATTTCCTCAAAAATCTAACCTCAATCATTTTTAAAGTATCTTCACGAACCAGGTATTGTAAGTTAGAAACTTAAAAAATTAAGTTACTTCCATTAAATAATAGTAGTGTATTATATATTATTCGATAGTCGCTTGCCTGTCGAATAATTATTTGTCTAAGTCAGTTTTTGATAGCCTGATATAATATACTTGATATTACATCAGGATATATAAACTGACTTAGAAACCAAATATTTAAGTATGAATTATATCTTTTTTTTAGATTAATTAACAATGATGTCTCAACAAACAGGCAGTAACCCTTCGGGCCATTTAAAAATGCTCGGAATACTTCAATATTTGGTAAGACCACCATGTGTTGCGCGTAGAATACCCTTTGAAAAATGAAATTTTGTTTGTTTGTTTTATTTTACCTTTTTTGTTTTGAATGCAAAATATCAGAAAAAGTTATTGATATCTGTGTTAATCTTTTTCCTATCAATTCATCTTTACGACCCATCCGCCTTTTTTCGTATATAAGCTATAAACTCCAGAGGCAAGGGAAGTTTTTGGATTCTGCTTCAGTAATCATTACAACTCGACTTTTTTACCATTAGGAATCGTTTTGATCATTACTGGTGTCATTACATTTGTTTGCGGCATAAGTATTTATGCAACTCTGCGTATTGAAGGGGTTCCAATAAATCAACATGGCACATCTGTAGTGGCATCAATATGGATCGTTATCACTGGTATACAGTGCGTGTTGATGCGATGGAAATCACGCAATTTGAGTTTTGTTGGAATTTGCAATACATTTGTGGTAATTACTAGCGGTATAGTATTTGTCGCTACAGCAACATCGATAGTTGGACTCTCGTAAGTAAGAAATAAATCTACAAGATGAACGTTCCTTTTTCTTTCAACATTACATAAATACGTTCGATTTTTAGAAAGTACGCTGATTGTGAAACTAAATTAGGCTTTTACAACATCCAATGTGTTAAAAGATATGAATATGGATTAGCTGTGTACGCAATTCTTCTGGTGTTGCATCTCGCTCAAATGGTAGTCGCTCTGACAGCAACAGTGTATGGGTTCAGAATACATAATTGCTGTATTGAAAATCGAGGTTGGTGAACTAATATAAATGTAAGCACCAATTACTGCTAAAGTTGAAGCTTACCTTCTGCCAAAAAACAAGTTGATTTCATATAAAAGAGCTTTAAACGTTGTCTAAAAATGTTTTTATCATTTTATAAAATCTTTATTGCTTTCCGAGCTAGTTATGCGGAATTGTGACATTATCGATTACATACTCAGAAACAATTGCTGGTAAAAATAATAATCAGGATAACTAAACATTAAACTGGAAAGGTGATAGCATATTTACATCACCACGTACCTTGATGAACCCTTAAAACAGCACCTTATTGAATTTTCGCGCCCGAAGGCGTAGGAAATTCTTTAAAACCGTCGTTTTTTTCTTTCGAAGCATTTTTTGAGAAAAAATCGACCCTGGGATTTTACGTTCCTCTGAGAGGAGGATAGTATTGGTATAACTGACTAACTAACTAACCCTGTCCCAAACGGACAATTGCAACGTCACAGATTTAAACTTCGTACCCAAGCTCCCTAAGTACTGGGAAGTCATTTAAATGACGTTTCAGGCCAAAATTGGTATTTGTTTTTGACAAAATTTGGCACAGTTAACAAAAAAGTATGCTGAACATAATGGTGCCATCTTGATTTTGATTTTTGTCACCTAAATTTCATTTTAGGCCAAAATTGGTCCAAAAACTAAAACTACTTTATTTTCAACAAAATTTGACACAATTAACGTATGCTGAACATGATGGTAACATCAAAATTTTGGTTTTTTGCCACCTTAAATGTCATTTTAGGCCAAAATTGGTCCAAAAATTAAAACTACTTCATTTTTAACAAAAATTGGCAAAGTTAAAAAAAAGTATGCTGAACATAATGGTGACATCAAAATTTTGATTTTTGTCACCTAAATGCCATTTTAGGCGAAAATTGGTCCAAAAATTAAAACCACTTCATTTTCGGACAAATTTGGCACAGTTAACAAATAAAGCATGCTGAAAATGATGATGATACAAAAGTTTGATTTTTTGTCACCTAAATGTCATTTCAGGCCAAAATTTGTCCAAAAATTAAAATTACTTTATTTTCGACAAAAATTGCCACAGTTAATAAAAAAAGTATGCTGAAAATGATGGTCACATCAAAATTTTGATTTTTTGTCAACTAAATGCCGTTTAAGACCATAAACGTTTCAATCGCAAGACTTTCAACCATAAATGATAGGCTGTATTTTTTGTTAGCAATTTCTTTTAAAATGAGTTTATTATGACACGTTTCGTTTTGTTTGCGTTTCTTGTAAGATATAATGTCACTTGTGTGCTTTATCTTCAGAGCTTCATGCGCCAAACCTCTTCGAATGTTTGGCATGATAACACAACAAATTAGCAGGTTGTCATCAAATATTTTGGTAGCGAGCGGAAAATTCATAGAGCCCCCAGGGCTTCTTGTTTTCTTTAATTCGTGATATCATGAATTGATTAGCATAATTATCAAAACTTTTTAAATAAGAAATCTTAAAAACCGATTTTACAAAAGAATAAAAAAATTCGTAGCCAAAGTGTCAAGCTTTTTTATATGAAGCCAACTTGTTTTTTGCAGTATTTAAGCTTTAAGTTAAAAAATTAGTTTGATCTTTGCTAATACATTGTAGAATTTTTCCTCATCACGATTACCTCGCATGAAAATTTAAGATATCATTTTATATGGAATAGCTTGAACTTTGTCTTAGGTGGGAGGTGTCGTGTTTATCTTTTTTACTAAGATATTTTTACAGTTAGCTACATATGTTATTGCCAGTAAGTTTAGCGTTTAAACCGTATACATGAATTTTAATATTTGGTTTCAATAATCATGCTTGATTTTAGAGCTAGCTAGCTAGAGTTCATGATGTTATAATTTCGCATAATCAGCGAACCTTTTTAGATCTATATATTAAAAAGAAATAAAAGATTTTTAAATAACTTTTGAACCTTTTTCATGCAATACCACTTCTTGTTGTTCACGGAAGGTAAACATAACCAGAAATGCACCAAATAATAACTAAATGCAAAAAAAAAAAAAAAAAATAGCGTAAGCAATGAATAACTTAAGATGTAACATGCTAGTGAACTTTTTTTTAATTTTTTTTTTAGAACCACAAACAAATGTCGAGACTTTCGAAGCAGCACCACAACCGACTATACTACAAAACTGCACAGTTGCTCAACAACAGCCATACCAACTACAGCAAGATCAAATATTTGTGACTAGCTCCTCAGGCCAACAGTTTAAACTGATACCTGCAACACAGTTTTCACAACAAACAGGAATTGTTTCGCCTGTTTCGACAACACGTGCAACTCCAAGTGCCCCTCCACCTTACGTTGAATGAATGGGTCTTAGAGTAACCTAAATTTTTTAAAATCAGTTTCACTTTGTAAAAATCTACGAATACAAGAAATCGGTAAAGAAAAATTTAACAACAGCGCAAAACATATTTAAACATATTTCTTGTTATTTAAACATATTTCTTTTGAAGAAGTCAAAAAGACAAAGAATTCGTTTTGGGGTATAGTAATTCTGTTAGCTGTGCAAACAAATGAGTTGTGTATTGGTGTTTAGTCAGAATTACGTATTTTGACAAGTCCAAAATATACTATAGTTTCAAGATATTTTATTTTAAAAACGAAGTAATTTATGCATTTTAAGAAAAAGAAATTAGATAAGCTTGAAGCTTTAATAAATGACTTATTTTTTACTAAAGCTATTATGATTTATTATAACAATAGCGTTCATTTTGACGGCAATATTTTTATTTACCGACCGCGGAATGAAATTTTCAGCCTGACAGTATCATTTACACCCGATGCGAAGCAGAGTGTGTAAATGAGAGTGGAAGGCTGAAAATTTCACTCTAAGGGCGAAGTAAATAAAAATATTGACCGAAAAATTAATGCTATTGCTATTATAACTTAGTTCAATATCTTTAAAGCAAAGTTGTTGTTTTTTTGTTGTTTTTTTTCGTATTTCAAAATTTCCGAAAGTAGCCGTAACAGTAATCATTTTTGAATACTGTTTTTAAGCAAACCAAATTTGAGAAAACTAAAAATCAATTAAAAAAAATGAATCATTTTAATTATTAAAAAGTGCAATTATTATTTAAAAAAACAAACAAAAAAGACATTTCTGCACAATTTTAACTAATAAGTAAATTAATTATAAAAACCTTAGTATAAACCTTAAAATATTGTAACAAGCAAAAGATATTATGTCAAAATATAAAGTTGAAGATTGATGGTGCAGTTTGTAAAGGTTCCATTTGGTATCACAGACTATATTAAAGATTTGTGGGTCTCGTTGGGATTTACTTCCACATCTACAATCGAAGGTGATGTTGCGGTTGAAGAGGACGACGAGGTCGAAATAGTTTGCAAGAGAGGTCTTGTCAAAATTTGAGAGTTCTTTAATGTAGACTCGCTCTTGGGCTTGGTAATAGAGCAAATGTGTTGGGTGTCAATTCCAGCATGATACAGATTTTGACTGTAGAGGCTCGCACACAATGATTGGTGTAGATTCTGCTCAATCTTGCTGATTTATAAATCTGATATTGACAAGAGTTTTCTTACAGATGACTTCCTTAGTGTACCATTCTTCATTTGGAAACACTTTCTTAGCTTCAGCAAACAATACTGGATTTTGAGAATTGAGCTTTTCAACGTGAATTCAAAGGCTGGAATAGGATCAAGAGGATTTGTACTCTACATTCTTACATCACTGTAGTCCTGAGCACTTTGTTTATAGCCCCCAGGATTGTTTTTTATACTCTCTGTAACTATCACTTCCAAATTATCGATTCACTTGGGCATCCATATATATATATATATATATATATGGATGTATATATATGGATGTATATATATATATATATATATATATATATATATATATATATATATATATATATATATATATATATATATATATATATATATATATATATATATATATATATATATATATATATATATATATATATATATATATATATATATAAAATGTTACAAAAGAAACACATCTAACCATGACATATACATACATTTTTTTTCATGATTTATATTTTGTGTAAAAACTTTCTACATGCACTTCCTCCGTCGTTATTTATTCCGTTTTATCTCTATATATTCCTCTTTCTTTCTTTCTTTTTTTTTTTTAATATGACCAGCATATATTATTTAAAACTATTTACAAGACACATCCATGTTCATAAAACATATATTACAAATAACTCTAGCCGTGTGTGTAAAGATATTTCTTCCAAAACGTGTCGTTGTACGTGTGTTGGGACGCAAGTTGTAACAATCCCTGCCTCGATTATTTACATTCTCCTCCTCTTGTTCTAAATCAGATGATTCATCGTAATCTACTAATACCGGCTGTACGTGACCTTCATGTATTGTATCCGGTGGCGTAACAACGGTGGGAGGTCTTAATTTTAACTTATCTCTTGTAACCCACTTGAGGCACTTATCACCATTGGTGTTAAAAGTTTCAATTTCGTAAGAAGGGTGTGAAACCTTGTTTACTTTATACGGCCCTTCCCAATTCATTCTTAACTTTTGAGAAATGTTTCTAAAAAGCAGAACGTAAAGTAAATCACCTTCCTTCAAAACATTATCTTTAACTTTTCTATCATAATACGTTGCATACTTAACTTGCCTAGTGTTCATGTTTTCCCTAGCAACAATGTAAAGTTGCTGAAGTTTCTTTTCGTATTCAAAGAGAGATGTTACTTTATGATCATCCTTAGTTACTCCGTAGATAACATCGATAGGGATTCTATATTCGCGACCAAACATAAGTCGGGCCGGAGTATAACCTGTGCTAGAATGTATACTGCTATTGTAAGCAAATGCAGCTTTTCTCCACCACAGATCCCATTTCTCTGTCGATGTTTTTACAAAAGCTGTTAAATAGTTCTTAACAAACTCATTTGTTTTTTCTGTTAGGCCATTTGCTCTAGGATTATAAACTGTAGTTCTTAATTTCTTAACGCCTAATTCTTTCATTAAAGATTGAAATAAAGCTGCTTCATAACGGATCTCTATCTGAGTATAATTTTAAAGGTATGCCAAATTTCTCAAAGCAATCAAAAACACATTTCACAGCAGTTTTCGCAGTACGATCTTTCACTGGATATATGGATATATATCAAAATGTGTCTATTTCCGCGTGAAGTCGGGGTAAATAATCAATCGAGACCAACTCCATAGTAGAAGTGGAAAACGGGCGAATTCCCATTCTTCCTGGATTCCGATGTTGCGGTTTGATCTTTATACACATTTCACACTTAGCAACAAAACTACAAACAGACTGTTGTAACTTGGGCCACGAAAAAGATTCTAAAACGCGGCGGTAAGTTTTATCTACACCATTGTAAATGACATAATCTTCAAGTTTCCTCACGTAAGTCGTGTGGTACTACATATAATAACTTATCGTGGTGTTTGTACTGCAAAATGTTGTCGCTTATTAGTTTTTGTTGATATCTAGAAAATTGTTTCGGAAACATATCATAAATGTGATCCTGCAGGGATTGTTTCACCTGACGCAATGTTGGATCGTTCATTTTTGAAACTATAAGATCATCAACATCATAGCTCATAGCACTTAGTTCTAATAAACAAGTGGAGATAATGTCTAGTTTCTTAGTTTCCTTGATATTTCTAGAAATAAAATCAGCCACGACATTGCTCTTGCCTTTTATATAACATAGTTTTGCACTCATACTTTCTAAATATTGGATCCATCTAAACCTACGGTTAACAACATCCTCCAAGACTAATTAATATATAACGTAATCATAGCCTAACACATACACTTCACAGTTTTTCAAAGTTTTTCTAGGAGTTCACGATCTACAGTAGCATATTTTCGTTCAGCATCACTGAGTACTCTTCCGCCAAACATGATTGGGCAAACCCGGTCCTCATGTAATTGTGCTAACATGAAACCGATTGCAATAGCGGATGCGTCACATTGTATAAAAAATGGTTTGTCAAATTTTGGGTGAGCTAAAAAGGTTGTATTTTTTAACTTACTTTTGATATAAAAAAACCCTGTTTACATTCACTAGACCATACAAATTTTGAATTTTCCTTTACAAGATCGAACAATAGAGCTGCATGTTGTGCGAAGTTCGGCACAAATTTACGAAAAATCGAGGCCATTCCTAAAAATGACTTTACCTCGGAAGCACAGGTAGGCGTGCTAAAACGCATCACTTCATCTACCTTGCTCACTTGAGGTTTTACTCTTCCTGCACTTAATTCATGTCCTAAAAATAAAACCTTTTCTTTCATAATTTGACACTTAGATAAATTAACTTGTAGTTCAAACTCAGCAAATTTCGTAAAAACTTTATCTAGATGATCAAGGTAATCGAGTCTAAATTTAGATACTCCTACATATCCATATACTCCTACAAATCCTTTAAAATCATTGAAAATATAAGTCATAGCCGCAGATAATAAAAAAGCAGCGCCATGCAGACCAAAAGGCATACGCAACCACTGAAACTTTTCACAACCGTGAACAAACGTAGTCTTACGCTTATCTTTCGCGTTCATGGGAATACGATATATGCTTCTTTCAAATCAAGACGGGAAAAACAGTAGAACCACTAACGCCTTCTAATAGATCCTCTAAGCGACTAACGGGATAAGAATTGCATATAGTTTTACTATTTATACCTCTATAATCTATACATAACCGCAATGAACCATCTCTCTTTATCACAGGAACGATCGGAGCACCGTATGTTGATGTCGATTCTTCGATAAACTTTTTATCAGCCAGTGTCTTCAGTTGTCTGTCAATTTCTTCTCTTTACTATACGGTACTCTTCTGGTTGGAAACGCTACTGGATTTTCGTCTTTAAACGGATGGAATGTTCACATGGTACTCTCGGCACACTCTTATCGGAGTTCTTCATTTTACCTTGATAGTTTCGGATTATTTCATTTATTCGTTCGCATTCGTGTGGTAATAAATAGTTGCGATTCTTTTCTATGTGTTGTTGTTCCTTACTTTCATTTCGCAGATCTATTTCTTCTACCTCTCCCACATTAGCAATGAATTCACTTTTCTTTTATTTGACACTTTGTCCAGAAGTGTTGGCCACCGGTATGGATATCGATTTAATAACATTATCAAATTTAAGGTTACATTTTTCCACGTCTTCATGAAGAAATACATCATCGTTCTTAATAATATACGATTTCTCATTTTGTAAACGCTTGACATTAAACATTTTTCTTTTTACATATTTGGTTGTGATGTCCGGTATAATTGTTGACTTAGCAATTTTCACGTACGCTGTTGTCGAAGAAACTGATTCTTTAAAACATTTAATTGTTGGTCAGCGCCGTCAGGTAGCTGATCTTTCATTTCAGTTTGCCTTTTTGTGTTCGTGTGTTATTCTGTCCGTCCCTAGTCAGCTTCCCGACCACCTTATTACCGCCTACTTAATCCAAAAGCCGTTTTCACTCATCAACCAATCAGGAGGCACGAGTCATGAGTTTCCAGAACCAAACGACAT
This sequence comes from Hydractinia symbiolongicarpus, assembly GCF_029227915.1. Classification (NCBI taxonomy): domain Eukaryota; kingdom Metazoa; phylum Cnidaria; class Hydrozoa; order Anthoathecata; family Hydractiniidae; genus Hydractinia; species Hydractinia symbiolongicarpus. Next base: position 26,706,127 of record NC_079876.1, read on the forward strand.
TTTAAAAGAAATAAACTGATCTGATCAGATCTGAAATACAGCTAAAATATAAATAAAACCAAATATATTTCCGGTTTTGGCTGTCTGACTGGTAGTTACATCTCCGTACACTGAAGATCTCACTGGTTTTGTTGTTCTTTGACCATTTTCAAGGCAAGTTATTCTACTTATCTATTTATTGTTTTATAGCTAGCTAGCTATTAGGTAGCTACCGTTAATGCATTTAAGTATTCCCAAACCTCAACAGGTTTCTAATTTTTGCCAGTCGCACTGCATAGCTTATTAGCTACCTAGCTAATTAATTTCTGTCAAAAATTGGAAAATTGGCCTTTGGCGAAAATAATTCCATTTTTAAGATTTTAAAGTTTTGCATTTGTGATTATTTTATTTTATTTTGTGAAAATGTTTTCAAAGTGTCGATTCGACGTTAGGGGGGTGGGCTTGGTTCTTTTCGACGTTAATATCCATGGTAGAAAAAAAATATCGCTTTGATATATTTGATAAAACGATCGTATTTTGCAGTGCCCGGATCTTGTCTGTTTACGAACGCAAGAGAGGGGGTTCTTCCATGTAGCATCAAACAAACTACATTTGGTCAGAATGTACTTTCGTCATCATGATGGCAGAGCGTACTGCGATTGAAACATCATGACTAAACCTACCTCTTTTGCAACTGCCATGACCTGATACTACTGACAGGGGGTGGGGGTGGGGGTTTTCAAAGTAACGTCGAATCAACGCTTAGTTTGGCAATGGGAGCATATGGATGCCTACCCTAAACGAAGATGGCAAATGTTAGTGATGAACAAAGTAGTTCTTCTTCAATATATTTTTTTCTTTAATACGGTCTTGATATATTTAGTAGCATTATCCTCATAATTTACTTTATGGGGCATTAATTTGGATTGTGAAATCGAAAATGGAGCTTTTGATGGTCCCTAATTTTCGCAAATTTTCCTTCTTGCAAAAGTTTCTTCCCTTTGTTTACAAAATATTGTGTATTTTTTTTTTCTTCTTTTCTTATAGGTCAAGCAAAAGAACAACGGTTTACCTGGTTACTTGTTTACACACGTTTACTTTGTTACTATTTAATCTCTTGTCAGACTTGGACACTACCTTGATCTTACAATATACTTTTACATATATATAACTTATAGAATAGATTTTTTTAAAATAAAAAATAATATATATAAAAAATATATATAGCTAGCTATATAATTTTACTGTTCTACTTTGTTGTATTTTTACGATCTAGGCATATCGCATTGCTATTGGAACTTTCGGTTCAACCACTCAGCTCAGTTCAGAACTACTGTTTCTGAAGAAATTTTCTCGCTCTTATTAAGGCCAGCTCCATTCTGTTCAATTTTTGTGTAAATATTACTTTGGCTTTTCTAATGGCTAGTGACGTTTAGTCCAACCCCGGGCCTGTCAACCCAGATAAAATAGTAATGGGCTCATTTCATCAAGGTCATTCTAGATTTGGAGAATCAGCGGGTAGCCAATGCGTGTGCAATGCTTTGTGGGCCATCTGTTACCCTTCTATTGCGTCTGTGCGTTTTACACTAGGGAATGATCTTTACGTCAGCCTAGGTTACACCAGTCAATATCTTGCTTTAGACGAACTGCCCAATTCAATTGCAACTGAAAACGGGAATATTCAAATTGAAAAGTCAGATTCCTATTTATTTCAACTTTCGAGAAATAGTACTTCCTTTCTCCGTGCCCAGTAATATGTCAATTATCTCACGCTATCTCGCAGTGAAACCAAGCATAAGAAGTGAGACGATATTTGAACTAATATCGTTATTCAGAGGAAAGTGGGTAAATTTTACTATCTTGAAGCGGAAGAAAATTATCTTTTTTACTTTCGTGGATAAACAATTCTCACTCACACATTTAAAGTTCTCAGTCACGCTGATCTCAAGGCCTAAGGGCCTCTAGTTAACTTTTGATTAGTGTTTTTAATTGTATACGTAATGGTTTTATTAAGAGCTTCACGTGTAAATGTTGAAATTCTTTCTTCGGTTTTCATTCCAAATGTATTTGTTGTTACGCTCTTTGAAACCAAAACCGGTTCATAATCAATGTTGAAAACGTTATTTTCTTCATCAATCAATCCCAACTGTAAAGCTCTGTTCTCACTATGGGCTAAGGATGAGCTAACCATAGTGCGCATGATACGCTAAGACCTTAGCCCATAGTGTGAACGTAAAAGTGCCTGCTTAGCTCTTCGCTAAACTCTTCGTTAGCTCATCGTTAGGCGATTTTTTGAAATCAAAATTTTTTGATATTTTTTTTCGGCTAACAGTGAGATAAGCTCACTTTCAGCGATCTTCAAGGGAGGCCGATATAAATCGTGCTCAAAGGGATTTATTTTTTTACAAATAGTAGTATGCTTTGTTGTAAAAGGTCATTTCAGAACTAAAATGGTTGACAAAATAAAAAAAACTTTCGTCCGAAGAAGAAGAAAAGTTTGCATTCAGGGTGAAAGATTATCCCTGTTTTTTAAAAAAAACGGATAGGGTTACAAAGAGATAGACTGGGTAAAAATGCGTGGGAAGAAGTGGCTAATTCTTTCAAATTCCTTGAAAATGGTAAGTGCAAATTGGCAATGTGTATTATCTGTTTTTTCAAGTCATACTAGCTTTAAAGTATTCTTGTTAAAAACGCATACTGGAAATTTACGAAAGATTATTGTTTTTACACCGTGCTGCAAAGACCTCCTTTGAGAAGCTTCGAAAAAGATATAATAAAAAGAAGAATGATTTTAAAAAGTTAAAAAAATCTGGAACATCCACCAAAGAGAGTAAAAAAGCTGAAAAGGCTTTGGAGTTGTACAAATATCTTTCCTGGCTAGATAACTTCATGTACGTCCGTGAGAGTAGAAGCAACATTCATAGGGATTGTAGTTCTGATGAAGAGTGAGATGAAGACACGGAGTTTCCCGTTGATCTCACCGAAAATGAGGACGATAGCGACGATGGGGCATCTGAAACCTTCAGTAGGACAAGTTCCTTAACCTCACCTGTGCCACAGCAACAACAGCGCACTCTAAAAAAAAGAGGTCGACCTGCAAACGGACAAGCGAAAGATGACAAATGGCACATTTTAGTCCAGATCACAATCGTATTGTTACACCGACTGCATCAAACCAAAATGATGCAATGAGTACACCGGGGAATGGATTTTACACGCGAATGGTGCATAATTAAGATATTTTTTCTTCTAAATATTACACTAGGCAACAAATGAAACAGTGTACATGTAATATATAACCGTTTTTCATAAAAACTAAGAACCGAAAGAGTGGTGACTTGTTCTCCTTATATAATCGTATTGCCACGAGACTGCACCAACAGCACTTTTAACATAATCTGTAATAGTATTCCTCATTTGCAGGGCATCTTCACTATATCTAGACCCGCGAATCGGATTTAGGTTTTGAAACATCGTTGTAAGATTTTTTCTCATCGACCTCCACTCTCCCTCCTTAATCTGACCATCTTTGCTTTCAGAGTCAAGGAAACCCTGCGGAGTATACATCGCGTTGTCGGTTTGTCTCAAATAGTTGTGAAAACTAAGGCAAGCGAGAGTGTAATCTTCAACATTTTTAACGCTAGCTTTGATGGGCTTGTGGAAGATTCTCCATCTGGTGCTAAGGATGCCAAATGCGTTCTCAATTACCCTTCTTGCTCTGGAAAGCCGATAACTAAAGATTCTCTTTTCTTCTCTGGTAAGAACAGATCCAGGGTAGGGTCTCATTAACCAAGTTTAAGAGGAAAAATTTCATCTCCAACAAGATAAAAAGGAACTGGTCCGGTGTTTTGATTAATAATCGTGCCCTTGGGAACATTCAATGCATCCTTTTTTCAATGCCTTTCCCATTGCTAAATTGGCCAGTACCCCACTGTCATTGTTGCTTCCAAATTGTCCCACATTATACATTGTGAAACAAAAATTGGCATCACAAACTGCCATTAAAACTAAACTAAGAAAACCTTTAAAGCTATAATATTGTGTGCCTGTGAATTTTGGACATTGGATCCTGATATGCTTCCCATGTATTGCTCCTATTACATGTGGCATGTTCCAATTCGCGGTGACATCCGCAAGTACCTTAATAAAATTAACACCGATACCCTAATCATGATATGCAAATACAACTGACTGTAGGATCAGCGAACATAATTTTACCTGAAGAAATACTCTCTGTCGGAAGCTTTAAGTTCTTGAAATAAACGATGGTATTCTCCAAGCTCTTTTCTTCCAAGAAAGACTTCTCTGACCTAAAATCTTTTCTTTCTTTGCAATTTTGTTAATGCTCTTCTTTCTAGGCTACGTCGTCTTCTTCGAAGTAAAATAACAACAAGACTTTTTTTCGTTCTTTCTTTTTTATAACTCAGGGTTCCCACAGAAATTTTCTAAAACTTTTCCCTGAGCTTTTAAGAAAAGCATATAAAATTCCCTGGACATGACCCTTGAAAAGTATATTATTTTCCCTGGGTCACATAAAAAAACATATTGTTTTCCCTGGGTCTCCAAGGTAATAAACATTAAGCATACTAAGTTCAATTCCTGGTTCCCCAAGTAAAAAACAGCAGGCATTAGATATTACTAAATAGCGTCTAAAAAACTAGGGTCATTAAATAGAAACATAAATATTAGACAGTGGGAGAAATTGAAACTGAAATTGAAACATTTGGGTGTATATTATCCAGCATTTGAATACAGGTGTGTATGTAAACTTCAGCAAAAGAAGATTTATGTACTTCTGAACACTGCTAACTGCCAGAAACTGTTATTCCATTTAGCTTGATATTAGTCTGAAGTTAACTACTGCAGAACAGTTTCAAGCCCAGAAAGTGGAACATTGACTTAAGACAGGTTAGTGGGTAGCCAGGCCCATCTAATAAGGTAAATTGTGCTGGTTAAAAACGTATCTTGAGAAGTTTGACTTCAGTCCAAAATAAAACAAAACGAAATGGGTTACAGTCAAACAAAAACTAAAGATCTATCCAGAAGACAAAATCAGTCCAACACAAAAACAAACAAAATAGAAACAGCCAGTTGTTTAGTCGTTTTTATTTAGAAACTTTCCTCCTCTTCTCCTCTAAAACCAAGAGTGCTTCATCTAAGCTTTTTACTTGAGTTTTCAACTCAACACTTCTTCTTTTCAATGCATTTGCCTTGGTTACAAGTGACACAACGTTATCTTTATCTTTTTCAGCTTTCTCTACTGATGAAACGAATTCTTTGTCTAATGCTTCACATGTCTTCTGCAAATCATCACGTTTAGCTTTTGTGTCTCTTATTTCATCATTTAATATGCGCTTTTGATTCTCATCTCTTTCATTGCGTTTTTTCTGTCTCTGTAGTTCTAAACTGTCTTCATACTTTTGTCTTGCAGAAGCTACAGATCGAAGCAGCTTGTTAGTTACCTGAATACTATCAGGTTTTAAACCATTAGCAATCATATGATCACTCACAACCTTTTTAGCTACGATAGATTCTTCTTTCATGTTTTGTCTGAGGACAGAGTTGTTAATACTAAAACTTCTTTCAACTGACGCTTGACCATGACTTAATGTTAAGACTAATTTGATAAGAAAAGAAAGTTCCTTGAAACTTTTTACGCCCACATCACCAAAATAAAATTCATCTAAGTCTTCTTGAAACCTATCAAAACTCTGAAATTTCAGTAACCATTACCTTGGGATCAAATATAGTGGAATTTTTAACAACATTTTTTGACAACGGACTCTTGTCGAATAACTTCTCAACAATAGATCTAACAAATATAACAGCATCAGTAAAGAACTTAGCCACCTGTGCATTAGTTACTAGATCTTCTCTTTTTAATTCGTTTATTTCAAATCTAGTAGCAAAGCCTAAATTATAATTCTTTGGTTTCATAAGCACTGAATTATCATTCAAATTGACAGCTTTTAAATCACTTATTGATTCACATTTTGTTAACACATCAGGCTTAACAATCAATCTCATTAAATTCTTTAAAAGCTTGGTCAAGTCTTGATACATATAAGGAACCATTGGTTTGTCCGTTTGGTACATTACCAAAAATGGTTGCAAAATTCCAGCTAAGAAACTGAAAAACTTCAATTTCGCAGGTGTGAGCAGGTCTTTAGCAGCATCTTTCACATAACCATAGCTCTTAGAAGCAGGTCGTTTTGATTTCGGAAGACCTTCCCAAAACTTTACGATTTTCACAATATTTTCCCAAATTTCAATGAGACGCTCTGCTACAACTTTGTCTTCCACCCACCTGAAAATGAAAACATATAACCTACATTACTACTAAACTTTTCAACATATAGACATATTACAGTACAATTTACATATTTCTCAATAAATTAGCTTTTTTCTAATACCACATACTGCAATTTAAATTCAGGTGACCATTATAATTTATTATTAATGCACATGAATTAAAAATGATACACTTTGTCTTTCTACCACCAAGAGAGTAGCTTACTATACCGTGTAGCACAAAAATTTAGCGGTTAAACATTAGATGATGTCACACTTTCATAATCATCTCTTCTGGCTGGTGTGTCGTGCAATATTTGGTAAGAACCATGGAGTATTTTCTTAATGTTCCATTCATTCCATTCTCGTTTTAGTTTCGGCTAAAAAAGAGCTAACGATGCGCTGTTGTGTGAACGTAAAATGGACATATCAGGTAGCTGTAGCTCAAAAATCATGCGCATCACATCATGCGCACTATGGTTAGCTCATCGTTAAATATGCCACACTGTCAAATGTGAAGGAGGATTCATCAATTCCAACTCCTGACTTTTTCACTTTTTGTAGCTGCGGTGAAGCTAAGTTGTTGTATGTTTCTCTTGTTATTTTTGACAATTGACTTCCCGGATCGTGCAAAAAGTCATAGTTTTTACCTGCAATGTTTATTTTAAAAATTGTGCGACCAGCTGGCTCTAATGCGTCATGTTTTGTTATAGAATTTGAATTTGCTGCAGAAAATTTTAAACTGTCATCTTTGTTCTTTTTGTTGTGGCAAAACTTTGCGATTTGCCCAGTCTTCTGGCAAACAAAACATTTTCTAATTCGGAAACAATTACTCAAGACGTGATTGATTCTCCCACAATGAAGGCAGTTACGGTTTTGTCTCGTGTCCATGCCTTCAATTTTTGACGCTAGTGTTTCAACCATGCTCTCAAGTCTTTCTAGGCGTGGATTCTCAGTTTTAGTTTTTACACAGAAGCTCCGGCTACCATAAGAGGATTTCCTTCCATTTTTGATTCGATTAATTCCAACATGGTTTCTAGCGATTTATTACGAGTTCATTGCAAAATTTGAACTTCTTTTTTGAATTCTTCGTCTTGTTGTGCTACCACGTGGTTTATAGCAATCGCTTCTGTTGCATCAGCATCCATTTCATCGATATTATAAAGTTCTTTTATTATAGTTCTTAAATCGTTAGCATATGTATTAATACTCGTACCTTTTTTAAATGATAATGATCGTAGCTTAGTTTCTAAAGTTCTGCGGTAATCTTTTCCTGCAAGGCGATTTTTCAACACGTCTTTTAACTCACTCTAAGTAATTTCTCCATTGTTTGCGATCACATTTGATACAGTAGCAAATGCACTCGATTCGGTACAACATATTAACATTTGCCTACGTCTGTCGATTGGCCTACCCAATGCTGCAAGTTGTGCTTCGAATTGTAAAATCCATTGATCAAACGATACTGAATTATCTCCTTTATTTTAATAACGTTTTATTTATCTTATCTCGGTAGAACCTCCAAAATGTTGTCTGGTTTGAGAAAGATTAAGACACGTGTGTGTCATAAAATGTTTTTACTCATAACTAACTATGTACAGGTTGGTTCACGTATATATATATACAAGTTGTCTCGCTTACCCAATGTACAATAATACAACATATAGACTACGGGTTTCGGTTATCGAGGGACTGGGCTGGACTACGATGTTGCCGCGTAAATTTAAAATAGTTAAGCAAGCACGCTTATGCGATCTAGTACGGTGTTCATCTATCAGTTGAATTATGCCTTATAAACGGGAAATGAGAGAGATTGTATTGCTATCTTACGATGAAGGACTAATTGATGATGAAGAGATGGTTTTACTCTACGATATGAATAAATCTAAAAACCCTGATTTTCCGTATTGGAAGTATTTCTATAAGAACGACATGTTTAACTTCAAAGAAACTCTCCAGATACCTGAAGAAATTGAATGTTACAACAGAACAGTAATAAGTGGAATTGAAGCCTTGTGTATATTCTTGAAACGATTTGCTTATCCATGTCGGTATGGTGATATGATACCCTTGTTTGGCCGATCAGTACCAGAGCTAAGTATCATATTGCACTTTTCTCGACTCCTATCTGATTTAAACCAACCATATTTACAGCCTGGTCAGTTGGAAATGTATGCCAATACTGTTCATGCAAAAGGTGCTGCACTGGATAATTGCTGGGGATTTATCGATAAAATAGTGAGGGCCGTTTGCAGAGCAACAAATAACCACTTTACAACGGCCATAAAAGAGTACACTCCATCAAATTTCAATCGGTAGTGATACCTAATGGATTAATTGCTAACCTCTGGGGTCCCATGGGAGGTAAACGGCATGATTGTGCATTACTAAATAATTTAGGCTCACTCAATAAACTTAATCAACATTCGTTTTCCCTAGCTGGCAATCCCTTGTGCATCTACGGAGATCCTACGTATCTTTTACACCTACAAAGTCCAATAAGAGGCGCTAGATTAATCCCAAATGAAAAGTTGTTTAACCAATCTATGAGTTCAGTCAGGATATCGGTTGAATGGGTGTTCGGTGACATTGTCGAAAATTTGGCATTCTTGAACTTTCGTACTTTCGTAAGAACTTGAAGATTGGACTAAGTGCTGTCGGAAAGATGTACACCTGGTACATGCGCCTTGCTACACAACGAACTTGCTTGTATGGTAACATAACATCAGAGTACTTTGACTTAGATGCACCTAAAATTAACGACTATTTTTTGTGAATACATTTTGCTGTTTGTTTATCACTGATCCTTAGAATAGACTGTTTCTTTCATATTCCGTTCTGTATTGTAACCAAAATTTTGTTTTTATTGCTTAATCAGCGGAAATTCTGAATTCCTAGCCAATCAAAATGCTTAATTCTACAAAATTCCTAGTAAAATCATACTGTACTGAGAACTGTCAAGGAAAAAAAAAAGAAAAATAGCGAGGTTGATGTCTAGAAAATAATTCTACTTGTAAATAAAAAAAACAAAATACAACTTCTAAGTGTTACCTATGTCCCTTGATGTCCCGTTGTTACTCTTTGTTGCATCTGCATCGACATGTTGTTTTGTTGCTGCTGTTGCTGCATCTGAAGCATAGCTTGTTGTTGTTCCATCATGCGATTAAATTAAGCATCCTGATTCTCCAAACTTTTTATTTTTATTTCTTGTTGCTTCTTTCTTAAATAAATTTCCTGTTCTCTCGCGTTGAATTCTTTTTCAGCCTTTTCTTTCAAATAACCTATAGTTTCGCTCCCAGAAGATCTAGTTCTCTTTGGTCTTTCCCCTCTTCAAGATCTTGTTTTCTTTTAGAGGTTTCAGAAAATGTTTCCATGCATGTCCTTCTCATATCTTTGGCCTTACTCTCGTCACTTTCCTGTTTTTCTCGTTTCAATAAAGCTTAGTCTTCAAGCTCCTTTTCATACTTTATAATTTTGTTTAGTATTTCTTCCATCAAAATATCAAGCTCAGTTACATCAGTTTCGATCCCAGATGCTTTTTTTTCATCTGATGCCGTTTTCTCATGCCTCTTCCGCATGGCAGCAAAATGCTGTCGAACAGCTTTTTGATAGACTAAGAAGGAAGGAACTAATTCGATACTGTTGAGGTTAACAGCGACTTTGGACCAAGAATCACCTCTTTCCTTGGCGTTTTTTTAATCTGGTAAGGTTCGATTAACATGATCTCGCGACACAACAAGATTTCTCTTTCTTTGTTCCAAAACATTGGACTCCTACAGAGAAAATCAAGAGAACCAAGTAATTGCCATTAAGAAACAACAAGAACTGAAAATAGTGGTATTGACTGTAAATAGAGTAATAAAATTGCATAACTTACTGTATTTTTGGGGTTTTTTTGTGGTGCATACAGCCATCCTTTTGCTCGTATTCTTCACTCCGACTGAAGTATCAACATGGCGTGGTCTACGAGTATAGGACTACACAAATTTGGGATTTTCTCTGAGTTGCGCATGTGCAATGACTAAATATTTACGCTGAAGCCCGTAGCATATTCTCACGTCGTTGTTGCTTAAGGTCCCTAATACCGTCATGAAACCTATTCCATAAAATAAAATTGCTGAGTGATTGTTTTAGTTGGACTGGGTAACGACGGGCTATTTCCTGTGTTTCTATTTAAAACTGAAGTTCTGACTGAAGTTCTGTGAAATTGTCTTGTCGCTTTTGCGCTCACTTCTGTACTGTTATGAGGGGAAAATTTTAGTGAAAGAAAAAAGTTTTAGTCTTCCTAGTAGGGATTACCTTTCCGAAAAAAATATTCAAACGAAATATGGGAATTTTTTTGTAAAAAGCAATAGACCTATTTTAATATCGCCTTTTCATGATCAGCCGTGGTGGCGAAAAATCAAAACATTGCATGAAAACGAGGTTAGTGTAGATAAAGTTTAGGACGCCAAGGTTTTATAATTTTCAACTGCCATATTGAAAGGATCGTAGTGGATACAAGTATATTGAGGGTATTAGTAGTGGTAGTGTGACAACAATTATGAATATTTATTTATATTAAGTGTGTATTTATGGCAACTTTAAAGTTTAGCTAGCCAGACAACACCAAAGCTTTAATGTTGGCTTTAACCTTTCCATTTAGTATACATTTATAATAAACATATTTTGGCTCAACCCAATGTACTCAGTAATCACGAATTGTTTATTGTTTTGGTATTGGTTTGTCTGTTCATATTCATATTATTTCAAGAAATGATAAACCTACAATACTAATCACAAATTGTTTATTTTTTCGGTTCTGGCATAAACCATTTTTTTTCAGAAGGTGAAGAAACAACTGAAAATGCTGCTGTTCTTACGAAAATGTTTTTATCACAGGTCACACATTTACATAAATAAAAATATTTAGTAGGTGTAGTGTTGCTCTATTCTCTAAGAAAATAGATTCAACGTTCTTAAAATTGTTCTTATAAGGGAGTGCTGCCCAGCTTAACTGGCTAAACCTTATTGCATTGAAACAACATGTGACTTGGAACAAATCGTGAGCGGGTTGTTCATCTAAAATTCTATTAGTTTTTAAAGAGATCACCCCCCCCCCCCCAAAAAAAAAAAATGCCTATTGATTATTATTTCATTAAAATACATAGTTTTCTGTATAACAAATATATTGCCCTCCTACAGTAGCTTAAATTCGTAAACTCAACAAGTATAATACAGAAAAGTTTTTATGTTAATTCTATCAGATTTGTCTAAGAAGAGCACCCTTTTAAAAAATTATTTTTACATAAGTTTTTGATCTTTGCTTTTACGTACAAATAAATTACAATACCCATAGTTATACCTGATGTGGAATAACAATCTGGCAATACTTATAAATATAATATCACTGGCAATACTTATAGAAAAATACTACATATTGACAGAATATTGTGAATTTAAAAAACAACAACAATTAGCTGTGGCTGCAACCGTAACATTCTTACAGACCATACTTTTTAAATAATCAAGGCTCAAGGATACTTATGAGTATTACCTTGGGTGATTGCATTGCTTTTATTACATTTTGTTGAATATATAACATGAAAACCAGTATTCAATCTAATACCACCAACCCAACATCCTTACGATAGCCAAGTAATAATGTTATTTACAGATGTTTTAAAATATAAAAGATATCCAATAACAAAGAATATGTGTATATATATGTCAACAACATTGGTTAAAGCTCCAACTAGCTAGCTAGAAGTAACCAATAATAGTGCTAGTGTAACTAAATATAAAATCCAAACCAATAAACCTTAGCTAGCCAGCTAAACACTAGAAAAAAATATAAACCAGCAATTTTAATACGCCCAATGGGTATAAAATAAGTGCCATGTTCCATTTTTTTTTACCAAAAGTTCATAATTTGCCCACTTAACAAGTTAACTTGAGAAATAATAAAGGTAAACAAACTATATGTTCATCACTTCGCTGACAAATTAAAATTGTCTCTAAACTAACCTCGTTTTCATGTTAGTATGCCTATTCCGGCTGTGTATCTTGCGGAATGGAAATGGATATTGAAATAGGTCTATTAAATTAATTTTTATTGTTCTTCGTGGCGTAAAATAATCACATGTTTCCAGATCATCGGCTTTTATTGCGTAAACCTTCCGAGCAGCGGCTTTCCAGAAGCTTATTCCCGTAAGAAAAAAGTGTTCTCTTTAAAACTGTAAATAGGAAAAACATGACCGAATTTTCATTCATATAGGTGCATATATATATACACACACCTCTTGTGGCTGCGGAGTCCTCGTACCGCAAACCACCTCCTCGCACTAACACCAACGTTCGATCACCGAATCGTGTTTTTGCCATCTCCGTAATTGCGGCGACGTTTGCTTCTGCTTCCGTTATTGTTATAAACGTAATTCGTTTCTGATTAACTGTAAAAAAATGAGTATTTATAATTTATTATTGTGTTAAATTAGAACGTTTAGTATGGAATAATATCAACTTACCGATTTTCTTGTTCTCTCTATCCGCCAGAACAACTTTTAAAACAGTTCTTCGCAGCCGCACCTACACGTTTACGCGACATCATGGACGAAGATGTATGCGACATTGTTGGCCTTCGAAACTCACCGATGTCATTGACCATTCATGTCGGTAGGTTTCCAACCCGACTCATGCCCTGACTCCTTCCACTTGGTAATACGTGCCAGAAGGCGACTCCCGAAGGCAATCAAACGTCTCATCCAGATTCGGAAATTCTGAGGAATCGAACTCCTCTGTTATGCACACCGATGTAACGTCCAGCTATAATCAACAAGAATGAAATTATCATAGTTCTTTGAAACTCTACTAGTCTACAATGGTGTGAATAACGCATACCTTGTAAATCACTGCCAGTCTTTGGACAGATAGTTTCTCTGCAGTGTTCTTTCTGTGCGAGCCCCGTCACGGCTATTGTAAAAAATAAATGATGAATCCATATTTTCTATCGTGTGCAAATTAATTCTGCAACTTACTCATCACCTCCCACTGGAGGAGTTATATAGGCATGTACTAGGACACACCAAAAAGGGGGTTAATGCAAGGGCTAGACCCTTTTGAAAAAAAAAAGTTTAAACAATCACCTAAATATGCTGCAGTTCAGGGGGTCGGCAAAAAAATGCGGGAAACGCAAATCTTATTGCATCACAAATATGATTACGAAATAGTGGTATGCAAGAACTTAACCACCTGTCATTTTTATTTTTTAAATTTTAAATTTTGATTTTTGATTTTCAATTTAGTTGAAAATCAAATGGCCCTAAGGGTTGCATTTCTTTATACAAAGATTACATTATTTACCATTAGCTTCTGAACTACTATATATATTGGCGGATAAGTTAAATTATAAAACCTTCTTAAAAAGCAAATTAAACGGAAAAAGGGACAAAACAATAACAAAGAGAAAAATGCATATGACTAGTTGGGCGTATTTTCATGTTACCGCGTGAGTGATCACATGCTTTTTCGTAACTTCTGTAACGTGAGAGAAGACGTAAGCATGTAGACACTTTATTATTAAAGAAAACGTTTTTATTGTGGCTTTACACAATTCTCCAGTAATGTGGCGCCACTAATAGAAGTGTTATAGGAGTATAAATTTATTAAACAAAGTATGTGTGTGTGAGCCTTGTATTGCGATTGCAATAAAAATATACTTTGAAACTTTAATTACAGCTTTTAAATTACCTAGTGATTTGCCTTGATTTTCTGGGAAATGGTGCTCTTGATGCTGCAGAGGATGAAATGTTCACATTTAACAAAAAATTGCTTTACTGTTCACTGAAAATAAAGATAACAATTAAATACAATTGTAATCCTAAAGTATTGAAAGATTGTTTTTCAATGCCAAAAACAAGTTTTGCTCGCCAAAAGAATGTTTTAATCAGCAGTGGCACACCAGATAATTTGTTGATGTCAATTCCTTTGAAAAAATCTTGAAATGATTGATTGTGAGATAACAAAACAGCAAGCTGTAATGATGGAACTAGTCTCATGACTCTTTTGTTTTTGAATTTTAGAGGTTACACCCTCCAGAGATCTATATTCAGTGCAAGATCTCCCTTTTTACAAGGATAGTCTGCAGAATCAAAGTAATTGAACTAATGACCCTCTATAGACAATACATCACAAACATCTACTGACAGTTACAAATTCCTATACAACATTAAAAGAAACAAATAAATATAATGTAAATATAAAACTATAAATAAGAGCAGACAACTACCCATGCGCCAGGACTTGTGAACCTGGCCGTAGCTTTCCACATGTATTACGGGATCCAACACTCAGCCCTACACAGGTGATTGACGCTTGGGACCAGCCCTATGTTAGGACCAGCCTAAAGTCCACGAAGACCCAAAAAAAATTTCAAAGCCCCTTGCAAAGCTTCTTATAACAATAACTGTGGGTACATCAGGATTGTTAACCCTGTAGACGAAGTGAGCAAACTTGGCCTCCCTAATGGACCGGGGTTAAAGGTGGGACTGTCACACCCAAAGACAAGACAGATTGTCAAACCCCCTTGCTTATCTTCTTTTAATTACTCTGTAAGAGAGTGGGGAGTGAGCAAACTCCTGAATTACGGTAGGCTGCCAGTGAAAATAACAGACATATATCCGATGAAAAGCTGAAGATGAACTTTTGGAGCATTGACTAAAAACACCTTTCTAAATAGACTTACGCACCAACATTGATTAATTATTGAGACGCTGTACTCACCTTGAAAGAAATTGATGCTTCCTGTATCTCACATTTTCGTTTCCAATAAATTAGTTGTTACCCAGTTCCATAGTCGCCCGACTTCCGTGTTTTGACTAGAAAAAACCACGGCTAGCTTGTCGATAGATTTTTACAAGTCGTATAAATTTCCGCGTTACTATTTGGTGAGTCTTTTAGCATGACATCACTTGTTGTGAAAAAAAAGAATACGGTTACTATTATTATTGTCAAGACAGCAGTGAATAATGCGTTTATATTAGCCGATTTAATACTTAATATTAAATAATAGAATGCTCGCTTTTCGGCAAAAAGAATGACAATGAACTAAAAAACACAAAACCGTACAAAAGTGTAAATAGGTATACATGTTTTATGAAACACTGTATGAATAATTCTAAAATTTTTAAATTATTGAAATCGCATTGTTTTATTATTGAAACTTCTCAAGTTTCTCTTAACAAAGCTTAACTGACATATGAAATAAAGCAAGAAATACAAAAAAATAGATAAAAGGACATTCTTTTAATGATTTTAATACTTGTTTTTAATTTTTTTGTACAGAAAACAAACAAATGATTCTAGTTTTATAGAGTTTATAACTGCGGAAATACTAGCTCCTCCCTCAATTTCCTTTTAATACCCATTTGACCCTAAAAACTTTAAAAAAAAAAAAAAAAAAAAAAAACACCACCAGTTTTACAAAATAACCGGTTATTTAAGCTACCATTTTTGCTAAAAAACCAGAGGAATTCCAATCAGGAAAAATCGCTGGCCCTCCAACATTCACAGGCATATTTCGTGCTTCATTCGCCAAAGTAGTGATTTATTGTGCGGACACTGAATTAGTAAAGTAAATATAAATTTTACGTATTTGTTCCTAACTACTGCTTCTGTCCTTTAGCACGACTTTGGATACGCGCAGATACATGCAAAATGCAATTGTTTTAATAGAAACAAGAGGGGTGGCCCGATGTTGCTCTCCCGATGGAGAGCTTTGGTACACGACTTCGATACGTTTAGGACAGTTTAACTGTTTATGCACACCAAGAGGCAGGTACGCTTTGTACAGATTAATCAAATGCAACTCAGCCAAGAAAACATAAATTAAAAGACATGGCAAAGTCCAAGTCAACAAAAAACACAGACTGTAAAGCCTGTCATTAAACAGTAATTCAACTTTTGTTAGCAGGCAAAATGATTCCGCAAAAGTTGTAAAATCAATCATGGGCAAATTACAGAGCACCTATCTCATAAGCTATAAAAGTTTGTTTATCTATTCCGGTCGGCGTTAGTCTGTCATAACTAAAACGTCCAGCTACAATTTCTAGTTTTCAGGTTCCTATATAACAGTTAAAATATTTTACAGTAATCGACAGGAGTTGCCATATTTAAACTATATAAAAAATTGGTTGATAGGCAGTTACGTAAGGAAAAGAACCTCGAAGCAGTGTAAAGCTGCGTGATTGATTAATTCTTTGACGTAAGTTCAACGGTTGCCTTAGTCCCTATTACGCAGGTGATTTAGTTTGGTTTATATTTTTCATGTATGCGTTTATTCCCTCGTATGGTTTTTGTATAAATAAATAACAGAACTGCGGTGAAACTATCTAAAATACATAGTATTTACTTAATAATATAAAATATAATGATTATTCATCGCTTCATCAATTCAACTAAACCACAGTATTATCGAGATATTTTTAAAGAAAAGCCAAAACAGTTATGGTATTCAGTTACTGACTAACTCGAGAAGAAATGATGTTTATATTCCTTAAACTCTTAGTCGTTGCATTTCTGATAACCCTTGTTGTGGGTGACTTATACACTCCGGACGATGAATTACCTAAAGGAGGCATAACGAAATATCTAAAAGGAGAGACGGAAGTAAGCTGTCTGTTGCAATGTGAAAGAGATCAGCAATGTGATAACGCCATGTTTAAATCGAAAAATAAACAGATGAGACGTGGAGATTGCTGGTTTGTAAAAATGAATGCAACTGATCAGGGAGAAGAAATGCAAATGTTGAAAACAGATGAAGCAATCACCAGTTACAAGAAGGTAAGTGTAGGGAAAGGTGCCGAGTTTTGTGTAATATTGTATTGGTCTGTGCATTTGGATATATACTTTATATAAAAAAACTTGTTGTTGAAGGCATATATATAATAATATAACACTTTAAGTTAAATATATATCGACAAAGGCATTCATGTTATTGGAATATACATATTAAAGTTTTGGCTAAACTTTGTCATTTTTTTGCATATAACCTCAGTTGATTTCATAAAGCTTTTATTATTTCTAAAAGCAAGCATTTATTACCTTTCCTTTAAATGGGTTAATTTTGATTTTAGGTACTACCTAAATGTCCACAAGGTAAGTTTCATTCTTCACATAATTATACTGCTAAGATCTACTCAATTTGTAGTCTTCTATGTTGAGGCAGCATATACTGTAAAAGTAATTTATTACAATTGTGAAGAAGTTGAATTTTGCACATTTAAGCAAAGACTCAAAATTACACTGGACATAACAGTTTAAGATGTTTGCTTCTTTCTTGTTGACTGATCAGATCTTCGACACACCTAAACAGAGAATAATATATTTAAATATCTGTGAAAAATATGTTAAAAAGTTTACAATACACTGTTAAAAAGTTTGTTTCATCATAAGTCGCTTCCGTATAAGCGATACTGAAAAATTTAGTCGATATATGATATATGTTAAATAATGGAATAATGGTAATGTACTTTTTAGACGAGTGGACTTTATTAAAACGCAATGTCTGCTTTGGAGCACGTCCCAAAGAATACGGGGAATTTAAAGTACAGTATGATGCAGTTATAAAAAGCATAAAATTGGTCCATGTTGGAGGAATTGGTGTAAAATGCGTTGATTACAGACCAGCGACAAAATGGGGTTGTAGAGTCAACGAAATTCCTCCTTTTGGCGAGGAGAATATTGCAGTTGTCATTACAGATAAGCAAAATAAATTACTTTATCCTGATACAGCATATCACAAGGGTGCAGGTTTCTTTTTTCTCCCCGGATACAACTCCACCTCTGCCTACTTGATTTTACCTGGACCAAGCGAAATTATTCATAAAGGTCAAGAATTGAGATTGCATTTTAGTGAAGATTTGTATGAACTCGACGCCTCGGATAACAGTGGCGAATCTTGCGCAGATATTTATGCAAAATTGTGTGCAACCTGAATGAATTTGTTTTCCTCCACTAAAAGGAAAACATGATCGTTTAAGCATTTAAGTTTCCATACGATTCGTGTTTCTGAGGCTATTCGAAAGTAATCATTACAAAATGATTCTTTCTAGGAAAGGAACCTTGAAAGAAATTAAAAAAGGAGCAAATAAATTAGTGTTTTTTTTTCAAAGCCTGTGTATATCTGTTACCCTGAAACAAATTATAATTTTGACAACAGTAGTTAGCAAAATGGGTTAGCTAAATGACTTTTAGTTGATTTAATTTGGGTTTCACAACTGGTGGTTATATACACTAAAATTATTATTATTATTATTATTATTATTATTATTATATAGCGTATGAAATTATAATGGTCCGTGATTCTATGTGCGATTATCTTACACCCTAAACACATTAAATACTTCACATGTTCCAATTTTTTAAAAAAGAACCATTTTTAAGGAACTTGGTGTTCTTTAACAACTTATTAAAACATTGTTATAAAAGCGGAATGTATTGTTCTATTGTTACTCACAAGACAAGAACGTGTCGTTCCCATAGGGAATTTGATGGAATTTATGTGACGGTATATATCGTTCCACTCTATTTGTTCCGTTGAATTCTTTTATATATCATAACGATAATATATGCGAAATGATTATCTTGAGGAATAGTTATTTAATTATGAATACTCTGCAGTCTAATTTATATTGTGCCACTTGAAATAATTCCGTTTTCGCTGCTACCTTAACTCTGCTATGGAGAGCGTCCTTCATTATAAAAAGGAATTGTTTTAATGAGAAGTTTCTCAACTAATACTTTGTATACGAAGTAAAGTATAAGGTAAGTTGTTCAAACTTTAAATTTATAGTTAATAGGATTCTTTTTTTATTCAAATGAATTCTTTTTTTTATCCTACTTTCTATGCTTTGTTAAAAACTAATATTGTTATAAACTTTCTATAAATTTTGTTTCTAGAGAACTTTAAAGAAATCGGAATGACAAAACGAGTCTTGCAAAAGCCTGCGTGGAAAGAGGCATTGGGAGCCTCAATGAGATCGAAAAGGCTTAAGTTAATGCCTGATAAAGATAACCGCTTTTGTTGTCCTGTGGCTGATTGTGACAGCGAGTCGTATGGAAGTAAAAGAGGGTGTAGAAAACATGTCTATAACCGTCATGGATGGTTTTATTATTTCGATAAAAGACCGAATATCGACGAAGTACTTCCCCACTTCAGTACGAGAAATCGCATAAAAGATCCCCAAAGAAAGCGCGCCTCCACATTTTCAATGCCGTCTTTTGCTAAAACATGTAATTTGGCAGTTGCATTTAGGACATGGTTAAAAAGTCCAGGTGGTGGTGGTAAAGATCATTCTCAGGCCGATCAAATAACTTGTAAAGTTTTAAAGTATGCCAAATATTGCTGCGAGGATTCTCCTTCGGTATGGGAAGTACCATTCCCTGTTATCGACTACTGTGTTGGCTCTATTAATATGCTTTCTGATTTCGTAGATTTTTTGAGAGACCAATGGAAGGTTGGCTTCTCAGGAATAATTGGCTACATGAATGCTATTGGGCACATGCTTGATTACAGACGAAGCACAGGTACGACTGAAAAAAATTTGTCGGTATTTGTTGCTGCAGAGATTTATTTGCACCGTGTTAAGAAATTCCTCCTTCGTAAAATGAAAGCTGAATGGAAGTGTATCTTAAGTGTTGAATATCTAAACAGTATAGACTGTTGGGCGACACTATATGATTTACAAAAGGTGATACCATACCATAGTGAAAAATATAAACAAATTGTGTTAAATGCTAAAAACGCAAGTGCATGTGTCGCAGCACACGATTTATCATTTTCGACTTCCTTCATAGTAGCTGTATTATTTTTAATGGTGAAGGCTTCAAGACCCATGACGTATCAAACTCTTACAGTAACAATGATTAAAGGCGTGAAAGAGGATGGTTTTATAGATCAGAATGTCTTTAAAACTGCGGAGAAATACGGATTTGACTCTCTTTATTTTTCCATAGATGTACTCACACTAATAAACGAATACATTGACAATGTACGACGAAGATTGAACCCCACCAACGATTATCTACTAGTGTGTCGAAATGGTAAGCAGTTGACGCGTATTTCGGACGTATTCGGTAGAATTGTTTATCAAGCAATTGGTAAGTATATAAATCCTACACGATATAGGCAAATCATCGAAACCGAAAGTGTTGCACACTTAGAAACAAAAGAACAAGCAATTCTTTCTCAAGATCAAAAACACACGTCGCAGGTAGCTAAAGTTCATTACCAGAAGACTGAATCGCGCAATATAGCTGCAAAAGCCAGGTTATGTATGGATAAATTACGAGATCAAACAACGTGTACTTTAACTGTAAGCGAAATCAATAGTAACACCAAAAATGTGAAAACGTCTGGAAGTACTTTGGAACACGAAACACCTGTTCAAACGAGACAGAAAAAAGTTAGTTTTAGTGCCATGGAGGACAAGTTTTTACAAGCTGGGCTACAAAAATATGGCAATGCAAAATGGACTTCCATTCTCGCAGATCCCAACTACTCCTTTCATTGTAGCCGTAAAGCTAGTACATTGGCGGTTAGAGCGAAGACAAAACAATTTATATAAGTTTAAATTGTATTTATAATAAAAATAACTTTGTAAATTTACAAAGATTTTTGAAAACCAGAATATTCAAATAGTCTTTTAACTTTGTTACAGTCAAAACCGGCGTACACATAAAGGCTTTTTTTCCTCTTTCGATTTGGCCAATAATCTGGTGTATTAAGTACCCTCGTGTGTGAAGGCGGTTCGCAAAAACTTGGTTCTCCCTTCAAAGCCGCTATCGGTATAGTTAGGAAAACTTCATCATCTGATAAGCAAACAATATTTTTTTCCACGGAAATTGCCAGCGTTGAACAGGAATGCGAGAACGGTAAAACCTCCTTAGATGCTGAGCATTCGTTATCCGAAACGTTTACCACAACTGCCTCTTCATTCACCATTTTAGCGTACACATAAGCGTCCACACAGTTTAGGTGAAACTTACACGCTGTAAGCCTTTAAGTATGCAAATAATGGCGCAAATGCGACATTCATTAAACGCACACTCATCCCCATTCCTACTTAAAATGACTAAAGTGATTCTTGTAACACCTTGTAACGCATGGACATGCTGATTGTAACGCCTTGTAACACGTTGTAACGCTTTGTAACCTATTTCCATGCAAAAATGACTGTGAAATTTTTGGAAATGGCTAGAGTGATTCTTGTAACGCCTTGTAACGCATGGACGTGCTGATTGTAACGCCTTGTAACACGTTGTAACGCTTTGTAACCTATTTCCATGAAAAAATGACTGTGAAATTTTTGGAAATGGCTAGAGTGATTCTTGTAACGCCTTGTAACGCATGGACGTGCTGATTGTAACGCCTTGTAACACGTTGTAACGCTTTGTAACCTATTTCCATGAAAAAATGACTGTGAAATTTTTGGAAATGGCTAGAGTGATTCTTGTAACGCCTTGTCACGCATGGACGTGCTGATTGTAACGCCTTGTAACACGTTGTAACGCTTTGTAACCTATTTCCATGAGAAAATGACTGTGAAATTTTTGGAAATGGCTAGAGTGATTCTTGTAACGCCTTGTAACGCATGGACGTGCTGATTGTAACGCCTTGTAACACGTTGTAACGCTTTGTAACCTATTTCCATGAAAAAATGACTGTGAAATTTTTGGAAATGGCTAGAGTGATTCTTGTAACGCCTTGTAACGCATGGACGTGCTGATTGTAACGCCTTGTAACACGTTGTAACGCTTTGTAACCTATTTCCATGAAAAAATGACTGTGAAATTTTTGGAAATGGCTAGAGTGATTCTTGTAACGCCTTGTCACGCATGGACGTGCTGATTGTAACGCCTTGTAACACGTTGTAACGCTTTGTAACCTATTTCCATGAAAAAATGACTGTGAAATTTTTGGAAATGGCTAGAGTGATTCTTGTAACGCCTTGTAACGCATGGACGTGCTGATTGTAACGCCTTGTAACACGTTGTAACGCTTTGTAACCTATTTCCATGAAAAAATGACTGTGAAATTTTTGGAAATGGCTAGAGTGATTCTTGTAACGCCTTGTAACGCATGGACATGCTGATTGTAACGCCTTGTAACACGTTGTAACGCTTTGTAACCTATTTCCATGAAAAAATGACTGTGAAATTTTTGGAAATGGCTAGATTGATTCTTGTAACGCCTGGTAACGCATGGACATGCTGATTGTAACGCCTTGTAACACGTTGTAACGCTTTGTAACCTATTTCTGTAGAGAAAACCGCTTTTCGCATGTCACTTTAGAAAAGGAGTATGTGGTGGGATATGAGGGAAGGAAAACGCAAAAAAGTTTTTTTTTAATTGTCTTCTTCGTCCGAACTAATGCAGATAACATCACAATCGAGAGAAGTGGTTGAATTATCTGCGGAAAATAGCTCTAATTTTACTGAAGAAATTTCAGGAACACTTTCATCATCTGACACGAGGTCTATAAAAGCAGTACTGTTATTTGCTGGACAAAACGGCATATATTCTTGCTTAACAGTGGAAACAGGTTTTGTCGACTTAGCATTGATTTCATGTTCTTCTGTTTCTTCTTCTTCCCTATGACCTTCCTCCTCTTCGTTTGTTTCCTCTTCTTCTTCCTCGTTCTCTTCGCGGTCGTGGCTACTACCTTCTCCTTCGTCTTCGTCTTGCTCAATTAGTTGTGCCCAATCAGGGTAGAGCTCCTTCATTTCTTTCGTCGGGAAGCAATCGCGGCAGGAGTTTGTAGCAAGCAACCACGTGTCGTAGAACGTGTCACTACCCTGCCAGTTGATCCTTTTACGGCGTTTGAATGCTACCAAGGTCTCATCGTTATTAATTAATGGGCAGATTTCCTCCCATGCCCCAGCGGCTATCTCGTACATTTTGCGCATATATTCAGCACTGTGTAACTTGTTTTCTATGTCAAACAGTTCATGATCAAAGTTAAGCGCATGGTACAAAATGCCATCCCTATCGTCGGCCGCAATAATGGCATAGTCGATAGCCTCTTGCGGAACTGCATTCTCAATCTGAACTCGTGTGCTTAGACAACTGCTAGATGCTTCCAATGTTTGCTCTTCGTCCAAGAAGACCGACGGATCGCAATCAACGTCGTTGTACACAGCGCCTACTTGATTTTTCTTCGCAACATTGGTTTCGCTGGTGAAAAGCGAGATGTCTTTCAACTGGCTGGCAACGTACACAAATATTTCCATGCAGTGCATTCTCATCCACTCTACGGGAAAAAAGTCATTACTTATTTTTATGCATATTGATTTACACCATTGTTATCATTTATTCTCATGAGATACTTACTTGTTATGCTATTGTCCTTCACTCGAAGTGTCTTAGTTTCGAAAACTTCAAGACGACGCAGGATAGCCTCACCATCTACACCATTTCCGAAGTCCGGCATTATATTAGTTGTTATAAAAAAACCCGAATTGTATTGAAAACGGGCCGGTTCTTTGTGTTTTTGCGGGATCATAACCAAGCCGCCTATAAGAGAAAGTGGTATCCCATCTGCACATTGCCACATTTTATTCAAAGTAAATGTTCATGTACTGCATCGACATCGACTTACCTTGCAATATTCTTTTTGCATCTTCACAACATAGACTGTCGCTAGTCCATTCATCCATAAATACGACTTGTGTATTTCTATTTATCAGGTGGCCTGAGAATCGACCATCCCGAACCACGCCAGCAATGTACATTTCTGGAATAATGCCTAAAAGGACAAATGTATGTCAGTAAGTGCCGTCTAAAAGTCAGAAGTTTTCACGAACTTTATTTAATTACCTTGAAATGGAGCAAACCAACTAGTCTTTCCACTATCAGGAGGACCTACCAGCAACAATTTCTTTTCTTTCATGGGATACTGACCGGCGAGCAAAATTTGGTACCATTTTTGATAAAAACGCAACCGCACATTTCTATCTGGGAAACTATTTTCGACACCTACAAATGTAGTTCAGTGCACCTTTTTTAGAACTACGTTACAACAAGTTACAATACGTTACAACACGTTAAAAGAAAAAGAGCCAACATTTTCACTGACAATGCGTTACAACAAGTTACAATACGTTACATCACGTTACAACTACCACCTTGATATGTTACAACACGTTAAAAGATAAAAAAAAACATTTTCTTCATTGACAATGCGTTACAACAAGTTACAATACGTTACAACACGTTACAACTACCACCTTGATATGTTACAACGCGTTAAAAGATAAAAAAAAACATTTTCTTCACTGACAATGCGTTACAACAAGTTACAATACGTTACAACACGTTACAACTACCACCTTGATATGTTACAACGCGTTAAAAGATAAAAAAAAACATTTTCTTCACTGACAATGCGTTACAACAAGTTACAATACGTTACAACACGTTACAACTACCACCTTGATATGTTACAACGCGTTAAAAGATAAAAAAAAACATTTTTTTTACTGACAATGCGTTACAACAAGTTACAATACGTTACAACACGTTACAACTACCACCTTGATATGTTACAACGCGTTAAAAGATAAAAAAAAACATTTTCTTCACTGACAATGCGTTACAACAAGTTACAATACGTTACAACACGTTACAACTACCACCTTGATATGGTACAACGCGTTAAAAGATAAAAAAAAAACATTTTTTTCACTGACAATGCGTTACAACAAGTTACAATACGTTACAACACGTTACAACTACCACCTTGATATGGTACAACGCGTTAAAAGATAAAAAAAAAACATTTTTTTTACTGACAATGCGTTACAACAAGTTACAATACGTTACAACACGTTACAACTACCACCTTGATATGTTACAACGCGTTAAAAGATAAAAAAAAACATTTTCTTCACTGACAATGCGTTACAACAAGTTACAATACGTTACAACACGTTACAACTACCACCTTGATATGTTACAACGCGTTAAAAGATAAAAAAAACATTTTCTTCACTGACAATGCGTTACAACAAGTTACAATACGTTACAACACGTTACAACTACCACCTTGATATGTTACAACGCGTTAAAAGATAAAAAAAAACATTTTTTTCACTGACAATGCGTTACAACAAGTTACAATACGTTACAACACGTTACAACTACCACCTTGATATGTTACAACGCGTTAAAAGATAAAAAAAAACATTTTCTTAACGCGTTAAAAGAAAAGTAAAAACAATTACCTTCTATAAATGGCTTTGGTTCGGGATTTTTTCCCTCACGATGAAAGTACCGTACGAATGCTCGGGGAGATCCCTTTAAATTTGGCTTGACATCGAAACATTTTTTGGCGATGTTATAACAAACTCCATTTGGCAAGCATTCAATGTAATTGTAATCCAGAGTTATTTGATCAATTATTTGACACTCGCCGTCCGACAGCAAAAATACCAACTCTCGTAAATTTGGCGTAATTTCGTTGGCGATTGCTTTGTTTTTCAACGAGCGATAGAGATAGCTTTTCACCGAACAACAGTAAACGTATGTGTATCTGCTTTCTCCTATTTTTTTGTATACACCTCCATTGCACAGTCCAAAGCTATTCCTCTCCATCATCCTTCGAACTATATCCACGGATTGACAAAGTTTGTTAGTTGGCTTAACGGGAATAGTTACTTCTGTGCCTATGCGTGTAACAATGTAAAAACATGTTTTAACTTCTACAAAAAACTTAGTCTTATTATTGGAGAAGTAAGTAAATTTGTTCGTGGCAACTTACCTTCCGATTTATCAATTACTTTTAAATCAAGCGATGTAAATCTGATTTCGGATAAACCACGAATTACATCTTGATATACCTCTTTATCAATATTTTTTGTTAGAATTAACTGACAGGGTTTCATCGAGTACTGTTCGCTTTCCATTACAGCAACGTGGTCAAGTTGAACACCTTCATCTCTAGCTGCACTCCTAATCATTGTGCGATGGGATATCTCAACTATCCGTTTTGCTTCTTCCCTATTGTGGTCTTTCAAGACTTGGTATAACGATCCTGAGAATGCTTGCAATGCACTGGTTTTGCCTACAAATATCAAATGTGGCGTAAAATATTCGAAAAACATTGACAGTATTTCAAGTACTAAAAGGTTCAAGTATTTACCTCTTGTCTGTATAGCATTGCACGTTGTTAAATTCAACCCGGCTTGCATAAAAGACTTCGACAAATTTGTTTCAAATTGACTTAAGGTACAGTTTGGCAAGTCGCACGCGATCCAGAAAGAAATGCCAGGAAATGTTTCAGGCGCATTTGCGCCGTTTCTGTTATCACCTTCACTGCTAGAGTCGGCTCCTTCTTCTTCCTCCCCTTCATTCCTCATCGACTTTCTCTTACGAGGTCTGGCCATATAGGTAATACAAGAAAAAAAACAGGATACTTGTTCGTTGCTAAGCAATATGTTCTCCATCTGCATTCTCTTGCCCCAAATGACCTCGCGGGCATCAACATCACTTCCCCACATCGCACGAACGGCTACTACCTGATATTTTCTTATTACCGGTTGGACGATGCATGCCTTCAGGGCGCGTTTCAAAACTTCACTTCGCAGTTGCCTGTTAGCCATGTTCTGCTAAGTAATACAAACGAATGCTGTAGCGGAACAAAAATAATCTCCTATGGTTATATATTATTATTATTATTATTATTATTATTATTATTATTATTATTATTATTATTATTATTATTATTATTATTATTATTATTATTATTATTATTATTATTATTATTGTTACGGATTTGAACGTTTTGCTCGAATATCTAAACATTTTACGATCCCACATTGTTTATTTCGTTTCTATATTTTACCCGTGAGTTTCCCAAAACAATGACTCAAACGAACCAATTTTGTTTTCCTATATCATTACGCTGGATAGTTAATAAAAACTGTTCCAGGTCAAACCTTGTTTCAGGGAATAGTTTTATTTTGTCTTTTGCAGTGTTTGATTATCAAATCCTAGCTTATTTATAATTTTTGGATGCTGTATTTAAAAAATTGTTAAATTTAGCACCATTGCTTTGCAATGAAATATATAAATAATGTATTGTTAGCTGATCTTGTTTTTAACTTGTTTCTACTTCTTGTTTTGATCTGTGTTCATCTACTTTAACTTAATTTACCCAATTTTCACAGTTAAGGCAACGCTATTAGCACCAGGGGATATTTTACCAATATCTAATGTCATTTTTTGTTTACGTGAAACTTAGGTTTCTTGCTGTCCTTTTAAGCTTGTCGTGTGGGTAAAGTTTCCTTGTCTGGTATCCCTTTGTTATTAAGTTAAAAAAATTTATTGCTGATCCTTGTATTATTTAATAGTAGCGCGTTTTCTATAATTTTAAACAGGGATGCAAATAACACACATATTGAAGTGACTTTACTAGCATAAACATCTTTTTAATCAAGTAAACTGACACCATTTTTCTGCATTTAACAATATTTTTATCATTATTGCAATGATTTTTTTTCACGCCTTTTGCACATTAATCCCGCAGTTTAAACTGAGATTAACAACTTTACCCATAGACTATTATGTTAATTTTCGTTACTATGTTCTCTAAATACACTTTTCTTTCTCTAAATAATAATTTCTATTTGCCGAAGATTAAAATTTGCTCCCTGCATTGTTGAAGTTATTCTCCCTTAGGTCCTGAAAATAAATCGTAAACGATCGTTTTCGAACGATCGCTTTTCGAGTGTCTTGTTGCAATTTCCTCCCTGTTTTTTATTTTCTTTTTGTTTGCGGATTGTCCTTTAAGACCAAATATTTATCGTCCTTTGCGACTGCTTTTGACTTAAAATGATTATTTTATTGTAGATACGTGTATATGTTATTAGCTTAGAAATATTTTTTCACTTGATAATGAACACTGTTACAAAAAACTTCGTGCACTATGAAATTGTTAAATAAAGTGTATTGGTGTTAATAAATTACCACATCATAAATTTTTAATAAAGAGAAACATATTCACGAAATGTTCATATTAAAATTAAAAAAAGGAAGAAATTTTGTTAAAAACGAATGCTATTGTAAACGAGCCTTTACAGATTCCATAGACGAATATGATTACTCTGAAAATGCATAAAACATAAATAAAGAGGACACCAAAGTGCAACATATGTCATTCCCTTAGAGTAAAAAATGTTTTTATCAGTCCTAAAAATATGCATGTACCTTACAGAACCTCCCCATCCATGTTCAATTCGTGTTGTGTTTTCAGAATTTTTAAAATGTTTTTCATCCTACGAATTTATGTATATTGAATGGTGAACAAATTTCTGGTTTCAATAAGTCGAAACATTGAAAATAACAATATGAAAAGTAACCGCGATGCATATTTATTACTTTTTATATTTAGTGGGAAAAGTGTAATGCATGTATAATTACTTCATTATAATTTAATAACCATGTGAGGTATGACAAATACCTTGTTGGTTTTTTTTCCATAAACTTGTTATCCAATCCTCTTTAAACTTCTAGCAATAAGATTTGCTGCAAGCTAAATCCATCATTATTGATACTCCAACGCAATGGATAGTATATAGTGTGTTCAAATTATGCACAAAAAACCATTAAATCTGTTTTCCATTCATATTAACTTTCGATTTTCAAAACAATTTGTTTTGGAATTTGTAGACGCATCCTTAAATATCTTCTGATACCACAAAAATTAATATTTTCTTTTGTTTTACAAATGATTGGGTGTCTCTTTTAGTTGAGTGCATACGTCACAATTTTTAACAAATTTTACCTAAAAAGACCGGTTCGGAAAACATTTCACCAACTAAAGCGACCCTCTTGTAGGAATATGTTACAAATAAAATAATAATAAAAATAAATACAATTCACACAATACAGTGCATACCAAACAGATAAATATAAAACATATCTCATATATTAATTCCCTTGCGTGAGTAAAACTGTGAGTCCACAAACACGGAAATCACGGGTCACTTTCTCATGACGTGGCTGTACGCTAAAATTTAACTAAAAAAGTTAGGGATGTACTTCATAGAAATTGCACATAAGGTGTAAATGTATAACCCGCAGCTAATAACGATATAAATATATACACCCTTATGCCAAAAAATGAGCATACATATAGGTATCGCTACATATGACAAAGCATAGGGATTGTTAAACGAAGTTCCTAGCATAAAACGGAAATTGTGTTTACGAAAAAGATGGCTGTTCTTTTTGAGTATTCTCTACTCTTTCCTTCAAATTAATCTTTAAAAAAACATTTGAATAAGAGCATGGTTTTATAAATTAATCATAAGGTTTCTGTAAGGTTTTTATGTTTTTTTTCAGTTTTAACATTATTAATGCGAGACATGTTTGTTAGGTAGCATCATAAAATGCCAACCACTAACAACAACTAGCTAGCTAGCTAGGAATTTATATATGTGTAGACATGTTCTTTATACTTAGCTAAGTCTCCAGTTTATGTTTAAGTGACCAGCTATTAGCTGCTGTAGCTAGCTAATGTTAGCTTTAAACTAAAGATTCCCAGTAGCTACCTACCTAGCTAGCTAACCTGTGAGTTTTATGTTGCTTTTACATGTAGTTAGCTAACTGAAGTTATCTTTGTGATCTTTGCTAGGATATTCCTAACTTATTTGACTTGACCTTTTAAGTTTAAATTAGAAGATATAACAAGCCACAACACCTTTTAAGAAATTATTACATAATATTTAAGGATATTCTTTTTTATGCAAATATATATAACTAGTCGATAAGGCCCGTGGAAAAATCCACTTAGGCAGGATAACAGAGAAAAATAACCGTCATTTAAATTTTGATGACGTCAGCAGAGACATGTCAGAACACAAAACTTTTTTTTTAGAAATGTGTATGCCTGTTGCTTTCATCGTATAGATCTTGAAACGCTGATCAAGAAAGTGTATAGGATCGTGTATTTTTGACAAACGGTTGCAGAGATATTAAGATTTGAATGTTTTTTGATGACGTCATCAACCCCTCCATTCCGAAACGGATTTGGGGACCCAGGTTTGGGAAACTTACCCAAATTGGTCCTAGGTGGTCCCTAGTTACCCAGGCGGTGAAAAATCATTGACGTCACCAATTCGTTTCCAAGTTATTTGGCCTCAAAGTTTTAGGTGCACTGTAATGGCTTCACTAATTTAAAGATATTGACGTTAAAATAGTGTTTTTGACGTTGCGCCGTAACGTCAGAAAATTTAACACATTAGACATGCATTTTTCGGTTACTTCAAAGAAAATTTTGGTAAGATCAAAGGAAAATGAACACATCCACTTTGCCTGTCACAGAGACACGGAACTGGCGTATTATTATAATAGATGTATTTTTTCACAATTTGTGTAACTAAACTTAGATTGGTTGCATGCAATAAGACAAAAGCATTTTTATTTAACATGTAGTAATTCAGGTAGCTTAATTGTGCTGATTTTTATTGTTCTAGATCTTCTGACTTAAATGTGTGGTAATAAATAGTCGCGATTCTTTTCTATGTGTTGTAGTTCCTTACTTTCATTTCGCAGATCTATTTCTTCTACCTCTCCCACATTAGCAATGAATTCACTTTTCTTTTATTTGACACTTTGTCCAGAAGTGTTGGTCACCGGTATGGATATCGATTTAATAACATTATCAAATTTAAGGTTACATTTTTCCACGTCTTCATGAAGAAATACATCATCGTTCTTAATAATATACGATTTCTCATTTTGTAAACGCTTGACATTAAACATTTTTCTTTTTACATATTTGGTTGTGATGTCCGGTATAATTGTTGACTTAGCAATTTTCACGTACGCTGTTGTCGAAGAAACTGATTCTTTATAACATTTAATTGTTGGTCAGCCCCGTCAGGTAGCTGATCTTTCATTTCAGTTTGCCTTTTTGTGTTCGTGTGTTATTTTGTCCGTCCCTAGTCAGCTTCCCGACCACCTTATTACCGCCTACTTAATCCAAAAGCCGTTTTCCACTCATCAACCAATCAGGAGGCACGAATCATGAGTTTCCAGAACCAAACGACATTTTAAAAGAAATAAACTGATCTGATCAGATCTGAAATACAGCTAAAATATAAATTAAAACAAATATATTTCCGGTTTTGGCTGTCTGACTGGTAGTTACGTCTCCGTACACTGAAGATCTCACTGGTTTTATTGATCGTTGACCATTTTCAAGGCAAGTTATTCTACTTATCTATTTATTGTTTTATAGCTAGCTAGCTATTAGGTAACTGCCGTTAATGCATTTAAGTATTCCCAAACCTCAATAGGTTTCTAATTTTTGCCAGTCGCACTGCATAGCTTATTAGCTACCTAGCTAATTAATTTCTGTCAAAAATTGGGAAATTGGCCTTTGGCGAAAATAATTCCATTTTTAAGATTTTAAAGTTTTGCATTTGTGATTATTTTATTTTATTTTGTGAAAATGTTTTCAAAGTGTCGATTCGACGTTAGGGGGGTGGGCTTGGTTCTTTTCGACGTTAATATCCATGGTAGAACAAAAATATCGCTTTGGGCCCAGATACAGGAGAGATATATTTGATAAAACGATCGTATTTTACAGTGCCCGGATCTTGTCTGTTTACAAACGGAAGAGAGGGGGACCTTCCATGTAGCATCAAACAAACTACATTTGGTCAGAATGTACTTCCGTCATCATGATGGCAGAGCGTACTGCGATTGAAACATCATGACTAAACCTACCTCTTTTGCAACTGCCACGGCCTGATACTACTGAAAGGGGGTGGGGGTTTTCAAAGTAACGTCGAATCAACGCTTAGTTTGGCAATGTGAGCATATGGATGCCTACCCTAAACGAAGATGGCAAATTTTTTTGCACGCCCACCACATTTTCATTATGCATAAATGACACGAACTGAACATTTTATTGATGTCGGCTTTAGCAGTTAGGACAGTACGTCATTAACTAGCTAAATTTCAGTTAATGTTGCCATAGATGTAAAAATTGCATAATATTGCACAATATATATATATATTCACGCTGAAATAACTGGGCATGTTTCCTGCAATTACAGCAGGAATAAATTGTGGAGGATTTTGCAACTTTAGAATCTAAAAGTTACCGATCCGCAAAAATTAATTTCTGTCAAAAATTTAAAAATTGGCCTTTGGCGAAAATAATTCCATTTTTAAGATTTTAAATATTATTTGCCAATTTCGAGTTTTTGTCCCAATTTACAAAAAGACTTTCAAAGATGGTGGATATTTCAAAAACACAGTTTTTTATAGCTGATTTAAAATTTTGGTACTGGACCGTAGAATTTATCGGTAAAAATACATTATCAGCCATCAGACTTTTTGTCTGCCATATTCAAAATAATGAAGTTCTTGGTGAAAATCTGCTTCGCTCCTAATGCAATGTATAATGCGTGTAAATCATATTGAAGAAGAACTACTACACTAACATACTGCCAAGCAGTGAGCAGGATTCGATCCGCGGTCCGCAGAACTGGGAGCCGCTTGGCAGTATGTTAGCGATGAACAAAGTAGTTCTTCTTCAATACATTTTTTTCTTTAATACGGTCTTGATATATTTAGTAGCATTATCCTCATAATTTAATTTATGGGGCATTAATTTGGATTGTGAAATCGAAAATGGAGCTTTTGATGGTCCCTAATTTTCGCAAATTTTCCTTCTTGCAAAAGTTTCTTCCCTTTGTTTACAAAATATTGTTTAATTTTTTTTTCTTCTTTTCTTATAGGTCAAGCAAAAGAACAACGGTTTACTTGGTTACTTGTTTACACGCGTTTACTTTGTTACTATTTAATCTCTTGTCAGACTTGGACACTACCTTGATCTTACAATATACTTTTACATATATATAACTTATAGAATAGATTTTTTTTACAATAAAAAATAATATATATAAAAAAAATATAGCTAGCTATATAATTTTACTGTTCTACTTTGTTGTATTTTTACGATGTAGGCATATCGCATTGCTATTGGTACTTTCGGTTTAACCACTCAACTCAGTTCAGAACTATACTGTTTCTGAAGAAATTTTCTCGCTCTATTTAAAGCCAGCTCCATTCTGTTCAATTTTTGTGTAAATATTACTTTGGCTTTTCTAATGGCTAGTGACGTTTAGTCCAACCCCGGGCCTGTCAACCGAGATAAAATAGTAATGGGCTCATTTCATCA
Source organism: Hydractinia symbiolongicarpus (assembly GCF_029227915.1). Classification (NCBI taxonomy): domain Eukaryota; kingdom Metazoa; phylum Cnidaria; class Hydrozoa; order Anthoathecata; family Hydractiniidae; genus Hydractinia; species Hydractinia symbiolongicarpus. The sequence continues at coordinate 26,739,630 of NC_079876.1, forward strand.
AGGTCATTCTAGATTTGGAGAATCAGCGGGTAGCCAATGCGTGTGCAATGCTTTGTGGGCCATCTGTTACCCTTCTATTGCGTCTGTGCGTTACTCGACTGAATGGGATCTTGATCGTATTTTTACACTAGGGAATGATCTTTACGTCAGCCTAGGTTACACCAGTCAATATCTTGCTTTAGACGAACTGCCCAATTCAATTACAACTGAAAACGGGAATATTCAAATTGAAAAGTCAGATTCCTATTTATTTGAACTTTCGAGAAATAGTACTTCCTCCTTTCTCCGTGCCCAGTAATATGTCAATTATCTCACGCTATCTCGCAGTGAAACCAAGCATAAGAAGTGAGACGATATTTGAACTAATATCGTTATTCAGAGGAAAGTGGCTAAATTTTACTATCTTAAAGCGGAAGAAAATTTTCTTTTTTACTTTCGTGGATAAACAATTCTCACTCACACTTTTAAAGTTCTCAGTCGCGCTGACCTCAAGGCCTAAGGGCCTCTAGTTAACTTTTGATTAGTGTTTTTAATTGTATACGTAATAGTTTTATTAAGAGCGTCAGGTGTAAATGTTGAAATTCTTTCTTCGGTTTTCATTCCAAATGTATTTGTTGTTACGCTTTTTGAAACCAAAACCGGTTCATAATCAATGTTGAAAACGTTATTTTCTTCATCAATCAATCCCAACTGTAAAGCTTCGTTCTCACTATGGGCTAAGGATGAGCTAACCATAGTGCGCATGATGCGCTAAGACCTTAGCCCATAGTGTGAACGTAAAAGTACCTGCTTATCTCTTCGCTAAACTCTTCGTTAGCTCATCGTTAGCCGATTTTTTGAAATCAAAATTTTTTGATATTTTTTTTCGGCTAACAGTGAGATAAGCTCACTTTCAGCGATCTTCAAGGGAGGCCGACATAAATCGTGCTCAAAGCGATTTATTTTTTTACAAATAGTAATATGCTTTGTTGTAAAAGGTCATTTCAAAACTAAAATGGTTGACAAAATAAAAAAACTTTCGTCCGAAGAAGAAGAAAAGTTAGCATTCAGGGTGAAAGATTATCCCTGTTTTTGACAAAACGGATAGGGGGTACAAAGAGAAAGACTGTGTAAAAATGCGTGGGAGGAAGTGGCTAATTCTTTCAAATTCCTTGAAAATGGTAAGAGCAAATGGCAATGTGTATCTGTTTTTTCAAGTCATACTAGCTTTAAAGTATTCTTGTTAAAAACGCATACTGGAAATTTACGAAAGATTATTGTTTTTACACCGTGCTGCAAAGACCTCCTTTGAGAAGCTTCGAAAAAGATATAATAAAAAGAAGAATGATTTTAAAAAGTCAAAAAAATCTGGCACATCCACCAAAGAGAGTGAAAAAGCTGAAAAGGCCCGTTGATCTCGGGCATCTGAAACCTTCAATAGGACAAGTTCCTTAACCTCACCTGTGCCACAGCAACAACAGCGCACTCTAAAAAAAAGAGGTCGACCTGCAAACGGACAAGCGAAAGATGACAAGGACGCTGCAAAACGAAGAAGAATAAACAAAAACGAATACCTCGATGACATGGAACTCAATTTAATTCGTGATTTGGGTAAATCAATTAAGGCTGATTCCACCGAAAAAGAGATGGATGCAATCGATTTTTATGTGAAGTCACTGGCGGCTGATTTGCGAAAGCTTTCAGAGCGGGAATATATTTTGGTGAAACACGAAATTCAAGGAGTTTTATTTAAATACCAAATGGCACATTTTAGTCCAGTTCACAATAGTATTGTTACACCGACTGCATCAAACTAAAATGATGCAATGAGTACACCGGGGAATGGATTTTACACGCGAATGGTGCATAATTAAGATATTTTTTCTTGTAAATATTACACTAGGCATCAAATGAAACAGTGTACATGTAATATATAACCGTTTTTCATAATATATAAAAACTAAGAACCGAAAGAGTGGTGACTTGTTCTCCTTATATAATCGTATTGCCACGAGACTGCACCAACAGCACTATTAACATAATCTGTAATAGTATTCCTCATTTGAAGGGCATCTTTACTATATCTAGACCCGCGAATCGGATTTAGGTTTTGAAACATCGTTGTAAAAATTTTTCTCATCGACCTCCACTCTCCCTTCTTAATCTGACCATCTTTGCTTTCAGAGTCAAGGAAACCCTGCGGAGTATACATAGCGTTGTCGGTTTGTCTCAAATAGTTATGAAGACTGAGGCAAGCGAGAGTGTAATCTTCCACATTTTTAACGGTAGCTTTGATGGGCTTGTGAAAGATTCTCCATCTGGTGCTAAGGATGCCAAATGCGTTCTCAATTACCCTTCTTGCTCTGGAAAGCCGATAATTAAAGATTCTCTTTTCTTCACTGGTAAGAACAGATCCAGGGTCGGGTCTCATTAACCAAGTTTTAAGAGGAACAATTTCATCTCCAACAAGATAAAAAGGAACTGCTTCGGTGTTTTGATTAATAATCGTGCCCTTGGGAACATTCAATGCATCTTCTTCCAATGCCTTTCCCATTGCTGAATTGGCCAGTACCCCACTGTCATTGTTGCTTCCAAATTGTCCCACATACATTGTCAAACAATAATTGGCATCACAAACTGCCATCAAAACTAAAGTAAAAAAACCTTTATAGTTATAATATTGTGTGCCTGTGAATTTTGGACATTGGATCCTGATATGCTTCCCATCTATTGCTCCTTTTACATGTGGCATGTTCCAATTCGCTTCAAAGGTATCTGCAATTCTTAGCCAATCTTCCTGCGAATTTGGAGCGTTCAAATACTTGATTTGAGCTGCTCCTAGATTGCAATACACGTTTCCGAAATAATTGATGATATTGTTGATTTGCCAATACGAAAGGAATAGCATAAAGATTGCTGAGCATCACCACTTGATAGATACCTTATGGTAATGACCAGCCGCTGTTCCGCTGATATCGATTCTCTCATATGAGTGTCTTGTCTTTGAATTACTGGACCAACCAACGACAACAGATGTTCGAATCGGTCCGGTGACATGCGCAAGTACCTTAATAAAATTAACACCGATACCCTAATCGTGATATGCAAATACAACTGACTGTAGGATCAGCGAACATTATTTTACCTAAAGAAATACTCTCTGTCGGAAACTTTAAGTTCTTGAAATAAAAGATGGTATTCTCCAAGCTCTTTTCTTCTAAGAAAGATTTCTCTGACCCAAAATCTTTTCCTTCTTTGCAATTTTGTTAATGCTCTTCTTTCTAGGCTACGTCGTCTTCTTCGAAGTAACAGTAACAACAAGACTTTTTTTCGTTCTTTCTTTTTCATAGCTCCTTCTCGTTTTAGTTTCGGCTACAAAAGAGCTAACGATGCGCTGTTGTGTGAACGTGAAATGAACATATCAGGTACCTGTAGCTCAAAAATTGAAATCGGCTAACACAACATGCGCACTATGGTTAGCTCATCGTTAGCCCATAGTGAGAACCAAGCTTTAAGATCAAAGTTTTTACCATGTTGATTAAACGAAGAGTTGATAACTAGTGCCGCACTTGAAACAGGTGTGCGATCTCTAAAACTTTCAGAATTATTTTCTACATTCGGCACAACATTTGTTTTCTCACGTGCTGATATTTCGGTTTTAAAAACATCTAAAACTTGTCTAATATCCCAACATTCATTTTGATTACATTTTCGACTGACCATTGAATTAAGTTCGGTAGGTGTTTTTGCCATTAACACTGGAATGAGCAGAGGTCCGTACATGTCCGAATTTATCCCTAATGCTTCCAAACTGCGCACCTGGCTCTCAACATTATCATAAACCATTCTTAATTTTTTAACATCATTAATGTCGCTGATTACTTCCAAAGAAATAAGCATTTGCATATGTGCAGAAATTTGTAGTTGTTTCTTACCGTATCTTTCTTTTAGTAAATTTAACGCGACTTCGTAATTATTGTTTGTTAACTTTATACCCTCTAGTGTCGATGCGGCGTCCTTTTCCACCAAATTTTTCAAATAGGTTAATTTTTGTATGGATGACAGAGAATCATTTTTGTCAATTGCGCATTCAAAAGAATCAATAAAAGTTTGCCAATTTGAGGGTTGGCCGTCAAATATTTTAATTTCTATACGAGGTAATTTACGTTTGATGCTGAAGCACTTGAACTAAAAGTTCTTTCTGATGACGCAGTTTTCACAGTTTTATCGATAAAAGAATCAATCTATTTCAGTTTTAAACATTATGATAAATTCTGTGGATAGTTGTTCTTCAGCATCTAAATGTGAATCTTCCTTGTCTAATAAAAAGTTCATGACAGCTTCGTCCAAAGTTTTCAATTTTTCAAATTTTTTACTTAATGTATTCTTCAACGATAATATTTTAGAATAGTCCGCATTTTCAGTATCTTTGATTTTTTCGATTTCAGCGTTAGCTTTGTCAAACAAAACAGAAATGCCCCTCTTAACCGTACCTCTCGACCTTTTAGCTTTTCTTAACGTATGCATATTTTCTGGAGCGCAAAAGACAAAATGTAAACAAATAACGTCAAGTCAAAACAAACCTCAAAAACAACGTAAAAACATTAACCAATACCGTAGTCTATCAACTCAAAAATTCAAACAATAAAACAATAAAACCTCTCTTACCACAAACAAAAAATATTTTCATAAAAATTACGACACGTTTTATTTTTAACATGTTTCGACTTTACCAAAGTCATCTTCAGAATATTATACAAAAGTTGATACATACATTCTTTATACAAAAATTTTTTCAAAAATTATTTAAATATTTCCCAAAAGTACAATTTTATATGAATTATACAAAATTAAACAAAAAAATGTAGAGAAAGTGATCTCTCCGACGGCTCCAATTTTCTGTCTCTTGCACAGAAAGAACGACTGATTGCGATAAGAGTTATAAACGAACTGCCACAAGAAGGCCGAAGGCGCGAGAAACGTGAGGAGGACTGGGACTAACAGAAGCGAATCTAAAAACAAAAAAAACCTAACACAATCTGCCAGGCTTGGACTAAGCATCCTTATTCTCGCAAACATTCAACCTTAAAAGATCCTTCACACCATGTACCTTTTCAGATCTCCCTGGATTGCCGTCAGCACCAAATCTAGTTTCAGCTTGCTTCTTCTAAGCTGAAATTCAAGATTATCGTAGAAGTGCTTTTTCTCCTGGGCTGAACTAAATTCTTACACAGTTTATAAGACCACTGACGGTGGAAAAGACCATAGATTGTGAAGGCTTTTTGTTTTTGATGACTGAAGAGTGTGTGTTGTTCATTGGTTGGATGGGTCTTCAATTGCAATCTCGAGACGATTGATAACTCCTTTCGAAAATGGAGCGTGGCGGATTTCGAAGCATAAAAGTTGACTGGGTGGTGAAGTGAATTACTTGTTTAAGTTTGAGACGATATGTAATGGTTTTTTGGGTCGCCGTTGCTGGGTTCCATGTCTGCCTTTCTAAGGGGCGGTTGCTTGGTCAGCCCAAGTATTACGATACGATTTCACAAGTGTTCATGTATAAGGTCGGAAAGCTTATTTGTTTCCAGGTTTGCTGCTTTTCATTCTTTGTCACAACCTTTCTAAGGGCTTGGTTCCAAGTCTACCTTTTTAGCCCTGGGTTCTGTGGAAGTAGGTAAAACAACAACGATACGAATTGTAGTTGTCGACTCTTCTTTTTCCAACGTTTAACAAAAGTTATTGGTTTTGGCGAATGGTGTCAATGAGTGTGGCTGGTGTCTTGCAGGAGACAGGGGTTGCTTACTGAATGACCCGCACCAGATCCCAAGCATGAGTGAATTTCACCAATCCTCATGTTTCCACATTGATAGGTGTTTGTTTCAGTACAGCCGAAATCCATTAGCTTTTCGATAATCCCTGTAAAGGGGAGAATGCAGAAGTTTTCCAGTGGCTTCTTATTCTTTGGAGAGAAACCTCCTTTTTTTCATTAACATATGTCTGTCTTAAAAGACTAGTTATATCTGCATTGCCATGTAGTTACTCCTATTCCCTTTGACAATTTTAGCTGTGTGGTGTTTTTGCGCAGCTTTAGAAATATTAAGGCAGGTAGGGTGTGTCAAGTTAAGGCACTGAGAATATTGTAAACGTTTTCTGTTAGTGCCACCCCATTCTGAACATTTCGGCGTAACTTTTTGATTGTGTGTACCAGGACCTTGGTTAAGTTCAATATCAATGAATTAGGGGGACTTTATATATAGCTAACTTTATTTCCAAACTGATGGCTTTTATACTTATAGTTTTAGTTAATTTACACTTCGTAAAATATGTGTATATCTTAACACACCATATATATAAGATACTGATAATTTTAAATTAGTGACTTCTGCGGTAGCCATATTTTCAACCACGCCCTTGTCTTTAACAACATCAATATGACCATTTGCAAGTGTCCTTCTTGTTAAGTTGCAAATGATTGTGACAATATTGCAGTAATCTATATATAGTACATGCAATACAATTTGATCAATGACATGTTTTAACAATCCCGTTACAACCTCACTAGGAAGTAGTAACATTGCCCTCACGGTATTCGACTAGCATATTTTTTACAACTTGCTTCTGATGTTCTTCAGCCCTTCGAATGGGATTCCTATTGAGAACAGCTGTAGCATTGTTTGTCTGAAGAAACTCAAAGGGAAGCAAGGGACAGCTACCTTCACAATCACATTTTTTGTTGCAGAAAGAGCAACAATTATGCCCTGGTGACAAAGGGATTTTTGTATTGACATCTTCATGAAATGGAGGGAATAGAGCTGTCCTTACGCAACTTTGCGTTCATTACGAATGTAAGCCATCATAGATTTCCTTATTCTTCTCTGACTTTGTGAAAATGTGTAGAGTATTGCGTGACAAAGTCTAGTGCAGCTCCATAATGGATAATATACTTAACATTTTTTTGTATTTACACCGTATCCCAAGGAACTTGTAGCAACTTCAAACCTGCTCACACCAGTGAGTAATGTTTCTTTCTTTAGCATCTTTTGCACATGGTAAAAAATAAATCCGCACAAACACACAAAACGACAAAACAATATAACCTTGGGTGCATCAAGACCTCTTACTAAAATATTAATAACCCATCTTAAACTTTCAACATTTTCACGGTCAGGGATGTCAATGATTGTGTCAAACGGGATGTCAAAACGAATGTTCTTTCTATCACTACAAGTGGATATGACAAATTACAGCTGCTGATTATTAGTTGACTGAGATCAACATCAACTGTTGCACTGTGGGCAAGAACTGGCAAATTTTTAAATAAAAATTGATCTCATCTCGCTAATTCTACTAAATGCTTCACGGAACGGTTCATTATTTCTGTTCGCTGCTACACCCTAAATAGAAAATGATTTCAAACTTTAGCGTTAGTTTGACACTGGTATAATCAAAATATAGATAGCTAGCAATTATTTGTGTATAAAAAATAACACATTCAATTCACTTTGTGAACTTCGTCCACAAGACAAACGACATTATCCACCATATATTTACTGCATAAAAATTCTCTCCACTTTTAATTATCAAGCCATGACTCACGAAAGAAAATATTGTACTCTCCACAACAATTTTTTTGAGAAAAAGCCACATCCAACTTGGAAGCCTGCAATCCCAAAGCAGACAACGAATTTGCTGAAGCTACTTAATCTTCTATCAGGGAAATTAAAGGAGACACAACGAAAACCTAAGGGAAGAAGATGCAGCTACACGCAACTTGGTACATACAAATAGCAACAACTGATAAATCGAACTTCCATAAGACGTGGGAAACACACACAACGTAGCTACGCCATTTAACACATTTAGTAGACCCTGCAACTGTTTTGGCTTCATAAAAATTTAAAGCTGGCCAGTGCTTGTGCAACAGTATTAGATTCGTCTGCTAACGTCGCCATGTTGAAAGTAATGATTTATAAGCGCAATTTAAAAAAATCAGTCTCACTATAATATAATAAGTATGCGTAATATAATTATTTCTTTAGGAAGTGTATCCACCGACTACAACACTTTATGTAATTATTCCGAGAGAATATAAACCAATCAGAGAGGGGCAGTCAACTACTGGCTCCGGGTTGGACCTGTCTCTCTTTTCTGCGAGAGAGTAAAAAAATACAGCGCAATAGCGAAAGCAGGAAAGAGAGGCAGGTATCCTTTCCACTGCTACCTGAGCGCTACCTGAGCTATTTCATCAGCCTTAATTTCAGGCATGTATCTGTATGCAGCAGCAAAAAAGTAACTCTGTGCATTACACCCTGAACAGTTTGCATTACGTCTTCTCTACAGCCAATATTTTCGGAAAGTGTCATTCTTCTATTGAGTACTCTACCTGCTCCATGAATATAAATTTGGTTAAAAACAGGAGAATGTCCCTCAGGAGGTTGAAAATCCCCAACATGACGAAAGCATGTTGTAACTCCTTCTCGTTTTAGTTTCGGCTACAAAAGAGCTAACGATGCCCTGTTGTGTGAACGTGAAATGAACATATCAGGTACCTGTAGCTTAAAAATCATGGGCATCACATTATGTGAAGGAGTATTCATCAACTCCAACTCCTGACTTTTTCACTTTTTGTAACTGCGGTGAAGCTAAGTTGTAAGTTTCTCTTGTTATTTTTGACAATTGACTTCCCGGATCGTGCAAAAAGTCATAGTTTTTACCTGCAATGTTTATTTTAAGCATTGTGCGACCACCTGGCTCTAATGCGTCATGTTTTGTTATAGAATTTGAAATTGCTGCAGAAAATTTTAAACTGTCATCCTTGTTCTTTTTGTTGTGGCAAAACTTTGCGATTTGCCCAGTCTTCTGGCAAACAAAACATTTTCTAATTCGGAAACAATTACTCGAGACGTGATTGATTCTCCCACAATGAAGGCAGTAACGGTTTTGTCTCGTGTCCATGCCTTCAATTTTTGACGCTAGTGTTTCAACCATACTCTCAAGTCTTTCTAGGCGTGGATTCTCAGTTTTAGATTTTACAGAAGCTCCGGCTACCATAAGAGGATTTCCTTCCATTTTTGATTCGATTAATTCCAACATGGTTTCTAGCGATTTATTACCAGTTCATTGCAAAATTTGAACTTCTTTTTTGAATTCTTTGTCTTGTTGTGCTACCACGTGGTTTATAGCAATCGCTTCTGTTGCATCGGCATCCATTTCATCGATATTATAATGTTCTTTTATTATAGTTCTTAAATCGCTAGCATATGTATTAATACTCGTACCTTTTTTAAATGATAATGATCGTAGCTTAGTTTCTAAAGTTCTGCGGTAATCTTTTCCTGCGAGGCGATTTTTCAACACGTCTTTCAACTCACTCTAAGTAATTTCTCCATTGTTTGCGATCACATTTGATACAGTAGCAAATGCACTCGATTCGGTACAACATATTAACATTTGCCTACGTCTGTCGATTGGCCTACCCAATGCTGCAAGTTGTGCTTCGAATTGTAAAATCCATTGATCAAACGATACTGAATTGTCTCCTTTATTTTAATAACGTTTTATTTATCTTATCTCGGTAGAACCTCCAAAATGTTGTCTGGTTTGAGAAAAATGTTTTTACTCATAACTAACTATGTACAGGTTGGTTCACGTATATATGTACAAGTTGTTTCGTTTACCCAATGTACAATAATACAACATATATACTACGGGTTTCGGTTATCGAGGGACTGGGCTGGACTACGATGTTGCCGCGTAAATTTAAAATAGTTAAGCAAGCACGCTTATGCGATCTAGTACGGTGTTCATCTATCAGTTGAATTATGCCTTATAAACGGGAAATGAGAGAGATTGTATTGCTATCTTACGATGAAGGACTAATTGATGATGAAGAGATGGTTTTACTCTACGATATGAATAAATCTAAAAACCCTGATTTTCCGTATTGGTAGTATTTCTATAAGAACGACGTGTTTAACTTCAAAGAAACTCTCCAGATACCTGAAGAAATTGAATGTTACAACAGAACAGCAATAAGTGGAATTGAAGCCTTGTGTATATTCTTGAAACGATTTGCTTATCCATGTCGGTATGGTGATATGATACCCTTGTTTGGCCGATCAGTACCAGAGCTAAGTATCATATTGCACTTTTCTCGACTCCTATCTGATTTAAACCAACCATATTTACAGCCTGGTCAGTTGGAAATGTATGCCAATACTGTTCATGCAAAAGGTGCTGCACTGGATAATTGCTGGGGATTTATCGATAAAATAGTGAGGGCCGTTTGCAGAGCAACAAATAACCACTTTACAACGGCCATAAAAGAGTACACTCCATCAAATTTCAATCGGTAGTGATACCTAATGGATTAATTGCTAACCTCTGGGGTCCCATGGGAGGTAAACGGCATGATTGTGCATTACTAAATAATTTAGGCTCACTCAATAAACTTAATCAACATTCGTTTTCCCTAGCTGGCAATCCCTTGTGCATCTACGGAGATCCTACGTATCTTTTACACCTACAAAGTCCAATAAGAGGCGCTAGATTAATCCCAAATGAAAAGTTGTTTAACCAATCTATGAGTTCAGTCAGGATATCGGTTGAATGGGTGTTCGGTGACATTGTCGAAAATTTGGCATTCTTGAACTTTCGTACTTTCGTAAGAACTTGAAGATTGGACTAAGTGCTGTCGGAAAGATGTACACCTGGTACATGCGCCTTGCTACACAACGAACTTGCTTGTATGGTAACATAACATCAGAGTACTTTGACTTAGATGCACCTAAAATTAACGACTATTTTTTGTGAATACATTTTGCTGTTTGTTTATCACTGATCCTTAGAATAGACTGTTTCTTTCATATTCCGTTCTGTATTGTAACCAAAATTTTGTTTTTATTGCTTAATCAGCGGAAATTCTGAATTCCTAGCCAATCAAAATGCTTAATTCTACAAAATTCCTAGTAAAATCATACTGTACTGAGAACTGTCAAGGAAAAAAAAAAGAAAAATAGCGAGGTTGATGTCTAGAAAATAATTCTACTTGTAAATAAAAAAAACAAAATACAACTTCTAAGTGTTACCTATGTCCCTTGATGTCCCGTTGTTACTCTTTGTTGCATCTGCATCGACATGTTGTTTTTTTGCTGCTGTTGCTGCATCTGAAGCATAGCTTGTTGTTGTTCCATCATGCGATTAAATTAAGCATCCTGATTCTCCAAACTTTTTATTTTTATTTCTTGTTGCTTCTTTCTTAAATAAATTTCCTGTTCTCTCGCGTTGAATTCTTTTTCAGCCTTTTCTTTCAAATAACCTATAGTTTCGCTCCCAGAAGATCTAGTTCTCTTTGGTCTTTCCCCTCTTCAAGATCTTGTTTTCTTTTAGAGGTTTCAGAAAATGTTTCCATGCATTTCCTTCTCATATCTTTGGCCTTACTCTCGTCACTTTCCTGTTTTTCTCGTTTCAATAAAGCTTAGTCTTCAAGCTCCTTTTCATACTCTATAATTTTGTCTAGTATTTCTTCCATCAAAATATCAAGCTCAGTTACATCAGTTTCGATCCCAGATGCTTTTTTTTCATCTGATGCCGTTTTCTCATGCTTCTTCCGCATGGCAGCAAAATGCTGTCGAACAGCTTTTTGATAGACTGAGAAGGAAGGAACTAATTCGATACTGTTGAGGTTAACAGCGACTTTGGACCAAGAATCACCTCTTTCCTTGGTGCTTTTTTAATCTGGTAAGGTTCGATTAACATGATCTCGCGACACAACAAGATTTCTCTTTCTTCGTTCCAAAACATTGGACTCCTACAGAGAAAATCAAGAGAACCAAGCAATTGCCATTAAGAAACAACAAAAACTGAAAATAGTGGCTGTAAATAGAGTAATAAAATTGCATAACTTACTGTATTTTTGGGTTTTTTTGTGGTGCATACAGCCATCCTTTCGCTCGTATTCTTCACTCCGACTGAGGTATCAACATGGCGTTGTCTACGAGTATAGGACTACACAAATTTGGGATTTTCTCTGAGTTGCGCATGTGCAATGACTAAAAATTTACGCTGAAGCCTGTAGCATATTCTCACGTCGTTGTTGCCTAATACCGTCATGAAACCTATTCCATAAAATAAAATTGCTGAGTGATTGTTTTAGTTGGACTGAGTAACGACGGGCTATTTCCTGTGTTTCTATTTAAAACTGAATTTCCGACTGAATTTCTGTGAAATTGTCTTGTCGCTTTTGCGCTCACTTCTGTACTATTATAAGGAGAAAATTTTAGTGGAAGAAAAAAGTTTTAGTCTTCCTAGTAGGGATTACCTTTCCGAAAAAAATATTCAAACGAAATATGGGAATTTTTTTGTAAAAAGCAATAGACCTTTTTCAATATCGCCTTTTCATGATCAGCCGTGGTGGCGAAAAATCAAAACATTGCATGAAAACGAGGTTAGTTTAGATAAAGTTCAGGACGCCAAGTTGTTTACTAGCTGTTCTGACCTTAGTTATCAACAAATGTTGGTTTTATAATTTTCAACTGCCATATTGAAAGGATCGTAGTGGATACAAGTATATTGAGGGTATTAGTAGTGGTAGTGTGACAAAAATTATGAATATTTATTCATTAAGTGTGTATTTATGGCAACTTTAAAGTTTAGCTAGGCAGACAACATCAAAGCTTTAATGTTGGCTAGCTAGCTGTAAAGCTAGCTAGCCAACAACCGTCTTATTTCTTACTCCTACAGAAAGTTTATATTCTATACTGTAAGTTATAAAATGTTTACCTAGTTTACTGAAACTATGTATCGTTATTATTGTCACACTCCCCTGCTAATATGCTTTAACCTTTCCATTTAGTATACATTTATAATAAACATATTTTGGCTCAACCCAATGTACAGGCCATAATTTTTAAATAATCAAGGCTCAAGGATACTTATGAGTATTAACTTGGGTGATTGCATTGCTTTTATTACATTTTGTTGAATATATAACATGAAAACCAGTATTCAATCTAATACCACCAACCCAACATCCTTAGGATAGCCAAGTCATAATGTTATTTACAGATGTTTTAAAAAATAAAAGATATCCAATAACAAAGAATAAAGTGTATATATATGTAAACAACATTGGTTAAAGCTCCAACTAGCTAGCTAGAAGTAACAAATATAAAATCCAAACCAATCAACCTTAGCTAGCCAGCTAAACACTAGAAAAAAATATAAACCAGCAATTTTAATAAGCCCAATGGGTATAAAATAAGTGCCATGTTCTATTTTTTTTACCAAAAGTTCATAATTTGCCCATTTGACAAGTTAACTTGAGAAATAATAAAGGTAAACAAAATATATATGTTCATCACTTCGCTGACAAATTAAAATTGTCTCTAAACTAACCTCGTTTTCATGTTAGTATGCCTTTTCCGGCTGTGTATTTTGCGGAATGGAAATGGATATTGAAATAGGTCTATTGAATTAATTTTTAGTTCTTCGTGGCGTAAAATAATCACATGTTTCCAGATCATCGGCTTTTATTGCGTAAACCTTTCGAGCAGCGGCTTTCCAGAAGCTTATTGTCGTAAGAAGAAAATGTTCTCTTTAAAACTGTAAATAGGAAAGACCGTATTTTCAGTCATATAGGTGTATATATATATACACACACCTCTTGTGGCTGCGGAGTCCTCGTACCGCAAACCACCTTCTCGCACTAACACCAACGTTCGATCACCGAATCGTGTTTTTGCCATCTCCGTAATTGCGGCGACGTTTGCTTCTGCTTCCGTTATTGTTATAAACGTAATTCGTTTCTGATTAACTGTAAAAAAATGAGTATTTATAATTTATTATTGTGTTAATTTAGAACGTTTAGTATGGAATAATATCAACTTACCGATTTTTTTGTTCTCTCTATCCGCCAGAACAACTTTTAAAACAGTTCTTCGCAGCCGCACCTACACGTTTACGCGACATCATGGACGAAGATGTATGCGACATTGTTGGCCTTCGAAACTCACCGATGTCATTGACCATTCATGTCGGTAGGTTTCCAACCCGACTCATGCCCTGACTCCTTCCACTTGGTAATACGTCCCAGAAGGCGACTCCCGAAGGCAATCAAACGTCTCATCCGGATTCGGAAATTCTGAGGAATCGAACTCCTCTGTTATGCACACCGATGTTACGTCCAGCTATAATCAACAAAAATGAAATTATCATAGTTATTTGAAACTCTACTAGTCTACAATGGTGTGAATAACGCATACCTTGTAAATCACTGCCAGTCTTTGGACAGATAGTTTCTCTGCAGCGTTCTTTCTGTGCGAGCACCGTCACGGCTATTGTAAAAAATAAATGATAAATCCATATTTTCTATCGTGTGCAAATTAATCCTGCAACTTACACATCACCTCCCACTGGAGGAGTTATATAGGCATGTACTAGGACACACCAAAAAGGGGGTTAATGCAAGGGCTAGACCCTTTTGAACTCACACACAAAAAAGTTTACACAACCACCTAAATATGCTGCAGTTCAGGGGGTCGGCAAAAAAAATGCGGGAAACGCAAATCTTATTGCATCATAAATATGATTACGAAATAGTGGTATGCAAGAACTTAACCACCTGTCATTTTTATTTTTTAAATTTTAAATTTTGATTTTTGATTTTCAATTTAGTTGAAAATCAAATGGCCCTAAGGGTCGCATTTCTTTATACAAAGATTACATTATTTACCATTAGCTTCTAAACTACTATATATATTGGAGCCAAGTTAAATTATAAAACCTTCTTAAAAAGCAAAATAAACGAAAAAAGGGACAAAACAATAACAAAGAGAAAAATGCATATGACTAGTTGGGCGTATTTTCAAGTTACCGCGTGAGTGATCACATGCTTTTTCGTAACTTCTGTAACGTGAGAGAAGACGTAAGCATGTAGACACTTTATTATTAAAGAAAAAGTTTTTATTGTGGCTTTACACATTTCTCCAATAATTGGCGCCTGATAAAAGTGTTATAGGAGTATAAATTTATTAAACAAAGTATGTGTGTGTGAGCCTTGTATTGCGATTGCAATAAAAATATACTTTGAAACTTTAATTACAGCTTTTAAATTACCTATTGATTTGCCTTGATTTTCTGGGAAATGGTGCTCTTGATGCTGCAGAGGATGAAATGTTCACATTTAACAAAAAATTGCTTTACTGTTCACTGAAAATAAAGATAACAATTAAATACAATTGTAATCCTAAAGTATTGAAAGATTGTTTTTCAATGCCAAAAACAAGTTTTGCTCGCCAAAAGAATGTTTTAATCAGCAGTGGCACACCAGATAATTTGTTGATGTCAATTCCTTTGAAAAAATCTTGAAATGATTGATTGTGAGATAACAAAACAGCAAGCTGTAATGATGGAACTAGTCCCATGACTCTTTTGTTTTTGAATTTTAGAGGTTACACCCTCCAGAGATCTATATTCAGTGCAAGACCTCCCTTTTTACAAGGATAGTCTGCAGAATCAAAGTAATTGAACTAATGACCCTCTATAGACATTACATCACAAACATCTACTGACAGTTACAAATTCCTATACAACATTAAAAGAAACAAATAAATATAATGTAAATATAAAACTATAAATAAGAGCAGACAACTACCCATGCGCCAGGACTTGTGAACCTGGCCGTAGCTTTCCACATGTATTACGGGATCCAACACTCAGCCCTACACAGGTGATTGACGCTTGGGACCAGCCCTATGTTAGGACCAGCCTAAAGTCCACGAAGACCCAAAAAAAATTTCAAAGCCCCTTGCAAAGCTTCTTATAACAATAACTGTGGGTACATCAGGATTGTTAACCCTGTAGACGAAGTGAGCAAACTTGGCCTCCCTAATGGACCGGGGTTAAAGGTGGGACTGTCACACCCAAAGACAAGACAGATTGTCAAACCCCCTTGCTTATCTTCTTTTAATTACTCTGTAAGAGAGTGGGGAGTGAGCAAACTCCTGAATTACGGTAGGCTGCCAGTGAAAATAACAGACAGATATCCGATGAAAAGCTGAAGATGAACTTTTGGAGCATTGACTAAAAACACCTTTCTTAATAGACTTACGCACCAACATTGATTAATTATTGAGACGCTGTACTCACCTTGAAAGAAATTGATACTTCCTGTATCTCACATTTTCGTTTCCAATAAATTAGTTGTTACCCAGTTCCATAGTCGCCCGACTTCCGTGTTTTGACTAGAAAAAACCACGGCTAGCTTGTCGATAGATTTTTACAAGTCGTATAAATTTCCGCGTTACTATTTGGTGAGTCTTTTAGCATGACATCACTTGTTGTGAAAAAAAAGAATACGGTTACTATAATTATTGTCAAGACAGCAGTGAATAATGCGTTTATATTAGCCGATTTAATACTTAATATTAAATAATAGAATGCTCGCTTTTCGGCAAAAAGAATGACAATGAACTAAAAAACCTAAAACCGTACAAAAGTGTAAATAGGTATACATGTTTTATGAAACACTGTATGAATAATTCTAAAATTTTTAAATTATTGAAATCGCATTGTTTTATTATTGAAACTTCTCAAGTTTCTCTTAACAAAGCTTAACTGACATATGAAATAAAGCAAGAAATACAAAAAAATAGATAAAAGGACATTCTTTTAATGATTTTAATACTTGTTTTTAATTTTTTTGTACAGAAAACAAACAAATGATTCTAGTTTTATAGAGTTTATAACTGCGGAAATACTAGCTCCTCCCTCAATTTCCTTTTAATACCCATTTGACCCTAAAAACTTTAAAAAAAAAAAAAAAAAAAAAACACCACCAGTTTTACAAAATAACCGGTTATTTAAGCTACCATTTTTGCTAAAAAACCAGAGGAATTCCAATCAGGAAAAATCGCTGGCCCTCCAACATTCACAGGCATATTTCGTGCTTCATTCGCCAAAGTAGTGATTTATTGTGCGGACACTGAATTAGTAAAGTAAATATAAATTTTACGTATTTGTTCCTAACTACTGCTTCTGTCCTTTAGCACGACTTTGGATACGCGCAGATACATGCAAAATGCAATTGTTTTAATAGAAACAAGAGGGGTGGCCCGATGTTGCTCTCCCGATGGAGAGCTTTGGTACACGACTTCGATACGTTTAGGACAGTTTAACTGTTTATGCACACCAAGAGGCAGGTACGCTTTGTACAGATTAATCAAATGCAACTCAGCCAAGAAAACATAAATTAAAAGACATGGCAAAATCCAAGTCAACAAAAAACACAGACTGTAAAGCCTGTCATTAAACAGTAATTCAACTTTTGTTAGCAGGCAAAATGATTCCGCAAAAGTTGTAAAATCAATCATGGGCAAATTACAGAGCACCTATCTCATAAGCTATAAAAGTTTGTTTATCTATTCCGGTCGGCGTTAGTCTGTCATAACTAAAACGTCCAGCTACAATTTCTAGTTTTCAGGTTCCTATATAACAGTTAAAATATTTTACAGTAATCGACAGGAGTTGCCATATTTAAACTATATAAAAAATTGGTTGATAGGCAGTTACGTAAGGAAAAGAACCTCGAAGCAGTGTAAAGCTGCGTGATTGATTAATTCTTTGACGTAAGTTCAACGGTTGCCTTAGTCCCTATTACGCAGGTGATTTAGTTTGGTTTATATTTTTCATGTATGCGTTTATTCCCTCGTATGGTTTTTGTATAAATAAATAACAGAACTGCGGTGAAACTATCTAAAATACATAGTATTTACTTAATAATATAAAATATAATGATTATTCATCGCTTCATCAATTCAACTAAACCACAGTATTATCGAGATATTTTTAAAGAAAAGCCAAAACAGTTATGGTATTCAGTTACTGACTAACTCGAGAAGAAATGATGTTTATATTCCTTAAACTCTTAGTCGTTGCATTTCTGATAACCCTTGTTGTGGGTGACTTATACACTCCGGACGATGAATTACCTAAAGGAGGCATAACGAAATATCTAAAAGGAGAGACGGAAGTAAGCTGTCTGTTGCAATGTGAAAGAGATCAGCAATGTGATAACGCCATGTTTAAATCGAAAAATAAACAGATGAGACGTGGAGATTGCTGGTTTGTAAAAATGAATGCAACTGATCAGGGAGAAGAAATGCAAATGTTGAAAACAGATGAAGCAATCACCAGTTACAAGAAGGTAAGTGTAGGGAAAGGTGCCGAGTTTTGTGTAATATTGTATTGGTCTGTGCATTTGGATATATACTTTATATAAAAAAACTTGTTGTTGAAGGCATATATATAATAATATAACACTTTAAGTTAAATATATATCGACAAAGGCATTCATGTTATTGGAATATACATATTAAAGTTTTGGCTAAACTTTGTCATTTTTTTGCATATAACCTCAGTTGATTTCATAAAGCTTTTATTATTTCTAAAAGCAAGCATTTATTACCTTTCCTTTAAATGGGTTAATTTTGATTTTAGGTACTACCTAAATGTCCACAAGGTAAGTTTCATTCTTCACATAATTATACTGCTAAGATCTACTCAATTTGTAGTCTTCTATGTTGAGGCAGCATATACTGTAAAAGTAATTTATTACAATTGTGAAGAAGTTGAATTTTGCACATTTAAGCAAAGACTCAAAATTACACTGGACATAACAGTTTAAGATGTTTGCTTCTTTCTTGTTGACTGATCAGATCTTCGACACACCTAAACAGAGAATAATATATTTAAATATCTGTGAAAAATATGTTAAAAAGTTTACAATACACTGTTAAAAAGTTTGTTTCATCATAAGTCGCTTCCGTATAAGCGATACTGAAAAATTTAGTCGATATATGATATATGTTAAATAATGGAATAATGGTAATGTACTTTTTAGACGAGTGGACTTTATTAAAACGCAATGTCTGCTTTGGAGCACGTCCCAAAGAATACGGGGAATTTAAAGTACAGTATGATGCAGTTATAAAAAGCATAAAATTGGTCCATGTTGGAGGAATTGGTGTAAAATGCGTTGATTACAGACCAGCGACAAAATGGGGTTGTAGAGTCAACGAAATTCCTCCTTTTGGCGAGGAGAATATTGCAGTTGTCATTACAGATAAGCAAAATAAATTACTTTATCCTGATACAGCATATCACAAGGGT
This sequence comes from Hydractinia symbiolongicarpus, assembly GCF_029227915.1. Lineage (NCBI taxonomy): Eukaryota > Metazoa > Cnidaria > Hydrozoa > Anthoathecata > Hydractiniidae > Hydractinia > Hydractinia symbiolongicarpus. Next base: position 26,758,773 of record NC_079876.1, read on the forward strand.
GCAGGTTTCTTTTTTCTCCCCGGATACAACTCCACCTCTGCCTACTTGATTTTACCTGGACCAAGCAAAATTATTCATAAAGGTCAAGAATTGAGATTGCATTTTAGTGAAGATTTGTATGAACTCGACACCTCGGATAACAGTGGCGAATCTTGCGCAGATATTTATGCAAAATTGTGTGCAACCTGAATGAATTTGTTTTCCTCCACTAAAAGGAAAACATGATCGTTTAAGCATTTAAGTTTCCATACGATTCGTGTTTCTGAGGCTATTCGAAAGTAATCATTACAAAATGATTCTTTCTAGGAAAGGAACCTTAGGAAAGAAATTAAAAAAGGAGCAAATAAGTTAGTGTTTTTTTTTTCAAAGCCTGTGTATATCTGTTACCCTGAAACAAATTATAATTTTGACAACAGTAGTTAGCAAAATGGGTTAGCTAAATGACTTTTAGTTGATTTAATTTGGGTTTCACAACTGGTGGTTATATACACTAAAATTATTATTATTATTATTATTATTATTATTATTATTTTTACGGATTTGAACGTTTTGCTCGAATATCTAAACATAATTCAAGTTTTTACGATCCCACATTGTTTATTTCGTTTCTATATTTTACCGGTGAGTTTCCCAAAACAATGACTCAAACGAACCAATTTTGTTTTCCTATATCATTACGCTGGATAGTTAATAAAACTGTTCCAGGTCAAACCTTGTTTCAGGGGATAGTTTTCTTTTGTCTTTTGCAGTGTTTGATTATCAGATCCTAGCTTATTTATAATTTTTGGATGCTGTATTTAAAAAATTGTTAAATTTAGCACCATTGCTTTGCAATGAAATATATAAATAATGTATTGTTAGCTGACCTTGTTTTTAACTTGTTTCTACTTCTTGTTTTGATCTGTGTTTATCTACTTTAACTTAATTTACCCAATTTTCACAGTTAAGGCAACGCTGTTAGCACCAGGGGATACCTTAACAATATCTAATGTCATTTTTTTGTTTAGGTGAAACTTAGGTTTCTTGCTGTCCTTTTAAGCTTGTTGTGTGGGTAAAGTTTCCTTGTCTGGTATCCCTTTGTTATTAAGTTAAAAAAATTTATTGCGGATCCTTGTATTATTTAATAGTAGCGCATTTTCTATAATTTTAAACAGGGCTGCAAATAACACACATATTGAAGTGACTTTACTAGCATAAACATCATTTTAATCAAGTAAACTGACACCATTTTTCTGCATTTAACAATCTTTTTATCATTATTGCAATGATTTTTTTCACGCCTTTTGCACATTAATCCCGCAGTTTAAATTGAGTTTAACAACTTTACCCATAGACTTTTATGTTGATTTTCGTTACTATGTTCTGTAAATAGATTTTTTTTCTCTAAATAATAATTTCTATTTGCCGAAGATTAAAATTTGCTCCCTGCATTGTTGAAGTTGATTTCCCTTAGGTCCTGAAAATAAATCGTAATTGCAATTTCCTCCCTGCTTTTTATTTTCTTTTTGTTTTCGGATTGTCCTTTGAGACCAAATATTTATCGTCCTTTGCGACTGCTTTTGACTTAAAAATGATTATTTTATTGTAGATACGTGTGTATATGTTATTAGCTTAGAAATATTTTTTCACTTGATAATGAACACTGTAACAAAAAACTTCGTGCACTATGAAATTGTTAAATAAAGTGTATTGGTGTTAATAAATTACCACATCATAAATTATTAATAAAGAGAAACATATTCACGAAATGTTCATATTAAAATTAAAAAAAGGAAGAAATTTTGTTAAAAACGAATGCTATTGTAAACAAGCCTTTACAGATTCCATAGACGAATATGATTACTCTGAAAATGCATAAAACATAAATAAAGAGGACACCAAAGTGCAACATATGTCATTCCCTCAGAGTAAAAAATGTATTTATCAGTCCTAAAAATATGCATGTACTTTACAGAACCTCCCCTATCCATGTTCCATTCGTGTTTTGTTTTCAGAATTTTTAAAATGTTTTTCATCCTACGAATTTATGTATATTGTATCGTGAACAAATTTCTGGTTTCAATAAGTCGAAACATTGAAAACAAAAATATGAAAAGTAACCGCGATGCATATTTAATACTTTTTATATTTAATGGGAAAAGTGTGATACATGTATAATTACTTCATTATAATTTAATAACCATGTGAGCTATGACAAATACCTTGTTGGGTTTTTTCCCATCAACTTGTTAACCAATCCTCTTTAAACGTCTAGCAATAAGATTTGCTGCAAGCTTAATCCATCATTATTGATACTCCAACGCAATGGATAGTATATAGTGTGTTCAAATTATGCACAAAAACCATTAAATCTGTTTACCATTCATATTAACTTTCGATTTTCAAAACAATTTGTTTTGGAATTTGTAGACGCATCCTTAAATATCTTCTGATACCACAAAAATTAATATTTTCTTTTGTTTTACAAATGATTGGGTGTCTCTTTTAGTTGAGTGCATACGTCACAATTTTTAACAAATTTTACCTAAAAAGACCGGTTCGGAAAACATTTCGCCAACTAAAGCGACCCTCTTGTAGGAATATGTTACAAATAAAATAATAAAATGAATAAAAATAAATACAATTCACACAATACAGTGCATACCAAACAGATAAATATAAAACATATCTCATATATTAATTCCCTTGCGTGAGTAAAACTGTGAGTCCACAAACACGGAAATCACGGGTCACTTTCTCATGACGTGGCTGTACGCTAAAATTTAACTAAAAAAGTTAGGGATGTACTTCATAGAAATTGCACATAAGGTGTAAATGTATAACCCGCAGCTAATAACGATATAAATATATACACCCTTATGCCAAAAAATGAGCATACATATAGGTATCGCTACATATGACAAAGCATAGGGATTGTTAAATGAAGTTCCTAGCATAAAACGGAAATTGTGTTTACGAAAAAGATGGCTGTTCTTTTTGAGTATTCTCTACTCTTTCCTTCAAAATAAATCTTTAAAAAACATTTGAATAAGAGCATGGTTTTATAAATTAATCATAAGAAGGTTTCTGTAAGGTTTTTATGTTTTTTTTCAGTTTTAATATTATTAATGCGAGACATGTTTGTTAGCTAGCATCATAAAATGCCAACCACTAACAACAACTAGCTAGCTAGCTAGGAATTTATATATGTGTAGACATGTTCTCTATACTTAGCTAAGTCTCCAGTTTATGTTTAAGTGACCAGCTATTAGCTGCTGAAGCTAGCTAATGTTAGCTTTAAACTAAAGATTCCCAGTAGCTACCTACCTATCCAGCTAACCTGTGAGTTTTATGTTGCTTTTACATGTAGTTAGCTAACTGAAGCTATCTTTGTGATCTTTGCTAGGATATTCCTGTAACTTATTTGACTTGACCTTTTAAGTTTAAATTAGAAGATATAACAGGCCACAACACCTTTTAAAAAATTATTACATAATATTTAAGGATATTCTTTTTTATGCAAATATATATAATGTATTTTTTTCACAATTTGTGTAACTAAACTTAGATTGGTTGCATGCAATAAGACAAAAGCATTTTTATTTAACGTGTAGTAATTCGGGTAGCTTAATTGTGCTGATTTTTATTCTAGATGTTCTGACTTAAATGGTTTTGTTTATGACATTTCGGGTTATTTAATAAAAAGTTTAAACTTTTTCGAGGGAGTACTACATGTTAACACCGAAAAACCTGTGATTTTTTATTCTTATTTGACAGAGGTTTTCGTCATTATGGGGAAAATTTGCGTAGCTTTTTCTTATTTTTTGATTTTGTTGCAGTTTACATTGGTTTTTGATTATTTATTTTTATTATTTTTTGGGGGGTGGGGGGTGGGGGAAGGATTTACATGGTTTTTTTACACTTAGGGTAAAAAATGTAAAGAGAACGCTGGGGTGACTTTCCATTTATGTACATATTGTATATAATATATACAAACTGTTGTGTTTTTGATTTTTTGTGTTAACTTTTGTGGCAAAAGGATATACCAAAAGAACTAATTTTTGTAAAATTTGACTTTACACCTTGCAAGCCATTCGTGTGTTCATATTAAAGTGAGAAATCTCTGACATGTATATATGTACAAAGAGTAAAATTCCTACAAAATCTATCACACGTTATTAACAAAAAATTTTAAACATTTTCCTGATTTTTTTTGGTTTGCAAAGGTCTTTTCCTGCAAAAATTTATGAAAATAAAAGACAGAAATGACTTATTTTTGTATTTAATTTGTTCCAAATTATGGTTTTGCCATTTTTATGTAAGAGTGTGTGGGCAAAGACATAAATCAGCATGCTAAAAGAACTGACTTTTGTTAATTAAGAATTACTAAACAAGAACATTCAGTGTAAACGTTTGAGCGTATGGCGGCCATATTTAATACACCAAAAGAGCTACTTCATTGATATCGATTTTATACTCTTTGTAAGGTATTTTTATCTTCTTTTTGAAATTTTGGATTAACTTATTGTTGTAGAAGGCATATATAAAATACATATAAAAAAATGGAAATCTGCAAATTTCTATTTCTATTTAAATTTGATGCGTTCCAAATCGTAGTTTTTTAAATATTCTGTATAATTTAATGGGTAAGGACATGCAAAATGTCAAAAAAACTGATTTTTGTTGAATCAGAAGTATTCCCTACAACCATTCATTTTTTTTACACTCTGTGAAGCTGTTGTAGGGAAAGAGTGTATGCAATATCATCGAATTAACTGGTTTTTGTTGAAAACTGTGGTTCTTAGCCATTTTTGATTAAAATATTATTTTGGAGGGCATATGCAACATATATACCAAAATAATTAAATTTTGCAAACTTTGACTTTGTCATTAACCTCTCATCTTTTACATTTTGATAAAGCTTTTGTGGGACCGTGTGTATGCAACAAACAAAAATAAGCGAATTTAGTATATATTTATATATTATTTAGGATTTGCATTTTGTGTTGCAAATTTGGTGCAAAAACTGACATAAAATAAACTGTTCGATTGATTATTGTTGTTTTAACATGGCTTTTTATGACTCAACCTTTTTTTTGCATTTCTAACTTGACTAATTAACCAAAAATTATTTTTGGCCCATTAGTACACACTATAAAGCTGTTATTTTTTATATTTTTTATGTAAACATTAGTAAGGAAATAAAAATTTATTTGTAAAACTTCATTGATGGTTAAACGGCATGCAAGTTGCTAAACATTTTGTTGCATTATGATTTATCCTTGCAATCCATTTTTTTATACCTTAGATAAAAAAATTCTGCCATAGGCACAATTTGTTTATTTTTCACATTTTCTGTCAACTTTTGGCAGGGTTTGCAATAAACAAACTGCTTTTAACATATACATTGAAAGAGATTTGTGTTTGACATTGATCAGCGTTTTTTGTATGTGGCATTTTGAGTGATTTAAATTTTATGGGTGAGGTGTATTTTGAAATGCTTTGGTAAGCTTCTTTCCGAATAATTTTCGCCTTGTCAGAGGGTCACAGCAAGTAATTTTAGTAGATTTAGATTTTAAATGTCACATATATACTGCAGTTCGTTTGGTCATTTTCATAATACTGCAGATTGTAAGATTCGCACTGCTGTATTGTTTGTTTTTGGATGGACGTATAACTGTTACATGAATTAAATGAGAAACACAGTGGATTCTTCCACAGGAAATAGCTAGTGTAAACTAAATAAACCGAACCAAAAGGGTTCCCTTTTAGTCATTCATTGGTCATGGAAAAAAAAGATCTACTAATAAAATGAAAATAAAATTATGTTTTAAAAATCCATTAACGAAGGTGTACCTAAAATTACAATTCCAATAGCTGAAAATGGTAAGCTTTTTCATTTATTAAATATACGCGTAACTTTTAACTTGTTCTTAAGTAAAACAGCTCAAATTAGGGTTTTCTGTTAGCTATAAAAAATGTAGGGTTATGAGGTCCTAATTAGAATTTGGCCACAGTAAGCAAGTTTAATCGAATAACACAGCGTACATGTCCTCACAGGATGTTCCCACGTTATTAAATTCACCTTCATCTTTTAGATCGTCTATGTACCAGACTCTTAACTTTTCGTCTTTCTTCGCATTCATACTTAGATCTTCAAATGCAAGAAACAACGAGTATTCATAATACGTAGGAATCTAATGACCCCAACTTGTAAGTGATTTTGGAACAATAATTGTGTTTTTATTGTTAGTAATTACAGACTTGAGATAACCTATAGGGTCGGCAGTACATCCCCATCTGGATGAAGTGCTTCCACAAATAGTATTATGTCACTATTATTGGCAATAATTATTTCATATTATGATACACCTTATCGGGGAAAAGTGACTAAATTTTTTGCAAGTGACTTAATTTTTCCTTGACTAAATTTAACCCGACGAAATGTTTCCCCCGACTTTTTTTTGCCCTGATAAAGTCGGTGTTGTTCTTGAAATGAATTCAAATCAATCAGAATTTCTTGCCCGCGCCACTGTCGAAGTTTTCTTCTATCCGTGAAAAATCTGCACGTTTAAGAAAGACAAGGAAAACCAACATGTCCTCATAGATAAATTTCATGATAAATATGAATTGTTACGGAACAATATATTTCGTGATAGTTATGAAAAACAGAGATGCAACCGGGTAATCGACACACATGATGTTGATAGAGATTAGCCACGAGCCACGAAGGAGCTTTTTGATCATATTGATCCCTCTATTCACATATTACAACTAAATCAAGCTTTTTAAAAGTTTATTAGGGTACGGCTAGGAAGAGCCTTTATGTTTTCTTGGAGAGATGCTCAATTGCTTTTATTTAAGTTCTGACTATGTGATTTTTATTGTGCTGTGCTAGCTATATACAAAATTTTGATATAGGGTTCAGCTCTCAAATTTCTTGTAGTAATAAGAGGTAATAAGACTCCTTTGGATTAAAAATAAGCATTAACCTTTACATAAAATATGAGCCAGCTAGATATAACTAACTAGCTAGCTTTGTCAAGTATCATTGCATCTTCCTGGTTATGTGGTGGGTATCTTTTTATTAGCTACCTACAAGCCTTGCTAGCTAGCCTTACCTATCTAGGTAATGTATTTTACTTTTGAACAGGCCACAAATATTTACATGAGCATCTGGCACAAGTGGTTTTAGAACACCCAACATGACCTCCCAATAATTTGTTAGATGATTATGATTGTTAAGAATCCATTGTATATATACAATATATATATGTAAAATATCAATTTTCTACAGTCTGGGCTTTACCGTTGAAGTGGTTACCATGCAAGTGCTGTGAAGGAAGCAGCTATGTACAAAAGTCCGTAAATGAAAAATTTACTCTGATTACATTACAAGATTTGTAAAGATTTTAAAGAATGTGAGGTATTTGTTAATTAGAAAGAAGAATTAATTGCATCTGACTAAGACACTGTGTAATGGCTTTTTATAGGACGATACGAGCTTCAAAAATACATCTACCAATGTTCAAATTGTGGGGATCTGCAAGACCAATTCAATCTTGAAACAGTTTGTCGAACTGGATACTGGCCATGTAGTTTGCAAAAGTTATCATGCTTCATTACAGAAGAAGTTTTTTGGATTTGGGATAAGTTTAGAAAAAGAATGCCTGGGTCTTTCGTGAAATCTTTTGTCAATACTTTGAATGATATATATGACTGTGAAAGATGACAGTGGAAAATTGATGAGTAACAGCTTTTTTTCCTCATTGTTTAATAAATTGATAGTTTTTTTTATTTGTGTACCTGTATATGAACGGAGGTTTTTATCCTTTGAGGGTAGTATTTTCTAACAAAAATCACTGATAAAAAATCAGGAAAGTCAAGTGTATTTAATTTTCTTATTTTCATTTATTCCTTTCAATTATATCATTTTAGGGTGGGGTTATTCAGCTTTTGTGTTTCTCTCAGGCATTCAAGGAGTCGTGTTTTTGCCAACGTGAATTAAACATTATACAAAGAATTATATGAAGTGTCCACGTTGTAGTGTAAAGCAGCATAGCTGTCACGTTGATTTGAGCTGTAAATTATATCGTTATCAAAGCTGTTATTGGTAAGTGCATATTTCTTGAAAATTTACTGGGATTTACAGGGATTTGCGGAGGACATTTAAAGCTTTTAATATATACTTCTTTGTTAGTCGCAGAAGAAAATCATACTACAATGAACTATTCATTGTCGATGAATCAAAGGTTGACAAATACGTAGCTACTTTACAGAAAAATAAAGGTAATGGGAGTAGGGTATGTTTAGATTTCATATAGCATCATTCCAACTACCAGAAAAAACTAATTGCCCGTTCATTGGAAGTTTATGTTCTTAGATTGTGTTTGTTTATATTTATAATTGTGTGTTAACAATTTCTTATGGTCCCATCGATGTTTTTTGTATAATAAATAGCGAAGTTTTTTGGTATGATTTTAGGAAAACGATGCAGTTTGTGGAGGATCATGGACCGCAGCTAAAATTGCTCTCGAAAAAAAAAACTCTGTAGACATAACTGGCCTGGAAGGAGCAACTTGCACACATAATTTTGGTCAGACATTATCTGGGATTAGGCCAGCACTATCTGTGATGCATGCTAAAGGCCACAATCTTCAATACCAGGTAAGTAATGTTAGTCACGTATTTTAAAAGGAATCTGATGAAAATGAACAGTTTTAAAAATGAATCTTTATAACTTAGGCTGTATGGGATGGAGAATGGTTAAAAGGTACAGGAAAATCCACTGGCGAAGAAGGAGAGCAGTTTTTTAGTTATTTATCAGGACATTGTAATACTACAAAGTATCAAAGACCTGAAAGTAAATATTTTTTGATTTCTTCATAAACATGTTTTGGTTTGTGTTTTGCGTTATGAAGAGTAACTTCTAATAAAAATGTGGATGTATACTACATTTATGTATTTATATCCATAAAGAAACTTGAATTTTCATTTCCACTTTTTCATATAAGGGGAAAACTCTTATCAAAATGATGCCGAACTGGAATGAGAAAAAGGCCCAGAATTTAGCAATGGCGTTAGTAAAAAAGTACAAACGTGTAAGAATTTTATACGTTATAAATTTTGCTTGATATTGATTATGAGATAACAAAACAGCAAGCTGTAGCGATTTGACTAGTCTAATGGCTCTTATTTTAAGTTGGAGTGGTTAAACCCTCTAAAGATCTCTATGCAAAGCAAGATCTCCCTTTTACAAGGATGGTATGTAAAACCAAGTTAATTGAAAAAGCAGTCCTCTGGACAATACAAATAATGTGCACCTAAGATTAGAAAAATTAGGCATTTTACAACGCAATATATTTGTGAAAACAAAATTTATTGTAAGCAAAATTACATTACCAGACAAACTGTGAATTTTATCTTTGCTTAATTTTTTTATAAAATATACTTATTACATTTATTGTTTAACTTACATATTCAAGGTTTCTGAAGAACTTTCTATCCACAAATCAAAAATGAAACAAATGAAAATAAATTAAAATTGAAATTGGAAAAAAAAGATTAGGCATTGCTGAAATCTTTTATAACGCAAGATAAGCTTGTGTTAATTTGCTAGTCAATTCATGTGAAAACTTACTTCCTCAGTTCAGATTGATAGCAGGGAAATGTTACTTCACCTGACCTTTCGACTGACTACATTCTTCCAAACATGCAGATACTAATCGAGAAGTTGTGTTTCAAAAAGATACATTGGGTAGCACAGTTAAAAAAGGTGGCACGTATGGTATTTATTAAGAAGTTAACGTATTAATAAAGCTGATAAAAATGAAGAAAACTTGGTGGTCAATGTTAGATTAATCCACTAGCGTATTTATTTTCTTATTTTGTAAGGTGATTTATTGAAAGAAAATCTTCAATAATGCGATAATTTTATCATTTGCAGATCACTCAAAATAGAAGTACGTTGTTCGAAAGAAAATATCTCGCGTGAAGTCTATATTAGAAGAACTGGCAAATGAGTATAAAGCATTTTCCTGTGTGGTAGTGTGTGATGACATAGAACGAGGTGATTTTTAATGGCGAACAAATGGTATCATTGATTGTGTAAATATTTCCGGTGTGTTGAAGTTTGTGTTCTTAGAGGATACAGTCTTCTAGATATTTATAATTTATTATTTTGATTTAGAGATTGACAAGTGTCGTCTGATTGAAAATTATTTAAAAGTCGAAAGATACTCCGAAGAGATCACCGTGTTGGTTCAAGATATGAGGAGGTACTTGAAGTTTTATGCTACCACGACTGAGAAGTTAAAAGAAGATTTGTCCTATTATAGCGATGAAACAAATTATGACGACACAAACTTTAATTTAATTTTATCGGCAAATGTGAGTTTTACATGAAGGATATTGCTTAGCAGTGAACTTACATCACTGCAATACTAACGACTGTTAAAGGTCTTTACACTATTTATGACGATAATTATGGGGTCATGCAAGTTACACATTTTTGTCTCACAGATTGTACATTGTTAGTGTAGTGATATATATACGTGTTTATTCCTGATTACTTTACTGTTTTAAAATTTTTCTTATAGAGGTACTCTTGTGCTCAGTTGGAGAAAATGCCAGCGATGGTTGCGATAGTACGACAAGGATTGGATTTTGTACAAAATGAATTATCGAAGAAAGTGAAACCTTTTTGCGATATTTTTTTCACCTGTTGCAGACAAAAATTTTATTGAATCTGTTGATATCAGCGATGGCAAGCTAAAAACTCTTTAGCTAATTGTACTTTTTACATTTCCTTATTTAATCTTGTAACTGATTATCTATTGCTATTTCTCTAGAAGAAAGAGTTGAAGATGATTTGGAAAGCGGAACTGATTCAAAGAGAGATAGCGACGTTGAAAGAGAAGCGAATTTCGACACAGAAGATTTTTTGAGTGCTGCAGATAAACATATGATATTGATGGTTGGTGTTGGGCTACTTTTCTTTTCTGATCAAGACTGCTTAATGGTTGGCAATGCATTTTATTTACCACCTTCATTTAATAAGTCTGGTATTTCCGATCGTGTGGGAAGTTCAGCGTGTTCATTTATCGCCTTGTTACCTGGAATTTATGTATCCTGTTCTGATTTGGTGTTCACCACCGTGCCTAACTATTTTGACGCAGTTGTATCAACTTTTCTTGCAGCAAGGGAGGTCGGAATTATATTTCATTTGTGCCTTAATGTTAGTACAACAGTTTTTTCGCCAATGCCATATATTTGTTTGCCGATGTTTTTAAACCATCACTTTCTGCTTTAACTTAACCCTATTAAACCCGGGCTTTTAAGTTCTGCTGTAGCACTGGGGGGGGGGGGGGGGGGGGCATAAAGTGCCCGCGGCTACATTTTTATAAATTACTCATGAACTACAAATCATTTTCCCATAAACGTAGCGCACTTTAATTCAACACAATAGAAATAAAATTGTTTTTTATTTTGAGTGTTATGATGTCATTATCACCTGTAGTGACGTCATAAAAGACAATGGGTAAAATATCAATTTGGGTCCGTAAATTATATATTCTGGTCTGTAAATTAGACATTTACACAATTATTATTCCGAATATTTATGCAGGATATAGCCACAGTGTTGGAAACACTGTTATCAATGTGGGTCCTGTGGTCAAAAAGTATATATTAGGTATACACCGGCATGACCTACCCAATTTCCCTGACATGGCATTGGTAGCTGTGGTAAAGACACTTGCTAAACATGCCCGGGCTGTGGACCGAACCACGGACCTTATGATTACGAACCGAACTCCATAACCACAAGGCCACGCGCCACCTGGTCTCCATTTCATCTTACACATGTGATTACTTTCAAATGTTTATCAACTGAATAACTTTCGACTAAAGATTTAGCATAGAAGGAGATAAAAAAAATATTTACTTTAAATATTTTACCCCTTGTTCGCAAATGGCTTACTCCCAGAAATATACATAAAAATTCACAAAAAGTTTTTAGAATTAGAAAGTCCAATAAAAGTTAGAAAAGTCACAAAATTTCAGGGTCTAATAAGTA